>NC_136855.1:19788510-20516010 GCF_951799975.1 Gobius niger | reverse complement strand
GCAGAAGGAATCACAACGAAAGAGCACTCCCTTGCATAGCAGCGTCAAATACATTAAAAGCTTCCAGCGATACAGCCGGGTCGGGAGTTTTTAATAAAGATCCAAAAGAGAAGCCGATTGTGGTTTGATAATTGCAACCATGAATATAGCGATTCTCATTTGTTTCTTGATTTGCTGTTAGTCTTGCAACCGCATTAAAATAACCATAACTACTTTCTGCTTTTTAAAAAAAGACAGATTACGTTTGTTAAGTGATGATGTCATCGCTCCACTTCCGTGTCCAACAGAACTTTAGCCCTTTTCACAATAATGGGATTTATGTGATGATGATATGATTTTAACCTGCTGTAGAGCCGACAACAAGGCTCTTTTTAAACATCTGATCGCAAAGAAATTTACATTCATTAGTGATGCTTTTCTGACATTAATTATCAAATTTCTTTTTTTTACATACACAATGAAGGCTATTTTTATATATCAAAATATATTCATTTTGCCTGGAGACAAGGTGAGCTACATAATTCTAATTAGGAGTAAAACCGTTTTTGGCCTTTTATCTGTTGTTCTTTCAGCAGGAGATTCAGATGAAGTTGCGTTTTTTGCTTGGTTTATCCAAGGAGCTCTCAACAGTTTGGACCCGGAAGTAGCTTATTATTGCGCGTGACGTCACACTTCGCAAATGTACACAAACTGTACAACTGGACGATTTTACAGCACAAGCTCTAAATGCAGTTCTAGCTTGTTTAGTCAGTAGGTGTATGTGCAGCTACATGATTAAGACAGAGGTCCCGAGAGCTCTGCCCCCCTCCCATCCATCAGTTTGATAAGTTTCTGAACAGGCGACATATTGCCTGGGACACAAAGACACATCCGGGGATATCATTATCCCTCCCCTTACGGAGTGTGTTGTCACATATCGCCCTGTTAGCCTACCTTAGATCCGCCTGGGTGTAAAAGTGAAGCATGAAGGAATAACAATATGCATAATAATTAGTAGTCCAATTTAAAATCAGAATGTATATAGTGATTTCGTAAGGCTATTCAATATATTTAACAGTACAGACTGAAACAATGTGTTAGCAATATAATATTTCACACTTGTCAAATATCATACAATACAGATGATTTCCAACTGCAAATAGTAATTCGTATTATCCTATTTTTGTGTCCTTTTGCACAGAATTTTTTTAACTTGTTATGGTTTATATTCACCTTTCTATTGCAAAAGCTCATAATACCATAACATGTAAAAGGGGAGGCTACAATAAAATAAATAAAAGATCAATAGCAGCATTTGTTTCTTCTGTACATGTTCTTTTAAAACGTTAACAATATGATGTCACGATTCCTTTTCCTTATGGCACTACTGTAACATCTATACCAGCGTGTGAAGTGCATCGTATATTCACAAATAAAACGCTGGCTAAAAGTGTCATAAATTTACCCTTATATTATCCCGTGGGCTTTGGCGGGCTCTCCAGCCCAGTCCAGCGCAGACTCCTGACTGTCCCATTATCCGCGACTCTGTGTCCACAGCTGGGCTCGAGAGGAGAGCGTTCGGATCAATATCCATTCACAAGGTGTGGATGGAGAGGGCGAGGTGAGGGTCGAGGCCAGCGCAGCACTGTTAGGGAAATAAGTGGATAAACAGATGAGAAACAGACCCAGTAAGTTAATTAGACTGGACACACTGATAAGGGAAAATGTAGTAAATGTGGTTAGTTTTCAGATACAAGACCATGTCGGTACATCAAAATATTATCAGGTTAGTACAGCCAAATCAAATTTAATTGAAAAGCTTCATGTAAATATGCATATTATGAGCATTTATTTATCTTTACTGCGTTTTTATGATTATTAAGTAACATTATTATATTTAACAAAAACTGCCTAAATATTGCTGAACTGAAACCAGAATTTACAAAGACAGATTTAAATGTATTGACACAATAAAGTACACATACTTTTGATTTTTTCTTATACTTAAATACCACAATGACGCAATGAATTTAAAGTTTCTATTTGATCCTTTTTATTGGTGATATTTTACTTGCATGGCTTTTAGTTAAAGCATAATGGAAATAAGCCAATAATCAAAATTTTTCTCCACATCTGTGAACTTTTGCTTTTAATGTAATTGAATGAAGATGTCCACCACCTCGGAAAACAAAGCTGTCAGCAACTCCTCACACTCCATTGTCCTTCCTGTTTACAGCATGAAGCATATTGGTAAAGAGCATTATACGATGAAAGGGCTAAGTGATTTGATCAAACTCCTAAATGCAAACTTGGTGTTTTCTTGTTTGTGTGCGGATGCCGTACCACGTTTGTGCCATTGTCATTATACTGTGTGTTGGCGTCAGGGTCGCGGGGTCAACATAAGCTTCTTAATGGACTGTGAAATAACCCTAACTGCATTAACCTCACAGATCTCCATCTCACACACACATGCATGCACACGCGCCCTCATACATACTGCATAAGCATATAAATGTAGACACACACACACACACCTCGCATATGCCGCGCTCACCTCCCGCAAAAACAAAGACGCGATTGGATTGGTCTTTAATTGGTGGGGGCCATCACACCTTGAGAATGGAGAGAAGCGGCTTCAATCAGACAGAGTGATGGAGCGAGGGATTGAGAGGACAGAGGATCGGGTGGACAGAGAACAAATTCCTAAAAAGAGGACAGCGCAGTGTCACACAAGGCCACTAAGCCTGGACTGGGACCTACATTAAGATAATGTGCATAGAGCGCATCCTAAGTGCATTAGGAAAGAAGAGGCTAAGTTGGTAATAGGACGCCAACTCTGCATGCCGCTGCCAGCCTTGACCTCGGCTCAGAGTCATTCTCCATGAGATACACTTAATTCATTATATCCACTGTGTCTATTGAAGTGACAAGTGGAGATGTACCTGTCAAGTTAGTCCTCCATAACCAACGTTTGCCCTCATTTATCTTGGCTTAGGACCAGCACAAAAACAAGTCTGAGATATGAAGTAAAGAAGTTCAAAACTAAAAAACGTTTTGAAGCGGGAAAACATCTATACTTAAAATGATTGGTTTTAATTTAGTATAATCTGATGTAGGATTGTAACAACAAACTATATTTAAAAAAACCCCACATATTTTTATGATCATGCAACTAGTCTCAGCAATAAATCTGGAAGTGATGCATTCATAAACGTGAAATAATTATAAACCAGTGGTTCATTTTACTCTTGTGTCAACACGAAAAGTCAAACAATTAACCAGACCATAAGCCCCACTGTTGTATTAAGCCCTGAAGCTGCACTCGTCTCGCTGCCTCCTCCTCTCCGCTTCTCGCGCGGCTCCTCACGTGCCAAATGAGTGCCTCCCTGAGTGGGGATCACACAGGATTTTGGGGGGATTTAGCTCAGTGTCTTAAATCAGTCTTAATTTTTGCTCTCTGCCATTAAAGTGGTGCCATTAAGCCCCTCTCTTCGCGCCTCATTTCCCCTTTCCTCTTGTTTCACTTTTTCAATTTGTGCGAGAGGGGGAGTTCACTCCTCATAAAATTTCACTTTCATTTGCATCTGAGCCAATAAATAGCAATTAGCATTAACAATTAAACCAGCCAGTGGAACTGCGGGCAGCTCCCTGAGATGGCCTGATGGATGGAGAGGTGTAAAGTCTTCGCGGCGCAGAGCTTTGTGCGTATGGTCACTCAAAAACTCTCACAGGGAACACCAGGACGTCTCCTATCTCTCCTCGAAGCTCATTTATCCACTGTCTCCACGGCCTGACGACAACACACACAAATGCAGTTTGGGCAAATACGCCAAGCTGGCACGCCATTTGCTCCGCGCAAAGTGCAGCAATTGTATTTGTTAATTACGCTCATTAAACAACAACTGTTTTGGCCGCTGTGTTTTATTTTATAGTTCTGCTTTCCACACCGCCGACTTTCCCCTTTCATTCATAAAGAGCTGAAGTAATGAGGCCACCCCTGGCCTGATAATGTCTGTTAAATATACCCTTGTGCTAAAGTGTGTGCTGCGATGAACACTTCTTTATTTTTAGCGGTCTAAGAGTTGTGGAGCTGTGCCTATTGATCCCCAAAGAGAGATTTGTTGTTTTAGACAAAGTGTTCAGCTTTATTTAGTGTTTGGCTGCTATTTGGAGGATACTCAAAGCAAAGAGTAAACAACTTGAAACTAGTCTGCACTCATTAATTTGACTTTACAATGATTTCAGTCTTTGGCCTGTTTCATTCTTTGGGGGGGTTGAAATACTGCTTCATTCCCAACTGCAAATCCGCTATTTTAATCTGTTCCCATTGTTAGACAAACACAGCATGGCCTTTATTGCTATCTACAACTTGAATCACTTTTCTGCATTACTTTGTTTCGTTTGTCAGATAGTATAAATCTGGTTAGTCCTTAAGGTTTCAAGTTACCGAGCCTCACCTCGCTACTATGGCCCTTCTTCCATATCAAACAATGTCCTGTACTTTGACTACCTCATCCATTATTTGGCGTCCCTCGGTGACTATGAGGGTGAGAAGTTTATCTATATCTCTTTAAAATCCTTGTAGCCAAACTGAATTTTAACTCCACTCCAGCCCCACTGTGCTGAAAGGTTTGGTAAAATAATATTAATATTGTCATGGCGATATTCAAGTTATCCAATATTGCAATTTTTCCTCAATAATACAGCTACAACTTGCACACAGCGTTAGCGTAAATTAGTGCCAAAATGTGGTGGCCCGGCTTGTGCGCACCTTGGTTGCACTGTGCCGCCGATGAGAGCGCGGTCGGTGGCTGGTGACGATCAGTCCATCTCCATACATTAATCCCCGCCAATAGAAAGCCCTGACACAGCAGCTACAGCGGCGCTACTGCCCTGCCTAACAAAGCATAGAGCAAGGACGTACAGCGCCCACAGCACCCACACCGAACAGACAGGAAGAATAAAGGAGGGAAAAACGGGGCCCGCGCATGCGTGTGTGCGTGTGTGTGCGCTGCTAGAGAGCGCGGAGAAGACGACGCAGAGGGTGAGATGGGAAATATGGAAATGTAGAAAGAAAACAATCATGCTTTATATGTCCCCCTCTGTCCTAACCTCTCTAGTTCTCCTGCTTTTTATTGTTATTACCACAGCAGCGCCCATTAGAGAGCTCCACGTTCTTCTCCACTGGAGCAATAAATGAAGAGGGCCTCACTCCTCTCTCCTCCTCATCCTCTCTCTGCTCCGGACGCTTCCAAGCCATCTCCGCACTCGCCTCCCACCACCCACTCCGCGACTCCGCCGTGGCGTCTAGCTGTCTTATTAAGCTTCTGCTTCTGCGGTCATTTCAAAAGGAAAATTCTTTGATCCTTCAAATGTTTATCGTGAATCCAGTTCTGTAATTTTGCTGCTAAATGGTCGCACATGTTGGGTTATTATTAATTATTGGAGTTTGACACGAGAACAGAACATTCAAAAGCAACATTCCCCAATATTGTCCTAACTTCAGTAATAAGTTAATTTACATTCATTATTTCAAAGTCTCTTAGCTGTAGTAATATTGAAATGCGTATGACTAAATATACAATAGAGATCAGAATCAATAAAGTATAAAGTAACTCATAGTCAACGGCATACAAATTATTCTAAATTATATTAAAGAAAAAAGCATATTGGTTCAATTTTATCTATAGTCATCAACTTTTTCAAATTGTTTCTTTAATTCTTCATGACATATCCACCCTTTAATCAGAAAATAAAACTCTATTCAAGCTTGAAACTGGATAGAAACCCTCATTTGAAAGAAGTTAAGGCTTGGTTGTGGCTTCAGTGAAATGAAGCTCGTAAAATAATAGTGTAACTTTGAGAAAGTGAACCTAAAAGTGAAAAAATACTAAGAAACACATGAACAAGTAGACTGAGCCCATACGTATAGACCACTTAACATCAGAAGTTAATGGGAGCCAACAGCACGCAGAGCCCCATATGAAGAGCTGCTCCGCTGAGTGCGCCACATCGTATGAGAGCAGACACAGTCCCAGCATGCAGACAGGTAGAACGTACAGGAAAGGGCGCGCGTAAGGTGAGTCTAACAACGGGCTGTATGGATATGTGCGGGTCCGGGACGGTGTAGACGGCGTGAGGCTTAGAGGACGAACCGGTGCTATAGGGCAGACATGAGAGAAGTGAAGGTAAAACGGCAAGGACAAGAGGGAAGTGTGCAATAAAACATGACAGAGAGGGAGGATGAAACATTAAAACAGGTCTAAGGGAGTAAAAGATTTTTTTATTTTTTTATTTCAAGGCGAGACACTGAATTTTTTTTTATAGATTTTTTTAACTGATAGATACAAAATGATTATGAGTAGAATACTTGCATCAGTGTGTAGATATGTTACAAATTTGGTTCAGCAAATACGATTGAATAAATTGTATACGTTCAGAATAATAAAAAATCTAGAAAAGTGCCAAGCAAGGTTTAGAATACTTTAAACTTTTTGCCAAGTTTCGATCAAGCCTAAGCCAAGTGTATAAAGTCTTTGGTCCACAACTCAATCCTATTATTTGATATTATAGTTCAGCGTAAAAGAGGAAGAGTGCGGAGAAACATTAAGCATTTCGTCGGACCCGAGTATTTATCTCACGACGCAAACTTGCTGAAGCTTTATCCATTAAATGAGCACATCTCAAAGAATATTTTTAAATATATTACAGAAGGAAGTTTTAGAAAAGAGAAGTAGGAAGACATATTTGCTTTAGAAACTTCCAAAAGTCCCTCTGGTAAAAGTAACAGTTCTCAGAGACGTGGGAAATTCTGCGTATGCCATGTGCCACAATAAAAACACAAGCCTCGCAGACACGGCCTAAATAGCGGTGTTGAGTCGAGGGGACGGTGTGAACAAGTCTATACCTGCTTTCAGACAACGACAACGTGCAAACACTTCACTAACACATCGGGCAGACAGACTAATGGAGAAGAGGAGGGGCAGGGCGGGATGTTGAGTTCAAGGTCGATATGATATTTTAAATGAGAGAGCGGAGAGTATAATAAATGCTTATTGCATCCTGTATATAACTTTATATAATTCACTTTTTGTCTAGACATGGCGTAAACATTCAAATTAGCCAATCATTTATATTTGATTTCACTTACACTTCCAGAGTTCCTATACAAGATGTGATTTAGACCAATTGGTTTAAACCCGGCATCAGATACTTAGAAATGTGTTTTTTTTTTTTAAATGTATCTGAATATCACTACAAAAAAGCTGAGAGAACTGACTTGGACTCTCTTGGACTAAAGTCTGGACTCTAGACTAAAAATGTATTGAATGTTCCTGTTGATATTGTTTTACTTTTGACTTAGCTTTGTGTGGAGAGAGGACGTGGGTTCTTCGTATTCACTTTTTTCTGTTTATTCACATGTTGTAATGATTTGTTTTTTTTACACTTTTTAACAACTTACTTTAAGAATTGCCAACACATTTAACTTTTAATCTGGCAAACTCCTGTGAGGCTCTTTTACAACTCTCAGCCACCACAACCACCATGTGTGGAGTGAACGGAAAACATAATCCCTTCCCTGAGTGAAGCGGAACAAATAAGACTCCACTCCATTCCATTCTCATCCTTTTGTTTTTACAATGTCAAAAAAACCTTTCTGTAAATAATATTCTCGTCCAACTTTATGGAATACCTGGACCCACTTGTCTTTAAAAAATAAATATGTTGTTTTTTTACTGTGTAATATCTTAAAACAATTGTCACCCTCAAAGTTGTAGTAATATCTGTTATCACTGCACATTGAGTCAGTACAAGTCACATGAAACCAGTTAAAAGACGACTTTACTTTGTTCAGTACTTCTTATCTACAGTACGAGTCTCCTTTGAAGTCCTCACGACAGGTTATTTTGGGTGCGTGTAGGAAGTGCGGCTTCTCACCTGTCGTCCCGGAGACTGGGGCTGACGCCACGAGGATGCGGCCCCCCCTGATCGTCTCATGTGACGCCGCTGCACACAATGCGTTGTTTCGGAAATTGCTGACAGAGAAGTAATACACTCTGCACTGCTCATTGCAATCTTCAGTACAAGTTTTGGTGTTGGTTCGTCTGCACAACAACAGACGGATGTCCCTGAAATCACAGGTGCCTGGGTGGAGGGACAGACAGGAGAGAAAAGTGTTAAGGTTAGCAGATTGGGTTCAAAATACAGATGGAACTAATATGCACATGTCATTTTTATAACTTTTTCACAACTTACTTTGAGAATAGCCTTCACTTTTAACTTTCGATTTTGCAAATACTCCTGTAATTGTTAATGGCTTTCATACAACTCAAACATTACTGTGGAAAGTTGATATTGATTCATTATTCATTAGATAAAACTGTACTAGAAATATTAATGGTATCTAAAACTATACCATTACTTTACATAGACTTTGTTGCACAGGGGAAGTTGTCCAGCACTCACACTTTACCATACAGTGGAGCAGCAGCGGGCCGGTACAGTCTTGTTAATGTTTTATGTGCCTCTTTGTATTTGATTCAGTTGATATTGAAGCTTGCTCCTCACTAATCCCTCCTCTCTAACCTCTGTGTGCTCCTCTGGATGTCTTTTTTATTTCTTCGCTCGCTCGCTCGCCCGCTCCCTCCCCGCCCGGTCTCTGGCGGCTCTCTCCATGCCCCCAGTGAGAGCAGCTAAAATTAAGTGGTGCCACTTCTCAATGACACTTTAATGATAGCAGCGCTGTTCCAACAGAGAGAAGGGAGAGGTATGAGCATCTGCTAAAGATAGGCCCCTCAGACACAAGCTCACGTCCAAACGAGTGCGTCGTCTCCCTTTGTCTGGGCTGCCAGGGGGACTGCAGGGGACGGGTGCGCTCTAATTAAGGCCGTCTGTAGGGAGACCTTTGTGCGTATGGATGTGTGTCATTCCGACTTGGCATCACCGTCACCTGCCTGGCATGGCCATTATGGTTGGCATCTGAGGGGAGGAGGTGTGGCTTTAAGTCACACAGATAGTCGCACTTAAGTAAAGCACCTTTTTCATAGTATTAAAAGTTTAGTTAAACTTATCTAACAGGCCACATTCTTGAAACTAAACCCTTACATAAGACTACAACGGACAGCACACCAAAACACAGAACTACCAGGCATTACGGTAGAACTTTGATAATTTGAAATCTAATTAATGTACAGGCAAAAACACTAAACAAAAAGCTGTACAAATGCTTTGACAAGTCCTGCAGATCGACAAAGTTAACATGCAATTTCCAATTAACCAACAATAACTAAAGGGTATTGGAGTTGGAAGTCATATTCATCATAATGTTCTTATTACAATGGAACAGTGACAAAAGAAGTCAGCAGGAAAAAAGACCTGTCCCAATAAAAGCGGGTGTGCACATTTCTGATGGATCAGGACATTTTTAATACAAACATTGCTAATATTCATATAATACAGTGTTTGAAACTATAAGGCATTTTTGTTTCTTCACATCTGTTACACGATTGAAGAATCAATACCAGATTTAACATGTATTAATTTCTTACAGTATGATGTCCTTTTTAACCATAATAGTAAGAATTAAAAATCAATTTGTGGGATACAGGAGCTATCGGAAAACTTTAATAAATGACGAAGTTGATTTCAAATACAAAATCAGATTAAAATCAGAATAAAATAACTATTATCCTACTTTATTTTAAACACATGTGTGTTTGAGTTGTCAACGTGTCCTGTCATCATGACCAGGTAATGAAGTTCCAACATGCTCTTAATGTTGTCAGCATTAAGCAAGCGGTTGATCAATCGGCCGACTACTACCCTTACACCATCGATACTGTGTCAATATTGTAACATTAACCGCCAAAACACTGGTCATTACTTAACACTGCAATGGAAACTCTAATGAGACCAAAAAGTGGATTTTTGTTTTCAAACTGCAATCTATCGATCTTTTGGCAGTGTTTACTTGTGAAAATGGATGTTGTGTGTGTGTGCTTTAAGGTTACATCGAGGTCAAAGCTGCAGGGAAGACTGCCAAGTGACATTTTAAGACGACATCACACACTCCTTAGCACACAGCCACCGGGGCCTGAGCGGTCCAGACAGCCCATCAGTGGTGCCATGCCCCCGCCCCACCCGCCTGGCACCGCAAACACACACATCACCAACACATGTCACTGCTGTGGATGGAGAGAGCTGTTCTCTTTGGAGCCCATGTCACAGTCAGCTACGTCCACAGCTATTCAACTCTGTCACAATCTCAGAACGGATCATTTGGAGCAAGAGAAATTACAATGGAATCAAGATTGAAATGGTTGCAATAATCAAATCTTAATACTGTATACTGCACTCGACAAATAACACAATAAGCTCCGCTGACTGCACACTTATGATATGTAGTGTTTTTTTTTTTTAGAACATGTACATCATTGAGTCATATTCTTCACCAGGGGAGACGTCTGTGTTTTGTGTTGAACCTAAGGCGAACATTAATTCGGTGGACACTCTGTAAACTTTCAAGTACCTGGGTGTTCACCTCAACAATAAACTGGACTTGTCCCACACACTAACGTCCTGTACAAGAAGGGCCAACGTCGCCTCTACCTTCTGAGGAGACTGAGGTCCTTTGAAGTGAGCAGGTATGTGGTAGCCTCTGCTCTCCACTACGCTGCGTGTGCTGGGCCCCAGGCAGCACAGAGTGGGACAAGAAGAGACTGAACAAGCTGGTCAGGAGGGCCAGCTCTGTCCTGGGCTCTGGACTCTGTGGAGGAGGTGAGGGACAGGAGGATATGTCATTTTCCTGTCGATTTGAGAATTAATGTAACAAGTGAATTTCTCCATTGTTAGATCAATAAAGTTATATCTTGTCTAATTTGATGCTAACAACTACTAAAATAACGCCATGATCTGAACAAATTTTCTTCAAAACGCTTGACTTCACTTTTATATAAATTCAAGTTATTTTATTTTTATTTTACATTAAAAAATGCTAACAGGAAGATAGCCACAACATTCCACACACAAAGCATATTAAAGGGACTAAACCTAATTACAAACCTTTTTAGTCAAAATATGACGAAATGGGTATTTTTTACCGTCACAGCCGTCCTTCGGAGTCACTATGTGATGAAAAAGGTAAACCCCTTTTCGTCACATATGGACTATTTGGGTTGATGGTGATGGTAATATGGCGCAAACTTCACGCATCAGGCTGATTTTTTCACAAATGACTTTTACAACATACTTTTATGGGACAAAAATAATTTTACCCTTCAAAAAGAAAAAAATGTCAGGTAAAGCTCCTTTAAAAACATGGTTTCCAGCTTCCGTTCAGACAGTGTTCTGTGAACAATGTTCTCATAGACGTCAATATATGAATCAACATTCACGATAGTAAGTTGATGTCACAGAGAATGTTTACCTTGATAGGTTCCGGCAAGCAACAAGTTGGTATAATTACAAAGCTGACATATTAGTTCATAAAAGCTCAATCTAATATTTGCATTTTATTCAGAATTGCTCTCAAATAACCAAAATAATTGATTTCTACACATATTGTATATTATAACTAAAGTCTAGATTCCTTTAGTCCTTTGTCTCATTTTTATTTATTTGTAAAAATCTCACTACACAGACTGAGACGTCATTGCCCTCGTGTGTCAGCTACAGTATAACGTGCGTATCATCAGCTCCGCTCTGCAGCCTGTTGGCACTTGTCGACACGGCGAGGCCTGTGAAGAGAATCAAATCATATTGGCTTGTCCTGTCACATTCTCATCAAAAAGCCATGTTTGACTCCGTTTACAACGGCGTTCGCTACACAGGCGCCGCATGCTGGTGTTTATGAAACAATTGCGATCAAATCTAAACAAACAAATGCTAAACTGTAGCCACAAGGGGCCAGTAAAGGAACTGAATGACGAGTTATCCAATTAAAAAAATGATTCCTTGATCGAGGGTTGTGGCATCCAAGAGCCTCCACCTGTTTATGCTCAATGTGTGCATGTAATGAA
The DNA here is from genome assembly GCF_951799975.1 of Gobius niger. Lineage (NCBI taxonomy): Eukaryota > Metazoa > Chordata > Actinopteri > Gobiiformes > Gobiidae > Gobius > Gobius niger. The sequence continues at coordinate 20,504,014 of NC_136855.1, read as the reverse complement.
TAGTGTATGGACTGTTTTTGAAAATGAAGTATAATTCTTTTACAATTAGTATTCTAAAAGCATTCTTCATTTGTTATTGTGGTAATTTCTCATGCCATCTGTTTATAACTATTAGAAATGTCCAAACTTCATGAGCTTGACTTTCATATAAGAGCGATATGTAGGCTATAAAATGCATGAAAAAAAAAGGGAACGTAATCTACACATTGTAATGCTCTTTCTTTCCGTTCATTTATTCTTTTATTTGCTTATTCTCCCGGGAGTTTTTGTGGAAATCATTCAAGGACAGGTCAAAGGCGTGTGGAGCAGTACCACAGTGGCGGCAGCTCTGTGGGAAAAGGCTGAAGGAAAAAAAGGCCCAAATCAAATAGAGCCTTTGAGTTGTTGTTACTCCATGGGGTCAGCTGAGATATCCCTTTCTCTCCCCTGTCAACGCACAGCAAGCATGTACACCTCACTTTCATTGTGTACAACAGTGCTCCTTGTGTTGCAGTGTTTTATTCTGATATTTCGCTACATGAAGGCAGTAAACGAGAGCACATATGGCAAAAACATTCTCCCCTCACATCTGTTTCTTGTCACATACTTGCACAATGTTGCCGTGTTCACCAGTGAATCAAAATAACATATTTGCAGATTTTCTTTTTTTTCTTTCTTTTTTCTTCAAGCTCACGCAAAAACAAATCAATCAAGGCTTTGTATCTTGAGTTGTGACATTGAGAGATCCAGAATAAGTCACGATTCAAGTTATTCTTTCCTTGCAAACACTATAGTGCGAGGCAGATATTGTTTGTGTTTTGTGTATTGTCTGACACATTTAAATGCGAACGCTTCATATTCAAGTACTAAATGTCCCCAACCATATGTCTACCCTTTTTTGTTATCGCCCCGGGCATCTCAATCTACACTTCACTTCTCTGGGCCCGACCCCGGCTTCTTGAGAAAATGTAGGGTGACCTAGGGACGCTTAAGATTTGTGGGCGAGAGGAAAAAGAACAGTTAAAAAAAAAAAAAAATGCTTGTGTGATTGAAGCTGGGGAGTTAGCTCTGAAGCAAGCCGTCTGTTCGGGAAAAAAAAGCGTTGCCGTGTCGCGCGCTCTACTTTCTGAGAGCAGTAGGGCGGAGGGAGCGAACCGGAGCCGGGCGTAATTAGGCCACGATTTGAACTCTCTTAGTTCCTCCCCAAGAGCGGGCGCAAGGGTCACGCCGACTATTATAAATCGAGGTGGCTTGTATATGTGCTGAGGTGCAGATGGAGTAATGTGTGTGAATGTATGTGGACACTATAAGAGCAAAGAAAAGGGAGCAGCGGACTCCCATTGGCTCAAAGTGTACTGTTAAATATAGCTTTAGCAGGGCAGCCGGGCGTGTTGCAGGTTCAAGGTGCGTGCCACGCTTATGATGTTCTAGCCTCTGTTCCGTGTTGTGTCAAGTGACATAGATCACTCTTCTTTTTTTTTTAGAAATGTTGAACAAAGGGGCAATGTTCGAGGCCAGGAAAGTCAGTGAAGAGGAAACTTTCAACTTATGAGCATGCATTTTTCTTTCATTGTTGTTGCTGATTCATTGACTTCTTTCTTTTCATTTCATTTCACTTCACCAACTCAACTGCTTGTGAGTATGCATTCATTTTGCTCATGGTTTTGGAATAAATTGAACAATTGGCAGACGTTCTACATAACCATTTTCATCTCCAGCTTAGAACTGTCAAAAGGAGTCTATGGACTGGCCTTTCTTTACTTCATTATTTATTTGATTTACAAAGTACCTATAACTTATAACTTAGCGGATCATTTTGACCCGAAAGCCATAGGAGCCACAGCCCATCAAAATGACCCAAAAGCCACAGGAGATTTTTTATAAAAAGAAGCAGATAAAAACAGGAATATATACTTTTTTTGGAGTGCACATTTTTTGACATTAGGGTCTTGAAAGAGTGCAAAATTGAAGGATCACACGAGGGTTGAATAAAACTATCCATATTATGTTATAATGTGGTTCAGGCTTCAATAAAGTGACTACATTTCCAGGCCCAATCCAGCTGGAAAAGGCCTGTCAATTCCTGTAATATGTACTCCTTTGCGTTGTAATTATTTCACCAGGAAATAAAACGCCCATAAATTAGATTTTTTTTTCCCACCACTGAACTTGCTGATAGCCCATCTAGAGGCCACTGATCAATTAAAAAGTCCCTTTGTAACCTCCCCAGCACCCATACACACGAGAGGCTCATCCCGTTAATGAGCGGACGGCTAATTAAGGCAGAAAAGCAAGGGAGTCACTTCTTTATGATTGATAGTACTATATTCTCATCCCGCTATTTTGCATTTTAATGTTCATTAATAAACTTTTATTGTTTTGTTAATTATAATATCCACCTCCCATGCTGAGATAATAACTAACCAGGGCAATTTGCACAGAAGGATTTTCAACATGACAGAAATTGACACCACTGACCACAAGCAACAGCAAAACCAGCTATGGCTGTGTTTCTTACTTTGATGATTACTTTGAGGTGGAATAGTTCAGATAATCAGGACAAGGACAATGTGTGTAACAAAAAAGCATAGAATAATGTAACGTAATGCACTGATGATCCACTGTGCAAATCATAAACAATACTTACTTTATCTAACTTATTAGGTCCGAAATGAACAAAATGATTGCGCTTCACCGGTGTTTCTCAAACTTTTCACCGCAAGCAAAAGACAAAAATCTCTCCAAGTACCACCAGATCTAAATTATAACCGCAGATCCAAACAGACTTAGCACAAAGGGAGCAGAAAAGCATGAATAGAATTGTCCTTAAATCACACAAATTCTTGCACTACCGAGACGCAATACTCTTAAAGCCACAGCGCGCAGAATTTTACCCCTGAAATAAAATTGAAATACAGGCATTTACTTTATGACAGATATTTTCATCACTGAAAAATACCTCATGAATGTATAAATAGACTTTACTGTGAGCGGCTCAGCTCTCCTAAGACATGACAGCAACTTTACCGGGAGTGGGTACGTCTCCAGCTCGTCTCCATGGAGATGTGACTAAAGTCAGCAGAATTTGAGATTTAAACAGGTTAGGTTCTCATCCAACTCCAGTCTTTGGTTACCCACTGCAGTAATAGCATTTTCTGGTCATTAGGAGCATGTTTTGTACTGATGGCAACAGCACAGTCCAAAATGTTACGCAGTGTACCTTTAAGTAATTAAAAAATGATTGCATGAGTTTCCATTTGCTTTCATCTCCTGTTATGGCTGTCCATCCTCAAAAGTTCTCTCAGTGCTGTTGTATCCAAGCACCTGCTGTGGATTCCTATGCATTCGCTATATGTGTGCGCTGTAACGCTGTGAGCTGGGTCCTGGAGGTGTGGGGGCCAGGGACGCGCATGATGGATCGTGGAGGCCAGTTGATAGCACCATTACTCACTGACACACACACACTGGCTCTCGCACACCCACACAAACGCACACACCCACACACACTCAGGGAACACACCTGCCTGACACCTGTCCCCCGTGGGGTCCACCCGCCCCTGAGGCCACTGCCCCAGAGACCAGCAAAGCCCAAAATGATTCTGCATGCCAGCAAATACAACTTAAGTTAGGGAAAAAGGGAGACACTTGAAAACTTTGTAGGACATTTTCTTTTCTTTTTCTTTTTTTTCTTTTTTTTGGGGGGGGGGGGGTAGAGTAACTTTACAAGCATTTCTGTACAGTATATTTCCTTATTCCGTATTGTTCAGCCTCACCTCTCTGTCTGCCTGTCCGTCTGGCTCGGCTTCTTCATGTTATTCTACAGTTATTGGCTGCGATGTATGCCATGATGACCTCTGGGCCTTTGGGATGATTCCTATACATAAATTAAATATGGTTTACCAATCCATTTAGCCACTGAAGAAACACACACCGGCCACAGGGAATGCAAGTTAATGTGCACATAAATAGTTTAGATTGTGAAGGTACACTTATAGAGTAGACCCCGCAGACTTGCCATTTTTTTGTGTTCATGTGTTAAATTAACCTAAAGTTTCAAATGGTTTATACTATTGTTGCATACTGTTTAGTAGAGACAAGCCCTGGTCCTGCACCTCCGGCTCTTGGACTGTAGTGAACGATGGTCTGGTAAAGTCCTGGTTTGGACACGCTTCTGTCCAGTCTAAATTGGAGTCATTACCCAACCACATTTTCATGGTAAAGGAACTAATAAAAATTGGTTGCAGCTCTTTGCGAATAGACGTTTAGTAATCATCTCTCAGCTCAGCTATTAATTCAAAATATATATACAGTATATTATCGTAATATTAGGAGGCGCAACATCCATGTCATAAGAAGCCACAATATATAGCAAAATCCCATTCTTTTGCAAACACTGCCTTACAATTGTCCAACAAATCAGTTTCATTTTAGTCTACTTTTGGTTCTGATTAAGTAGTTTTAAAGTCTTGTTCTGAAACAATTTAATGCTCACTTTATTAATGTCGCACAGGCAGAGTTATTAAGGACAAAAGGCATCTAACTTTGACAACATTTCAAGAAAAAAACGTCATATCAAAGCGGTGTATAGAAGTGCAAAGAGTCTGTTGAAAAACTATAGTAAAGCATAAATATCCTTTTGGTTATGTCTTATGCCCCAGTGCACTCAAGTATAAAGACATCAAACTCTACAGTGATATAATTTTGCTGAAGTATGGGGCAGTGAACGTCCACAGCAGAAGATGTTTCGATCATCGGAGTGGAGAGAACAGACAGGCAGCTGGACAGAAACATTAGGAAGCTAATGTTATATATAAGGACTCGCGGGGACCGGCTACGGCACACAGCGGATCACCTGGGGACACTGCAGCCATATGTTTAAGCTTTGTCTCGTCCTACAAAACTCAGTCTGCCCTTCACGTGATTTGTCAAAGGGCCGCGCTCTGTGACAAGTACAGGGTACAGCGGGGCCTGCGATACGGAGAAATACAGCAAGTAAAGGAGAGAGGTGGAGTGAGGGAGCACTGTCAGGGGAAGGAGGGTTAGGGAGGAAATAGAGGAGAAAAAGACTGTGTTAGTGTTTCCTTCAGGAACATGAAGGAAATAGCAGAATGTGTTGATAACGGGGAGAAGAAAACGAGTGATAATATTCAATGACTGTCATCAATATTGCTAGAGCATTATTGTAATTATATTCTACAAAATCATTTAAAATGTGTTCCTTTTCCATCAGCTGCCTTTCTTCATCCTTCAACTAAATCATGGCCAAAACAAGGTTCTTATTAAACTAAATTAGAAAAATAATGACGTTATTGATGATGTTAGAAAAGAAATGTGTCAATCTCAGTCAGATGCGAGACCTCAGTGATTTTACGATATGTTATGGCTTCTTTGTGATACATATTATGTCATCTAATATCGCAGCAATGATAATATGGCAATATATTGTGCAGCCCTACGAAAATGCTCTTTTGTGCCTTCACACAAGTCTTATTTTACTTTTGTTAAGGGTTAAATGGGCTTTTTACTTTTCACAAAAAACTTTTATAAGTACAGCACCTATTTTACATACCGCAGAGGGGAATGCCAAATCCTGCCATGTTAGAAGTCAAACCGAAGCTCCTTTTATACTATAGAACACACTCTACAAGGTGAGCCACAGAGACGCCCCCAAGTTGTTTTATAAAGTTAGAATAAGCTGTCGTTGGTGTGGAGAAAGAAAATGTATAGGTTAAGAAGCGGCATGCCTTTGGGCGTCTTTCCCTCCCTGCGCTCTGCTCTCCCTTGTCCCATCTTTGCAACCTGCCTCCGCCCCCCCATCCCCCCCCCCCCCTCCTCCTTCCCTGCGCCCCATCCCACCTCTCACTCTGTCCTTCTGCGCAGGGGGTTGAGGCGCTGAACAGATTATAGCATAATTAAGGCGCTAAAGCAGCACATTATCCACCTGGTGGCTTATCCGGGGTGGCTAGCGTCGTGGCTAGGCTAATAAGGCTCCTGTGTGTGCGTACCTGGACAGAGCAGTGTGTGTGTGTGTGTGTCTTTGCATTAATTGTGCGTTTGCATGTCAGTGTCTATCCGCGCGCCTCGTCCCTGTGTGTGTGTGTATCAGGCGCCATCTCACCTGATTAGGGCCTCTTATATGGATGTGTTAAAAGCATTAGGTGAGAACAGCGATGTAATTCGTCATGTTTAAAGGATGGAAATTGAATCAGGGATTAGGAGGCGGCTAAATGAGCGCACATGTACATACTCAGCTAACAGTGGGGACGTCATACCTGCACTTCTAACCTTCTGCGTCCGCCGTGCTACACCGTCAACTGCATTTTTTTTTTCCTGTCTTAATCAACTTTATTTTTTAGCACTGTTTGCTGACACAAACTACCAAATCTCCAAGGGCCACTTCTCTCAATCTCCTGACTGTCATGTAAGTGGTTAAATTTCAAATAATTGCCCAAACACAGGGCAGAACACAATCAGAAAGTGCAGGGCTGTACAGATACTGAGAGAACGGGGGTTATTATTAGGTCGGAGAGAGTACTAAGTGTAAAGTGAAATACCTCGGAGAGTCGTTTGATACTTCAGACTTTATTAAAGCTAATAGGTTTATATATACCTCCCCGAGGCTGGTCAATTCATTAGTTGTAAGCGTACTGGAACTATTACGCACACAACAAAGTCAGAGCAATGAGACAGAGCGAAAAAGAGCAAGTCTGAGGTTTTAACACGGTCCTGCATTTGCACTAACAACATTTATGTTCATGTAAATGTATTTCCTATTAATATTAATTAATTGCAGGACTCATAAAAACGGATATTTATAAGGATATAATAAGAGCTATTTGGGCTCTGATGAAAAAAATCCTGTAAACAGATATAAAAAGCCAATTCATTACGCCCGTGTCTTTGTCAAGGGCGCTCACTTACATACACTGCTGAGTGAGAAATGCTGATCAGTCACTGGCAAAAACTGCACTTATGTGAACAATACAAGACCAGAGGTGCACTAAATCTTATGTTGCAAAGCACTGAGTTTGGACTTTTGTAATATTAAAACATTGAGCAGATGGCATCACCCATATTTTGCTTTTAGTCACAAGACAACATCACGCTTCAGGGAATTTCTGTAAGTAATACAAGCGTTTTTGACATAAGTAATTATTTGCAGAAAAATAAAGTTAAATTCAAAATGTATGCTAATTATTATAAAATGGCTGAAGGCTTTTAGCAACGAAACAGTTTGTATAAAATGTAGAAAGAGCATTTTTATGTTGAGATGTGGGATTCATTGTAGTGTTTTGTTGGAGTGAGATTAAGAGAGCGGACCCGATATGACTCCCATGAGCGCCGTATCATTTTTCACCTTTACATCTCACCTTCCTCAGGGGTAATAATCAAATGACTGATTTTGCCGAAGACTATATTTTAAAGTCTGTCTTGTATATTTTACAGGGAAAGACAATTTGTAGTATTTTATATGGTTGTGAAAATATATCTAAGCGCCTTAAAATAGAACAGTTGGCGTGCAAATTCTAGCTATGTGAAAAAAAATCTCACAAACGGTATCAAAAAGCATCAACACAGAAAGGCTGAGTCAGTCAAGGGCACTTTTCATATTCATATGAACGCGGACAAATGAGATCTGAGACTGAAGTTATGACGGTTCTGTCCGCAATGAGACACTACAGCATATGGTCCAACTGGGAAGTTTTAATCTGAGAATAAATAAAATAACACTGAATAAATATGAAACAGCACTATGATTTATGCATATCATGTTCAAATAAATGTTGGTAAATTTTAAGAACGTGTTCCTGTGCCAAACATGCCGCCATCTGATTTCTTACAAATGCACAAGAAGGACAAAAATGTAACGAGCTGTAGAAATCAGTGAAACATTTCTGGCTCTAATGTTACTACAACTTTGTTTGTCGAGGTACATTTTCATACCCTCCTTCGTATTCTCTGTTAACACACTGTGACTGAACATATGTTCCAAGGCCTTGATATTTTGCTACTCTGCATCATTTATGAGAACATATTTAAGCTTGTTTAATATTAAATACATTTATATTGGAATAAAATGACATTTTGCCATTAAAGATTTAGTAAGTGTTGTTCATCATAAATAAAGTAACTCAACAGATAGATTCAGAGAGTTCAGTGGAGGAGAACATTACTGACAAATGAATTTGTGTTTTTTGAATAGTGCTGTGTCTAATGTGGTCTACACATTTAGCTACCATCACTTTGTATTTCACACACAATATTTAGCCTACCGTATTAAAATGACACAGCTGCTCGCTGTCAGTGGATGGATTGTTATTGATTGCCTTAAATAGAAGTGTAGAATTACTGTCTTCATCTTAAATTGTATTCCTCTCTAAGAATTTTAATGATGCTGGATGCAAAATCCTTAATCCATATTGTTTATAAAATAAAAAGATCAAGTGGCAGTGTCTTTATTCTTTTGAAGTTTGATGCCATGAGGTATTTTTGAACACAGCATCTGCCAAATTAAGACCAACACAGTCATGAAGCGTGGGTAACTGTGTGAGCAATGCAAGAGGTTGGAGCTGCTGTAAGCAGTGTGTCATGGCGGCCTGACCTGTCTCAATGATCTAGTGCGCTCTTTTTTTGTTTATAACTTTACTTTATGCGCGGTTGTGCTGGAGCTATTCTGGAGCTGAATGTGCTGGATGACTCTGTCTGCAGCTCAAAGACAAAGAAGGACGGTCATTAGATTATTCTGTGACATCAGGTACTGTACCTCTCTCTCTCTCTCTCTCTCTCTCTCTTTCTCTCTCTCTTTCTCTCTCTCTTTTCCGTTCCTCTAAGTCTCTCCAACATTTACACACTTCCCATCTTCCTCACTTGCATGGATACTTACTTTTCTGCGCTGGAGGCCGCAATCACTGTCATTTCCTGGTATGGAGCTCCATCTACAGGTTTGTTGAAGAATCACTTCACTTCCAGGATCTGTTTACAAGGATATACAGGTACATTATAGACTCAATATAGACTAAGGTTTCTCAAACTATGGTACAGTTCTTGTTTCGTTTAGAGACCTTTTTTTATCTATGTCTTTGTCCTTCATAACATGGGACTTTGAGCTGGTCCTTGTTTAGAACCACTGCTCACGGTTTAGTCTTATTTTAGACTCACTCTAAAGTTGTCATTCACCGGGTAATTTATACTAACAATTATGTACAGGTAATTTCAATTGACTATAGTTGGATAATTCTATATGGTCATTTTAAGCATGCATGAGACATTTTAAACCATGTTATTTTTGCTGTAAATGGTTCAAGTTCAACAGATCTATTAACGAAACTGCCGTAGCCTTTCCCCGCATTACTCTGCACGGTGGCCTGTTATATCTGTGTAATAGGTGATAAATGAGTTAGCTGTTTCCATTCTTCATTTTTTTGTGGGCGTGTTTTAGCCTCTCAAAGTCATTGTTTCCCCAGAGACAGGTCATTGTGCTGGTCAGAGTATTCTGCAGCTGTGCTCACCTCCCACCACTGACCACAGAGGCATGGAAATTATGTGCAGAATAAAGGAATTTATTTAGTGATTGATTTAACATTTGACTGAAAATGTATGGGCGGAATATTTGTAATTATGTACACAAACACTTAATGCTTCATCAATACACTTTATGTAAAAATAATGTGGCTCTTTGAAAAGTGAGTGAATAATAATTTATACTGTTAGGCTGAAATTGTATTATGAGGCGCCTGTGCTGGTGGCAAGAGCAGGTACTGTAGCTTCAAGACCAGCATGTTTGAAGACTGCATTAAAAGAAACGTTCTGTGAAAAAGTCTGTCTCAATAGAGTTTGGGATCAAACAGTGTACAGTAAGTGTATTGACCGTTACGTTACACTAATACACTCACAAACATTCAGTGCATAAGCTAATCTAAAGCCAAATCACACTATTTCACCCAATAAATAAATGAATAGAATATAATACAGGCATTTATTTGAATATAGTCACTTATTTTGTTGAAAAATCAATACAAACATGTGTCTTTGCTATGACCGACTTTTAACTTTAGTGGGGGCGGGACATCTCCAGCTTGTCTCCATGGAGATGCTGACTAAAGGTAGCCGAATATGAGATTTAAATAGGTTAAGTCTGCATCCAAGTTCATTCTTTGATGCAAAAATAGCCATTATCTGTGCCTAGCAGGTCATTAAGAGCATGATTTGTATTGCTGGCAACAGTGTAATGTTACGCCGTGTGCCTTTAAATAGCTATATTTATTTGGTGTTCGCGCTCAGTTTCCTTTTCTGTTTTTATCGGAAATCTTTTCAAGTAACTTTGGTGAGTTCTCATGTACCTCAAGGATAAACAGTGTTATAGGAAAAATCTGGTAAACAAAGTTGTAGAGAAAACAGCATTGGAACAAATGCTGGTTTAACATTACAATGACTGAACATTCAGAGCAGTGTGACGACATGATTCGGATCTCATCTTCACATTGTTTGACACGTTAAACTTTATTATTTTTGTTAGTGATTGAGTCCACATTGTATTCTTTTCTGCTGCAACAGGACAAAAATGGACATTTACAAATGGTACCACAGAAATATTTTCTACGACACCGTTAAACTATTGGTGCGAGACTGTCTGGTGTATAATTTTGGGTCTATAACTGACAAGACCGCCACATAGGAAGCTCACCGGCAGCCATTATTGAAAGTCCGTCCATGGGGGTTGAATGTGACGCCTTGCCTCACAGTCCCTAAAACAATTTCAATTTTAATAGCTTTTACTACAGAGCCAATCATAGCAGTCACTGAAAGAAAGGGCGACTCACTCGTACACACCCACCCACTATAACGGTTGAAAATAGAGCCATCAAAAATGAAGGCCATCCCAGTGCAGACAGACAACAGACAGACAGGCAGATCCCCGGAGCATCTTGTAATTATCCCCGTGGACAAGTTGCCTCTAGCTGGGCTCAACCACAGGCCCAGCCCCCCTCCTCTCTCAATCCACCCTCCACCCTACCGCTCACCCCTCTGCTGCTAATTTCATCCTAGGGATTAGCCCCCGCTTGCTTGTCTATCTTGTAATATTTCTACGGGGGGTGAAAAGCTGGAATATCGCCTTGCCCCGCTTATAATAGGGACTTACTGAAGCGGGCCAGGGCGTGCTTGTAGCTCCCTCATGCCGCCCGTCCCGTCCGGCTCTGCTCCTGTTTCAGAGATGGAGGGACGGGGGATGAGTGCTGCGGCTCTACCGGGAAGTGACCGCAGTGAAGAAGTGAAGGTGAAAGAGAAAGCACAGCGCTCCGCTACCTACCTGCAGGGCAGTGCAAGCTGTTTTCTTTATGCATAAGAGAGAGATGGGGGTGGGTTGGGGGCGGGGATGGGATGGGGGGGGTTGGAGGAGAGGGGGGGTTGTGACGGAGGAGCCTTACCGCATACTTAACCATCTTTTTAATACACACTTTTCTATTCAAACGTTATAGAAATGTTATTACAGGAATTAATTGTGGGATTGTTACATTTCATTATAGAATGTCCTTTAATAGGTTCATATGGACAATCGATGATTCTCAAACTGTGGTACATGTACGTTACAGTCTCCTTTAGGCAGTACTGCTTAGGGTCAACAAAATTTTACACTTGACTCATTTCAACGAAAGATAGTTTCATTTACGTTTTAGCTTTGGTCATGTATTTTGGTTTCCTAACTTGGAGTATAGACATAAATTAGTCCAACTTAGGCCTATTTTAGAGCTTATTCCTCATTTATTCTTGACCTAGGCCTGGTGGATCAGGCCTAGGTGTGAATTGTTTGATAAACACTGATTTGCCATGTGTATAACAGTAAAGCCAGAATTAAATTTTGCTTGTGTTTCTAAAATGGGTTGGGTGAAAACATATTAAAATGTTTGTATAGTGGTCTTAACAGCTTCCAGGAGTTTATATTTCCATGATTTATGTTAGCAAATATTTTTATAATTTTTTTTAAATTAAAAAAAAGCTTTCAAAAATAATTTTGTTTTTGCCTTTATTAATATAGTCATTAACAGCTTTACTAGATTATTCCTATGTGTCTTATACAATAACAAGAAAAGACTGAACTATTGTGACGGTGACAAAATGAGCTTACTGCACACGGAGCTGAGATGGTGTGAGCTCTCCATCTTGTGGTCCATGTCGGTCCATCTGCTGGTGCTGTTTGTCTCTTGCACTGAATGACCTATAGCCCCTGTGTCCGACGTGCTCCTCTCCATCACTCCTGGCTCTCATTACAGCTGTGGAGGACCAGCCTGTCACATAATTAAAGGCAAAGTTATAAATGACCAGCAGGCCATAAGCCATATTTCACAGGTGGCTGCATATTTATTTATAATTTTTCACCTTTAAATTTGTTTCTTATGCAAATGAGAGCCAGGACACTTTTCAATTAAGTTGGGGCCATTCTCTCCAGGACCTGCAGGCGCTTATTGTCAAATTGCTGGGTTTTGTGTTCAGTCAAAGAAAAAATATACATATAAAAAATATAACGCTATGTATGCTGTTTTTGTCATTTGAGTACAGTACAGGATTGATGAAGCCCCAAACACTTTTCACCTTTCTTTGTGTCTCCCATGTACTGACGGATAGAGACGTTTAACTGCATATTATACGAGCACTTGGCAGCCAAGCAGGTGCCTACCTATGTGTGCTTCTTTTATGGTGACAGACAGAGTGTACCCCAAAGCCTCATTCTCTCCTTAATTGACCCGCTGAGGAAAGCAGTGGAGCGACTGCACCAGTAACCTCAGGGAGAGCCCACTCTCCACCAGTGTGTAATGTGGGGAACACAAAGCTAAAGGAGGAGCTGGTGTGATCAGGGCACTTGTAAACCGTGGGTGGAACATGTGTTTTTGAAGCTCGGAGGAGCCCCTCACAGTATGTACGATACGCTCTGAGGTAAATTTAAAATGTGTGCCCGTTACAATGTGTGTGTGTCTGCAGCTTTGCCCTCTCCCTGGTGCGTAAAAAACGTCCATTAATTGAATTCCCCCTAATTTCCCGTCAACCTGGCCTTGCAGAGCGAGACGCCTGCCTGCCAGCCGTGGAGCACACACTTCAGGTATGGTGGATAATGGAGGATGACATTTCTGTCTTACCATGCCGGAGGGCAGCATGTGATACATGGCTTCTTCTATGAAGGTTAAACTCAGCTAACCTGCCTTTGGCGTTTCATTACCCACTTGTTAAATACTCTTTTGGTAATAAAATGATTAAAAATTTTATTGCTTCTCTCCAATGAGGCCTCTTTTCAAAGGGACGTCAGGGCTGCGAACACGTGTGTGTTTGCCTGTGTCCAGTGCATCTGCAGTTATGCAGACCAGTGTCTATAAAGCTAATGAGAGTGATATGCCTCACCATTATTCTCAGCCAAACGACCTGGGCCGTCATAAGAAGCAATACCATTCCTCTCTGCCGGGGCACATTCAAATAGACATGTTTTACATACAGCTCACTCTGTGTCTTGAAGCGAAGTTAAGTATTTCTACTAAAATGAATGGGTCCGACTATTTTTACACCACAAGTTAAGTGCTGTGGCTATAGCAACGGGACATAAAATATTATATTCAAGCTATTAACAGGAATTACAAGCCTTTCCTAGGTCAATAAGGATCCACAGTGGCTTAGCAAATCAGTTCCAGTGTCATTTTGGCTGTAAAAATACCAATAAAGGGATTTGCAAAACTCCTGTTAAAGCGTTCTTATCTTTATTCAAAGACAGCAAGTGAACAGAGCTTCCTCATAGTGACTACACACACAGTTGCACTTTGTGTTTAGAGCTATGGTACAACTTTGTAAATTCAATTAATCTATTAAAGCTTAATTTCTAGGGTTTAAATGGACAGGGATCCCTACCCTGGGCCAGAGGAGTCAGTGCTGCTGGTCCATCTAAAATATGATGGCAGCAGGCTCTGCTGTGCTCCACTGGACCCTGTCCAACACCTGTTCTCCCATCAGGGGATGTTGTGTTGGCGTGGCGTGGATGTGCCACTGTACAGATTGGCACTGCCCAGTTGGGGCAGCAGAAATGATAAAGGATGTGATTTTCAGAGAAAAAGGGTCAGCTGTAATTAGGAAGGGTGGTTTGCAAAGGCCTTTTATGGAAGGATTTGAAGGAAGATTGTTTTTTGCGATAGTACTGTTATTAGCCTAGTAATATGTGGGGCGACAGTGGCTCGATGATAGATTGGGCTGTCCTATAACCAAGAGCTTTGCAGTTCAGATTCCAGGTCCTGCAAGTGCAGACTGATGTTTTGTCAGGGGCCAAGATACTTCCATGACCTGGTATGAATTTAGTGTGTGAATGAGAGGTCAGTAGCAGTTTGAGGGGCCGATGGCACAAATTAGTCAGTCTCAAGGACAGCTGTGGCTACAGGTTATAACAGTAACTCGCCACAACCAAAAATAAGTGACTGAGTAATAACTATAACTTGTTATTGTCAGTTATAAGACAGTTACGCAATAGACAGCGAAAACAACAGACAACAGTTGATAAAACAAATACTAGACAGCAAAAAACACTAAACCAAGAAACAAAATAAAGTGTATTGGTAGGTGTGTTGTGCCGTGGTGTGTAAGCCATTATTATTAGTTGTAGCCTACACGTATTTGATATGTGGGAAATAAAACTGAAGCGGAACAAAACTACATTATAACTACTAAAACAACCCCTCGACTGCGCCGTATTCTGTGCTGCACTCAGCTGTATTCTAAAGCTTGGTCACTAGAGGGAGGCAATGAGTCAAATCAGAGATCATGATTGTGCCAACAGCTACAGAGGACTTTTAATATTAATCAGTAAACGGAACTATGGCTGTGTCTACTTCAGTTGTCTTTAACATCTAGAGTGAGTGGCAACTGAACTCACAGTCTAGCAGCTCTTTACAACCAAAACGTGTTCAGAGTGGGGCCCAGACACGTGCTACGTACGGACTAAGTAGTCGACATTCATTTGCATGCTAAACTCAAACTACTCTACTCGTGGAGTATTTTTCTGTGCAATCCACGATCCACAAAAGACGCCACAGGCACAGACACAACCTACCTGGTGACCTGTGGAAAAGGGGCCTGCGGTGCGTGAGTGAGCGCGCGTTGTTGAGGGGCTGTCTGAGCATAGTCTGGGGGAGGGACTGCCCCGCGCAGAGGATCACAGGATCAGAGGTGATGACACACGCTGCTCTCAGTCCTGGAGTCTGAAGTTGGACCGCTGACAGCATGCAGCATCCATTCGGTGGCTTTCTTTGAATTGTTATTTGCTGCCTGGACCTTAAAGGTAGGATTTTAATTCGTTTCACTTGGTTCTTTTACGCATTACATAAAACGTTTATTAATCAGGCCTCAGTCTGGACAAGGATTTATTTGCTCAAACTTTTCAGAGCTTGAGTCAGCTATTGCAGCCTGCATGTTTATGTTTGTTGTCTTCTTTAATCTCTTAAGAGGTTAAACAATCAAACTATTAAAACAATAATAATCTCTTAATGTATTCGTTTGCATCAGTGCTTCAGGCCGCACTATTGTCCAGATAGTCATACTTGTAGACAACACAAAAGTGAGAAGATAGAGAGATGCATAAAAACCAAGGACATCCGCGAGACAGCTCAGAAAAAACACAAATAGGCCTATGATATGTTTTCTCTATCTCACTTTACCATGTGCAACTTTAGTCAAAAGTGTTTGAACAAGCTCTAACAAGTGCTATTGAATCTAAAAGCTGGCTTGGCCAGTTGGCTGGTCGGCCATTGATCCAGTGGTTGTCAAAAAAGTAACAAATGAGCATTTGCTGTGGGTCACTGCGCAGTGATAGGCCCATCTCTCAGTGCACCAGCTCTGTGTGAGAATCGAGCTGTTCTCAGGCTGGTCCTGGGTCAGCGCTCATGCAACATCTGCAGAGCTGAAGTAACCACTTTAGTGCTACTGTGGGGAGCTCTTAGAGGTACAGTCATCTACAGAATCATATTACTACTGTCTGTTGTGCACTCTTTAGCTTAGCACAATGCAGAGTTGATGTTAAGAGGAAACGTAAGCTGGGATGTTTCATGAGGCCTCACTGGCCTGAATGTGTGTATATTTGGTATGCAGGCCTGGCCCAAAGAGAAAGAGCCTGAGGTTTTATCTGACCTCTCCCAGAATGACCTGTAACCTCTCAAGACAGGCCCTTTGTGTGTCCAGCGCTGGAGCCCATTGGACAGCGTGTGTGTGGGTGTGCGCCTTTGCTCCAGTCTCTGTCAGTGTGAACAATTCAAACCTCAGGTCACATCAAAGTCCAGCTCAAACATTGTTATTTGGATTCACCTTTGACCTTGTGGTCATGAGACCCTTTAGCTAAAACATGGCCCTAAAATAGAGAATTTTATGTGCTTTGCATTAATTAGCACTCATTGAACCAGAGAAATGGTGTAATAACAAAGCAGAATATGTGTTATTTATGTAGAAATGTAAAAATGCACTTGCATCAGTTTAAGCAGAACCTTCAGTGTTATGGCATGTCAAAACATAAAAAAAATATAACAATGTAGAATTGACGCTCATTTCTGTGTGACATCACCTCCATACTCACTATAAAAAACAAGTTGTAATGTGTACAGCTTTAATTTGATATTTAAATTATACTTTGTCATGCCCTATGTTCAAATGTTTTCAGAGTTTAGCTCGGTGTCTGAAGGTGGCGGTGGGAACGGGGTCTACGGGGGTCATAAAACAGCACAATAGTGTCTCTCTCCCCAGGGTGAAAAAGAGACAGAAAGAGAAGAAAAGGAGGAGGGGTATAAAAGGATCTGCCACTTCCACATGAGGGAGAGGGGATGAGAGGGAGGGGGGTGTCAACAAAGCTTTGCTTAAACACTATACCTCACAGTAAAGATCTTATTTTTAACATTTTACCCTCAAACACTAAGGAAAATTTAAGTAACTTTTTTAGAGTTACATTACTGTCAATTATGATTATTATCATTATATATCTTTTTTTTTTTTAATCTAGCCATCCAGATACAATCCCTGTTACTGAGATAAAATGTATTTGAAATTTCGTGAAGTGCTTTGGACCGATTAAAGTTACATTGTAGCATACAAGTATTGGTTTTAACGCATAATTGACAAACACATCTCCCTTTTTTCTTTAATCGGCTTCCTGTCTGTCCCCTCTGTCCCTGGTTGTAAATAAGACAAAGGTGTGATTGCTTCCTCGCACGCTGGCTGGGTTATGACAGGGATTTTGTCTGCCAGCCTCTGTCTGCCTACAGAGTGCTGCAAGTGCTTTGAAAGTTTGCAGAGCCTTTTAACATATGAAAGTGTGGAGACTGTGAGGTGTCTGAGAGCACTGGGGTAACACTCGAAAAAAGGAATGAATAAGGCAATTGACACAGTGGTTTTACTTGGTGTAGTTTAAAGCACAAATATTAAATGATTTTTGTTTGTATCTTTAAAAGAGTGTAATGATTTCATTGCGTGTGTTTAGGGTTTACCCTAGTACTGACATTTATTGTGGGGCAGCAAATAGCTTTGACTGTAATCTGCAAGCTTTTAATTAAGACGACCTGCAGATTGCTGGTGACAAGGTTTCCCAGACAGTTATGAGGTGTGTGTGTGATTAGCATGTGGCTGTATAAGGATTTAGAGATTATTACTCACTTTACTGATCTTTTCTCTGCACTATAAAGTTGAAATACTTAACTTTATAGCAATAAATATGCAATAACACAAAAAATACTGTGCCACATATTGAACCATAAATGAAAAACACAGGTGTATTATCTTGAACCTAACTGCTGGCCTAACATAGAATGCTCTCTAAGCCTCAGCTAAGTGGTTGAGAATTAATGAGCAGAAGAGCGTAAAGAAAGAGACAAGACATGCTGAAGAGAAAAACAGAGAGAGTATTGTCTTGCGCAGGTCAGGGTGCCCTGACCAGGTTATTATTATTGCATCTGATTTTATTGCTTGGGGTGGATCGGAGCCATGTCTCCCAGGAACAACTGTTTATATTTGTGTAAAAGCCATGTGAGCCTGGGATCATTTATCTATTCATGTTTCCAAAACTTGTTTATCACAAAGCCACACATAACACAAAAAAGCACTAAAATGTTCTTGTTTCCATGAAAAAATGTTTTAATTGTGTTTCAGGTCATATTTTTTGGTTGGAGACCAATGGGGAATTCCTATGCAGGCCAGCTGCGGACTACGCGCTTTGAGGAGGTCCTTCATAACTCAATCGAAGCATCGCTCAGATCCAACACTGTAGTGCCTCAACCTGTGTTTGCACAGCTGTATCTGGAGACAGAGCGGCCACTGACACAAAACGGTATAGAATACAGTTATTCATTGAACTTTAGTGACAGCACCTTGCAGAAAAAGGTGAATGTGTTTAATGCTTTTACTTTTTTAGGGCGAACAGAGAATGACTGTGATGATGATGAAGGGGAGGGCTCTGATTCTAACAGCCCCCCATTACCCTATCAGATGAAGCCCCCGCCTGAAGGCTCCTGCACAATAGATGGTACATATACAGTATTTGCACGATCCCTATAATCAAAAGAAACAGCATAAGATGCTTTTTTGTATTGGCTCAGGGTTCTGCCAGGCAGGTCGAGACTTGCGTCTCTCCTCTTTGGCATCAGCTTCTCTAGATTTGCGCACTGGTTTTATGTTGGTCGGAGTAAAATCCCAGTCTCTCCAAGACAACTTATTGGTGTGTGCAGTGGACCACCGCTTTCTCCCAGATGAACAGGGCAGCAATGCGCTGCTGGGTAAGACAGGAGATCTTCATAGAAATATTCATAACATAAATATAAATGTTGAACTAAAGAACTTTTTTTAGGTTTTCTTGGAAATTGTGTGGGCTGTGGACAGCAGGGCTTTCGCTATTTTACTGAGTTTGCCAATCACATTAACCTAAAGCTGAGCACCCAGCCTAAAAAACAGAAGCACTTAAAGTATCGTTTGTATCGGAATAACAATGGTGTTTTGGCCAGAGGTGCTCCCATCTGCTGGAGAGGGCATGGTAAGTGTCACAGAACTGAATGGGAAACGAGTTAAGGTTTGATCCAGTGTTTTGTACATAGACATTAAAACACCTTACAACTCCTGACCTGTGCACTGAACTTTCCAGATGGACAGGTTGGTAGTAAGTTAAGGAGAGGTGAAAGGTGAACCAGCTACTGAAATTTGAAACCATGGCTTTGAGCAAACATAAAATCAGAGATGAAACTCATTTTATAATCATGCTGTGTGTGTGCGTGTGTGTGTGTGTGTGTGTGTGTGTGTGTATGTGTGTGTGTGTGTGTGTGTGCGTGTGTGTATGTGTATGTGTGTGTTTGTGTGTGTGTGTATGTGTGTGTGTGTGTGTGTGTGTGTGCGTGCGTGCGTGCGTGCACACGCGCATGTGTGTGTGTGTGTACCACTTGTTGATCAGGGTCAGTGTGAGTCGGCGGCCTCAGTGTTAATTTTTTTTTTTTGCATTGTGTGTTTTAGATGGCAGAATAAAACAGCTGGGGTCTAACTTCTTAGAGGGACAAAACGCAGTCAATGGGCCATCACCAAACATAACATTGCCTCATCAATCTGTTGGCTACACAGGTAATGCTAGCTGCACATAAATATAAAATATCTTGTATTTGTAGGATTAACCTAATCAAATTTGTTTTTTATTCCATGCTTCATAGGCTCACATGTGGAACAAGTGAGTCAGGTAGCTGATGCTTCTCACTCACTGACAAATTATGCTGAGCCAGTTCCCCCCGCAAATCCTACTCCATTAAACCAAGCTGGCCAAGGGAAAATGTCCACGACAGGTAAACGCTTGGTTATTTTGATGAGCTAGCCTCTGTTAGTACTTGAGACCAGCAGTTCTTAAAGCTGGGGTACCTGATGTTTCCTGTTCAAACTGTGACATTTTTCATTGCCGCACACTCGTTCCTAGCTCTCAGAATCCCTCCTGCACATATGAATTGTGCTCAATTAACATTTAGGTGAAGACAATGCAACAAGGTCTGTTTTTTCTGTGTTTACAACATAGTCTATGATGGCGAAAATACTTACTAATTTACTCTACAACAACAGAGAGACAGCTTTAACTGATGGTGGGGACCCAAAAGTGGGGTTTTCTGTGGGTCGCCGTCCCTTTGTTAAAATTAATATAATTGACTGGGTTGGATTTATAATAAAACAGGACCTCTTTGGGTCATAGCTTGTCATGCTTATGGTGTGTTACAGGCAACTGGTATCTGGTATCTTTCCCACAAATTATGACTCATGACCTCAGAGCATTCCAGATAATTAAACTTGCATGTTACAAAACGGCAGTTTGCTCATACGATGCTAATGTTATATGAACGTTTCTCCAAACCAGATATAATTAAGAACCAGCGACTTAACGCTATGTTGAAAGCTGTGACCAAAAGTAACGTTCATGTCACTGATGCAGTGGTTTTGTTGAAGTTTTATCAGTAGCTGCTCCTCCACTGGGGGCTGCCATTACTGTCTTCATCTCATATCTGAACTCGTAGCTCTCTGGAGGTGTCTGAGTTTACAAGTTATAATTACCAGTTCGAACGGCGTGCCAAGGCTTTTTTCCAAGTTGGAGGTGAAATTAACCAGTTACCAGTTGCCTGGAACGCAGCATTAGTTTAGAGTTTAGACAGTAGGTGATAGCCTTGTTGTTATTGTTATGTAAATTGCTGGTTGACTCTCTGAAAGGGATTTGCCTTTGTTTTCTCTCTACTTCTCCTCCTCTTTCCTCTTACTGTTACTTGTAAGTATTAGGGACTGTAAAATTTCCTTTGTGTTGTTTGTTAGCTTGCATTCCTGTTCCAATAAAAGCTTCCTTCCTGTCTGCACTATATTGCATGTCCTTTGAGCACCGTTGTTAGAACATGTCCACAAAGCTTTGGTTCAATTACATAATATAATGCTGTTTATGTTTATTTTAAGGGATTCCTGTAAATACTGGTCCACCAAAAAAGAGACATAAGGGCTGGTCCCCAGAGTCGTCTACAAATACTGTTTCAGAAAACTCTGCTAAGCCCTCAGCACAGTTATCGGTGCCACAAATCACAAGTGGACCACGGGCTGGTAAGTACTGTAATATGTGGATATACTGTATTATATTTTTTTAGATATTGTATTCTTTTGTGTTTCATTATCTTCTTTCATTCAGAAATAGAAACTCCACTAAGTTCATCACAAGGGTCTTTAACCGCCCTGTCTGTCCCGGGGCTGTCGGTAATAGTGCCTGAACAGCTGCTGCAAACATGTCGGCTGCAACCTGTCATCTTCAAAGGTAAAGAAAAATAAATCTTTATCCTCTACTTCTCTATCTACAATAGTATATTCAGTTTATTCTCCTTTACCTTGACTGAAGTAGATTAGAAGAACTGGAGCTCTTAATTGTTTCCTTGTCTTTCTAAACTTATGGAAGTAATAACTAAATGACACGCTTCTATAAACTGTACAGTGATAATCTTGTCGACTGATATGTTTGGTCACAGTTCTGTTTGTACCTGGATGGGGGTCTGAGTCGCCAAGGTTTACATTATGTTAATAAAGTCTGTGAAAAAGGAAGAACAAAGAGGAGAAAAGATGGGAAGAAGAGAGGAAAAGGAAAAAGGAAAGGAGAAAATTCTGGAGTTGGGTTTGAGTGTTGTGATATTTAACCTATTATTATCATTATTATTATTATTATTATTATTATTAGGCCCGAGCGCCATACATGGCGATAGGGACTATTGCTTCTGCAACGCAGGGGGGCACCAGGGTGCGCTTCGATGGCGTACGGAGTGCACAACGGACACGACAGCGACCACAGCGACCTCCGACCACGACAGACGCATAGGACTCGGCCAGAGCTTTCCGAAAATGTCTAATGTGTAAAAACAGCTACAATGGAAAAACGCCTATATTGTTTTTGCTTTTGCAGAAAAGCCTTCCCGGGGGCTTCAGCGGCCAACCGCGCGCTCCACGTACACGCCAGAAAAAAATGACCCACAACTTTTTTGTGCGCCTTAGCCAGAGCTTTCCAACGGTGTACAGCATGTGGTGGTAACGGCAACGGCTTAGGTTTTTTTGGCAAAAAACGATTATTTTTCTTTCTTTCTTTCTTTCTTTCCGCCTCTTAAAACTGGATTTTCACCCCCTGAACGTGTGCGAAAACTCAATTAAAAATCACCGAAAAATCCAGTCTGGTGAAAAATTTACGAAAATGTGAGTGTCCAATGTGGGACGTGCAAAATGGCACAACAGCGCCACATGCAAATTTGAAAAAAATAATTCAGTGACGGAGAGCCTCCACCAACTTGGACACACACTCGCGCCTTTGGGCACAGACATTGTCCAGGTCGTGACCAGCAAAAAACATTATTATGACCCCGCCCCCTGACAAACAGGAAGTCCCCTATTTTGAGTGGAAAAATGAGGAAAAGTCAAATTGCCTCCACGCTGATGTCGCATTTGAACGAACTCCTCCGTGGGCGTTTGTCCGAATGAGCTTCTGATCGCTTCTAACTCATCTACACATGTTGGGGATCAAAAGTTATCCAAAGAATTTTGCTATGTTTTGCGGTCTTCGTCCAGTGGAGCCCCAAAGTTGACCTTTATTTTGGCGATTTCTGAGACCTCAATAATGGCCCCCGTTCGCACAAACTAGCTCGGATCATTACCAAAACTCATACACATGTTGCCCCTTCACCCCCGCATACATGACATGACGTTTGGTGGCAGTGGACCCAACAGCGCCCCCTATAAAATGCATGTTAATGTCATCACTCATTCACTGGGTACGTACCAGAGAGTAATGACCCTGATAGTTGCATGCGCCTTGGTCAGAGCTTTCCGAAAATGTATAATATATGGTATTTCGAGCAACGGGAACCCTTGTTAGGCCCGAGCGCCATACATGGCGATAGGGACTATTGCTTCTGCAACGCAGGGGGGCACCAGGGTGCGCTTCGATGGCGTACGGAGTGCACAACGGACACGACAGCGACCACAGCGACCTCCGACCACGACAGACGCATAGGACTCGGCCAGAGCTTTCCGAAAATGTCTAATGTGTAAAAACAGCTACAATGGAAAAACGCCTATATTGTTTTTGCTTTTGCAGAAAAGCCTTCCCGGGGGCTTCAGCGGCCAACCGCGCGCTCCACGTACACGCCAGAAAAAAATGACCCACAACTTTTTTGTGCGCCTTAGCCAGAGCTTTCCAACGGTGTACAGCATGTGGTGGTAACGGCAACGGCTTAGGTTTTTTTGGCAAAAAACGATTATTTTTCTTTCTTTCTTTCTTTCTTTCCGCCTCTTAAAACTGGATTTTCACCCCCTGAACGTGTGCGAAAACTCAATTAAAAATCACCGAAAAATCCAGTCTGGTGAAAAATTTACGAAAATGTGAGTGTCCAATGTGGGACGTGCAAAATGGCACAACAGCGCCACATGCAAATTTGAAAAAAATAATTCAGTGACGGAGAGCCTCCACCAACTTGGACACACACTCGCGCCTTTGGGCCTTAAGTGGGTTTTAAGTGGTTCTAAGTGGTCCCACCCATCCTCCGTGGAAATGGCCAGAGGTCTTAGCCAGGCAGCATGGTGGCCTCTGTAAGACTTTTCTCTGAAATTCGTCAATTTTCCAAATTTCCTCCTTTATTCACAACGGCTACAGTTTTAGACTCGTACATGTTTATACTACCCCTCTGTCACAGAAAGATGCTTCAATTTCCATGTTTTTGCCTCCAAAATCAACTTTTTCTAAAGTTTATAGTGACAGGAAGTTTAGTTTACCCGTTTCCTGTCCGTCCCTCTGTGTGTTCCTCGTACTATTTCGCTCTCAACGCAATATTCTTTATATGGAGGGTGCTGCTGGGCTGGTGCACCCTCTCATCAAATCTTTGGCCGGTCAGAGGAATTTACCCTAATTAAAAAGATGAAATATATTAATGCTTAAGCTGTAATTTCCGTTTTCTGCAAATACACAAGTGCAGTCTTTCATAACATTAATGTTCAATTGGCTGCAGTATTCACTAAGCTTGTGAAGCTCCATTGGTAGAGTGCCGGGTTCCTATACGTTAGGTTGATGGATCGATCCCAGCCATCACCTTTTTTTTTTTTTCTTTTGGACTCGGTACTTTCTGGTCCCACCCTCATGAAAAATGGGGAAATGATCCCTCTCCTCCAGTGGGGTGCTGTCACCTAATTTTGGCCTGAGAATTGAGAGAACCCTCACCCTCATCAGGCCCATGTTTGTATGGACTTATATCTCAGTAGTAGCAAGGTTGTCTTCAGTGAATGAGCTAGTCCTAACACAGCCTTCACACTTTTCTTATGCTTTCTCATTTTACATGGACCACTGTACACATTGTCTCAGCCTAAGACCATGAGTGCGGGTGTTTCATAAGATATTTTATTGTTCTACTAATACATTGTCTGTGCCTGTATAGTGTCATGGGCAGAGCATTGGGTTTATAACCAAGAGGCCCCTGGATCAATTCTGACCTTCATAAGTTTTTTGTTTTTTTTCTTTCTTTCTTTCTTTCTTTTTTTTGGCTCTTTCTGGGAAGAACATGATTTACCGCCTTTGGTCCCACCCTCATGTAAAATGGGGAAATGTTCCCTCTCCTCCAGTGGGGTGCTGTCCCCTAATTTCGGCCCAGAAATTTAGAGAAGCCTTGCCCTCATCAGGCCCATGTTTGTATGGACTTATATCTCAGTGGTAAAAGGTCGTCTTAGGTGAAGGAGGTAGCTTGTCCTAACATTTCTAATGCACAGGGAGTTTCATAAGACATTCCTTTGTTCAGCTAGAATTTTAACTGTACCTGTATAGTGTCATAGGTAGAGCATTGGGTTCATAACCATGAGGCTGCTGGATCAATTCTGACTTTTACTATTTTTATCTTTTTTTTTTTTTTTTCTCGGCACCTACTGGAAATTACATAATTCAGCACCTATGGTCCCACCCTCATGAAAAAAGTGGGAACAACGCTTACAGAATTTGCATAACTAAAGACATGGCAGGATAGTAGGGAAACTATTGAGGCAACACCAGGGACAATGTCAAAACAATCTAGAAAATGGAGGGGGAAAATTGACAAAAAATGACCTCTCCTCAGGTGCTGGGACCTAATTTTGGAACGTTATTCTAGAGAATAATAGCCCACATCAGGTCATTGACAGTATGTAGTTATAGCTCAGTGATAGTGTGCTGGTCTCTGGTATAGGAGGTTGCCAGTTCAAACACTGACATGACAATTTTCCAATTCTTTGTTTTTTCACATGATTCACATATTTTCGAGCCTGATAAAAGTACACAATGAGAACCAAATAATGTGACACAATTGTGTATTCCCTTCCCCCTCTTCACTCGTGCAGCCCATTGCAGAGAGGTGTTCCATTTAAACACCCCTCTGGTTCGTTCCACATTACAGTACAACGTGTCTTCCTACAACAAGTATGAAAAGTTTGCAACGTCTTTTTCTGATTCTCCTGTTTCCGTTTGTTATCTTTGATAGACTTACATGACTTATAGGCTTGTGTTACAAGCTTCATATCTGGAACAGCAGCCCAGGTTGAGGACAGGGGGCCTTCAGGCTGAGGCAACAGTGGGCACCAAAGCTACTTGGGACAAGAGTGAGGCCGGTGTGTGACAAAGGCTCAGGCGAGAGTGGGATGGGGCAGGAGTTATCAGGCGTAAGAGGGTGGTTTGGGTGTGAGACAGAGGCTAAAGCAGGTTTGGGTGACAGCGAACGTGGGCATTCGCAAGGGGTGAGGTCGCCAGGGGCAAGAGCGATCAGAAGGGCTCACAAGGAGCATAGCAATCGGGGGGCTCGCATGGGGCGACAGCGAGCAGGGGCGGTTGCAAGGGGGGGAATGCCAGGGGCGAGGGCCGCACGACGCCGCTTGCGGCTTTAATTATTATTATTATTATTATTATTATTATGACTTTGCAATTAATGTACAGTATCTGTCTGTATGTCCTGTCTGTCTGTCTGTCTGTCTGTCTGCTTGTAATCGTAATTCTAATTTTAACTTTATGCAAATTCACAGCATTGATTTTTCTGAACTTTCAACTGCTCACTTCTTTGTGTCTTCCTCTGTCATGAATAATCTGTTTATGTTTTGCAGGTCATGGGTCTCTTCCTCAGATGATGGGGAACACCAGTGATGTGCTGGTGAGTTCTCTGCTGCACAGTTGTTTTCTGAGCTCTCAGACTCTTCCCAGAGTCTACCAGCATTATGGGCCCTCGCCAATCCAGCCACTTTCTACTGAGATGCAGATTCTTCTAACAGTTTACTATCTTGTTCAACTGGGTAAGATTTAAATTAAACTACTTTCACATTTTGTTTCAGCAACCAACATGTAAGATCACTAAATCCATTTTTATCTTAAGGTCCAGAACAAGTTCCTCTAATTGAGGATTTGGAGCAAATATTCATGAGATCATGGAGGGAGTCCCACCTCAGTGAAATTAGGCAGTACCAGCAGCCCCAGTCACAAGGGAGGCACTATGGCATCGAGGTGAGACAAAAACTGGTCTGTTATACTGAAATATGATATTTGAGTGCAGTGGAATAAAGCTTTTCAGTCGAGTAGAGAGTCCAAATCTGTTTTATGGAGGTTTGCATGCTGAAACATGCAAAGCCACAAAATGGCAGCTATTACAGCAAATCATTGAAGGACTTTTAGAAACTTTCAGCAATACAACAAGTGCTACTCATGGCAATGGTTAATTCAGCAGAAAGCCTGGGGACCAACAAAAATCGGTCTCAGGGCCACATTTGGCCCCCAGGAGTACAGATCCTTATTTCAAACTCGCATATTCATTTTAGGCACCACCAGTAGTGCCTGGGGTTCCGCACCATCTGTCCCTGCCACCACAAGGCCAGCAACCCCTGACCCCTAGCCAGCTCCCTTGGCTGGCCCAGCTGGCTGCATCATCGTGTGGAGAGGGCCTGATTGTGCTTGGGGAACAGGTTTCATCATTGGCTCAAGGCCTGCAGTTAACATTAACCAAGCTGATGGAAGGACAACTCAAAAACACGTGTTATGTGGTCATCATTGTCACTCAACCTGGACAAGAAACCCAGTCTTGTGTTGTAGTCACAGGTGAGGCTTGTGTGCACAGTTTTATACTACAGAAAACCATACATTGTTATCATCAAGAATTATTGTGTTACAGGAAAACACCAATGTCGTGCTTTAGCAGAGAGCATGTTTTCTCCCACTGAGGGTCTCAAAGAAATCAACCAGCAGCTCTCCACTGGTTTTGCCCAGGAGCTCATACAATATTGCAATGTTCTTGGACAAGGTCTGTATCGCTACTTATTCATGATTCATCGGATTCAGTTTGTCAGAGCAGAATTAAAGTAATATGCTATTTTTCAGATGGTGATGTGGACTCTCTCCTAAATGGTGCCACTTTGGATGGCAATGCATTGTCTCCGATTACAAACCAGGAATCATCTGAGAAGAACCACAAAAACACTCCCAGTCCAAAAGACAAACACAGCCTGAAGGATTCACCAACAGAACGTTCCAAAGATCTTCCTCGACTGAAGGAGAGAATACACAGCCTCAAAGATATTTGTACAGGTGAGGGCATTACAATAATTAAATTGAATAGATTTTTGTTCTGCTACTAATTAGTTTCTTTTTCTAATGCACAATTGTTCGTCCTTAATAGAATACTTTGTAGAGTGGCGCGAGGTTCGTCCAATCCAGTTGGCGGTAGCCAGAAAGCTGCTGTCCCACGTGTGTGCCATCGCAGACTCCAGCACTCAGAACCTGGATCTAGGCTCTTTTGACCGGGTCAGCTTCCTCATCCTGGTCCCGCCGTCTGAGGTCACCTTTCAGCAGACCGTTCTGCATCTCTGGGGCTCTGGTTAGTTACCTTTGCATTAAACATGTGCCTGAGATTACATGTATTCAATAGTTGTTGAACACTTTTCTTGCCTGTTAGGAGTTCTGAGGGAGCTCGGCGGTTTAGACCAGGACTGTGTTTGTCCTCGGGATGTTGAGCGTTATGTGGTCAAGATGGATGGGAGTGCACAGGCACAGATTGACAGACTCATCCAAGAAGCTCACAGTAACTCCTACACCTTGTATATTCTTATCCATGACCACGCACACTGGGACGTCAGCAGGTTTGTGTCAAATAAAAGCAATTTAAAAAGTTAAATACATAAATTGTTTCTTTTTTATTTTATTGTTGATTTCAGTGCCACCTACAGCGGCTCTGACTGTGGTTTGGGTTTGGTGGACCAACTCATAAATTCAAGACTTGTTCGAGATTCTCCGAACATCCTGATTCTGCACGTCACTTCCTTCCCCTTCGCCCTACAGACACAGTACACACGCATCAGCCCATACAATGAGATCCACTGGCCCTCTGCTTTCAGCAATGTATGACCAAATTCAGTTAAATGCATGCTCTTGACCTATTGTATATGTGTATGTGTTGCTACTTGTTAATACATGCGGTGATTCTTTGTGGACATGTGCAGGATGTGGACCTGTATCATGAGAAAACCAGATACTTTGGAGTGTCTGAGCTGATTGAGTCCACTCGGTCAGGGGGCAGCCTCCCACTTATGCGATATGACACTTCATTTGAGAGTA
Source organism: Gobius niger (assembly GCF_951799975.1). Classification (NCBI taxonomy): domain Eukaryota; kingdom Metazoa; phylum Chordata; class Actinopteri; order Gobiiformes; family Gobiidae; genus Gobius; species Gobius niger. The sequence continues at coordinate 20,475,408 of NC_136855.1, read as the reverse complement.
TGACCACAGCTCTGGAAGAAAGGTAGTATGCCAATCACACATCTCTATTTAAAACTATATTGAGAGAACTTGTTCAACACTGAATCACTGTTGTTGTCAGGTTTCCAAGACTCCATAGTGCTGTGATCCGCACCATTGTACTGATCCAACATTACTGCATCGCTCTGATGGCGGCCTCTGGCAGAATAAACAGTTCTCATAATCTTCACAAGCACACATCTGTGGAAACTCTGGAGATCGTGCAGTCACTCCTCACTGCTGCTCAGCAATGTCCAGCTCACCACGGCCACATGGTTCTTCTCAGGATCCCATCTCTGGCTCTGGCAGCATGGGCCCACCAACGCTTATCCCGAGTGAGGAGACGGCTGGGTCTAGAAGACAATTTTGAGATCATCCTTGGCAATCCCAATCATGCGCTAAATATTGGCCAGACATTTATAGATCGAATTAAGGTTAATTTAATTTTAATTCTTTGTTATGTGTTTATTTACTTATTTTAAGAGTTATGTTATTTTTTCTGGCAGATCTGGCTCAAGATTGAGGAGCCTGACTGGATTCCACGGACATATCTAGAGCTGGAGGCTCTTCCTTGCATTCTCATTTTATCAGGAGCTGAGCCACATGGAGAATCACTGCCCAGGTTTCAACTCCATCACATTTTTGATTAATATTGAACAGTTTGTCTTTACAATACAGATCATAACATGAGGTATGTTTTTTGAGTTATTTTTCTTTTGCCCAAAGGTCCCTGAAGTATTGTGACCTTCGAGTGATAAGTTGCTCCTACCTCCAGCGTACCACTCTGGAACAAGAGCTAGGGCTGGCTGCATACCTGGTACGGACAGAGTTTCAATCACCACAAAACAATGGATCCAGGAGTGACTCATTGGAGAGTGATGCAGAGAAGCTAAGTAGCTCTGAGAACGAGGAAGATGAGGCGCTGTGCAATGGTGAGAAAATTTAATTTTTTTTCAATTTGTCTCCCTCACCAGTGATTAATAATCAAATTCCGCTTCTCTTCCAGAAAACTCCCCTTTGTCCTCCAGCCATCAGACTCAATCGTGCTCAGATAATGCAGTAGTGGATCCGTTGCCTTCTCAAGACATCTTGTCGACCAATGTCCAAAAAGGACCTACAGACACCAAGCAGACCCTCTCACACCCTCAAACTCAACTTGTTGCTCATCTTTCATCTCAGTCATTTCCTTGTCCTCAAAAAGCACAACACCAGTCTCAATCTCCGTGTCAAATTCAGCCACTGGACCAAGCGGTTTCCCAGCAACTGGCTGTGCCCCAAGCACAGACATCCAAGCCAACAGTGCCTGTGTTGCCTCAGTGCCAAAAGTCCAAATCCAGCTCTCCTGACTCGCGCTCCTCCTCTCCTCATGTGAGCTGCTCCTGGGCTCGAGGGGTGATGCGTCCCCCCTCTGTGCTCCTCCCCCGTGCCCTGTATGACATCATCACCGCCAGTGACAGCAGTGGCCTTCCCCGATGTACCTCATTTCTACCACACATATCTGTTGCATGGGCAAGCAGCTTCAGGTACAACTTTTTATAGTTTTTAGACTTTGGTGTTTTTGTATAAGCACAAAACATCTAAAGGATAAAAGTTGCTTTTCCCCCCAGACCTTTGTTGAGTAAGATGATGACCTGCACAGAGCAGTCTTTGTATTATCGGCAGTGGACTGTCCCTCGGTCCTATCACATGGACACGAGCAATCGTAACGAAAGCCGATGTGACAACTTCCACCCTCGCCGCCTGCTCCTCAGTGGTCCGCCACAGGTACTTTTCTATCGATGTATTTCAGCAGAATGTGCATCATATTCTCACAATGTTTTTAATAAACTGTCATTTACAGGTGGGTAAGACTGGAGCTTATCTTCACTTCCTGGGTATTTTATCTCGGATGTTGATCCGCCTAATGGAAGTGGATATTTATGATGAAGAGGATATAAACTACAGTAAGTAATTGAGTACATTTACCAAGTACATTTTTTGCAATCTTTTTTTTTTGTATAGTATCATGCATTGCTACGGATGCAATTGGTTTGAGTGTAATATACGTTTTGCTTGTGTTTGCTTTTAGTCAGCCAGATAGAAGGAGTACAACACCAACCAATAAATCCACACTGGCCTAATACAGATGTGATGCGAACAATGCCCTTTGACTACAACATCCATGACCCAAAATATGAGGACATCAGTGCGGTCTATTGTCCTGGATATAACCCCAGTGCAGAAAGTGATTGTTTTATAATCAAATGTATAAGAATATTGCACATATGTTTTACCTAATATTGCTACTGTAACACGTTACTGTGATTGTTGCCCCAAGAACCACAAATACAGCAGGAAGAAGTGTATCTGCGCAGAAGAACATCAAGAATCAAACTGTCCAAATATGCAGCTTACAACACCTATCATCACTGTGAGCAGTGCCACCAGTACTTAGGCTTCAACCCCAGATACCAGGTCAGCACAGCTCCCATTTAACAACACCTAACTTAATACTTAACGATGTTTCATTCTACCATTTTGTTTGTGTTTCAGATGTATGAGTCATCTTTACATGCTTTCACATTTACTCACCTCCTGCTCGGTGAGGAGATCCAGCTGTACTTCATCATCCCGAAGTCTAAAGAACATTATTTCAGCTTCAACAAGCATGGAGGGCAACTGGAGGGCATGAGGCTGCCCCTGACGTCAGACTGGGTATGGCTTACACGGTTACCTTATCTGCACTCTATGAATCCAGACATCACAACACAAAAAATGCAAAATCGAAATAGGAAAGGTGGCATTTCTGTAATTTGTCCACTAGATGGTGGTACATCCATGCGTTTTCTGCAGCCTTTTCTGATATCACATCTATATGTCAAACATTCAATAATGATTATTTCTTTATACTTTTGCAGAGTCCAGACAGTATCAAGAGTCCAATCTTTACCCCAACTACAGGACGTCATGAGCATGGCCTGTTCAACCTCTTTCATGCCATGGATGGAGCTTCACATCTGCACATCTTGGTGGTGAAGGAGTATGAGATGGCTGTGTATAAGAAGTATTGGCCGAACCACATCATGCTAGTTTTGCCGACAGTCTTCAATGGAGCTGGGATAGGTACAGCATTACAATTCTAAATTATTTAATAAATACGTTTTACAAAGTGGCAATTAGCCTTGTGGCCAATCGGGCATGTTTACGTCTGTTTTTGTTGTTTCAATGCAGATGTTCATTAATATGCATTGTTCCTATCAAATGAACGTGTGCAGCAACATTTTGTGTACTGTGGTGTTGAAAAACAGTTTTGTTCCAGGTGCGGCTCATTTCCTGATCAAAGAACTCTCGTATCATAATCTGGAGTTGGAGCGCAGTCGGCGATCGGAGGGTGGTGGTCCAGTGGGAGATGTCTGGCCCTTCATCATCCTGGCTGACGACTCCTGCGTCATGTGGAATGCAGTGGACGTGGATGAGCACAAGTACGTCTGGTCACTTTATACAAAAGTATTTAACTTAATTATACGGGTTGATATTTAAGTAGATCTTGTGTTTTAGTGAGCCACTGGAGCACAGTGTATCCCTAAAGCAGGTTTTACAGCACATGGAGGCCTGCCCTGACATCACACACTATAGTCTGTGTGGCATCAGGAAGTGGAGCAGCCGTGGTCTCACAGGTAAGTCCCATCGGAAACACAAAACACCTACTTACCTTTTGAGTTATTTAAAAACAAAAATGTTGTGCGTTGTGTTATCTGCAGGTTTTAAACAGATGGGACCTTTTTCACGGGGCCACCTTCACGACTTCCTGCTCCTCAATGTGGACCGCAGTCAGAAAGTGCAGTACGACCAGAGGCGCTTCACCTGTCACGACGTGGACTTCACCCTGAGGCTGCACAGTGCAGGGCTGCTGATCTGTCGCTTCAACTGCTTCAGTGTCATGAAGAAGCAGATCGCTATAGGAGGATACAGGACCTTTATTATCAAGACCAAGGTCAATGATCATTTTATTCTACGCTACATTCATTAGAAGCACTAACTCAACATTACACACATTTTTTATCTTAAATTAATACCATTATTGTCAGTCCTACTCCTTGTTCCAGGAGTACGACTGACAAAATGTGTGTAAAATTGTAAGGCTTATTAAAGTTTTCCTCACCTAGATGACAGATGTTCCAACATCAGTGGGTCCGTCCCAGTACGTGTGTGCCCCTGACAGCAAACACCTCTTCTTAGCCACACCTGCTCATCTGCTGCTTGAAAAGTACCTCCAACATACCAGCCAAAAACTGTTCCCTCTCAGCATCAAGAACTACGCTCATCCTGTGCTCTCTGTGGACTGTTATCTCAACCTGGGGCCTGAGGTACTGCTCATGCACCACATACAGTTGGTTTCTTTGAGAGTCTTTGCTTATATCTGCTTCCCCTGTGTAGGTGACTGTCTGTTTCGTCAGTCCAAGACCCAACGCTGTTAACATCACCACCACTGGCCTGTTGTTCAGTGGCCTTCTGCTCTGTTTCGTGGATTCTTTTGTGACTCCCAGTTTCCTCAAGAAGTTTACCTTCCTCAAAGGTAAACATGACCTCCAGCTAATCGATGATTCATTTCAATTCAACCGATGATGTAAACAACATAGGGTGTAATAATAAAATGGTTATGAGATAAATTCAAGAACACATGTAGATCTAAAGTTATCCCAAATAAAGTACTATGCTGTGTACCTTTAGGTGCAACTTTGTGTGTTATCAGTGCGGACCGCAGCTCCCTGAGGCACACGGTGGGCAGACTTGAGCTGGAGGAAGAGTGGAGATTCAGGCTCAGTGATGAGTTTCAAACTGCCAACTCCAAGGAAGACCGACCACTGTTTTTCCTCACTGGGAAACATATCTAACTCTAAACGTATGGACAGGACTGACACGTTTTGAACTGAAGGTATAATTGCACTAAGGGCTCTACAATCTGAAGGAGAATTATTTATGGACTAACTTATGTCAAACTGACTGGCTGCTTTAAAAACAACACCTTTAAACACGTAAAGGCACAATAATACAAGACAACATGCTAGACGAAGCCCAGTTATTCCATATGTTGAAAGATTTATGCTGTGTTCATATATGATACTAATACCCTGTGTTACTTTAATGGACACTTTGCTTGAGACAATTTTTATTCAACTTTTCTACAAATAAAGCAAAAATAACAGTTAGTGTCCAGTTGCTGTAGTTTTGACCTTTGCTTAACTTACTTAACCAAACACAAAAAAGCCAATTACAGGGTTTAAAAGGGCAAACGCAACTGTAGCCAGATATTTGTGCTAAGAGATGTTTTCTCAGGTTTTATTGCATGTAAAGTAATTATTTACTGTTTGTACTCAATCTGTCAAGGGTTGCTAACAATGGATTTCATATAATATTATGAATAGTATTTCTGAATGCTACAAGAGCAGTATTTGAAACAATTTCAATGTACAGTTAAGTCTATACTTTGCATTATAAAATGTATAGTTTTTTGTTTTTTTTTGTTTTTTGGTTTAGTCATTTACAAAGGCTGTCTGTTAAGCAAAGAAATGTAATTCATTTCAGAATATAAGTGTTTGCTGTGTGTCCATGGTGAGTTTGCCTCAGAAAATGCTTGCAGGACAATGCAAAATGTATAAAATAAAAAAAAGAAAAGAAAATACACTTTGAGTAATATGACTATGTTTGTCATTGAGAGAAGTGTACGCACAAGATAATGGCCAATACATGTTAGGGCCATAAATGAGATTAAGAAGGAGACGGTTGAAGTGAAACGTGTTTAAAATCCATCCAGTACATCCTGCATACACTGTATACTATATTACAATTACAAGTAGTAATAATATTAGCACAGAGCACAATATGATTTGGCTCTGTGTGTGTGATGGAGGAACAGTAGACAAAATAAACATCAAAGACAAAAAAAAAAAACACTTGTACACTTGTTACTGACAGCACACTGCAGTACTTCCATCTGACCAGCTACTGGCGCTGTGCGCCTAGAATGGGCCTTGGTCAGTTTTAGTTAATGATGTGCGATACAAGGTTTTTGATTCGATTTCAAATAATTTCAAGGCTTGTTGTGATGATAACCCACTTCTACAGATTTCGGTCTATTCTCAACTGGTGCCTATATTCTCAACTGGTGCCTATAGGCCACTAGTACACAGATCGATTTTGGTGTCGATTCTGAAAAAGTAGTCACTGGTTACTAAATATCGACACGTTGGTGTCAATTACCGCATTCTTATTTCTGATTGAGGAGAAAAAAACCTTGTTTTAAAATCCCACAGAGAGTCTGAGTGCAAAAGGTATCTTTAAAAAACTATTATTCATTAAGTGAATTCTTAAGGCAGCCCTACGTCTGTTGTCAAATAACTAGGTGGATTATCAAACTGTGATATAGAGAAGAGCAGTGACCATATGGAAGTTTTTAAATAATTATGCACATTTAAAAAAAAAAAAAGCCCATGAGATGTGAATTGCAAAGTTACTTTGAAACTTGTTTGTGCCAGAGATTTTGGAGTTTGGCCTGCACTTGTTTTGATGCAGGGTATCCCATAGATGAGATGCGCAGATTGATATAGCCACTCCAGTCAGTGATGGATCATCGGCTGCACACTGAGACTGCAGCACAGTACTCAGGTATTCAGCACAACACGGACCACTTCCTGTTAACATTCTTGCTCCTCCTACAACACTTGGCTTTTAAACAGATTAATGTGGTTCGATGGAAAACTGCCTCAAAGGAAGGATTCACTCAAGTACATCTGTATCTGTATAATGTTGGTTTGAGTAACTGTAATTTTTTTTCATGCTGTTCTGGCCTTAGTTTAGTAGGAGTGAGAAGGAGTTTTATCTTCATCTTTAACTCAGATCATGACAAATGACCAATACTGTGCGAGAAGGGAACAGTAGACACCTGTGTCTGACACAGATCTGCATTAAATACGACAAACCTAAATTATACAGACTGACCCATGGCACAGATTCTTAAAACAATTTACCATTTATTGTGATACTGCATGTGCTTGGTGAATATACGCAAGATGCAAACAAAAGCCCTTCTTTGTATTGGCTACACACCTCAAACTGACCTCTTCAAACACTGATGCTCAGACATGGTGCTTCTCTACTGTGATAGATATTTCAATGTATAACTATCAAATAAAAACATGTGCTGCAGTTCATATCTATCTGTCTATAACAAAGAAACTTTCGGCTCTATTTATTCCCTGTTGGTTCTCATTAATTCCCATATATTCCCATTAATTCTCATAAATAAATAAGCAGCAATACAATTTTTCAGTTGAAGCTACTGTGTAATTGTTGCTCACCCTTTACTTTACAGCGCTGCAATAGCAAGGCAATAGGATTTAAATAAAACGCTGTAGGTATAATAACAAGGATATTCAATTTGGAGCCCATTTTCCATATTATAACCAAGAAAAAGATGATTTCAAAGGTGCTTTATTTGTCATTATGAACTGCAACGAAATTTGTCCTCTGCATTTGGCCCATCCCTCGACGCCACTGGACGACCCGGGCTGCAGCTGCAGTGCTGCACACTGCATCGCAGACCTGGGGAAAACATGCAATTCCCACACAGAAAGGCCCCCCGTTATAAATGATTATGAAATTGATGACCAGAAGTAAATATATCAAATGATAGGTGTGTGTACTGTCTCCAAGAGGAATTATCTTGTTATTAAAGTGTTTTTGTTTCAAAAGAGAGAAAGGTGCCCGGCTGCGTTAGATGAGCTGAGCTAGTTTTCACACTTATACACTTATTTGTATTGATCACTATATCAACATTGACACACAAACATCAAAGCTTACTTTTTTATTTTAGTTTTTAGATGAGAAAATAAGCTGCAGTGATGCCGCACATGAAGAGAGCAAACATTTGACTATGAGAGGATATTTGCAGGACAGAAACAGAGTTGCTGATCCAAAGACAGCGGTTGATTCAATTATGGCAGCCAGTGAGGGCTTTCATTTTCATCAATGTCTCAGTTGGCATGCTTTGCAATCTCTCAATATCTATTCCTGTGGCAAGGCAATCTGAGAAACAGACTACAAAAATGGACACAAAAATTTCACTAAAGGCAGAATACGGGGGGGGGGGGGGGGGGATCCTGGGATGAAACCCCGTACCTGCTGAAGAGAGCTATCGGTTTAGTCATTAGCTCTATAAACAACTGCTTGCCTTAAAATCGTACCAACTATTAAATTATAAGGAGTTTGCAGGAGAGTGCAAATTTAGTTAAATACAAAAACATGACACTAACACTGAGTTATTTGACAACAGGGCGACGCTTCACAAACTCTGGCCCCTGCCTTTTACTGGACAGAGCAAAATCAATAGTAATACAATGCAGAGTTTATGTGTGTGAGGCTAGCAGAGGAAAACAGAACACCCGCTATAGCAGTGCAGTGGAGCGCTAACAAGAAGTGATCCCCAACCTGCCCAGTTGAGCAGGTGACTCACTTGAGTGTTGAGGCAGAAAGAAATTGCCGAGCTGTCAACTAGAATAAACCATCACGCTTACAGGCAAAAAGTGTCCCCACTGTCGCCATGGCAACTAATGCAAGCCCTGCTCCAAGTTTTGTCAGATGCAAAAAGCGGTCCAGAATGTGACACTTTTGGGCTGTAACGGCTATGTTAGAGAAGGTCACTTTTGGGAACAACATTTTCCGCTCATCATGGGAGATGACTGCATTTGGAAGAAGGGTCCGGCCTCTGCACTGAATATTCTCTCTGGAAAAATGCATTACAAAACATAAACAACTCTTTACATTTCTGACACAACATAGCAATTTTGTAGCAATTGGGGAGGTTGGATAGAGCATGGTATATAATGGTTTGTTTTCATGTCTGAACAAGAAGGAGCTTTCTCGTAATTAGTGCAAAACTCTGCAGCGAGAATCCTGGCCCGTACAAATAGGAGGACTCAAATATCCCCTATTCTAAAAGAACTTCATTGGCTGCCATTGTGCTATAGGATCAAGTTTAACATTCTGGTTCTAGCTTTCAGAGCCTTGCATGGTCAGACTCCTTCCTACATGAATGATCTGATCCAGCATTAGAGCCTTACGCCTCTGTCCAGGCTCTGAGGTCTGTGGATCAGAATCTGCTGTTACTCCCAGGCTTTGGAACAATCTTACGCCCATTCTTACGCACTCAACTGACTCTGTTGACACCTTCAAAACAAACTTAAGACTCATTTATTTGTTCAGGCTTTTAAGCCACTCTTGGGTTGCTATGATTTTGTGACGTCTTGGCCTTTTATATTGTGTATTACACACAATCTTCTTATTTTTTTAACTGTGTTGTGGCACTTGGTGGCTTTTTGTCTGGGAAAAGGTGCTATATAAATAAATGTCACTTACTTACTTCCTAATTAGCCTACTAACTTAGCCTACTTACTTGGCCACCTACTTACTTATTTAGCCTACTTACTTACTTACTTACTTACTTACTTACTTACTTACTTACTTACTTACTTACTTACTTATTTAGCCTACTTACTTACTTACTTACTTACTTACTTACTTACTTAGCCTACTTACTTACTTACTTACTTACTTACTTACTTACTTACTTAGCCTACTTACTTACTTACTTACTTACTTACTTACTTACTTACTTACTTACTTACTTACTTACTTATGGTAATGTTGGTGAAGTGTCTTGCCAAACACTAAATGCAACCCCCCCAAAAAAAGGCTAACAAATGCATATCGACTGCTTGTTTAACCTTAGGTTTCAAGTGAAGTGAATTCAGGACTGATGCCAGAGCAATGAACCTTCAAACAATGTTGTTCCACCTTTTTGAATGGTCAAAAAATAACAACAGTAAAAAGTAATGAGACGGAAACCTATAGTTTCCATAAATCACTTGAATATATATCAATATTACTGAAGATAAAAATCACTTTCCTAGCTCTACTGAACCCCTTTTTTATTCTTTATTATTTTCTTGTGGTTTTTATTCTGCTTGGTCACAGCAAAGCGCAAATGGTTCTTTTGTGTTCATTGACTTTGTGAGAAATATGTTGTTCACATGAAAAGATTGCTGTGTGGGAGGAGAATAACAATGGTCAAAGAAAGAAATAAAATACAAAAAGTGTGCCTCTATAGGGAATTGCAATTGTTCATTTTGTGACTGCGTTGGCTGTGCTACGACAGCGGAGAGACATTGTTATTTATTGTATCTTGAAACATACAATATTGCAACAGTGAAACTCGTCAAGACAGAGCAATGTTGTGACCAGATCCTGCCTCTGTCCAAAACAAATTCTTTTCTGCACTCGCATATTTCAGGCCTTTTTGTTCCAACCTGCTGGGAAAGCCAGTGGGACTGTGCAGTTTGCCGCTGCTCATCACCTGACAACTACTTTCTTTGGATTTCAAGAGATAAGGCTCCACGGGGCTGCAGAGGCATTAAAACTATAGGAATGTTTCTTATAGTAAATGGCTGCAACTTTCTATATTCCCTCCCTCGGGACTCTTTTGTTCTCAAGAAGTGCAAGACGTTTTAAAGTTATTGTGAGAAACTGATTATAACTTAATGTCTCCCAAAAGGAAAAAAAAACTGAAAGTGTTTAAAAAAGCTCTCTGGAGAGATTATAGGTCTACAAAAATGGTTGACAAGAGAAAAACCGTAATAGGGAGACACACAGATCTTATTTCAATTGCGACATTGGCAAAGATCAGTCAAAAAAAGGTGGAGAAAAATGTTGTCAGACATCAATGTAGCATGAAATCAACACATTTTTACACCTTTTCCTTTTTCTTCTCACCCTCTGGGAAGTGAGGCTCCTGTATTTAATGCACTGAGACATACGGCTAATTCACTTTCAGCCATCGTAAATGAAAGTCACTTAATTAAGCACTGAAGACCAGCATCCCTATCTGAACCAAATACGTTGTTGGCTTACTTACTCTGTGCAAATATCACAAAACTACTTATTGCTTAAATGTTATGGTAATTCAATGGCGTCTTCTTCGTGTATTTTTCTAACACGCAGTTGTACATAGTCTTCACAGTGCGTAATGAGGCTCTGAATGGTGCCAGTGGGTGGCAGGGGAACTGAATCGTTTCAGCGCTGAAGGGAAAATAAGGAGGAGGATTCGGTTTGTAATGATTTCCTCCCAGACTCAGCTGTAACTGCACATTTGAAGACAGATAAAAAAAATAAAAAAAATCCCTCCAAGTGATTTTTTTTTTGCAGAATGTTATCATGAGTGGTACGTATGTATACTGTAGTATTCATGGCCAGACTGGATCACTGGTCTAATTTTGGTGATCATTGCCACCTGCTAAACATACAAGCTCCGATGCAGTGTTATAGTTTGGAGACAGGTTTTGTTATGTTAGTAATTCTTTTATAATTAGTTTGATCAGATAATTAGGTGAAAATTAATCATAGTTTTAATTAGTGGCCTGGCAATTTTATGAAGAAAAGGATAGGGGAACTGGGACTTGCTCATGGCCCTTATGTACAGCATGTTTGCATGCAGGCGTAGCTTGCTATTAGGCAAGGCAGGCAGCTGCCTGGGGCCTCCAAGCCAGTAGGGGCCCCCAGAGGGCCAATAAATTTGACAGAAACGACCAAGAGAATATAGTCACTGCAGCAGCAAGGTGCAATGACAATTGGCCGTTGCATATTTCCTGAAAGGGCCCCATGAGCCCAGCCCCTCCCACACTTGTTTCTCAGAGGAGAAGGAGGGAGAGAGAGAGAGAGAGAGAGAGGGAGAGAGAGAGAGAGAGAGCGCAAGTGTTGACAGACACAGACACAGCTCCGACAAAATGTGGAGAAGTTATGCTTTTGGCACCAAAAGAAAAGAAAAGGAGAATAAAGAGGAGGAAGGAGGAGAAGTTGTATGTCTCTGAAGTACTTTCTTTTAGCAGCCTTCATTGTTTGGCATGCAAATATCACCAACCCTTGTCACAGAGCACAAAACAGCCGCCAGAGGGCCCCCTACTGACATTCCTGCTTGGGGCCGCGGTACCCTTGCTCCGCCACTGTTTGCACAGTGACTGATATGGAACGTTTACCTTTTCTGTCCTTATGTTACATCCTCTGCCATGATAGAGCCAAATAATAAACTTCACAAAAAATGTAAAGAAAGGAAAACTAAGTTGTGGTTTTACGGAGAAAACTAAAAATACATATGTTAATTATGTTTTGGTAAAATAGCTAGAATTCTTATAAACTGTTGTATGCACTTAATCTGTTGTCAGTTCACTTCTTTCCTTGACCATTTAGAAAAGATATTAACCACGACCAACTGTGACCACCATTAAAGCTGAAGTTATGCTCAGATCCAAACTAGTCTGTCTTTAAAATGTTATGCTTTATCGGCAAAATGAAAAAGAGAAAAAAGTCCGCACAACTAAGTGGCTCCCAGAAAAAAGTATTTATTACTTACACCACATGTAACGTTTTGGGCCTACGCCCTTCCTCAAACATGACATTATCGGCAAAATGAACCATATAGCTTACACACATCAAGGTATCAAGGCATGTTTTTTATGTCAAAACCTATAGTCAGTCCGTTAAAATCATAATGTGGTTGAAACTATTAGGATACGGCTATTTGTCTGAACTGAATATAATAATTCACACCCTGTTTTGGCATGATGGCCATATTTTCTTTTGGTGGGAAAAGCCAAAAGCACAAACAAAAAGCAGAAAAAAATGTTTGTGCTTTCATCCATTCTATGCCTCACAGACTCGACACTGTGATCAAAACACAGGGGATTACAGTCCTGTCCCTGGGCTTTGTGTCTCTGCAGAAAATAGAGCCACATTATAGAGATGGTGAGAAGAGGTCAGGCTTCACACATTATCAACTCTTTAGTTTCTTGTTTTTGAAAGGTTAGATGTGGAAGAATGATTCTATTCTGTAACTGTAAAGCAAAAGTATTGTTACTTTATTATACAAATACAAATACAATTTATTATACTTTATTTATACAAAGAGAAAAAAGGTGTTCCCCGCAATTGTTTTATATTCATAAAAGAGTCAAAATGTTTACAAGACCTAACCTTCTGTAGCTTTGTTTTGGACATTTTATCACCAAAGGTGCCACATTTACTTTTGATTGTGTACAACAATCACAAAGTCAACGACAAATAAAAATGTTTTGAAAACACTTTGTTGTTGTTTTGTGTCACGTTGGAGATGAAACCACATATTAATTTTCAGGATGTTTTTATAAACCCACCAGGGCATTATTATTATTCAGTCTGTCAAAGGACATAATTGTGAAACAATACAGAGGACATGAAAAGCAAACACTGTGAAGAGCTAATGGTGGAGAAAAGGTTACAGCTCAGACAAAGACATAACCTTGAGCTTTTCTTTTCTCTTTTTTGACACTTTTGTTCCCGCTTTAACGTTATGAATGGGCCGCTGTCAGCTCTCATTCTAAAGGCTCCCGGAAGTTATTACCTCCCTGCTTTTGGGTACAATGAGAAAAGATTAAGCTTAACCACAATTTGAATACGAAAACTTGTGAAATAGGGAAACTATAGCCTTTTTCTATAGCCATTGAAGAATAAACTAGAAAGATGTGCCTTGAGAAAATCAAGCTGACAAAGCCCAAAGTCATACAGTGGTTATATAGCAGAGATCTGATACTATCATTATATCTCTTATTAACAATATATCTTGATATGCTGCAAAGTTTTTCAACCTGGGTAGACTCAAACAGACAAAAGCAGCGATTAGGAACATTTATTGACATGTATATTAGTTTTGGCGATCAGACCCCGGCGGTAGACATCGATGTATGAAGGTCAGTATGGATGAACAGCTTATAGTTAGGGATGTCTTCCCCCGTAGCCTGGACACTGGTGGTGGTATGGAGACCCGTGAAGCTGCAGCAGGTAGAAGCCATGGATGGGAGAGGCGGAGATGGGGTGGAGGCGGGTCGCAGCACAGTTGGGAAGCGAACGAACCATGATTGCTGGGGCTTAAAAGCGGGACCGAGGGCGATGATTGGCTGCTATGGAGGTGCGCCTCTTACGCTGATAGCTGAGGTGGAGGTGTGGCCCTCTCGGAAGTGATCATTGGCTGGAGGTATGTGATGCTGAATTTAGTCTCCCAGGTTGAATTAACGCCTAGGCTTCATTAGTGTTAAACTAAAGAGTCGCTGAGACAACCTCTCTGGTATATTTAGCAAAAAGCAGCTACTTATGTATTTTCTTGAAGGTTTTAGTGGCCATTAATGCCAGACTTCTTGTTTCTCATTCATTCTTCCTTGACAACCTGAGATCGGTTGTAAATCACGGCTGAGTCTGCTCTTCATAATAACTCCCTGAACAAGGCCATTTTGATTCACTCCATATATTCCATGCACAGTTTTCATATGTTTCGTTTTCTCTCTTTGCTCACATCAAAATAAAGCATTCGAGACCATACATTTGTGTGCGTTTCTCCGCTCGGTGTGAGAGTAAATCTGCTGTAGACCTCGCCCTTTTGCCTGAATCGCCGCGATGAATACGCTTAGCAGATAATGAGCACAGCCCGACATGGACACTGTTCTTGTGCACCACACCAGCGAGTCTTTGAGGAGCCTGCCTGCTAAAAACATGCATGCTACAGGATAAACCCTCCAAATGAGCGAAAATGGAAAGGTTAAGTTAATTGTGTTCTTATTTACTGGAAGGGAAGCTCGCAGGAACGCAGTCAAGCCGTCTCCAGAGCGTGAGTCGGCCCAAAAGTAATTAGACTTCCCCCTGAGAGACGGGACATTAATTGGAATTATTCAAGGGTGTCATTTGAGTGCCAGGTCAACACCGAGGTCCAGGGAAAGCCAATCAAAACTGCAACAGACACAAGTCGAAGTCAGGATCCAAGAAAACTATGCAACAATAATTATTTTTAAGAAAATTGATGTAGTGAAACCTGTCCTGCAGTCTTTTTAAATGGTTTGTGAAAATCAAATCTAAGAACAGAGAAAAGGGGCAAATTGAGTCCAAAAGTAATTTTCTGTAAAGCCTAAAGAGCTACTAAAGTATTTTAGTGAATTGTTCCTCCAGGGCAAACACTGTTACCATTTATGAAGCGATATGAAGAGGCATTTTCTAACAATAAAGTATAAAAGAAATAATGAACACAAGCAACAAGGTGCAGATTCGGTTTACGTTTTCCATTCAAGACAAGAGTGCTTTAAAAGGACTTTTTGGAGGCGTTTAACCATTTTATGAAGTACTTTATCATGAAAAACATGCCTGGTCGTGCACTTTCATTTGAGTAATTCTGCCATAGATTCAGTCTGTCTCCTTAATAAGAACTCAAAACAGTTTCCCTCCACTGTGTCATGAGGTGGTGCTTCTCTGTGTTCAATTACCAGAAAGCCTCACCGGACTGCAATCAATTCAGCTTTTCCACTAAAGATCATTCCTTCCAAAGATCAAAGCTTTATTGTCAATACTATAGAAAGTACATATTGAGAATTGAAATAGTCAAGGCTAGAGTGAACAACATCTAAGCAAATATACATACCTAAATTGGTCATAAAATGTGGTCTGCTCTTTATTAAAATCACAAGAATGAATAAACAGTGCCTGCTTAAACTAATACCACCCATACAATTACATGTTATCATATTTTTATTGGCCATAACATGTAAACATTCACAGGACAGCAAGGAAGTGTGTACACCTCTTGGATAAGGATGCTCCAAGAGCTAATAAGACAAATTTATGCAGACATTTGTGTGAGCCAATCTATGTCCAATCACTGAGGTGTGGCTTAAAGCTGCCCTTGCCACTAATAAACACACATTGGTTACGAATTGTCTCTTGTTGAGAAGCATTGTCTGATGTGCACCATGCCTCGCTCAAAAGAGCTGTTTGAAGATCTACGATCAATAATTGTTGATTTGTATAAAGCTGGAGAAGGGTCACAGAACCGTCTTTAAAAGGCTTGATGTTCATAAATCGACAGTTAGAAAAATTGTCTACAAATGGAGGCCGTTTGCCACTGTTGCTTCACTTCCAAGGACTGGCCGCCCTGTAAAGATGACTCCAAGAGCACTGTGCAGAATACTCACTGAGGTAAAAAAAGAACCCTAGAGTGATAGCTAATGACACTGACATCACTGGTACATGCCAACATCTCTGGTGACACATCTACAATACGTAAAACATTGAACAAGAATGGGGTTCATGGAAGAACGTCACGGAGGGAGCCACTGCTTTCTAAAATAAATATTGCTGCATGTTTGAAGTTCGCGAAAGAGCAGGATGCTCCACAGCACTAATGGCAAAATATTTTGTGGACTGATAAAACCAAAGCTGATTTTTTTGGGAGAAACACACAATTTCATGTGGAGGAAAAGTGGAAGAGCGCACCAACATCAAAACCGTATCCCCACTGTGAAGTATGGTGCAGGGAGCATCATGGTGTGGGGCTGTTTTGCTGCCTCAGGGCCTGAACATCATCAATGTAAAAATGAATTCACAAGTTTATTTTGTAGAAAAGCTTGAGGCCATCTGTCTAACAGCCGAAGCTCAAAAGAGGATGTGTGCTGCAACAAGGCAATGACCCCAGAGCACAAAAGCAAATCCACTTCAGAATGGTCTCAGGAGAATTAAATACACATTCTGGAATGGCCCAGTCAAAGTCCTCACCTAAACCCGATTGAGATGCAGTGGCATGACCTCAAGATAGCCATTCACACCAGACATCCCCGGAATCTCGCTGAATTGCAACAGTTTTGTAAAGAGGCAAATGGTCCTAGATTCATCCTGATTGTTGTGCACGTCTAGTCTGCAACTACAGGAAATGTCTGGTTGAAGTTATTGCTTCCATAAGGTCAGCCAGCACTCAATCAAAGGGTTCACTTACTTAATCCACGCTGTCCTCTGAATGTCTGCATGTTATGGCCAGTAAAAATATGATAAAATGTAAATGTTTGGGTGCTATTAGTTTAAGGAGACACTGTTTAACTCTGTTCATTTCATTCTTGTGATTTTAATAAAGATCAGACCACATTTTATGACCAATTTAGACCAATTTTTCCTCCCTATGTACATGCCATGGGGAAGGGTACTGAGTTTGTGAACACAGGTGGAAGCAGAGGGAGGGAGTTAAGGGAGGAGAGAGAGTACATCAGACTGGAGGGAGAAGCCTGCAGAATCAAGGGATCACCCGCGATGCTGAGGTTTGTTGGTGAGCCCGGTGGTGTAAGAGTCCTAAAAGGAGGGGGGATGGGCTCCAGTGAGCTCAGCGATGCAGCTCTGTCTCAAAGGTCTCTGTGCACATGATATTTTCACCACTGTTACTATTTTGACTAGATTGAAACTGCTTCACTTGTATGCAGATATTCAAGCTGAATTACTTTTTCTGTTTTTCACAGTTCCACTATTATGAAATGCAGCAGAACTATATTAGATTTTTTATTGGATATGTGGATTTCAATATCAGCTTCCTAATCACAAAGCCCATTAGGTTTAATGGATAATGTACCAATGATACTGTATATTCTTTTATGACTCCGTGGTGAGAGTTTGTACAAATTAAGTAAAACAAGTTTTGCACAGCACTTGGGATATTACAGTACTGCTTTATCCAAAAGCTCTCATTAACTCAAAGTTTCCATTATTGGTTGGGAGACATGGCTCACCCACAGTGTATAAGAAAGAGGTACGGCTTTTATTGCTCTGACATTAGTCTCTGTAAAGGCTGTGTTACTTTGACATGAATTGCCTCTTTGATGCTTGAAACTCTCTGTCTGCTTTATCTATAAGTCTAGACATAGTGTGTCTGGTAAATGCCGCTGTCATCTGCCCTGGGCTGACCCAACATTGCTCAGACTTTGAAGGTGAGTTCACAGGTCTTTGGGCATCAAACACTTTCTGCTAAATCAGTGATGGACTGTTGCCAAATATTCCAGTAGTTGGAGAGATATGTTCGTACACATAGTAAGTATTGGCCAGAGACCAGCTGCAGTCCCCTGTTGGAAGGACCAGCATCCATATTAGTGTCACTCATAGTATTCCAGTATTGTGCATGCTTGACTTTGTGCACACTGTTAACCTGTGGGCCTCTCTCTGACTGAGGCAGCAGTTTGTTGTGACAAATCACAGCAACAACAACATGGAGGTTTGACAGGCAGCACTTACCTCAACAGTCAACACCGGCTTTTAAAACACTCAGCCGCATTGGGCTTTTAGAAGGCAAAGTGTGCTCTATTAAATTAATGTGAAAAAAAGCTTATATAGGCCTACCTTTTGTTCAGTATTTTCTATTTTACTTTAGTCCACAGTATAATGCAGAAACATTTTGAGACTGGAGGCCAATTTACAGCTCTTTCTGCAATTATCATGTCTCCACAGAGACACACTGCAATGCTTGGTCACTTTTGAGAGCACACACTTCTCTAAATGGGTCTCAAGGAGTTTGAGCTTGTTATGAGAAGAGTTTAAAGAGTCTCAACGTGTTAAAAAACAAAACATAAAAGAGATTACAACAAAGCGGATAATGAAAAAAAAGAGATCATTAGGATGCTTTCACAACAGCAATAATTTGATAATAAAAAGCTGTGTGTATTACTGCTATCATGAAGCATAAATATAAGCATAAAAACAAGGTAATTTAATATGGAGACGACAACTTAAAATGGAGCGGTTTAAAATTGACATACCTTTGTTACTACGATTTGAAATGATATTTATGTATGGAAAAATGACTGACTGAGCTGGTCATTATATCAAATAGGCCTGGAGCTCTCTATGCAGGCAGTGATGGGAATGACACATAACATTGAATACAAGTGTTCCCTTTTAGCAAACATCAATTTGCACACAAATATGTGGTGTCATGATGAAGGCACTTTGAGCGCAGAACTGGTCAGACTTGGGGCTGGTGAAGATTTATGGACAATTCTACAATTCTTGATGTTGTTGTGCAAACAGTGGAACCCGTTTCTACAACACAATCAAGAAAAAAACAATCAAAGCACTTCAGCAGAAGAAGAAGCTGCGTGAATGAAGGGAAAGACTTGTATGTATTTGATGAAGGAATAATGTTACAACATGGTTAAAAGCTAAAAAAAAAAAAAAACATTGTTTATGAGGACAGCACAGGGATTGGAAGTCTGGGAAAGCCTTTGCTGATGAAATGCCATCATTAATGCTTTGTATGTTATTTTGGTGCAGCGCATGAGGGAATACGAAATTAATCACATAAACATTGTCTCACCAAACTCTTAGGACGATTGCTTAAATTGAGTCAGTGTAGTTGTCACTTTAGACCATGTGATTTAGGGGAATTAAACCAATGCTATGAACATTAGAGCCGATAAATATTATAAACATTAATAATACCAAACAGCCATCTTAACTCTGGTGGCCTCCTCTTTCTACCTCATGTGAGTTAGGCCCAATCATGGACGTTTTTCCTGTGGGGTATATGAGAGAGCATGTCCACCAAAGCCCCATATATAACCCCCATCAAACTGCTCATTAATACAGTGAGCCCATTCATATAACCTCCAGAGGCTTAGGCATTCGTACAGAGGAGACTGTGCCCACACACACTAAATGCAGCTTTGAAACTTTATGCAAACAAGAATTATAATAGACACTCTTTTACATGAGCACTGACACTTTTATACTCTTTACATATGGCTGGTATATTGTAATAAAGCCAGAGCGTTATAGTGAGAGAGAAAGCTTTAGTGAAACTGCAGATAAAGCAGATGGCAGATTATTTCAAAGCTTCAGTTTGACATTTTGCACCTACTGGGCAGAGTCTTAAAATCTCTCTTCTCAATTAACAAATTACCTCTTAGTTTAGTGGCTTCAGTTTCAGATTTATTGTGAATTCAATCACATTTAAAGCACATATACTGTATAAAATTGGAAAAGGAACTACAGAAATCCAAATTATGTGTGCACAAGAATGGGCAGAAGAGGGACAGGAGAGTTTGGTTTTCTGTGCAGTCTTTCCTCTAACAGCAGGACGTTAAAAAATGGGATAATGCTACCAATTGTATCAGTATATAACCATTTTTTGACAGTTTGCTTCAGATTTTTTGTGATCGGGCATAGATTATTCAGTTATGCAAAAGAGATGCTGGCATCTGTCCAACAAACATAAGTACAGTTGCATTATTTATGAAAGGCTGTCAAAGTAAACACTTTAAAGGGGATAGATGCAAGTTTGCCATTTTACTCTCACTAGTGCCACCACAGGTCATACGTGTAACTGCATCTTCTATATTAAAAGGACTACAGTATACGGAGTTTAAAAATGTTAAAATTAAGTATTTTCCACTCCCTACATGTTTCAACTTTGTCCTAATGTGTAGAATGAGCTCAGACCTGTTCACCAACTGCCTCTAAAATCCTGCACTGTCACTCAAAAAGGTGTTAATTCGGTCCGAAGTGCCGTCATGCACGAGCTTAATATAGAACTTTTGAAAACGACTTGTGCATGACGGCACTTCCGACCAGAAGTTACAACTTTTTGAGTGAGGCAGTTGTGGTCTGAGCTCATTATACACCTTATAGTAGGACATTGCTGGAACATGTAGGGGAGGAAAATGCATAATTTTAACATTTTTAAACTCCCTTTAACTCATGATTAATCAAAAGATAATTTACTAATTAAGACATTATATGTTTTTACACGTTCATGTTTCTTGAGCACAAATAAACTGAAAGACAGAGCACTTGCTTTACAAAAACGCCAAAAGTAGTTTGGCTTTTCACATAGTTTGATGAAATCGTTTGAAAATGAAATGTGATCAAATACTTGGCCTAGTATTGAAAATGACCAATTTGTTACATTAAAACGAACTGGGATTAATTGTAATTAATCACATTTCGAAAGTCTATTTTTCAGATAACAAAAAAAATCCACTGCAGAACTGCACTGATAAAAGTTATGATTTTGTGCAGCTTTGTCAAAAGAGCAAGTTTTAATAACGTTAAGTGTGGAATCATGGGATATCCCTTTTTCTGTGAGTGATGCAGCAGGTAAAGAAGAGAATCTTCTGTACTATGGTTGTCACTGTGCAGACAGGCAACAGCTGAACGGGAACGTTAAGAGACTGTTGACGCTAAGAATATTTGTTGAGAGTTTTCCATGTTTTTTGAAGATTCTAAAAATTAAAGGGAAAAATGTTGGCTCTGATATTGCTGTGAAACTTGGCAAGAAAATTGTGGCGCTTGCTGCTGCTGATGCCTTTATTTTTTCCTGCAGAGGATTCTTGAAACAGCAAGAAAAATGTCGTCCTGCAGGGGAGAGCGCCGCGCTGTCCCCGGGGAAACTAACAGGTCAGGTAAATAGGTTAGCAAGCGCACGCCATGATTTAAGCTAGCACTGAAAAGTCAATTCACTCAAAAGCAATTAATTTCCAAGGGGAGCACCTGCGAGGAGGAGAGGTTAAAAAATAGATGTTATAGTCGGGTTTGCAAAGAGACTACTGAATAACAAGTCTCCTCTGAATGCATTCTGGGGAGGTTATTTCTCCAAAGTCCAAAGCTATTCGAGCCTGACAAGAAGTTGTTTATATTTGGACCACAGGCAGACAGACAGACACACTGCATGAGATATGCACTGAAAAATGCATATCGGTTATTGACAGGCTGAAAAGTCCTATTAATTATACGTCGGCTATTTAAAAAATATATAAACTATTTAGACATGAAAGAATATTTATCACAATAAAATTGACCAAAAAAAATCTTTTTTACATAAAATGACGGGGAAATCTTCAGGGTGTTGTGGGTGAAGGCTTTTGAGCTGAACTGCCTGAATGAGGTTAACATGCATTCCCCATAGGTCTATAGCACAGTGGAATGAAGAAGATGGACTGATTTCAGAGTATGTTTTTGGAGAAGGCAGAAGAATGAAGATATGGGGGGAAAAATCTGTGCATGTAAACAGGTGCATGTGAAAGTTTCCTAACCCCTAACCCTAATGGGAATTGTCCCCCTATCTTCTTTGAAGTAACAGGGGTTGACACCTCCAATCCCACATCCGGGTCTTAATCAAAGCTTTAACCCAGCCGACATGAGCGTCGGACTGGGGGGGTAAAGGGTACTGAGTACCCAGGGCCCAGTGCAGGGTGGGGGCCCTCAAAAGTGCTCCAAAAAGAGTTCTGTATTGTACTTTCTATATTTTTTAACACAACAGGGCTGAAATACAATGGTTGCTAGACAGAATTTTGCAAAAACAATAATGATGGATGAAACTCAGGGCCTTGACACCCCTTTAAAAAGAGCAAACAAACAAACAAACAAACAAACAAACAAACAAACAAACAAACCATAAACTAGGTATCCGTGTGTTTGTATATAAGCATTTTTTTTTAGGTCGACCTATTTTTTCACCTGGTTAGGCTATATATAATTAAGTTATAATAGAAAATAAATGAACTGCACTGTCAAATTGTCACTGGTTAAAGAACATAAAATATGAGCGGGGCCACCAAGATAGTTTATACCCAGGGCCCAGAATTTGCTACTACGCCCCTGCCAGCTGATGGTCCCCGTAGAGCTCACTCCTCCACTGACATGTCCAACATCAAGCTTCTGATCCCGACCTCAACCCTAATCCTCACCCCTAACCTTAACCGTAACTCTAAATCCGAGGGAAAACTGCAATGCCACACAGAGATTTGCAGCAGGAGAACGTAGGTATTTCTGTTGTCTGGAGGTACAGTATCTCTGTTCCCCATGCTCCTGGAAATTGCAGTACCGGGGAATGTCAGGCTGAGCCCAATCTGAACTTGACAAGACAAAATGTTTGTTAAAAGATATTATTATTTATTTTCAGAATATAGTTGTATTGCTGCTATAGATACAGACAGCATTGCGTCACCTTGCCCATGGGGAAAACAGAATCTTTTGGGAAAAACAATTTTTCATTCTTTTTAGCCATTTTTTGGCAATATATATATTGCCAAAAAATATATATATAAATATATATATAAACGTATTTATCACATGCAAATAAAGTCAAGTCTAAATCGGGTCCATATAGATGTTTCTTCACAGCAGATTGTTCAGCAGAAGTGAAAAAACGTCTGTCATAGCTCGCGCTAGCTTGCGTGAGCATTAGCACGATGCCATTCTCCGTTTATGTATTTATGGGCTGTTAAACCACTTTGCTCCTCTCCATGTCTTTGTATCTTTATTTAGTAGAAAACTATATTCACAATTCAGCATTTAAAGTTAAAGTAGTTTTTGAATAATTTGAGAAAGTTTAGATTTTTCTACAAATTGTTTTCCCCCTTAACTGTTTTCAAACATGACCATATATGGGCGAGTCCAGTTGGTATCGATAGTAATTGGTATATTTTCACATTGTTTTCTATGCCAGAGCTGACGCAGCATCGCTTTGAATCATTGGGAAGATTGTGGGACAAGTTACAGCTCAGCATGGCTTTGGTTTCCTAACCCTCTAATCCTGCTCACAGAGAAAGGCCCTTGACAAAAAAAAACCTTCATGTCACATCTAATCCTGCCGCTGTCTTCCTTCTTCACAAACCCAACCGATTTAGTTACAAGAGTGGAAGATTTTGCACCACACCTCAAATGCTTGAGATGGGTTGCATCTTAAGAAACCCATCATTTCAATAAGAAGAATTAGGAAATGTGTGATGGTAGTCATTAAAGTACAATCTGAAAAAGAAAATGCTCCATAGAAAGTGGCATAAACCTTTCTCACCAAGCTATTTAAATCCATATACCTTCGGACCTAAACTCTCCTTCCTCTCCGCAGAGCAGACAAAGTGTCCTTTATGCTCTGAGTGTGTCCTCATTAACATACCAAAGACATATGAGCTCAACCTATGCAACTCTAATCCAACACTGCACAGGTGAGGAACAAGATCCAGTTACTGTTTCACCGAAAATACCTGCACGATGTCTGACACTGATGTCCAACACACTTCCAAACCATGTGCTAATTTTAGATACATTGAAATATGGATTGTGACGACTCAATGATAAAAAACAAACAAAAGAAAACTCTATATTTTAGTATTGCTGTTATAACCTTGAGCTCTTGTGTCCAGAATGCTCACAGCCTAATCCAGGACAGTCCTTGCTCCCCCGAGGTGGCCCGGTTTAAGTCCATGCTCTTCTCTGCAGTATCCCGCCCTGACCTGGAAAAGCTTGGGCACTCTGGGGAGATGACAGCGCTGCATTCCTCTTTTTCTGACTGAGCCCATCTTTAATCCTTCGCTCGCCGCTACTTTAACTGTCAGTCTGCCTCCTCCGACCGATAACTGTCCGCCCTCACCTCTGTTTAATCGTGTCTTTTAAGCTCAAGTTTGTCATAACGTATTGGTGCATGCAGCTGTGGCAGTTATATAGGCACTGACAGCTGACGACCTGACAGGATGACGGGTGTCAACGGGATGTCCCAAATGCCTTGGCTGGTGGATTGGTCTTGGCAACTGTCCACAATGATGCTGTGAGGGCACTTATATGACTGTTGTGTCATGTGTTTGCCCTGCTCGTGGTGACTTCAGGGACCACACTCATCCCACGGCATTTACATGTGAGTTATTATGATTATGGATTATAGACTGGAAGAATGTCCAACAAGTCAGGTGCGAAATAGCTGGAGAAAAAAAGTGTTGTTTTGTGGTCATGTTACAGCTATGTTACTGTGTGAGTAAAAAATGCATAAATGACCCGTGTGCTCAGGGTCTGGCACTGGTGAAACAGGTACTTTCAGACAGCGAAGTCCTGCATACTCACTGACTTCTCCGACCCCGCCTCGAATCCTAGCCCGCCGATGTTATCTGTATCCTACTCTGCTGACAGGCCCGACATTAAACTTTTAACCTGACGCCAATCCTTATCCCTGACCCCTAACATTAGCCCTAACCATAAATCTGAGGAGAAAACGGCAAAGTTACAGTGAGTTTACTGTACAGTTCTGGCAGTTTGAATACTTGTTGGCCCTGTTTACAGTATTGAAAAAGAAAGATCAGTTTGGTAAAATGCACCTGATGACTTCCCTCATGTCGTTTAGTTTAGTTTAGTTTATTGAAAGGATTGTGTGCAGTTACATTAAAAAGATGGCTGCACCAGATTGAGCACTATGCTAAATTCCATCTGTCGTCCTACACAATTAAAATGACATAACAAAATTAAGCATTACATATCAGGCAATTTACAACTACAAGTGCAGTAAACAAATACAAAGTGCAAGTTACAAGGTGCAATATCGGCAAGTAACAAATCATAAAGTGCAGAATTATAAAGCACAACAGATTTTTCAAGTCTGTACAACACAAACAAGATAACATTATTACACAGGCAAACTAGTAGCCATCAGACGGTACCCGCAAGGGTATCATCTAATGGCCAAATACCCGTCTGGTACTTTTAGTGTGGGCAGACTGGTGGTCTAAAAGCCAGTCTTTGACTGCCCGTGAGAAGCTGTGAAAATCTGCATTGTTCTTCAGATTGTCTGGGAGCCCATTCCATTCTTTGATGGCTTTATAGGAAAAGGCTGATTGAGCTAAGGCAGACTTTCTTTTAGGAACATTGCAGTCACCCCTGGATACAGACCATAACACTCTGTACATATGTTTTTAAAGAGGGTGGGGCAACATCATGAAGGATTTTATGAACCAAGCGGATATCGGAGTACCTGATCAGATTGTCGAAGCTTTTATTTTTCAAGTATATTGCAGTGGTGGTACCACCAAGGCTTTTTATCGAGGATTTTCAGGGCCTGGTTATGTATTGATCTAAGGGGGTGTAAAACGGTTTGTTTGGGCTGAGACCATGAAGACATACAATACAAGATATGCTCTGTGATCATTGCATTGAAATACGATTTTGCAGCCGCCAATGACAAAGAGCTCCTGATGTGCTGAAGGTTGGCTATGTTAAATTTCAGAACACGGCATACCTTTTTAATATGGTTTTAAATTTAAGTGTCGGATCCAGGAATCGTAACTCCGTCTTTGTTGTCCCTTATTCACCTAACTTTAGCACTAATCATTTCAAACCTCCTCCTTCTCTCATCTAAGTGTCCAGGATGCTTCAATGCTTCTAGCGCACTTCCCTCTGCAGCCAGCACATTGGGAGTATCTTTGTTTTATTTCGGCCACTTGCAAAAGTTTAGACCAAAAAGACCCTCACCTCCAAGTGCACAAACACAGTTCGATTCTGACATTGTGTTCATTGGGGCTGACTCATCTTTCCCTCTTGTGGAAATGTTGTCAATAAACAGTTTAGGAGAAAGACAAGTTGAAAGTTGTTTTATCTGATTCAATTTGCAGAAAAGGCAAAGTGTCAGCAAAGCAATTTAAGTGAACTTCCTATAAAACTTTTCAAGTGCATGTGGCTCATGCTGAGAGAGTATCCGGACTGTGGGTGTGTTCAGATTTTGAATAAAAGACACATTGAGAAAGTACTGGCAGCTGAGACGCAGAGTCCAAGTTGTTCCATGGAATATACGAAATAAATGCATGAACACAGAAACAGTGCCAGCATACGGCCCGGAAAAAGTGACCAAAACCAAACCCGACTTTACTGACATGCAACCAACCAACTTTGTGGTACAATAAATGACATACGGGCCAAGGTTTATACGTAAAAGTCTGACCGATAATGACATGTCTGATCTCTCTTAAAGGAATTTAACTTATTCCCGCAGGCCAGGGCTTTCTTTTTAGAAGAAGAAGAAGAAGATCTTTATTTATATAGCGCCTTTCACAGACATGGTCACAAAGCGCTTTACATGAGACAATTGTACATTCACTCCATACTCGGTGGTGGAAAGCTACGTTAGTAGCTTCAGAAGCGCTTTCGCGACTACACACGTCTGCGCCAACAGTCCCTCTGACCACCACCATACACCACCATACTCACACACATCATTCATCCTGGCCTATTGTGCATGTTTTTAGTGGTAGGGGAAACCGGAGTACCCGGAGGAAACCTACGCAGACACGGGGAGAACATGCAAACTCCACACAGAAAGGCCCGTCCAGGTGGGAATCGAACCCGGACCTTCTAGCTGTGAAGCGAGAGCACTAACCGCTGCGCTACCGTGCCGCCATTATTCTTTGTTCTTCATGACTAGGTTCAATGCTCTTATGTAGCGGAGCATTGAACCTAGTCATTTGAAACTTGAACCTCAAATGGAAGCTTTTCAAAAATCTAAATTTGAGTCAGCAGTTCTTTAAATGTAGCTGGTAATTGAAATCAGACTATTCATAAATGGACTGATGATTTAATTGTCAAGGCCATTATAGGAATCCATCATAATTTGGCATTTTTTGGTAAAGAAACTCTATTTTAATTGAGTCAGCAATTCTGGGTGGGTATTGCGGGTCACTCAGATAAAAATCAGTTTTCCGTAAATCTACATTTAATTTTCCAATTACAAAGAGACGTTCAATATTTATTAGGACCGCATCAACTGGGTTTATTCTTCTCATTAATTGGCTTTATTGAAGAACAAATTGTAGAGTTTTAGTCTCTGTGAAGCACGTAGACTGAATAAGACATGCTTTTGGGAGGCAAAAGCTTGCAGATAAACGTGAACAATGGAGGCCCTCAATGCAATTAAGCAGAAGAATTAAAAGCTTTGGCAGTGGCTGCAGCTTGTTCTTTTTCATACAGGCACGGCTATAGATAAGACCTGCTTTTTCCCTCTTCTGTGGTCGCTCCTGGTGTCCAAAAAAGTGAGTGGCATCGTCGGCTTCATTCTCATGCTGCCGCTGTGAACCCAGTGTGCATGATATTAAGAGCGCCGCCTCACTCAGGCAGTTAGAATGTATTTTCTTCTCAAAACAGCAGGCGCCCGACAGTGGAGGAAAAAAAATCGATTTTACAAGCTGTTCCGCACGGATGGCAGCGTGTACTGACCCCTGTTCATCACATGTTTCTCATTGTTACTTTGCTGATTGATGGTGCTGTTGTGCATGCATGTCCACTCTGAAAATAGAGCAGCAACAAAATAATAAAAATGATATGGAAATGTCACATATACAGAGTGAAGAGTGTTCACAGAGCAATGATTAAACTTGATAATTTAGATTTTTCAATCTTTCCTTGGATCCTCTAACCTTGGCAAATAATTTCAATCGTATGGTTAACTATATAGTCTCCCATTGGGAAATTTGACCAATTCAATGCCGTAAGGGGAGCCAGTGATTTTGGTTGAGTAGTGGAAACCAGAACAAATGGAAGCATGAGGAGAGCATTCAAACTTGGCACAGAAAGGACTGACGTTCTTGCTCTGTGGCTACTGGCGAACCACTCATCAACTGCTAGCCTTTCTGACTTCCTCTCTTGATGTGCCTACACCCAATACTAATACTAAACTTTTTTGGGGGCGGGGTATGTCCTAAATTTGTTTAGAGGAGCTGTAAATTCAGGATGTAAGCATAGATGTGAGGCAGGAGAGGTATGTTTACCACCATAACAGGACCCAGAGATCTGAACACACAACACACTGTGGTAGCATTGGTCAGTCCATATACAGCACTTCAATGAGAGGAGGTTTATATGACTCATTGGTTCCCTTTTCCCTGTGCTCACACAAACACTGTTTTGTGCTGGTGCCTCTGGCTTTTCGGGGCTTTTGGTGTTAAGCCCCACCAGTCTTGCGCCCTGTCACCGACATTTCTTTGGGATTTGTTTGTTGGGTTTAACCCCTTGGCTTCTTCAGTGCTATTTATTGGCTTTATTGGTCACTTTATTTCCACAAGCCCAGCCAGCTGAGGTGGCTCGGGCATCTGTTTCGGATGCCTCCTGGCTGCCTCCCTCGAGAAGTGTTCCAGGCATGTCCTATTGGGACAAGGCCTCATGAAAGACCCAGGACACGCTGGTGGGACTATGTCTCCGAGCTGGCCTGGTGTCGCAGCTGGAGGAGGTGTGCGTGGATCGGGAAGTCTGGGCATCTCTGCTGAGACTGTGGAAGAAAATGGATGGATGGACATATATAAAAAGAAAACTCTTCCTCACCCTCCGTGGGCGGTCTCTTTTTATCCCTCCATGCTTGGTCCCCTATCAGAGGCCTGAGAGCTTGAGGGTTCTGTGCAGTATCTTTGCTGTTCCTGGCACTGCACTTTTCTGGACTGAGATGTCTGATGTAATTCCTGGGATCTGCTGTAGCCACCCCTCCAGTTTGGGAGTCACTGCCCCGAGTGCCCCAATGATCACGGGCACTGATGCTTTCCCCTCCCAGGCCATCTCCAGCTCTTCTCTGAGCCCCTGGTATAAAGAAATAGCATTGCTTAATACTTATGTCTTGTTCTCCTAATACCTTGATTTTGGTTAAGGTTTCCTGGACGTTTACAAGTCCAGTGTCTATTGTTTATTTGTTTGAGACAGTGCATGTACAGTCAATGAATACATATGGACTTTCACTCACTGACTTTCACTCATCCTGGTGGTAGGGAAACCAAAGCACAGGGCTGGGGGTGAGAACATGTAAACACAAAGAAAGACCCCGATCGGCCTGAGATCTAATGTGGAACCTTCCAGCAGTGAAGCATGAGGGCTGAGCACTGCGCCACCCAACCCGTGGTAAAGTGATGTTTGTACAGTGAGAAAGAAGAACCCACCCTGTGCTACTACCACACATATCACCACATTAGGCTGTCAAGACAGGATCAGACTACCACATGCAAATTTTAATCCCACCTCTGCCGTCTGGTCATAAAAGTCATATTGAAATCCAAGAACACAAGTTGACCATGGCATTTTAATAGGTGATTAACGTTAGCCTTCAATGTTGTGCCAAGAAAAACTGATGTGTGCAAGGAACAAATTCAACACTCAGATGGTTGCAGATGGGGTAATTCACAAAGAAATATAAACAATAAGGAAAAATGCTTAAACGCATTTCATGCTATCACTCTGACCCAGGCCTCTTGCTGTTGATAATCTGTGGTTACCCGAATACTCAACATAAACAAGTGTGGCATGCGATGAGATTTAAGTGAAGATTTAACAAAACCTCAAGGCAGATTTGTCATCTTTTGAATCTGCTTTCCACAGTGGCTCGTCATGGTGCATTTGTCTTCCCTTTTTCCCCACTCACGCAGGACACGCTTCAAGCCGAGCAGCAGATGTAGTGAGTTGATTCATGTGATGTGCCGAAGCAAGCCATGCCAGGCGTAAAACATTACATCATGTGCTGTAGAATAGTTAGCCATTCACAATACAGATGTTATGAGGACACAGGGGATGACTTTTAAATGAAGGTGAGCTCATTTCACAAGTCATGCTGGGCGTGTTTTGCATCGGGGAGCAGCTTGATTTCTCTGCAAGATGAAATTTAGTGATTGCTTGTTCACTCGATTAGAAAACTCTGTGATTTGGACAAGGAAATCTCCTCAAGCCTGTAGCACGTGTACTGTATCTCAGGTTGATAAATATAGTACCTCGATTTTAACACGGTTGTCTTCAATTAGAGACTTACTCTCGTCTTGCTTTCAGACCACAGGAGCGAAAATTTACTTTTGAGAATTGAAGCAAAATGTTCTTAATCCGACCATTAGTCCAGTCGTCCATGTTTGATCATCTACACATCAATGGATAATTCATAGATTGTGGAGCGAACATATTGCTGCTAAGAAAAGATAAGATAAGATAAGCCTTTATTGATCTTACAATGGAGAAATTCACTTGTTACATCAGCTCTCAAGAAACACTGGGTGTGCAAAATAGACAAGAAATGTGCAAACAATTAAATAGCAAATAGAGGTATCTTATATACAATGAATAAAAAGCTTTACAGGGCAACAAGTATAAATGACAAAATTAGAACAAACTAAAAAATGTAGAATATCAAAATGTCAGCATTGGCAGTGGAAAGTTAACAGTCCTTGTGCAGATGGTTAATAAAGTGAGGTTGATACAGAGACTATTGTGCGTATTTTTGCACAGGAGTTATTGCACATGAGTCTGAGTCTGACAGCGGTGGAGATGAAGGACCTGCTCCTTCTTGCACTGAGGGTGTCTCAGTCTGAAAGAGCTGCTCAGCTCCTCTTCAATCCCGTGCAGTGGGTGGGAGGTGTTGTCCATGATAGAGGTGAGCTTAGTTGACGCCCTCCTGTCCCTAACCTCTGTCAGAGAGTACAGGGGCCAGCTCAGGACAGAGCTGGCCCTGCTGACCAGCTTGTTCAGTCTGTTCTTGTGCCGCTCTGTGCTGCCCGGGGGCCCAGCACACAGCAGAGTAGTGGAGAGCAGAGGCTACCACAGAGACATAAAAAGACCTGAGCAGAGGCCTGCTCACTCCGAAGGACCTCAGTCTCCTCAGGAGGTGAAGGTGACTTTGGCCCTTAGGGCGTTGGTGTTGTGGGACCAGTCCAGTTTAATGTTGAGGTGAACACCCAGGTACTTGAAACTGTCCACCTCCTCAATGACCTACTTCCTTTTTAACTCATTTGTTATGTCTCTTGAATGTATTGAATAGGCCACAGTTTTTGCAGAGATATGTTCTTCCCTGAGCTTAGACGAGTTGATACGTACCTGTCTGGTCTGCGCTCAGTCATGCAAAAAGACAGAACATGCTGTAAGCATTTAGCCTCTCCTCCTCTCCTCATGGACCCAAACGAGGGTGAAGTTACAGTAGAAGCGACCAACCTCTTCCACGTCTTCCCTATGCGGTTTTGTGAGCGTTTACACGATCCAAGTGTAGTCACACAAAATTAAACATGTCGATTTTCTAAGTGGATAAAAAGGGGAATTATATTGTAGGCACAATACACTTCAACGTCCGTGCAGCAAAGTCGGTAAGGTAAGAACATATGTCAGAATGCAAAAACAGTGGCCTATTCCTTTAAAAGCCTGAAGAGTGCTGAATAATTTGCAGTCCTACTAAAATTGTCCAGTGTAATTTCTATGTCCAATCAATCACTCATCAATCAATCAATCAATCAATCAATCAATCAATCAATCAATCAATCAATCAATCAATCAATCAATCAATCAATCAATCAATCAATCAATCAATCAATCAATCAATCAATCCGTTAGGTTAGGTTGCTTTATTTGTACCCGTAGGTAAATTTGTCTTGCAATTCCGAGAAAGTCAAACATTAAAACACATTATACACAATAGACCTGTGTTTTAGATTTGTAGGATTTGGAAGCCGTTAACTTAAAGGGACTCTAGGGAGTTTAAAAATGTTAAAAATATGTATTTTCCTCCACCTACATGTTCCAGCCATGTCCTAATGTGTAGAATGAGCCCAGATCTGTTCACCACAACTGCCTCTAAAATCCTGCACTGTCACTCAAAAAGGTGTCACTTCGGTCCGAATCGCCGTCATGCACGAGCTTAATATAGAAGGTGCAGTTACACATATGGTCTGAGGTGGCAGTAGTGAGTATAAATTGGCGAACTTGCATCCAGCCCCTTTAAGCCAACGCCGTTAAAGCCACTTGTACATAAATGAAATGCCATTTTTTTTCTTGTTACACAAATATATCATTCATAGAATACAGAAAGTGTCAAACTCAAAAGTACCACAAACTTGAACGACTTATTTGTTTATACAGTTGTCTGAGTGCTGACTGAGCGCATCAGAGGAATACTTCATCATCTGTTTTTTGGGGTGTCTTGTCAATGACAGCCTGCAATATACAAACAGCACAAAATAGCTCTGTTCCAGCTTCATTCTGCTGTGCTGTGACATGGCGATTTGTATCTCCCACGATGCAAAAAAGCATTATTTGTTACCTCATTGATACAAATAGAAGAATTTATCTTGGTTGACGAGGCCCATTATATTGGGCCAGTCAGCACTACAGCTTTTATTTTAGGAGGCTGATAACAATAGTGTTGTCTCTCCCAGTGGATGCGGCATCTTTCTCTGTGCTGGTGGGAGTTAGCTACTAACAAGTGACTCTAAAAATGCAAGTCCCTAACAACTGCAGTCAAACACCAGAGCAAACTGTGTGATAGACATCTCATATTTCATTACAAAGCCGACGGACATGAGCTTGGAAGATAAAGATAGGAAACAGACATATTTTAGAATATCTATTTCCTTGACTTGTTATGTAAAACCATGACATCAAGCACAAAACTTCCACCTAAAGACAAAGATTTAATAAAATGAACAGATTTTCAATTTTGTCTGGAGCACTCTTGAACCACAAACGAGACGGTAGTGCAACCTCTACATTTTCCAGCGGCAGCGTGAACACAGCCATTCATCACAGCCGCTAAAGGACGTTCTTTGTTGAAGTGCTGAGTTCTAATACCCTTCAGTTAGAGGAGGATTAAAGGTGCAGTGCCTGTTGTGTGTATATGTGTGTGGGATGGAGGAGTGGGGGAGTGGGGGTGTGCAGGTAAGTGAGACTGGCAAGTCCAAGGGGTCCATGCACCTGAACACAGCCCCCTCCTGCTCACACACTGGCTCCTGGGTGGTCAGTCGTGGCCCTTAGAGAATGAGTGGAAACTGAACTGGGGGTTGGATGAGGGATTAGTAAACACAGGAGTGACCCTTGGTAGTTTTTGTTAGCCATGTTGTGGGGGAAAAAGACACAATACACTTGGTTCTGTATTACTGAAGCATTGACTATCCTGTTGAAATGAACTAAGGGTGACTCTTTTTAACCATCATTGTTTCATGAGGCTGCAGAGTTTTGCAAAATATCACACTTGGATTTTTCTTTCAAATTAGGATTTCAATCATTGTGCACGGTTTAAACATTCCAGATTCACATGAGTTTCCAAACATGTTTTGATGGTTTAAACTACAGGTTGGGCTGGTTTTAAACACAATACAACAGAGACAGGATATCTTATTGTTTTCAAAGGAAATAACTGCTGAAATAACGGCAGTTTTTGTGACGCGCACCATTGAAATCATGATTTGAATTGCGAAGAATTGTACAGCCCTATAATTTTGTCATTGTTGTTTTTAGCTTGGTAAAGATAGCCTGGCAAAGGTTTTGAGTGATTCATTCTTGGGGTAGATTTGAACTGTTTTTATGTTCAAATCTGAGCACTTTCTTTGCAAGATAAGCCCACTTCCTTAAGGCGATGGTCTCCGAGTGCTTCAGAACCTCAATTATCATGGGAATGAACTCTCTATATGTGCCCTCTACATTAGATCCATACCTATATAAAGCAATGGGCCCAGAGATAATTGAACTGATTAAACCCAGCACATTGGACTGAATAAATGCATATACTGCAGTGCACTAAAGGCCAGTGTATGATATTGTTCTCTTGGTTCCATTGATTGAAATTTAGATTTCTTTGAATGTGTTCTCTTGGTATATGAAATATCGATCTTTCTTTATATTAAGGTGAGGTATAGTTTGAGAAATGGCTGAAGGAGTGGTTTTCGACACTTAATCTTGATGGTGGGCTGAAGTGTAAATCAATGAATAATCAGTTTTCTGCAAACGATGTTGCTGAGACGTGGAGTTGAAAGTGGCTACTTTTTGCAGACACTTACGCTCCCTCATCCATGTCAACATAATAGTTTTTGTATCAGCAAGCAGACTAAATATAGAATAAAATAGATAGGGTACTGCCGTCTACATCTGCTTTCAGTTGGACAGTGACAGGTTGATTTATGGCACTTTGAGGAAGAGAATAACGTAATAATTAGCTGTAGGGAGATGCACTTCTCAAGGTCACTGTCCCCCGATCCTGTGTGCACAGTCGCCGAGAGCAACTGATTAGACACATGAGCCACGAAAACAATCTGTAGATGACAGGGCCAGCCTGACAGCAGCTGACAAAAACAGCACTTTGTTGAATGGGCTTCAGAAGTAACTGCTGTGAACTTAGGAAAAACACCCACGGATTACTAACAATTAAGGGAATATGTCAGAAAATAGAAGTCTGTTGTGTGTGCTTAACAGTGTTGCCACAGAATACTTCATTCCTGATTACTCCTTTAAAAAGTAACGCAGTTTCTTTACTGATTACTTTAGGTTAGGTTAGATTACAAGTTACTTTATTAGATACATTAATCACCTGCCGACATCTCCTCTCCCGACTCAAAATGCAAATGCAACCGATTTTGCCAATACCCGCATGCATTTTAACAGCAACAACAGCGATAGTATTTCCATCTCCTCTATTGTTGTCTACGTTTATGTTGTGAGTTGTCTTCATGCAGAAAATGTGACTTGTCGCACACGTTAGGTCACTCCACGACATGCAATTGCATTATTTTTCCCATGGAAAATTACGGAATAGAAACTCACAGTGACTTGGAAAAGTAACTTTAATCTGATTACTGGTCTGGAAAAGGTTTCTGACATCACTGGTGCTTAACTTGAACATGCTCCAGTGTGGAGAACATAAAATGTGGTTTAATTCACGTGGCTCTCACCGGATTTGGTTGGAGCCTTGCCTTTACTTTTGTGAACACTATGGTTCACAAGCATTGAGTGGTAATGAGCCATAGTTTAGTCCAAATTGATGTTTTGTCATGAAGTGATGTTGAATTGCCAATACACTGAATACACTGCATGCAGCACTACTTTTAAAAGTATTGTTTCATTCAGTGTAACATTACTTTTGAAAGTAGCTGGTGGTTAAGTTACGTGTCACTTTCCTGTGCTGCTTGAAAAGTAACCTGCTACCATTAATGAACATTTAAATTAGCTGAAAAGTTAAAAGCTAAATATTTCAACCTGAGCTGTAGTTTGTTGCATCATGGTTTTCATAGGCCTAGTTACTTAATCATATTGTTTTAATATCCACAGTGGAGATTAAAAAACTACAATCCTGATTCTGATCTGCAAGAGTAGAATGACTTTCTCAATTGTCTTATCCCCAGAGTCTCTGTACATTAACCAAGGCGGCAGACGGTGAAGGAGCCCCATTGATCAGTCACAGGAAACAAAAACCTTCCACTGATCAGTGAAGAGCTCCAGACCTGTTCCTGCGGAGGCCATTAGAGCCCTGATCAAATGAGTGCAGCCGGGACGAAGCATTTACAGCCGTCGACTCGTGAGCTGAGGTGCAATTAATGATGCCAGTGAACAAGCTCACTGATGAGCACCTGCACCAACCCAGCAGGGGGCTCACTATTAGGGATCTTAGACTGTAACCACTAGATGGGTTCAGTCACATGACTTTTTTTCTGTTATGGGTGCTTGTGCTGCCAGCTGGACCGCTGTGAGAACTGCTTCTGCCATTACTTATAAAATGTATTTGTTTGTTCTGCGATGATGTGATGCGAATGTTGCTCATATCCGCCATGGGCTGTTGACAAGAGCAATCTCTGCTCGCTGATTGACTTGTAATATTATGCTCACATTGCTTAGAAAATCACAATAAATGGGTGAATGAAATATGTTAATTAGGTCCATATTTTGTCTATTGACTTGTCCAAATTTCAGCTTAATTCTTTGTATGTGTCTCACTATTACTTTACTGTGACATTATGACAATGTTTTTCAGATCTGAGTTCTGACCTCAGATGACAGGCCCCATAATGAACAAATCTAAATTAAAAGTAAATCAATAAAATGCTTCTTTTACAGATGTGAGATAAGCGTCAGTAAGTAAGTATGTATGAGCTTTATTTGTCATTATACAATTTGTGTAGATCAGATGTAGGGTGTTTTGAGGTACCTAGAGGAAACCTGGCTGACTGCCTTCGGTGCTCGAAGCATCGGCTTTTGGGTTTGTCCCAGATTCAGAGCGTGGTGTCCCGCACTGATTTGCTCCTCCCTAGTCCTCCTGCACAGCTCCCGCCGTCGCTGCTTCTCATCTTCATCTTTGTCCTCCTCCTTCTCCCCTGGCTCTGACGCCATTCTTCACCTGAGGGTCACCTGTGAAACTCTCGCCTTAATGTTGAGCCAGGACTCAGTGAATATACAACAGGTGGTGGTGTGACTTCCTCTGAGCTCCTTGCTTGTGTTTGAGATGGATAGACCGACTGACAGATGAGGTCTGAACCCCTGGAGGCCTGCAGGTATGCTCAGGAAAACAGCGGGATGGATGGTAGTTGCAAAGACAGAATACATGTGTATGAATGAGGGAGACTGTTGAGGTTACAGGGAGTAGAGGGTTTCAAACACTTGGGGGTCTACGAGAGTGTGGAACAGAAGTGAGGAGTAAAGTCTGGTGAGCTAAAGCTGGTGGTAAGTGGTAAGACGATCATGCTATTCTCTAATGTTTAAAGATTGGGGAACCCCTGTTGAAAAGCAAAAAAAATCCCAAGGACCCCTGAATGTCCTTTGTCCCCAAACAATGTGATTGTTAAGATAAATTCAGGGATAAAAAACATACTCACCTTTAAATCAGAGTTAATAGTTTAAGCAACAACAAAAAATGGATTTAAAGTTGTGGATACAAAGCGGGGGGTGAGTGCATCAATAGGTCCAAATATAGATGAAAAAATAAAAATCTGATGCTCTTCGAGGATAAAACCCTTAAAGACACTGTGTACATAAACAGCAGGAAGAATGGAGGGTCCGAGGCACTCTGATGTCACTCTGAAGTCTTTTACTGAACAAGGACTTTTAACTCAAGAGTTTCAACCTGGCACGGGCTTCATTTAAAATTAGCTTTATAGATTATTATCAGTGAAAGTTCTTTTTCACTGACCCCCTACATGGCTCAGCGACCCGAGTGTGTGAATGGGTGGCTTAGAGAATGAAACTGTCCTTAAGACCTGATGGTACAATGGAGGAATCATTTAGTCTTTGGACCATGCTTAAGTCTGCGTAAAGCTTAAAAATGTCACCACTTTCAATTTTCTGGACCAGCCAACATCATCTTCCAGGAAATCTTACATTGTCTTGTCATTTAAGAGGAAACCATAAAGCCTTCCCCCAATGCAATTATCTGCGTGTACTGGCATGGAGGAAGTTATAGATTTAGTGATAGGCTATTATGTGAGACATGTGGGTGTCAGGTTTCTTCTGCTGTAAGTGGAGCTAGAGGCAATTTATGAGTGCAAGTGCAATGTATGATCAATATTATATGAGAATACGGCCTTTAGTTTTTCAGAGCCCAGAGATTGTAATATGCTGCTTTCACAATCACCTTGGACTCCAGTGTCCTTTCTCCAGCATTGTACTGTCTTTAGGATGTCCTTTACTCTTGCTACTTTTAGTTTTCCCTGTGCGTTTTCTTTTGGCAGATGGTTGGATGGATACAGTACTTGGGTCAGTCTTCTAGTTTGGGAAACACTACTTATAGTAGTTAGTATCTTTATTAGCTGCAATAATACCCGTAACATGAAATAAAACCAAAACTGTAACATTTTGGAGTACAGCTTGTACAAACACATTTTTTCACATTTGTTACAGTGTGGACACTGGCCTGGTCGTTTCAACATCATTGTGTCATTGTATTTTACAGTCACACTAGGGGGTGTTAAGAAAGCATTGAAATGAGGAGATCATTTGTATTTTTCCGGGGGGATTCTTTTTTTTTTACACCAAAGTGACCCTGTCTGTAACATCTACACAGAGACAGCGGCCGTTTGATGCCTCTGCACCACCTGAAACCCCATTGTTCCACTGAAGGAAAAAGTGCCCCAGATCATTATGTCGCCCCCTCGCTGTGGCCCATAGAAAACATTTCAGGTGGATCTGCTTGTCATGCCAGCAATGTTGGAAACCATCATGTTGGGGCCAGTTTATTTGTTTTGGAATGATATGAAGTATGTTTTGTTTTGTTTTTTATTTGTGACCTCTGACCCTCCCTCCTAATCAGGCAGCCTTATCAGCCCACCTGTGGGCAGTTTGTGGGTGTCAGTAGTTGGGGAGGAGAGGAGATACTGTTTTGTAACAAATTGATGAAAGAAAACCCACATTTGTCAACCACGGAGAATAAATACTATTGTTTGAACAGCATGCTGGACCTCCGCGAGTGCTTTTTGGGCTATTTGAGTTACAAACCTCCTCTACAAAAAATGAACAAAGACTGGCCACCACACATCAGGACCATCAAGGTCACAATTTCTCATTAAAACTTTCTCCACCTTTCAATGTCCCATGTTTGGTCTTTCTTCAGTCCAAATGGACAGTTCTGTGGCGTTCCAGGAGATGAGGCCCCTGAAGACATATTTTCTTTTTGAAGGCCTTCACCTGCAAATGCCGTCTGATGGTTAATGGGCTGCAGTCTGCAGCAGTAACAGCCTTCATTTGGGTTGAGGATCATCTAGTTTCTTCACGGACGTCTTCCACTTTTTTGCTCCATAACCCTCAGGATCATTTAAAATATTCAAAATGACTGTCTTACAGCATCCCATCTCGACACCGAGGCCCTGCATATGCAGCTCAACAACCAACACTGAATGCACGTTTTTGCACAGATTTGGCCTTTTAAAGGCATGTGATTTGATTGCAGTTTAATGGTTGTTGTCAATAAAAGATTTACAACATTTTTTTGTCTCACTTCCTTTTTCTTCTTGTTGCATATGAAAGTTCTTCTTTGGACCTTGTTAAGATCCAACCATGCAAAATGTGATTTTTGCCAATTGATCAGGACTGTTCATATGTACTATATACAACGTTCATTATATTGCCATATATATATACAAATCAATCAATCAATCAATCAATCAATCAATCAATCAATCAATCAATCAATCAATCAATCAATCAATCAATCAATCAATCAATCAATCAATCAATCAATCAATCAATCAATCAATCAATCAATCAATCAATCAATCAATCAATCAATCAATCATAGAGCGCTTTTCATACACAGGTGACTCACAAAGTGATTATTTGTCCCGGACTATATTCAGAGAACATTTCTGCCAAACAGATTCACAGGTGGTGGAGGCAGAAACCAATAACGTAAGACCAGCTGAGGTCTGTTCACACCTTATAACTTCTATGTATCACAGAGGGACTATTTGCAGCACAAGTGCCGAGTTTTTTCCCCTCGCTGCATACAGTTGTGAGGTAAAGAAAGCTGTTTTGACACTGCTGATGTTGTACCGGAACAACACAAAGCACTGAGTCAAGGGAGCGTGTGGGTTCAGGCAGAAACTTTAGAAAAACATGTTTGTGAAAGATGCCTTGTTTGTCAGCTCTTCTCACTGTGAGTAGCATCCACCAGAGCCCTCGAGAGCTTTCAGGGAAGATCTCTTCAATCAAAAGGAAAACTATAAATGCAGGGACTGCCAACACTGCGGCAAGAAGACTTCTCCAAAGGAAGACACGATTCCTTACCAGAGGGAGCAAGTGGCACAGTTTGCATCCACATTACTTTCAATCTAGGATAAGCCAAGTGATTCTACATGTCTCACACATTCAACTAAACCAAAGAACCAACAAGGTGCACTGAGAGTACAGACCTCATACTTTTTGAGAAAGCAAGCAGGGAGATTTGTGAGATTTGTGTTTTCCCTTCTTGTTCACATTTCCACTGCTCTCCGTTACACGTGTTCGTTATTGACCCAAATAGCATATCCACCGGTACGATAATGTTGGCTACGACTTTTCCATCCATCATAGAAAAGTGTTCTCAAGCCGTCATCTGTTCTAAGACAACCCAGTACAGTTGGCAGCTTTAGAACTTGTGTCTACAATGGGCATTAATATGTAACTGTTTGCTCCTTTACTGACCCCTAGTGATCGCAGAGATTTTGATTAAACATCCTGTAGCTGGCTGATATAATGTTGGTCTTACAATGTCAATGGACCCAAACCACAATGGTAAAGAAGAGTCGTTTTTGGTTATGAATGTCAACTAAAAGGCTTGGACTTTGACCCATCTCCTGAAATGTGGCTACAATAAGCTTCCTGGTGTAAAGCGTAATAGGCTCTTGCACACGAGGAACGCGTGAATTCCAGGTGCAATCTCAGCGCTGGCCTCCCTCTCTCGCTGTTTTCCCAATAAGGATTAGCGATGTCTTGCACAAATCACCTGATAGTTCAAGAAAACATCACGGACATTGAGATACTGATGGGAAGTCACTGGCATCGTGTTAACCTCTGGCCTTAACCGAGTGCATTTTCTCCAGTTCGGCATTACCCAAATCTATACGCTTCTGGGCTGACTGGAGTTTTCAACCTTTAGGCCAGAGCCTTTCATTTGAAAGCTATGACCTACAAAACGTACCTAAACGGATTTTTTTCCTCACGTTGTTGCCGTGTTGTTGCCACTTTTTGCGTTTTTGTCACGTCTTTATAGCTTTTTTTTGTTGCTCTTTTTTTTGTCACTTGCTTTGTTGGTTTTTTGTCTTATTGAGGTAGGACTTTTTTTTTTTTTTTTTTATCTCAGAGCTGATGGTTATCAAAAAAACAACATCACAAAAATTAAACAGCTAAAAAGTAATTATACTGATGATAGGCCAATTATTTTTTGAGCAGCTCGTTCTTGGCACTATTTAAATTTTCTTTAGCTTCAGGACAAAAACACTTACTGTGATGAGCTTGCTGCACAAACATTTTCAAAAGTCAAAAAGAAATCAGGGTTTTAGACATCATAACTGTTTGTGAGTTTGCTTTCACACATGGTAAAAATAGTGACAATTCGAGGTATTGTGAATACTGCAGAAATGCGCCACAGCAAAATATTTATGTAAAGGTCTCATCTGGGAGACCTGGACAAACAAACCATGGAACTGACACCAAGCCGTTGGCTATAACCTTTACTTTACCTGCGTTTCCTCAATCTTTTCCATGCTGAGGAAGGATATTGAATTTGATTGTGCTGTAAAACGGCATATGGCCAGCTTCTGCTATAACACAAGGAGCAGCAGCAGTATCTCTGAGTGAGGTGAGCGCTGAAAAGGCAGAATGAAAAAAGTGAGTCAGTCTCGAGCCATAAACCTTCATCCAAGGGCGTCATCAGGGCCGGTCACTGATTTATAATAGAGCGTGGTATTAAGGTGATGGTTTTTTGGACATAGAAAAGAAAGACACTTTTTATATAAGTACTATCGTCATCACCGTACTGAGAGAAAATGGGGAAAATATCTCATTATGTTTCATGTGGCTTCAGCCCTGCAACCATACAGAACGTGCATCTCCAGAGATGAGCATGATCCACTTAATATAAAGGAAACATCGGCAGTTTTTACGTTATTAAAATAAGGTCAGAGATATTTAAAGCAGCAGAATCTTAGACTTCCACACATCGCACAAGGCAGTCCCTAGAATTGGCTGATAGCTGCTTGTAATATAAAAGGGAAGCCAGACGGGTTACAGCTTGTATTGAAGCAAAGGTTAGTTGCTTCTTCCATCAATGGGGAACAAAGGAAAGGCTGACTGGGAAGAGCAATGATAAGGTGAGCAATTTTAAGACTCATATTGAGTCACGCAGAAAATACTTTACACATAAAAGTAAAGCTAGTAAAAAGACAACTTGAGGTCATGAAATAGGTTCAATAATATCTAACATTGTGTATTTACATTGAAAACCTTAAGAGGCCTATACACATGCTACATCACATTCTTATCAAGTGGGTGATGTAACTAGATGTAGAATAGAGATGTTAAAAATAGTTGTAGAAAGTTTGAATACATACCTTTTTGGTGAAGACTATACTTCAACTCAGGCATTGCCACTAGAAGTACTCTTAAGTGGAATAGACACAGCCCAAGATAACTAATTCAATAGATGGCAGCCTTCAAATATAGCCTTCGAAGGGAAGGATGCTGCCCCCGAACTGGGACGCAGCTACAGCGATGTAAAATTAGGACTGCTGTCATGGCAATTGAGAATAAAGTATTTAATTTGAGGTCAAAAGCCCTCAAGAACTTATGTGACTGAAACCCATCTGGAACGAGACTATAATTTTCTCAATCACAGGGTCTTGAAAACAGACCCGACTAAAGCTCTTCTTTAAATCTTTTGTAACTTGAACTCTCAAGTGGTTAAGTGATTAGGACTCCATAAAAAGTGGACTTTCTTGATTGGCATGGCTACAGTGGCATGGTGTGGGGCGCAAATCTTTCTGCCACTCACTCCTGTGACCAGATGGAGAAGAAAAGAAAAAAACAGACGGCCACTTAACAGATTTTACTTTTATGTTCCTCATTAAAATAATAAAATAATAATAGAAAGACATCTAAAGCAATGCCATTAGCCTCTTCTCCCTTGTCTTTCCCTTGTCCCTCACTACACGCCCCTTTGAAGTGCAAATCTGATCTGATATATGAAAGTGAAGTGCAGACTGTATGCCGGAGAGTGTTTACACCAGTGACCGGGGCTATGTCAAGTGCAGGCACATAATGTCTGTCATCTTTAGAACCAAATGTGTAGGTCAACGGCACCCTGACCCGGGAATTGGGAAGGAGAGCACTTCACAACTAGGCACTTTATCGGGAACCTATGGAGCGGGTTTACTGCTGCTGCCTCGTTTATACATTTAGAAGATATTCTTCACTGGGAATTGTCGAGAAGCAAACTAATCATATAAGCAAGACAAAGTGCAGGATTCAGGTTACCGTGTCGATTTTGATCTGGTTTCATCTTCTTAAAAGCTTGCACACAACAGGGTAATACTGAGCTACTGCACACCTGGCCAAGATCTTGTTTCACTGAAGAATCAAACCATGCATAAGACGCGTTTTCCAGGGACCAGGAAGTATGATACACAAATAACTTCAGTAAAATAAATCTCAAGTGCACATCTTTGGCTTTTGTAACACCTCACATCTGCGTCCTTGGACTGCTGCTATACAAGGATATGACACAGGACCTCTACCAAGCGTCTCTCAAGACATCATTTATCAATTTAATAGACTACTGCAAGATAACGGCAATGATACTATCCGGTATCTTAAGAAGAAATTGCTTACCTTAATAAATCCTTTTCGTAGTCCCTATGGGGGTGATACAAGTGTTAATGGGATGATTGGGGGGTCTTTCATATCCCCATGGTGTGTCTTGCCAGAAAACCTCAATTGCAGCTTTCCCTGCCTACGGGTCGGAGGAGCAATACACACTACTGGAATCACGAAGAAGAAGCTAACAGGCTAACGGGCAAAGCTAACTGTGGGCTAGCCCCACTTAAACAGTATTTACAGCCAAGTTTGAGTGAAAAAAAAAAAATCTCCATTGTGTAATTGGATGTACAACATCCCTCTCTCCCTTTGTCTTTTCTGTCAGCGTAGTATTTACTCTCATGGACAATTAATGAGTAAAAAAAAGCGCAACATGCTACGACACCTGCAGTGGCGCTTATGACCTCTAGGGGCATGAGTTACTTAGTTCTGCTCTAACTGTGTCCATCTTTCAGACATAACACAGAACATTACCCTAGTGGATCACTGCTTTTGCTCGGGTCTTGGCAGAAGATCTTGTGCAGTTCTTTTGTGAGTATGTGTGTGGAAAATTGTCAATTTCAAACCATAATGTACACAGCGGAAAATATGGACTAGAATGCATTGATTTACATTTAGGCGTAATTGCTCTAAGTGCATTTTCTCAGTGTTTTCCATCCCACATCATAAGAGATATTTCAACAAACATCGAATGATTTTGAGCGTGAGGGTCTT
Organism: Gobius niger; assembly: GCF_951799975.1. Classification (NCBI taxonomy): domain Eukaryota; kingdom Metazoa; phylum Chordata; class Actinopteri; order Gobiiformes; family Gobiidae; genus Gobius; species Gobius niger. Next base: position 20,430,972 of record NC_136855.1, on the reverse strand, counting down.
TAAAGTGGACACTGCTTGCTGCTTCTGCTGATTTAATGAAATGGAGTCATCCGTCAATGGGAGCTTGACAGAAATGTATACACCGAAACAAGACAAAACAAAGACAAATGGCTCAGGTAGTCAATTACAATGATTTGGAGGTTGCGGCTGCAAAGACCTGTCAATTTGTTCAATGCATGGTAATAAAAGAATGAAGAACGTTGTAAAAGTGCAGCACGCAGTTTTCGCAGCTTCAAAAAGTGGCAGCAATTAATCATTTTTATGTGGGGCGAAAAGCAGGAAACTTTCAAAACGCTTCAATGCTCGAATATTCCTGTTTACTCCTCGAGGGGCAGAGCAGCAGCTGGAGGTTGTGTCTTATTCAAGGACACTTTTATACATTCACATCTAAGGGCAGAAATTTAAGGAGGCAGTTTGTCCCACACCTGAGGAGCAGCCACAAACAGGCACAAACAGACGCTTTTGATGCAACTGTTCCAAAGATGTGCATCAGTGTTTGCCATTGTGAGATATTCAGTCCAGGACAGACCAGAGATATGATGCGGTATGAGCTAAGCAAGATAAGTAGCAAAATATAGTTGTGCGCTCTATAAAAATAAGCCCATGACATTTTGTAACAATCCAATGCAATTCCATCTAAGTATTTGCGGACAATGAACAGCACTCACTTACTACATGGTGAAAAAAAAATACTCATCATAAGAGGCTCAACCTTGTGAAGTGAAACAAGACAAGTTTTATTCTCCAGCATGACAGTTTTTGAAGACATCTGTGTTTAATAGCACTGGCAACTTTTATTTATCAGTGTTTTGCAGCAGTTAGGCCTCTAGTAGTTTTTGTTCTTCAGTGTGGCTTTAAATGGTCAAAGTATAGCTCACAATGGCATTCATATCATGAAAAAGTAAACCATGAAATCCATGAATGCTGCACTCACTCCAGCCCCTCCTCACTCTCAGCTGCCACCTCTTGCATCAGCTCATTTCTCATCTCCACACAGGCTTGCACTGTTCTTTCTCCCTGACTGGCAAATTAAATGCACTCCCGGTGTATTAGTTATGCTCCATTGTTGGGATTTGGGTTTCATCCATTTTCTGAGCTCATTTATCCCACAAATTCAAAAGGCAACTTCCCCTTCTCAACTAATTGATGTTGTTTGCACTCCAGCCTCCTGAAGAGATGATTTGTATGCATCATGGTGTGATGAGTCAAAGCAGTCACCAATCAAATGGACCCTGGTTTGTGCTCTAGTCATAACACCTGTAATGATAATACAAGCTGACATTACTCTAAGTTATTCCAGTTTTACCTTTTATTGCCAATGCTATTCCTGTATAAAACCATCCTGCATAACATCAACATATATTGGTTTAAGTATAAGCCCTTTCGCTATGGGTGTGTATATTGGTGAACAAATAAAAACACGTGTTAGAGTGTGTGTGTGGATTCTCTATGGAGATGCTTTGCTTTGTCAACAGGTCTTTGTGCGTGCCCATGGAAGAGCTTGGTCGCTTCTAACTTCACCCCGTTTGGAGCTATAGGAATATACTGGGAGAGGCCAAATGCTAACAACATCTTTGGTCTTTTTGCGTGGCTGAGCGCACACACAAAGACCAGACAGTTATGTATCAACTCGTCTAAGCTCAGGTAAGAATCTAACGCAGTATGTAAAAACGGTGGCCTGTTCCTTTAACCTTAACCGAGTGCATTTTCTCCAGTTCAGCTTTACCCAAATCTAAAAGGTTACAGGTTGCAGCCTATAGGCTAATGTAACGCCTCATTTGAAAGCTAAAACCTATCTTTTTCGTCACATTGTCATTACTTAAAAAAGAAAAAAAAATTGGTTCCCATCGCGTTTTGGTTTGGTTTTCATTACATTGTTGACACATTTCCATTGCTTCTCACTATTTTTTTCATCATTGTTTTCGTCTCATTTTGTTGCTATTTTGACACTTTTTTCAATAAGCTTTTAGATTTGGGTAAAGCCAAACTGGATAAAATGTGCTTGGTTCAGGTGGATGTCAAGAGGTTGTATGTGTAAAGTTAAACACTTTTCCAAACATAAATGGGTAATATTGTTCTTTTTTGGTAACACTTTATTTTACACTACCTTGATACATTGTACCCAACTAAGTGTAGTACAATGCAAAGTGCTATGAAACAATGTGTAATAACTTGTACTTATGCAGTACATATACATTGGAATAATGTGTATTAGTACTTTGAGGTACTTTGGAGGTGTAATAAGACCCTTAGGGTTAGGGCTTAAGGTTAGGTTCTTATTATATTATGTACCACCAAAATACTAATACATATTATTTCATTGTGTATGTACTGTCACGGTTGTCGATGGTGCGAAGAAAATAAGTACACGTTATTACACATTGTTGCATAGCACATTACATTGTACTTAATGTGGCAGGAACAATGTATCAAGGGTGTAAAATAAAGTGTTACCTTTTTTTCCCTTCCAATTATATATAAAATAATTCTCAAATCGAGCCACTTATTTTTTTAAAATACCATTTCCATATTTGTAATTATGAGTCTTGCTAGTGGTTGTGTGAACGGCTTGTTATTGAAAACCCCAGTGCTGACCCGAGGAAACACTCTGGGATAAGATTATTCAGATGGTGATGACAGTGAGAGGGTCCCATACTGTGAATGAGATTTCAGCAGGCGGACCCTGGCTGTGACAACCAGAGGAGAGGTGTTTTTTTTAATGTTTTTGTTTACTGCGTTGGATCAAGGTTATTGGTGTCAGCCGCACATAGCGGAAACAAAAAATACATTTGTGCAATATTATAAATGCAAACCCCTACAATACATTCTTGTATCACTGAGTCGAACCATCAGTGTGTGTCCTCTTCACTCTACTTAGTGGGGTCGCAGAAAAGGCCAAGTGGTAAAAAGTTGCCCTTTAGACCTCATACTTGGGACTCAACAACCAAATACTGATAGAGTAAAAAGAGAATAAAAAAGGAAATGGAAACATTGTTAGAAGATCAAGACTGGCATTAACCTGTGTCGTGAGATACTAATGTGCTTGAGCTAAAATGTTAGGGTCGGATTATACTTGATACAAAATAAGATAATAACAGTTTGACTAGTATTTACAATCACATGAACTCATTTTATTATTATGTATTTAGTTCGAGCCATTTCCCTGTTTACTGTTTGTTGCAGGTTCAAGATCATTGGTGTCACAGTAACACAAGCCTCTCCGTCTCATTCATTATTTATTTAGGGCGCAATATATTAAAAAACTCGTCCTTTATTTATTGCTTCATATCGTCTTTCCCCTGAGGACACTTCTATATCAGAATTGTGACTTTCATTTGTGTTGTCATGACCTTTCTACCATACACAGACAGAGGGCAGGCTAAAGTCACAAAATATTAAATTGCCTCTCCTCTTTTATTCTCACTTTCAGCCATGGTCTCACCTCCTTTAAAAAAAAAAATGCCAACAGGGTGTAAAACTATTTTGTTTCTTTGCTACTATGCATGTAATAACAAAGAGTTATGCCAAAGGAGGTTGCACCGTTTGTTGCTGGTTAAGCATAATGCAACAGCAGCCTGAGATCACAGAAAAGACCATAAAAGAAGGTGAATAAGAAAATGCTTTGGAGTTAGAACAGAAGGTCAATGAGGAGATTTCTTTTCTTATGATCATATAGCAACATCTAATTGGAACTAAGGGCTAATATTCTGCTTACATCCAATCTTCTCAGTTGATCTTGGCACAAAGAGAGCAGAAGAAGATACATGTTTTGTGGTGAAACACTGGCATTTAAGTCAACATGAATTATACAACTGAAAGAAAACACCAATTACTTTAAATAGAGCACAATATAAAGTAATGGATACATCTTATACTATAGTGTATGGGGGAAAAGAATGGGAACCTTTCAGAAGCCGGTTTCTAAGTGGGCTCCATCATGTCTAGCGTGCTATCAGATGGATGGATGCGGCTTCTACAAGATTCAGTAATGCACCTTTACATGCATGTCTTCGCACCATGAAGGGAAGAAGGCTGGAAACCCCACAAGAAAATGTGGGCAGGATTGCAAATTATACATCAGGAATTTCCATCTTTTACTTGCTGAAATGTATTTGACTGTCCAGATATTTGAATGTTTTATAATTCGTAATGATTACCAGTTCGCATCCCTGCATCATACATGGACACAGTGCAAACAGTTTCTATATACCCTCAAGGTGTATCTATACAACCAAATTAATAACAAGAAACCTTCCAGGCCAATTAGGGACACCAGCAACAGTTTATCATGGCACACAGCTACACACTTTGCCACTCACAATTCAAAGAGCATTACAATACACCTTATAATTACCAGAAAGCGCTCTGAATAGTTGTACACAGCATTCCAAAGTAGCGGTAATTGGTCTGTTGGCGTTGGAGCGGCAGGTCAGTGTTTACCTGCAGTTCCACATGGACTAATTAAGGCCTTTGCTGCTTCTCCTGTTTCACTTGTTTCATCATGTGTTTCATCTCATTTTGTAGCGTTATTCAGCGTACCAGCAGATATTGCCTTGTTTCCTATCCACCATTGGGCCCTTTGTTCCCCTGTGATGAAGGTCACTATTAATAATGAGGAAGAAAATCTATGTGATTCAACTACATAGCGTTGCACATTTCCATGAAGATGATATACCTTGTTTGAATGAACATAAATCCAAAGCAATAAAGAGTATTCTGCATCTGCACATGTGCCTTTCAGCTATTGCCACGGAATAATGGTAACTGTATTTGAGGCAAATAACAAAACAGGAAATGCGGATGGACAAAACACAGCATCAAGTGTTATAATGTTGCATAGCATTTACAAATCTCAGCTCATGTGAAGCAATTGAACGTGTCGAGCTGCAGCTAATTGAAAGTGATCCAATCTCTCATGAGAATCCACTGCTTCCAAAGGGTTCACATCATGAGGGCCGGCCCACTTTCATATGTTATAGGTGAATTTCTACCGTAAATGAAAGGATTGCAGCATTTTCAGCGGGTCAGACGGCGAGCAGCTCCTTCCGTGGGCGGCAAATCCCTGCGCCTGACTGTATAATGCTCACTTTACGGGCAAAATAGCAGTCCATGATTTGGGTGAGTCAATTGATTTCTCCTGGAAGAAACGTAGCGAAATAAAGATGATTATGGAGCATAGTTGGATAATTAATTTATTAATGTCTCTGCAGAGGAGGGACAGTCATTAATCTGAAGAGAAGAATGTGAGTTTTTGTGGCGATTCATATTTCTATAACTTGGCTATTTTTTAATCAACAAATCCTTGATCTTACATATTTTTGAGAGTGCAAACGAATTGACATGTATTAATGTGAGTGTTTTACTGCAAATGGTAATGATTTTCATCAGATATTAAAGGAACAGGCCACCGTTTTTACATACTGAGATATGTTCTTACCTGAGCTTAGACGAGTTGATGCGTAACTGTCTGGTCTTTGTGCGTGTGCTCAGTCATGCAAATGTTGTTAGCATTTAGCCTCCCCCAGGCTCCAAACTGGGGTGAAGTTAGAAGCGACCAAGCTGTTCCATGTTTCCCCTATTTAAATACAGTTACGTGAAAAGTTACATGATCCAAGTCTAGATACACAAAATTAAACATGACGATTTTCTAAGTGGATCAAAAGGGGTGCTATATTGTAAGGTAATAATATTAGGAGCAATTCGACTTTACTGCGCCGGGACGTCAAAGTGCTCCTAAGGTATTATTACGCCTTACAATATAGTACCCCTTTTTTTCAGCTTAGAAAATTGTCATGTTTGATTTTGTGTAACTAGACTTGGATCGTGTAACTTTTCACATAACTGTATTTAAATAGGGGAAACGTGGAAGAGCCCCTCCTGGAACCGCCACCTTGACGTGGTGGAGGGGTTTGAGCGCCCAAATGATCCTGGAGCTTTGTTGTTGGGGAGCGGTTCAGAAGCCCCTTATGAGAGACCAACAGGCCCGGTTTGGAACCATGAGGCCGTCCTTCTGTGGACCCACCACCTGCAGGAAGAGCCATAAGGGAAATGCAATGTGATTTGGGCAGCTCCAATGGCTGCCCCCACGACCCGGCAACGGACAAGTGGAAGAAGATGGATGGATGGAAACGTGGAAGAGCTTGGTAGCTTCTAATTTCACCCCCGTTTGGAGCTATAGGAATATGCTGGGAGAGGCTAAATGCAACATTTGCGTGACTGAGCGCACACACAAAGACCAGACAGTTACGCATCAACTCGTCTAAGCTCAGATAAGAACATATCTCAGTATGAAAAAACGGTGGCCTGTTCCTTTAAGGTGCCATTTTTACATTTTTACTACTCATTCTGTCACCTGGAGAGTCCTTCTTTCAGAATGGAAATGGTCAATTAAGGGCCAAAAATGCTAGAAAAAGGTCCTGTTGACAAGTTGCATTGTGATGACAAAACTGTATCTTTTTATAAAGGCCTATGTTGCTTTTAGATATTCGTTCCTTGTTCCTTCTCTTAATCGTGGGTCCCGAAACTTAATAATTTGAGACTCACTTATACAGCCAAAGAGAAAAGAGCTAAGAAATATGTTTTATGTTTCACTAGTATAATGAATACAATGACATCTAATGGCGTGTGTGTGTGTGTGGCAATTTAATTTGTCCCATTACAACTCATTGTACTCACCCAAAGCCAGAAAAGTTCATAGTCCTCATACCAACCTCAAAGTGTCTGCTATACAGTGGCACACATTCAAAGGAAATCAATAGAAGTTGCGAAGTGCAAGCTAAACTGCTCGTCCTGTCAATAAAATGTGCAATGAGTTTCTTTTCGTGTTATCGGGACGTCTCGCAAAGTAAACACAAGAACAAACAGAGTGTCAACAATCTGAACCCATTCCCCAGCTATACTCATACATCATGGTGCAACACTTAACAACCTAATCTGTGATTCGCCACTCGCCAGGGCTTGGGGTGGCCGTCTGCTGCCAAGATATCATTTACTCATTATAATTTCAATCCGCTTTAATTGTACTCGCCTCGACACTGTGCGCAGTTTGATGTCTGGCAAGCTCGCAACACTTGAACTCAGCAGACGGCATTAGGCCAAGATTTGATTAGGATAATAATGAAAAGTATCCCTTTGAATTTACAAAACGGCTTAATATATGATAATTTGAAAGTGTATTTTAGGTCATAAGAGCCCCGTGAGATGTGATCACAGGACTGAGAGTTATTTTTGCAGCTATATTTAAATCAGGAAGGACATCTGGCGTAAAACCCATGCAAAATATTTACAAATGATGAAAATCACTACAAGAAAAAGAATAAGCCAAAACTTAAGATTGTTTTTAAAGTGATGAAGTTAAGTTAAATTATACTTTATTATTAATCTCTGTAGGAAAAATGTGTTCTCTGCATTTGTGCGTTGTTTAAAGATTAAAGTCAGGGATTGATAAGGCTTCAGTGACACAAGGTAATTATAAGAAATGCCGACTCAGTGAATGATAAATTTGTGACTAAAAGCCCTTCTCATTTGCATAATCCTAAATTACATCTTCTCCATCATATGAGCATCCAAAGGCCATTTACTAAAAGGGGTGCAAATCTGTTAGGATTGGGATAAGAAGAAAGATTAAAGGGGGGGGGGGGGGGGGGGGGGGGGAAGGGCCTTTTACCAGTCTCATGGCAAATAGAACAAAAAAAAAAAAGATCAGAGATGAGGAGAAAATAACTTTCTGTGGGCATGGCAGGTGTTTTAGCAGAGATGAATGAGTGCGGTCCAGTGCTGATCATCTCACGTACACACGGCTATAACACAAAGCACAACCACTACAATAAAAAAAAAGAGTTGTTGTAAGCTCCTACCCTTAACAAGAAGCGTCTTTCATTGTGACACTCAGCTCGATTATAATGTAACTGGGACTTTGATTTTTCAGATTACCTGCCTTATTTGTGTTTGTAAACATATGAAGGCAAACCACAGCACGTGATTCAGTTTAATTTAGGTGAAAGTCTCTGAATGAACCACTGCATTTCCTACTTCCTACTTGGGTGGGAACAAAAAATCTCTAAATTAATAAAATAATCCATTACACTGATGAAAAGCGTCTTCATGCGTCTTTCTGGGAGCCTGCTGGGCTGGAGCCTGACAGGCAGATTGGCTGAGCATTCACAAAGCTATTATTATAAAATAATCATCATCTAAAGAATTTGGGTCTCAAAATTCAATCAAAGCATACAGAACACAATGCAATTGCAATGCATTTCTTGGGTGCACAGTTAACAGCCAAAATGTAAACTCAGAACCAATAACGTGCCACACCTATCCCAACACCTATTTTCTTATACTTACTGAAGCCATCAGCGAGAAAACACTGAATCATTTTGCTATCATGTTTTAATAGACTATAGCATTCCTAGTTCAAAAATATGAAATGTTAATGCATCAAAGAGGAACCGGAGTCCGATTTGCCACAGTTAAGTAATGTGTCAAGCCCCACTTTTGATAGCGAACCTGCGCGCACGAGGGACGCCCGCAGCAGCAGCAGCAGCAGCAGCGGTAGTCTGTCAGTCCCCTCTCCCCTCTCATTGGCTGACGCTGGATGCTCTCTATCTCCCGTGTTTCCCTGATTCTCATTCGCGTGCGGACTTGTCTGAGGAGCACTTCACCATGGAGCGAAACACGGACGCCTCACCTGTAGATGCAAAGCGCTGAATCTATATCTTTTTTTCTTTATGAATACACTCGTGCGCACTGACTTTGAAGTTTCGGCTGGCCTTGTTTTACGCATTGTGAGGAGAGAACTTGCAGCAAGACATTTGGGGCTCGCTGTTCTGTGACACTCGCCCTCTCCTCGGGTTCCAAAGCGGGAGACTGCAGCCTGCATGGAGGGGTGTCGGCATGGCTTGCACCAGGAGAACCAAAACTTTGGTGTCCACATGCGTGATCCTGAGTGGCATGACCAACATCGTTTGCCTGCTGTACGTCGGATGGGTAACTAACTACATCGCCAATATTTACATCAAAGTGCCCATGCCTTTGCCGGATAGAAAGTTTGACGGGGACAAACGAGGAGACACGCTTCGGATTATTGAACGATTGGACCGGTTGGAGAACGTGGTGAACCAACACATACAAGGTAATAAACTACAACATGCCGCTTTAAAAAAAAAAACACACAAAAAAAAACCTAACAAACATGATTTACTTAGTACATTCAATGCGTGAAAACTGCGGGGAAAGTTTCAATTTTTTTATTTTTTTTTATTTTTTTTTAATATCTCTATCTTTGATGTAACTCATTCACATAAGGAGTAATTGTGACCATGCATTGCTTTGCTTCGTTGAAAAAGACTGACTTAATGATATAACGAAGTGAGATTTAACCTTTTATTAACCTCGATTGGTACCAGGTCCACCCTGAAAATATAAAAATATCATACACAGTACATTTTGTGTGTGTATAGTTTTCACTGCTTAGCTGTGAGATCAATATAAAGCGCTATCTTATCTCTTGGATGTTCAATTGTGGACATAGGGTCAGAACAAATCCTAAAATATACCCTCTGATACGCTAAAGTTATTTTATGAACCAATGTACTTCAACTCATGCTTTGACATAGAAACAGAATGTCACCTGGTGTTGTAGGAATCCCTGGAATTTGTCTCTCTCCCTAAACCTTTCTCAAACCTCCCCTAACATAACTTCCAGTATATTGTTTCTTCCAGTATACTGTTTCTTGTACGCTTGAACACACTGAGTTAATTTGCTTCCACTGTGTGTCTCTAAAGGAGCTATTCTTGTCTTTACACTAAGGACAGGGGAGGCAGGGAAGGAGGAAACGAGGGAGTAGGGGGTCATTTTGGGCAGGTCCGGGTTTGATTTGGAACAGAGCTGGTGCAGAAATGAAGCACACACAGGGAGCTACACACAGGCTGTTTGAGGCAGCGGGCTGTGTGCTAAGCCTGGGTAAACATTCCTCCTGGTGGGAAGTCTCCATTTCACTTTGGCACCTAATACCTTGTGCATTAGGGGCGGAGCATCGGTCCAGGTGCCTTTGCCCGTAGGGAACATACCGTCCTACATCTTTGCGTTAAAGTAGGGTTATTTCGGTTGTTTAATTAAAAGGTGTTTATATCAACATATACACAGGATCCACAGAGAAAAAGAAACCATGTATTTGTTTAAATTAACTGCAAAAAATGTCATTGCGGCTTAGCTATAATATAGACGTGTGTTTTTCTGACTTGAATGCAATACATAATCCTTTTCATGTATTTCATTGGCTATATAAAAATATAGCCAATGATATGTGCGTATGTTGCGTTGGGTCACTGCGTTCGTTGAAATGGTTCAGTAAAATATTGCTATAATATTATTATTGCAATACTGCTCACTCGTATCGCATACTATGATATAGTGCAGCACGAGTTGGGAGTGATATTGTATAAATCTGCTGGTCTAAATGCATTTTCCTGAAAAGTAGATGTCCACTTACTAGGGCTTGCAATTAGTCGAAATTCAATCCCGATTTCTATTATTGCACTAGACAATGGATAAAAATCGCATAATCGAGAAAAAAATATTATTAAGGATGCCCTCCCGCTTGTCCATTTAAAGCGCTGAAAGTCTTTCCTGCGTGGTTTGTGTGAGTGCGGCTGATTGGCTGAGCTGCCAGCGTAGTGGGATGAACCGTTGTAATTGTCACATAAATAATAATAGAATAACAATATTTTTTATGTGTAGCTTGAGATAACGCCACTGGTAAGTGCTCACCTTTTGCTGAAAGGAGAACCAAATTTTAGAAGCCTCTATATCCTTTGCTCAGGGCTGGTGCAGAAAAGTCTAAAACTCTTCTTCAGGAGCAGATCTCTCAAAGCAAACTCGTATTATTTCATGCCGCTGGGAATATTGTTTTTTCCCCCTTCGCATTTCACGTGCTACTGGCAAATGCTTTGGTCCGACATAAACAAGCGCACTTGGTTTGCTTGGGCAGGTGTGAGGGCTGACCAGCAAGGGGCAGGTAAGCCAGGGATGTCTCTAATAGAGGATTAGTTTAGAAACGTGAGCATATTTAAAGGGGCTAGATGCAAGCTGGCCAATTTATACTGACTACTGCCACCTCAGGTCATATGTGTAACTGCACCTTCTATATTGAGCTCGTGCTTGACGGCTATTCAGACCCGAAGTAACAACTTTTTGTGTTACAGTGCAGAATTACAGAGGCAGTTGTGGTGAATAGGTTTGAGCTCATTCTACACATTAGGTAATTGTTGACACAAGTAGGGGGAGGAAAATACTTAATTTTAACATTTTTAAACTCCATATAGTCCCTTTAATATGATGTGGACTTTTTTTTAACTGTCCAAAGAAAATATTTTGCATAGTTTTTTTAATTAAAAAAAATAAAGATTTTTAAAGAGGCAACAAAATAATCGTTTGAATAATCGTGAACATTACAGAAATAAGCGTGACGATTATTTGTGATGTAATGATTATTTGTCTATAATCGAGCCACTGTACCACTTAGACAGAGGCATCAAAAGACACAATGCTACAGTCATGTGTGCACTTGGAACTGTATTATACATCCTACATTACACTCATAGTCAAGCACTCTTCAAGCCCTCAGTCCTGTACAAAAATAGTCAATATAATGCCAAACCAAGCTCTTGTTTTTGACTCACAGAGGACAGTGATATGTTTTCTACAAGTGGAGATGAGAGAGGGAAAAAAATGGACACTGTAACTACGGGATGTGGTGTTAAGTGGTCTGTTACCAGGACAATCAACATGGCAACACCGCACGAGTCGGCTGAACCGGGATGAGCACAATGAGCCTGCGAGGATTTACTGAAGGCATTGGACAGAGCAGGTTCACACTCGCCCACAAAGTACTCCTCTTCTCAAGCATCGGTGTTAGGTTTCCAAAAGTCAATGCCAAATGCTGAGTGTAGTGTAAAACATTAAAGGGGCCATGTCACCGGGTATGGTGTGAAATAATAATGCACAAAATTGTAAAGCGTCTTTGAGCATCTGGAAAAGCACTATTGAGTCTAATGCATTATTATTGTTATTAGTATTATTAATAATAAGGCACTCCTTGTCTATGTGGTGTCACTGTGATTGTGTTATGACTATTTGTTGGGTTGGAGACTCTCGAAACCTGAAATCGTAAGAATCAAACATGTTTCATATTTACGATTGTTGCTAGTGATTGTAGCGTTGCTACTAATGCAACAGCCAATCAGGAATCTCACCTCCACAGTGTTTCTCTTCACTTATGTCCAGCCAGGACAGGATTACCCATCGGGAGCACTCTGAGTTTTCTCAGTGGACAGACATACTTTTTGGGCCGATCAGATCCCATGTGTGACGGAGCAGTAACAAGGTGTGCCTTCAATTCAGGTCACGCTTCAACAGCCCCATCATTAAATATTTCCTGACTTCATACAGTCTCACCGGCATCAACTGGTGGAAAATACGTGAGCAAACAGGAAGCGGAGTAAACCAATCAGTGAAGGGAAATCAGCGGCTTATTAGTGGTTATTCAAACACGTGACCGCAAATAAATGATTCAGATTGCACGGATCCGTTTGAGGGTGTCAGCAGCAGCAAAAGCGAAATGTACCCAAGATGATATCCCAGTTTATAAAATATATAGAGAGGTATCATGCTGGGTGTCAGGCTATTTGAGACCTTCTTTAAACCACACAACTTAATTTAAAGGGCTAAGTTGTGTGGTTTAAGCTTACAACGTCACATCTGAGCATTGAGATCAGCAGTAATCCCTTCTCATTGACCCCTGACAGTGAGTATTATGGGATTGCTGTGTTGCCTGACTGAGCAGACCATAAGGCCTCACAAAGCTAGTCATTAACAAATTGCTGATTTGGCTGTAAATGATTGTGACAGTTCCCAAGATGGCTGCAAGCAAATCCACTACTCAAGTTGATTCAGCAGCTCGGTAAATCAGCATTTCTGGTGATGCTCGGAGGACAGATAAAGTCGCTCCTTTATCATCTGTAATTTTCCACCATGACAACCACCGCTGCATAGATGGCAGAGAGAACACAGAACAGAATGAATGCTTTTCATCGTGCATACATATTTGCAGGCTTGTGCAGGCCAGTTGGACTCAATGTGGCACTTTCAGTATTCTCCCTTTGATTCCTTCTTAAGGCCAAGTTCAGTCAGAATTAATTGTTGGTTTGTAAATATTCTGCATAGTATTTTTCTGGTAAGATACATTATGGGTTCGCCCTGAGTTCATGGTGTCACCATGTTTTACTTTTTCAAGTACTTGGAAAGACAATTCATTTCTATGGAGAAACTTGGTGTGGAACATTTGTAAATGAATGTTGTATTTCAGATGTTAAATTGGAAATTTTAATTTTCCTCTGTAAATGCTTTTGCAAAAGTTTCATTTGGCTACAGTAAGTGCTCATTACCTCCGCAGGTAGGAAGAGTGCTGCTGGTGCAGTGGCTGAAAAACACTCCTTTGGATTCATGCGTGACAGACATGGAGCACTTCAGGATTTGCAAATGGCACAAGGCACAATGGCTGAGCAGTAAATGATGGTTGCAGGGATATTAAAGAGCAGTCTGCTGGGTGCACTGAGGGCAGGTGCGCTGGCAGGTGATGATCATTTGGTCAAGGAGCCATAGAGAACATGAGACGGCTGCTCAGTCTCGAATAAACGGGCAAGTCCAAACGAGTGGGTGAGTAACTGCAGGGCACAGAACTAAGCATTTTTACACAGTCTGTACTCTGTATGAAGTTACTTGTGGTTTTAAGTTCCTCTGAAGACACCTTAAATACTCTGAAAACCAAATCTTTAAAATGTAGGTGAGATTGATCTCCATCTCTGTTGCTTTGAGTATCAGCTACTGGCCTGCATTGGCTGATATTCTCTCCAGGTGAGAGTTATTTGTTTGAATGGTTTGTGAGTGGATATCTAAAAATCTAAAATGCTAGATATTATTTTCTGTCATTAGTTATTAATAATTCATTATCATAGCTTAGCAGAAAAGTTACTTAAAACTGGCCCTGCATATCATTGACTGTTCTTTTCTAAAAAACAGTATTGACATTAGTCATTTATCTCAACGGTGTACAGAATTGCTGTTTTCAGCCGGAATATTTGCTTAAACTCATAATACATCCTATATATATATATATGTCACTCAAGACTTGCTATAGCTGCAAGTACATTTTTACTTTTGCTTCGGGAGACAGGCCTGCAACAGGTGCAAACCTTGTGCTATATAAAATGCAAATACTGCCCTTTACTGTCACATTTTCAGCACCTTCGAAGAATTTACAGGACCTTCAAATGAATGCACAGATTCAAAGGGAAATCAAGCTCTAACATAAGCAAACTGTTATAGTATACCTGCCATTGACTTACAGTTTGTGCTTCAGAAGTTCACTTATTAACGTGTGTCTGTAAAATAATACATTTATTTTCAAAGTCAGTTTTATTAGAGTTGGACAATTAAATAAATAAAAAAACTTTATTATTTTCCCCATATTGATCGATCTCAATTTTAGATTCGATTTTTTGTTTTTGTTTTAATGATTAAAAAAACAGCACACAGATGCTGTCGGACTGAAAACTGCGGCTAACTGTCGGACTGCAGCAAAGACAAGCTTCACACCTCCAAACCTCCACAACACCCCCATGTCATCTGCCCCTGTACCATGTAAACACACATCTGCAAAGGAGCTGCAGAAAAGTGAGAATGTTTGAAGAATGTCAGAAGCGAGAGTTAGTCCATGGTTTGTGTGCGGAGCCTCCATGAAGGCCAAGACTTCATGGAGTTTTAACAACTTAACTTAATATGTACATAAAACAGCACATTGTATAAAAGACGGCTCAAATTTACAGAAGTCCAGCTAATCCACTCTTCTTTAGGCAGCAGCCTCGAAAAAATCCACATGGTACAAATATAGCGATTGATGGTTTTCCCCTTGGAAGGCAAACTTGGTCCTCTGCCACTTAAACGAGTTAGCATGAGTTTGTAGCTGATTTTACGCTTTCAGTTCATCAGATCCTCTTCTTGTGCCTGTTTGTTGGTCAATTATTCTTTCGATTAAAACGTACCACGCGATTATTGAGATCGGCCTTTATGAAAATCGCGATTAGATTAAGATTTGATTAATTGCCCAGCCCTAAGTTAAATTCTAATATCAGGACCAGTGCCTTCAGGTTTTAGTGTAAAGACTAGCACATCCACCCAAACAGGAAGCATGGCCTCTGATAGAAAGTGATTAAAGTGAAAGAGCTTTTGCATTCTACACAACATAAAAGTGAAATTAATGCCAGTGTGGCCCTTATAAACACCTGGATTTATTACAAGTCTGATTCATCTGTCAGCGCTTGCAGTCTGTGGAGGGAGAGAGGAGGGAATAGAAAGCTGGTGATAGTCTGTTAATTCTAATAAATCAAGATGTTATTGAAACACAAGGATGTACATACATGCACTGGAGGATGTTGAGTAATGAAAATAGTTAACTATTCTGACACTAGAGGGCAAAATCTGTGTGAAAAGAACACATTTGATGAGTAAAAAGCCCAAAAGAGCAGAAGGTCATCCCGTAACAATTCACGCTAAGTATTGATAATGTGTTTTATGACTTGTTTTGTTGAGATTTAAAATGTGTTTTGGGGACCTTGATAATGTTTTAGCGTGAGCACTAGAGAGTGCTGTCAGAAAAATAAGAATTAAAGGCCCAGATACGTCTATCTTTCTATCCAGGTTTGTCATTGCATTTACCTTTTAGTGTGCATTTATTCAGTTCATTGTTTTTCTATATTTCTCTGTGATTTGTAATTGCATTTGGTAAATATTTGTAAGAGATTTATGAGGAGCTGTGACAAAGGCGTGCTGGGTAATTGGGAGAGTCGGGACGTTTCCCAGGGTGTGCCGCCCAGCTGTGGTGCTTTTGGGCCGTCAAAATAAAATAATGAATTAAAAGCAGACTCACAGTTGTGCTATTCCAGGCCTAAAGGTTTTAACTGGGCTGCAGCAGGAGCCATGGGCAGCTGTTCCAGATGGAAATGTAGTAAATAATGACTGTATTTTTCTGACTGAATTTTTGCATCAAACTCTTCATTCTTGTGGCAGGAAGATACCATTTGATGTCAGACAAGGGGGGTTTAAGTGGAACACCCTTTAGTTCAAGTTGGTGCAGTCCAATCCAGCGGAAACAAGTGTCCGCTCGAGTAAAGAAGAAAAAGTCAGGTGAAAAGTAGAAAAAGTGGACTAATAATGTATATTTTTTATCTACAAAACTTGTTGCTGATTGTGGAGTTGTATCAAGCTCAGACTGTGTGCAGTGGCCCGTGTGAAAAGAGAAATTGGTAGAAAATTGTCATAGCGGTATTTGAACCTGCTATCTCTGGTATATGAAACCAGCGCACTTTAACTGTAATTCCATAGGAAACTAGGCCGGTCTAAATCTTAACTTCTCGGGCCGAAATGAGGTCCCAGCACACCCCTGAGCTGTGATGATGTGCCATTGGTGAAACACAGGTGCAGCTAACTCTCTCTTGGAGCTTGGAGCTTCTTCACTTTGTCACAGAGACAGGAAAAGTCGAGCTCATTCTGAAACTTTTTGCTGCAGAAGGCAGTTGGAGTTCTCATTCTTCCCCAGTTTGTTTTGCCGCTCCCTAAAGCCTGTCTTGTTTGGTTTCCTAAATGCTTCTCTCCACAAAATGATTCTGCTTTCAGCTAAACTAAATAGATCCTATTTACTCTCACCATATTTATAGGCCTCTGTCTAATTGAAACAACTATTGAGAAATAGTTTAATTGCATTGTGGCTCTCTTCACAGTTGGACTTACTAAAACAGCTACAGCAGCATGTATAGTTTACCCCTGTTGTCTAGATCATAGAGCAGATCGTCTTTAGATTTAAAGTCGCCCTCAGCTACTACATTTGCTGGCCCTGAATTGTTGTATTTCCACATTGCATTGCTAGGTGCGACACCTTCAAAGCAGCGCTCTAACTTTGTCCCGCAGAGGCAGAGACGAGCTCCGGACCTCCTCCTCCCCCAGCGCACCCCAACACACCCCTCACCTGCCACCATTCAAACACAAACACATGAAGAAATTGCAAAATAAGTGGAAATGTTTGAAGCAGCAGACGCAGAAACAGTGAGCGTCAGAGTTAAGCATGAAACAAGTTTATAAAAGATGGAGGAATCTGAAACCTGAGCCTTGTCTGAGCCAACTCGACAGGCTCCTCTAGAAATGGAGGACCAGCAGCTCTATGCCAAGCTCCATGCTGATTCGTTTACTTTAGCTTCTTAGGAGATAGCTCCAGTCACTTGCGGAAACTAATTTTGACTGTATTTCGGATTAACCCAAACTGATGAATGAATATGTACGTTTGCCCTAGAAACAAATGTAGAATAAGAAATTCCAAACTACATTTTTACATAGTAGCTTTTTAAAATCATTACAGTAGTTTGCAAACATCTCTCCATTGAAAACATCTCCATTAACAAGCATGTTTTGAGAAGAGCTTCTCAAGATTACAATAGAAATGACAAAGTACAGTTACAGTCTCAAGATATGTCATGAATCAACGCTTAATCTACTGGAATTAAAACGCATTCCAAAACAAAAGGTTTATAGTTTGCTCTTTAAAACATCAATGAGCGATATCCTCAGGTCCTTAAAATAGGATGATGCACCACAAGAAAGTCCAAAGCCTCCAAGAGGGGGAGACATAACAAGTCTCTAGGAGGGAGCCTGACCATGCAAGGCTCTGAAAGTCAGCACCAGGATTTTAAAATTGAAGCAAAAAGTGACTGGGAGGGAGCCAGTGAAGGGATTTTCGAATGGGAGTAATATGAGCCCTTCTGTTGGTGCGAGTCAGTAACCAGGCTGCAGAATTTTGTACCTGCTGAAGACGAGACTGCTCATTTTTGTTACTTTGTTACCTATTGTCCAAACCCCACTTTCAGACAGCGTTTTATCCACTTCACAGCCTCCCAGACACTGTAAATGTGAAAGCTGCATCACTGAAGATTTGACAGCAGCTGTTTCTGTCGTCTCATTCCTCTCTTTCTTATTTATAATTAATGGCGCTAAGAGAAGGATGTGCTGCCTCAGACACACCCAGGCCATTACATTCAGAGTGTTTTCACCCGCTCTCTGTTTTAACGTGATAAAACACTGATTTCAATGTCTCTCGTCAGTCGTTATAAGTCAAGAAACATTCATGATTCATGTTCCTTTATGTTCACTTTTGTAACTTTTGGCATTGAGGCTGTTTTGTAGAAGTAGCATTAGTAGCACAACTGAAACTCGCAATGATTATTTTATTTTATCTTTAATTAACCAGGAAGGTCTTTTTCATGTATATGACGCATTGGTCTCTCCAGTATTATAAATTCCCTGAAGTTTCCATGTGCCTTGAATATGAATGTTGTTGTGCAAATCCAGTTTTGTGTACTCTCTCTCGTCTGAAGTACATCAATCTAAGTAACCCTCTAACCTGACTTATCCCAACGGGAATGGTTTTCAATAACACTCAATTTGTCTTCATCAACTTCCTGATTCTTTTTATCATTTGCGATGCCTGAGATGGATTTCTGGGTGAAACTAGATGAGCAGAGGTGAATTACCCTCCCCCTGAATCCAAATGCATCAAAGCAAACTATTATTGAGATTTGGCAGAGCCGGAACGAGGCGCGCTTTCAAAGGCTACACAGCAGCTCATGCAGCGCATGTGGGGAGCGTCCACAGCCTCGCACTCGGTTCACTTGTGTTTTCCTGGGTCCTACTGAGGTTCATTATAATAATACAGTCTACAGCTTTAATTACGACAAGGCTGTGACTCAAGAGCAATCAAATTATTATTTTCTCATCAAAGGTACTATGACGCTATGCACATGGAGCAAGAACTTTACTTGGAATGGGAAAAATACAGGTCTGTGATCATATATGAACAATGCTTAGGGAAAACTGAGTACCAAAAACTGCCACAAAAATGTAAGCTTTGGTGCCCAGGCCTAATACTGCACTCTTAAAAGTTCACCTGGTAGAACAGCACAAACTGCACAAATAAATGAGAAACCAGACTTGGCTGTAAACTTAAAGATTATGAGATTAAATACAGTTTATTCATACAATTATTGAGATTTTTCGACCATACCCTGATATGCACTTATGCCTCCTCCACCACACTCTTCCCTTTATAAACCAGGTCCTTTTACACTGGTTCTCCAGCAGTCTCCCTGAAACACATTATGTCCCTCACAGCGGTGACAGAGAGGCCGAGCTGCTCAGGGCTGGAGAAAATAGCACTTAAGGGACGTTGTGCTTAAATCCTCCTGATTCCAGCTGTGAACAGACACATTAATAATAGACAATATGTGTTTCTTTTGCGCAAGGGTAAATTTTTCACTGGGAAGCCTTGAATTTAGTCACAATTTATTGTTTTCCCTTGACAGCACAGTGTGGCACAGATGGAAATGTTGCTCACTAATAAAATATTAGAAACATGTCAAATGAATAGATAAATAAAATATCATTAATCACTAATTAGAGACATTCAATTCATTGTCTATTCCACTACGTAAAGCACTTGTGGTAATAGAAATGTATTTTCACTCAAACTACTGATAAAAAGACAATGGTAACACTGTATACAGAGCAATATCAAATACACGATAGGGCGCAACAGCAAATGGAGGGAAGGGAAGAGTTCAGCCTGGCGAATGAAGCTGGCCTTTGATTACGTAGTTGGGTCAGTCACTGATCTAGACATGGGCTTTGGTTTGCAAGGGAACATTTTTCTGAACTTAGAGAAGTTCAATATAATCAAAGCTTCATTATAAAGATACTATGTCTGCGATTAGTGTTAGGTAGTCGCTTTGACATGTATTTTAGTGGTCCAGCTGCTGTTTCTGTTGCCTGTATGGAATGGGACATTGAATCTGAAACAAATATAGGAACGGTGGATTGCTAGATTATAAACAAAGAAGTTGAAGCATTTACTCTCAAAATCCCATAAAACAAATGGAGTTTGTCTCCTATGATATTATATTTTAATACAAGTTTGCTCTTCTCAGAATGTATATTAATATATTGTATTCATTGTGTATAAGAAACCTCTAGTTACTATTACTTGACTGCACATTTTCCTGTCTATTTAGCCCCCTGAGTGTTTCCTGAGAGCTGATGTTTAAGTGAATTTCTCCATTGTGAGATCAATAAAATCCTTTCTTATCTCTTGTCTTATCTTAATTTGAGTTTCATGGCCAACGTCAGACATACAGTAATTTCCAAAATGGTTTGAATGCTTTTCTTGACCAAGGGCGCTGCAGATAAAATAAATGCGTACATCAATACATTCATGCATAAATTTCACTTTAATGAGCAATGTGCATATGGCATCTTGGTTATTTATGCAAAAATGTGCCTTGCGGTTTCTAGAGTACAGAGATATTTCCAAAGCCAAGGTGGTATCCTGTCGGTATTTTCTAATCCAGTTTGCCTTTTCTGTCAGACCAACCTTTTATAATATTGATGTTTTATGGCGGAGTTGAGATGTAAATCACTATGGTAAAACCTGGGATTGTACGCATGAAATGCAAAGGTAGTAAAAGTACTTTATGTGCTGGCACTTAAATCAATCAACCTTCGAGTGCACAGGCCACACAGGCCAGTGGTGTAGCACATACATGGCTCAAATATGTTACTGGGTCAATGTTAAATTTTGGTGAATAGAATGAGATGTGTCCATCAGTTGGGTCCCATTTCACAGGATGGGCAAATAGATGAAATTATTCATGTGACAAATTATCATTATTGCAGTATTAAGTGACGCAATCTCCATATCGCAAAGAAGCCACAATACATCACTAAATCCCTGAGGTCCTCCATCTGACTGAGATTTACACAGTCTTTGATAACTCAGCCCAAGAAAGAATGAAAAGGCCATGGTAAGATAATGTAAAAATTGTTCATGGCCCTGATTTCGGGATTTCCTTTTCTTTCACCATTTTTGTTCAAATTCTGTGGTAAGTAATGTGTGGAAATGGTTTTGTAGAATACATTGTCATCAGAATATTCAAGATAGTTGTCATAGTTGATCATTTCTCTCGTCATATTGTGTTGCCTTGAAATCTACCAACATAAAGCTTATGAAATGTATGTCACATTTCAAAAAAATTATCCAAAATAGTAACCACTAAACTGGATAACCAAGAATTGGATATGAAATAGGGTTCAGTGTGGTCCAGTCTAAGTGACAAACAGATGTGGCTCAAATTGCTGAAAAAACATGCAGACTTTGTAAATAATGTAGTCAGGAAACGGTTTGCTGCTGTACAGCTTTAGTTTGGGATCGCTAATCGTTATTTGAATGAAAAGCAAAAGAACCTCTACACAACAATTTTATTTCATTTCATTAGGGGAGGTGACAGACTTTGAAGGGGCTAGATGCAAATTTGCCATTTTATACTCACTACTGCCACCTGAGGTCATACGTGTAACTGCACCTTTTATATTAAGCTCGTGCGTGACGGGACTTCGGACCCGAAGTAACAACGTTGTGAGTGACAGTGCTGGATTCTAGAGGCAGTTGTGGTGAACAGGTCTGAGCTCATTCTACACATTAGGACATTGCTGGAACATGTAGGGGGAGGAAAATACATAATTTTAACATTTTTAAACCCCACATAGTCCTTTAAAGGGTCTTGCAAAGGGAGTCCTTCTGGATTTACACTCTTAAGTAGTGGTGTAACAATGCACTGTTCTAAACACGGACAATATGCATCGTTTTAAAGTGACGGTGCCAGTTTTAGCCTATATTTTTTCATTTATAAGCTGCTCTATGGCGTGTGTATATTTGCAAACTGAGCACATATACATCATCATCTCTTACCTCTAAACTGATAGCTGCAGACACTGCAAAGTTACATCCTCCAAAAACACACAAATGACCAGGCTGCGGTGAATGATAGATCAAGTGCACTGTGCGTTGTCAGAGGCGCAGACAAATGTGTAAGATCCAGTCTTGGTCATAATCCGGCCTTCAAAAGCTTTGGTTCCAAAAAAGTACAAGCTGTTGTGCAGGAAAAGCCCAAACACAAGCCTCAAATGAAATATGTGTTTTAGCTACCGTCTAAAGCAAAACTAAAGACTCACATGTGACAGTGCGCCACATTTATTTTTTATTTTGTTTTGCATGGTGAGGGGGACACATTTTATTATAAAGATTTGATATTCTTCTGTGGGTCGCCTCCCGCGGGAGGTGTTCCAGGCATGTCCTAGTGGGACAAGACCTCGTGGAAGGCCCAGGGCACGCTGGTGGGACTATGTCTCTGAGCTGGCCTGGTGTCGCCTCGGGGTCCCCCCAGAACAGCTGGAGCAGGTGTGCGTGGTCTCTGCTGAGACTGCTGCCCTCGTGACCCGGCCCCGGATAAAGCAGAAGAAAATGGATGGATGGATGGATGGATATTTTTTTGAGATCATAAATATACAATATATAATAAGTAATGAACATTTAGGCTGTGTTATTTTAAAACCAACCTATTTATATCGCACTTGCGATACTAGCTGAACTATTGCACCCCTACTCTTAATGTTACAGTATCCAGAAGTCAGGACTCAATGCAGAACTGGATTTCACCCCTTTGCTTTAATGCTTCTTTTTGCTGTTAATTTGCAGTTAATTTTATATACTATTGCATATATTTGCCTAAATGTATTGAAATGTAATGTCCCATCTACTAGGGATGTCCCGATCTGATGTTTTTGACACGACCAATAAAGTCTTTTGTATTATTATATTGTTATAGAAAATATATCATTATATATTATATAATATATATTAATATATTTTATATTCTTGCAAGAATAATAGATTGTAAATCTATTGCATACAGTTTCACTAATTGGTAGTGTACAGAAGTTTTGAATTTTAAATTAGAAGGTAATCTTGGATATAGGCTCTTCACAAAACAACAGCAAAGCAGCAGATATTATAGTTTCTATCTGTTTCTAATATGCTGTATCTGCGTAGCCTACCTACGAGAGCGCTCTCATCACCACTGTTGGATTCTATTCTGCCGGAGTTTCTGGCTCCTCCGTAAAAGCTAAATAACAGCACTGCAAAGTTAACAAAGAACTTTTCTCTGCCCTTATTATGTTTTAAGCAGCTGCTGGGCATCTCAATGTTCAAGCTGTGGCTGTTATTGCTAGTAGATTAACGATGGCATTAGCAGTGCTGTGGTAAACCTGCAGGCCGGAGCCGCGGCAGATTCTTTTGGGGGATTGGACCTGATCCAGTCATTAAATCCAGTCCAATCCGAAGTTCTCTCAAAATACCTGGATCGGTACCATCCCTCGTCCATTGTAGGGACTAGGGAGGGTATCTGTAGGCTACTGTTTTACTTTGAAATGCTGCTCATAGGATGTACTGCATCAGCTGAGTTCCAGCCCCCATGGTGCATGTGACCACCTACTGCTGTTTAAAAGCTGCATCCTGACAGAGTTCTCAAACTTACCTTAACAAAGGCTGGGGTACTGTTTTAATCGTCTGGCCATGCTAAAAATATCAATCAATCAATCAAACATTATTTACAAAGCGCTTTTCATACCGGAAGGTATCACAAAGTGCTTTACAGATTACAACATTTTAAACAATTCGCCTGGCACACCCTCCCATCCCCCCGAATACAAACGTTACACACACACACTCAAAATTTTACTCCACTGGAAACTGACCCAGGAGATCCCAGGGAGGCGTGGCAGAGACACCACACCTCCACCTGATCACCCACAGGGCAGAGACACCACACCTCCACCTGATCACCCACAGGACAGAGACACAACACCTCCACCTGATCACCCACAGGACAGAGACACAACACCTCCACCTGATCACCCACAGGACAGAGACACCACACCTCCACCTGAGCACCCACAGGACAGAGACACCACACCTCCACCTGATCACCCACAGGACAGAGACACCACACCTCCACCTGATCACCCACAGGACAGAGACACCACACCTTCACCTGAGCACCCACAGGACAGAGACACAACACCTCCACCTGATCACCCACAGGACAGAGACACCGCACCTCTACCTGATCATCCACAGGACAGAGACACCACACCTCCACCTGATCACCCACAGGACAGAGACACTGCACCTCTACCTGATCATCCACAGGACAGAGACACCGCACCTCTACCTGATCACCCACAGGACAGAGACACCGCACCTCTACCTGATCATCCACAGGACAGAGACACCACACCTCCACCTGATCACCCACAGGACAGAGACACCACACCTCCACCTGATCACCCACAGGACAGAGACACAACACCTCCACCTGATCACCCACAGGACAGAGACACCACACCTCCACCTGATCACCCACAGGACAGAGACACCACACCTCCACCTGATCACCCACAGGACAGAGACACCACACCTCCACCTGATCACCCACAGGACAGAGACACCACACCTTCACCTGAGCACAGACAGGACAGAGACACCACACCTTCACCTGATCACCCACAGGACAGAGACACCACACCTCCACCTGAGCACAGACAGGATAGAGACACCACACCTTCACCTGATCACCCACAGGACAGAGACACCACACCTCCACCTGATCACCCACAGGACAGAGACACCACACCTCCACCTGATCACCCACAGGACAGAGACACCGCACCTCCACCTGATCACCCACAGGACAGAGACACCACACCTCCACCTGATCACCCACAGGACAGAGACACCACACCTTCACCTGAGCACAGACAGGACAGAGACACCACACCTTCACCTGATCACCCACAGGACAGAGACACCACACCTCCACCTGAGCACAGACAGGATAGAGACACCACACCTTCACCTGATCACCCACAGGACAGAGACACCACACCTCCACCTGATCACCCACAGGACAGAGACACCACACCTCCACCTGATCACCCACAGGACAGAGACACCACACCTCCACCTGAGCACAGACAGGATAGAGACACCACACCTCCACCTGAGCACCCACAGGACAGAGACACCACACCTCCACCTGATCACCCACAAGACAGAGACACCACACCTCCACCTGATCACCCACAGGACAGAGACACAACACCTCCACCTGATCACCCACAGGACAGAGACACCGCACCTCCACCTGAGCACCCACAGGACAGAGACACCACACTTCCACCTTGGCACCCACAGGACAGAGACACCACACCTCCACCTGATCACCCACAGGACAGAGACACCACACCTCCACCTGATCACCCACAGGACAGAGACACCACACCTCCACCTGATCACCCACAGGACAGAGACACCACACCTCCACCTGAGCACCCACAGGACAGCATCCACGCAGCCACAGCCTGTCACTGCTCCCAAGCTAGAGGGCCGCTTCAGAGGAAACACTGAGAGAGCCTAAAATAAGAAACCATCTAAAGACTAAATACAGAAGTAAAAGCAGGTAAGGAAGCTAGAAATACATTTAAAAATATCACTGATAATGGCCTCTAACCAATTATCAGTGCCTCAGTTTTGTGTCTTTTTAACGTTTCATGCTGATCCCCTTGAAAATGAGATGGCACATCACTAAACTAAACTAACTAAATTTTAGAAAGAAGTAGCACTATGTATGTTTAATTAGTTTGTTTCAACAATTTTATTATAAAGTTGCTCAATCACCGTTCGTTTTGTAGAGTGCCGAAAAGATTCCTTAAAATTTTTCACCTTTACCTTTCCACTCAGTTGAGCAAGAATGTCTGCCAGTTTAATGTTTTGCCTCTCTTCACACACATTTGTTCATCGATTTTTATCCGTCAACACAAAAAAATGACCTTTTCCACTTTAAACAGCACCTTTATCACACCCCCACAAAGCGAGCCCACAGCAATAACCACACAGGCCTGGTCTAATTCCTCTCCCTTATTATAAATGATTAATTGTACACACACACACACACACACATAGCTGATTCCAATCACAATGTGCAGCGGCCGGCGCCTGAAGCGGTGAATCCCCCGACTGTCTGACTGTTCTCCACACAACTGCACACACCATCAAATATTCAGAACTCCTCTCAAATGCAAATGCTCCGAGTATAAATAGAAAATCAAGTGCTAAAGAGACTTCCATACAATGTGATAATTCAGTGATAATGCATTTTGTATAAAAATGAAACCGCGCACTTTCGAGTGTGTTTGAACAGGGAAGTCCCACGAGGAGCTGGAGAGTGGAAAACAATTGGTGAAACCTTTGCTGTTGGTTTGCTGCATAGTGCAATAGTTGTGAAGGGGTAAAAAAAACATAAGAAGGATGTCCAATCTGCTCTGGGGCTCTCCAAACACTTAGTGCGATTTGAGATTATTTTTCTCTTTCTTCTGAACAGATTCTGAAAATATTTGCAAATTAAAAATACATGTCTTTCATTAACAAAAGAGAAAGTAAGGTGATTTTTTTTAACTGATATGAAGCATAATCCAGAGTATACTTCCCAGGAAGTCCTGTACTTAGTCAAGTATAGCATGTTGCTCTCTGATGTGCTTATTAAGTAAAAGTAGTGAAAATGTTAAAGACCTCTGTAATACAGTAATGCGACCTGGCCCTAGCCAATCTGGCACCCTGGGAAAGATTGGGCTGTGTAAATAAGCAATGAATAACAAAGTATTCAATGAAACATTCATCACAAAAAAAATATTTAAAAAAATCAATAAATCACATAATTGGCATCCAAATCAATTTATCTCTGATCAGTGATATGCAGCACTGGCAGCTTTTATACTTTTTTGAACGTTTTAGATATTTTTCCTAAATATTTGGTCCTATGCCATTGTATGTTTGCTGTCTTTAGCTACAATTCTTCTACGATAGAAAAGTGTAGTTTTGTTTTAAATATTTATTACTTTTTTGTTAAATCGAAACATTATGTGCAATAATGAGATGGCACTATTCTTATTTGCCACATTTTTTTATTCACCCTTTTGTGTGGCCTTGAGGATGAGATGGCATGATTGAGTGGTTATTCTGTGCCTATGGCCGAGTCATCATAAAGCAGATACAATTGTTGCAGGCAAGCTGGGTGAAGTGTCTTGCCCAAGGACAGTGCTGTTTGTGGGCACTGACGGCTATGCCTCTGTTTGTCCTGGCAGGAAGAGCAGTCAATTTATATTGACCTTTAGCTCACTGTAATTGCTATGCCAATGTTTGGTAACCGCCAGCAAAGTTGAAGGGAGTTCATTTTGCTCGTATCTAAGCACATATTTATACGTCGATACACCCTTAAACTTTTCACCTACAAAATCCCCTCTTTAGTCTCAGCTCAGGAGTTACTTCTTAGAGACGAGGCTTTGATACTGAATAATTTCTTTCACATAAAGCTTTAGGATCTGCTGACAGAATATGTGACAGAGCCTCTGGGCAATGCTTTGTACAGAGGGCATGGCTGCCACCACTGTCCCCCAGCTCGACCCGCCCCGAGCGGCAAAACTCCCCTGCTACGCACTGTGTCGGGACATCTGCTCAGCACTGATAAGGCTACTTTTTCAGCAGACTTTTCGGAATAATTATAAATGCCACATTGTTGTTGGAAGCACAGATAAGCAAGTTCTCCTTTGTCACGGCAATGTATGCTTTTCTGCAACTTACGTGTACTTTAGCAGAGGGCCGCTTTCCGGTGAATCAGGAGTGGGGTTTGCTGAACTGTAATTTCTCAACTCTAAAGACTGTATGCAAAATCATGATACAAGTTGTTCGAGAAAGAGAAGAAGAAGGAATATGATGTACAGTAAATGTCTATATATGACTTTGCATATACCAAATTGAATGAATGAATAAATCAGTAATACTTTCAGTTACAGTTGATCTCAGGTTTAAGAAAATTCAATGCTTTGATAAATGTCTCTTTTCTCTTCAACTCCCGTAAAGCAAAGCCTCAAAATGACCAGAGAAAAAGGTTGAAGCTTTGAAGTAATAGCACAGTTTGTTTCATGTGCAACCTTGTAGCAGTCTTGAGTGTCTCCCTATCCTGAAAACAAATTAAGGTTTGACAAGTTTGAAGGAGAAACACATTTTCCTCTGTGATGTCATTAACCTTGGATCCATAAAAACCTCAAATTGACTCTTCTAAGCAAATGTAGAAAAACAGCCTGGGGTGGTCAGCATCCTCAGAAGCAGCTGGCAAACAGTGAGCTAGCACCTCCCTCTTCAATAGTCCAGGGTGAGGAGGCGAGATATGGCCATTAATGAGGCGTCTGTAGCTGCGCTTGTGCTAAAAAGCTGGCACCATTTGAACAAAGAACAAGAAAGATCTAAATATCCAACAGCTTTCAAGCTCTCGGCAAAAATCCTTATTTAACAAAGGAGGATACTGAACAAGTCAAAGTCTCCAGAACAGGTGCTATGTTGCAATTGATGCCGACGGTTATTGAGCGGGGAAGGAGCACTAAGTGGTTTGGTGGTTCACAGCTTGAGGGCAAGGTGCATGTTGAGTGCACATCCAAGATGATCTCACTTGAGGAATAGTGAATATCCCAGAGGGCAACCGATAAACGGAGCAGTGTGGTGCAAGACTGGGCTTGAGTGCATAATTTAACATACTGCATGCAGGAGTAATGTCAAAATATGATACTTAATTTTACTCAGTAAATGAAAAATGTAGCTCTACATGTGAGAAACGTGGCCAAATGGTTAACGTTGTGATATAAGCTACATATTTTGCACACATTTTTCCTAGGACCTCATGTTTCTGAAAAGCCTGTTCAAAAATACAATATCTGTGTCAAGTCACATGATCAGTCAGTTGATAATGGTATTTTTGCTTCCTTTGTTAACTATTATTTATGTTTGTTGACATCAGCCATTGACATAATCGTAATCTTTTGGACCATTATGATTGTTCATCATATGGCTCTGACATGTTTGAGCCATATGGTCCATTACGGGCCTTGAGAGCTGCAGGTAAGGATTTCCCCAGAGTCAATAATAAACCCGGTGAGGCTGTGTTTCAGTTTCATGCAGCTCAAAACTGCCACAGACTTCATGAAGATGTGAGACAGGCTTCAACTTTGACAATGTTCAGGCAGTTCTTTTTAGCTGTGCTTATGACAACTGAAAGTACTTTATATGCACTATTTGCCTTTACTGTAATTAATTAATGATTAAATTGATGTTTTATGAATTGATTTTATCTGCCTTCTTCTAAAATTTACCAACTGTGAATCGCCTTGTGTATGAATTGTTCTCGACAAACACATTTGCTTTGCCATTATGGACCAAAAGATTGGGCCATGAGACTAAACGAGGCAGAGTTTAGTCTCTTCTTTGGGACCTGCTTCATTCATATGGTTTCTATTATTATTATTATTATAAAACTTATAAAAAATATCCTGAGATTTATGAAAATAACAGGTAAAAAACACACATTATGGGACAATAGTATTTTCTCAATTGTGTACTTTTAAACCACATTACTCTGTTTGTGGCGGGAGTTATACTGTACCTCTTAAATGCCTTCATTTTGTTTCATTTTGTCATTGCTAACCTCTATTTTGCTGATACGATTATTTATGCTAACAATCAATGAAAATGAGTTAAGGTATTACTTTTAAAAAACATTTTTAATAATAAACCTGTAAACAGAGCTACAAAAGGCATGTTCAACTTTTATTAAGTGTCTAGAAAGCGTTTTTGTAACCTGTAATAACAAACTAAAACTGTGTTATTTTCATGCTGCTGTTTATACTCGCATTGAAGGGATAAAAGGATGCAAAAATGAAAACCTCAGGTGAGATGAAGGCATCTCAGCGGACTCATTAAAATATCTCTTCAATAAAGAAAGGGCAAATAGGAAACAAGGACACAAGCTTAATATCTGCACCAGAAGACACCTGTAGTCATGAAAGAGCGATGGAAGTACAGTGAGTGAAAATTAGTATGAAAAACCTGTAATTGTGCGATAACTTGAATAATATTACAAGCAAGTGAATTTGTGAGGAAATTGTGCAGCCTTTTGTTTAAACAAACAGAAGTACTCTGGCTGTCCTCTGTTGTTTATTATGCCAAGGGTGGGCAATTAATTAAAAGGGGCCTGATGAGAAAATACCCCTAAAGAAATAACATTGCATCAGTAAAAATAATGTTTGACTTGTTTATCTAGACAAACAAAAAAGTCAAAAACGCTAACTTGCATTAGGTGATTGACAGCACCATTGTCCTTTAGGCGGTTTCCATTGCTCTGACATGCAGCTCTTATTCTAAAGGGTCACGCAGGTCAGTGCACCTCTCCACCGAAATGGAGGAGTCCAGATAAATTTGTCTTGAGTTGTTCTGTCGACTTGTAGATCTCAGACATGGATAGTGGGTTATCATCACTAAAAATGGTCTGTTGTATTTTGTCTGAGATGACAGCTTTGTTTCACATCACTAACTTAACTTTTGTTAATGCCGCTTTAATTTTGTGGTAATTTCCAAAGTCTGCTGTGGTGTTTTTTCT
The DNA here is from genome assembly GCF_951799975.1 of Gobius niger. Taxonomy (NCBI): domain Eukaryota; kingdom Metazoa; phylum Chordata; class Actinopteri; order Gobiiformes; family Gobiidae; genus Gobius; species Gobius niger. The sequence continues at coordinate 20,400,444 of NC_136855.1, read as the reverse complement.
ACTCTCTTCCGGTTTAGCGATAGTTGTACTGACTTGTTATGCTTTTGATGATTATGGATAGACTGACATGGGTCTGACAGGACACAGGAGAATACATTAAGCAAAATATATTGAGAAGATTAGGCCAAAGACGTTATGGGACAATGTGAACTATTACAAAAATAGTAAATGAGACTACTGTACAGTGTGTCATTTTCAGTGGTGTTTATGATGTTTGTAAAAAAGCATACCGGTGATTAACAAAGAAGTGCAGTTTGTAAGATATTACGAATGCTTTCAAGATGAGAACCTTTTTATATGAACAAGATTGTCAGAAATAGTGCACGAATAAGTTGAGCATCCTTGTGTAGTTCCAGCTCATTAAATGTCAGAGATGAGTTTGGTGTTATTACTGAAGAGATGAAAAAACGTCTTGTAAAAAACAGGAATAAAAAGGTTTATTAACCCAAAGTGCATTAACTGCGATGTTCAGTAGATCAGTAGAACAATGGTAAGCTAAGAATAGCAACTATCAAGCTTAATTAAAGCCTTCAATGTCACTGTATTTTGTAGTTATGGATTATGCACATTTATATACAATAGCGCTTATACGTTGTTTTATTGCCAAGTTAAAGGAAGTTTTGTGAAGAGTTGTATTGAAGATCATAAAGAATAAAAGTGATTGTATATTGCCTCCAGATGTTTTGGAGAAAAACTATCACATTTACTGAAACAAACATGGATTTTGGGATTTCTGAATGCTTTCTTTTTGGATTATTTTTCATCAGCCGACAATGTTCTTTTTTCTTACCTTGTTTTTAACAATTTATGACAAGAAAAGACTGAAGCTCACTTAACAAACAGTAACTTCTCTTGCCTTAAGATGTTTGGACAAGAGTGGGTAAACTACCGCTCTGTGAATTCTCTGAAACAAAGATTGTGTTTTTGTGATAATAAATAACAGTGATTTGTGTAAAAATCACTATGGAGAGGCAAGTGTATGCACACACAGCACAGCACAATGCCCACTATATCAAAGCCCAAACAACAACAACAACTTAATCAAATCCTTTGCTGCTCATTTCCTATTCATGGCAGTGTAAAGGGTGTGAATGGTACATTTTTCACTGTGCTGTAGTGTTTGTTGGGTGGAGAGCCACAATCCCGGTGAGTCGAAAAGCCTTTTGAAAAGGTTTGCTACAAAAGCTTCGTTCTAAATTGACCTGTGCCATATTTTCATCCAAATTCCCCGAGTATAAAATCAAGGATCTCTTCATCTGAATAATTGATTTATGTTGGATACAAGACCAACCGAGGCTGTAATCAAAAGCAAAACACAAAAATCAGATGGGGAATGAGAAAAAGGGGATTTTCAGATGGGGATAAAAATAAGAAGAGTGTTTTATTATTCAAAGCTTGCTCCGTGATCTGGTTCAGTAAAACAGGGGATGTGTTGCTACTTACAGTTAACTGTTCTAGCGTAGGCTGCATTGTTGTAACATTAACTGCTGCTTGTCAAACACATTCACATAAAGAAATGCTTTTTGAGTGGTACCTCCAAAGATCGACACCAATTACTAAAATGGAGGGGTTTAGCATCCTCATAGCCTAAAGGAGAGCTTTTTGAGGGAGGTTCTTTATCCCATTGTTATACCATAATCTTAATCTTTGTCATGTTGACTGTTAAAGCAGTACTAAGTTACTCATGCCCCGAGAGGACATAAGCGCCATTACAGGTGTCGTAGAGTGTTACGTTTTTTTACTCATTAATTGTCCGTGAGAGTAAATACGGCACTGATAGAAAAGACAAATGGACAGAGGGATATTGTACAGCCAATTACACAATGGAGATACTTTTTTTCACTCAAACTTGGCTGTAAATACTGTTTAAGTGGCGCTAGCCCACAGTTAGCTATGCCCGTTTGCCTGTTAGCTTCTTCTTCCGTGATTCCATTTGTGTGTATTGGTGGCTCCGACCCAGTGCAGGTAACTTGCAATTGTGGTTTTCTGGCCAGAGTCACCAGGGGGAGATGAAAGATCCCCCAATCATCCCATTAACACTTGTTTTACCCCTAGAGGGACTACGAAAAGGATTTATTACGGTAAACACGTTACTTAGTACTGCTTTAATGTCTTGTCTTCCCAGTTTCCTCTCACAGAAGACCTGCACTGATTGTGTGCATTAAAACATACTGCACATGTTCTAAAACATCATTGGATATACGGTAGCCTATAGCATATTTCTTAGAGGGGGTATTATGCTTTTTTCAATCACATAGCACCAGTCTATAGCACACTACAATGATGACGAAACCTTCTGTTGGTCTGTAAATGCAGTAAATTAAAATAACTGACTTGTATAAAATTGCTCTCTCAAAATGGCTGTAGCGAATGTCTTGAAATAGGCCCCTGTCTCTTTAAGACGCCCTCTGACCCTTTCCGACACGCCCCCTCCACACGCTGTCTGTGGCATCACAACACTCGCTCGTTGTCTCCACACGTATTCAAACTACGATAGATTTTCGGTGCATTTAAATTTTTGTTGTTGGAAAGGAGCTACTGTTTATCACTTTGTGAACAATGGCCACACAGGATATAATTTGATCCAGCGTCTGACCTGGAAAGTGACTTTGGAGACGAACTTCCACACCGCACGTTTAGAAGGGGCTCTTGCCTGAAAAATAACTGCTGTTTGGAGGCTATCTGGTCCCCCTTTGCGACTGCCATGCCCTATTGATCTCTAACTATACCCCAATGGACGACACCAGGATCTGCAGGAGCCCATACGACTCAAAAGACATTATCTGTGCAGGTGGACAATGGTTATTCGAGGTTACCCGTTAGCTTGTTATAATCGACTACAGCTCGTTGTTGATGAAAAGTCTGCAACAAACCACATGTGCAAAGCCAGGCTCATTGTGTGATCATCGTAAAGGCTGCTTCAAGTAGTTGCCTGCTTTATTGACGTTATTAGTGCATAATATGCTGCTTGTATTCAGTGAATTTTCCAGCCTAGCCGTTAGCACCTCGCGGCTAGTTTGTTAGCTCCGGGAGAAAACCACTTGGCTACGACCCACTGTAGATGAAATGTGAGCAATAAACTTCCAAATCAACACTGTGATCGTTGTTAAACGGTTCTGTTCTATGTGTGTGGTGGTTTTATTGACTTTATTTGTGCATGTTTCTCGTTTTCACATGATGACTCGAGGTTTAGCTTAGCACTAGCTTTCTCCGGAGGCTCTGTGCATCATCAAGGCCCTAAGACATTTCCAGCGCAGAACCAGTCAGTGAAATAAGTGTTCTTGTCACCGGTTTTAATCCTGGGTGTTTAGGTAACAGAAAGAGAGATACGATGATACTTTATTGATCTCACAGATGGAGAAGGTAACAGAAACACTGATCTGTGTCTTTGTAAAAGTCTCAGAGCTGCTGTAGCTCGGGTACACAACACATGAAGCTAATCCTCCATGATGACTCTGACTGTTTACATCTTGGGGCTGGACCTGCAGGGAGGGGGTTCTGCTGAGAAACAGTGGTTGGTTACTCGGCTGGTGACGAAAGCTCGGAGGCGTCTCCGGGAGGTGGAGGCGTTCCTAGGAGGACTCAGGCAAACCTATCCCCAAGATGGCTGCCATCAGAGTTTTTACAGACTACTCAAAAATACGTGAATGTGCCAAGGCAACACTTCAGGCATGTTTTTAATGAGGCAATGACATAATAACATGATGTAAAGCTTGAAAAAGTCAATTTTGCATAATACCCCCCCCCTTTAAGATGAGAGAAACAGCTGGTATTTGCTCAAGCACACAGTTAAAGATTAACATTGAATGCCATGCTATTTAAAAGTGTTGTTTAGTCTTTATTTGACAGGACAGCAGATCCATGACTCAAGCCCATGACGCTGAGGACAGAACAGTGTTCTTCCAGACGCGCAGCAGCTTTATCCACTATACTAGACGACTGGCTGCACAACAATGACGTGTTTTTGTGGCAGTCTGAAAGCACAAAACATGACACACTTTAACACCAATGATTACCCTTTGTCCTTTTGTATAATTTGATTGCAGACGCTCATATCACTAATACGCTTCCTTCCGGAAAATTCTCCAACTTCATTTCTATATGCATCGTTCTATCTAGCTGTCACACTTTTGCTTAAATCACAGACTTTAGTCACCCATCCATCGGCTCTCCTCGCCTTGTCACGACTTCTCCACTTATACGTGTCTGTGTGTCAGCGCCGTGTCGGCTTGGTGCTTTGATGTACTGACTCCTCACAAGTGTTGCTCATCTGATAGTGCTGCATGTTCTGAGCCGCTCCTGCCTCGAGCAACGGGTGAAAGACATCTACCAACAAAACAGAGCAGAGAAAAGGGTCGATAGATTTGGACTAGACCAGCAGCAAGTTTAAGTTTCCTAATCTGTGCTTTTGCTTCTTCGTTCTCAGTTTCTCAATCATATAGTAAAACATCTGCGGCCTTTTTGCTACACAAGTACAGGGGGCCAGTCGGGAACTACACGCTTATCTAATTATGTTATGCTCTAGAAAATGAATTATGGCTATCCTATAACTGATGCATTCATATCCTCAATCTTTTGTCTGAGATGAAATTAATTTTCTTAGTTTTTTGTTATGATGGAAATTTTCTAATTTTGCTGCGTCTGATGACCTTGTCCCCAGAATAACATGTTACTGGGGCTTTGATGTAATTAAATTTCATTGTTTTCTCAACCTTGTATCTTTATTAATTCATTTTCATTTAATTTCAGTCCTTATGAACAACATATCACCCCAATGTCAAGCTGGTGTTTGGCTGAGTCTTGATGTTTATTAGGCTTTGGCTCCTGAAAGATGGACGCCCTAGAGACAGATCTTGTGTGTTTTTCACCACATGCTTCAAGCACAACCATTTATTTTCAGGCTTCAGGCGACCATTTAGAAACATCTATGATTTATATTTGATATGTAACAGTGTTTCCTGTGAAATGGCTGTGCCCTTTGATTTAGAAAAAAGAAACAGTTTGCTGAGGGACGAATGGTGTTGAATGGACGACACACGTACAATTTCAGAAGATAAAGAGTAATAGATCGGCCTTGAAAACACTTCTTTACACTATTGGGAGATGAAGATAGAGGATAGTTATTACACCAGAATTAGTTTCTCTGTGTATGGTATGAAATATAAGTATGAATGTGAGAAAGTTTTGTGGAAGAAATGGCTTTGTATCAGGTGACATTGGGTCAGAACATAGCGATTGTTTCATAACTGAAAAGTAATTTTAACTTTAGATATACTGTATGGACTTCACTTTATTCTAAAATGTTTTTATAAAAACTTTTTGGTCACACTTTATTTCACAGTATCTTGATACATTGTACCAAACTAAATTTAGTACATTGTAATCTGCTTTGTAACAATCTGTAATAACTTGTACCTATGTTCTACATACACAATGGAATAATGTGTATTTGTACTTTGAAGGTACATAATGTAATAAGACATAAGACGTTAAGGGTTAGGGCTTAAGGTTAGGATTAGAGTTGCTTCTTATGTCTTATTACATTATGTACCTCCAAAGTACTAATACACATTATTCCATACAGAGGTTCAAGTTATTACACATTGTAAGTTACAATGTATCAAGGGTAGTGTTAAATAAAGTGTTTCCGTCTATTTTGTTTGATGTGGTACTGAAGGTGTATGTGCCATTTATTTCCCCACAGAATTTATGAAGGAAGCGTTAAAAAGAATGGAAATTAATCATCTGTGCGTCTGAGCCTTACCACAAAACACTGTGGGCCTGATCTTGTGTTTCTAAATGCAGACTATAGCTTAAAATTTTGCGCTGACAAGGAGCACACTTTCAGATCTTGCCACTCCAAATTTGGCACATTTAAGTAGCACTGTAGCACATGGGGTGGAGTAACAGCCATGGCCAATGGCAGTGTTATGTACAGCAGCCTTTTTCCTCCAACCAGACTCCCCGGCTGGGAAGGGGCGAGGGAGAGAGGTCGTGGGGGGGAAATGTGCATTTGTTTTGGTCGCTGCCAAGCAAGTTCCGAGGCTGCATCTCTTTATTTTTTTAGTTTGACCTGTGAAAGCCTATAATGCTTAAGGAAGAACACCGCTCTCAGCTGCTTGCAAAAAGACACGTCTCAGTCGAACTCTTTGACGCCCTCTCACAAGTGCAACAACGCTCAGAAAATAGCCATTGTGTTAGAGTTTGCGCAGTGCTTTCTCCAGGCACAAGATCTGGCCCACAATGTAAAAGGGGATTGATGCAAGTTAGCCATGTTATGCTCACTACTGCCACCTCAGGTCATACATGTAACTGCAGCTTCTATATTAAGCTCGTGCATGACGGCACTTCGGACCGAATTAAAAACCTTTTTGAGTGACAGTGCAGGATTTTAGAGGCAGTTGTGGTGAATATGTCTGGACTCATTTTACACATTAGGACATTGTTGGAACATGTAGGGGGAAGAAAATACTTAATTTTAACATTTTTTAAACTCTGTATAGTCCCTTTAACAGTTCAAAGTAAGCCAAACAGTTGCAAAAGCTTTTCGCCATCTTGTCCGTATTGAATATTTGCTTTTATGTGAAATGTTAACGTTCAGTAGTGATCATAGTCTCATCATAGCCTTTGCATTCTTAGATTAATGAGGAAAATTAATGGTTATCGGGTATGGGTTATGGGTGGTGGTGTTGTTGTTGCTCCTCTGTGTTCCATCATATTTATTAATAATTCTAGCTCCATATTCTATAAAGATCTGCTCATTCTTTATTATTTTTATTCTCCTTATGTGTCTCCGGTGACCTGTTACCACCACAATCTGATTCTCCCATTAACGTCAGTGTGTTTATGGAGCAGCACCTGTCATCTTGAAAGGACAAAAGCATGCACACAGAGCAGGGCTTTGTGTCTTTGGGAAGGGCACAGCTGATATGAGCGCTTTAATGAGGACGAATGAACAAAAGGCGGCGAAGATGACAAAGCCCATGTGACCTCTCTCCTAAATTCTGCCTCTGTGTGTGCCCTCGTTGGGGAATAAACAAAGAGGATTGGAGCAACCCTCTCCACTCTCAAGAGGAAAGTGTCATTCTGAAGTCGTGTATCCTAATGAGCTTTTCTATACTGCACCTATACAGTACTCTGAGCAGTAAACGTACTAATTGGTCATTAGCTGCATTTATCGTCAAGAAAGGGTTGTGACAGAGCCAATATCAGTTGTGTGTGCTCTTTTAAGTATGCGTAGAGAGTTGTTCTTAAGTTCAATTACCAAAAGTATTTCTTTGTTTTTTCACACACCAACTCAACAACAGTTACTGCATTTGTTGTGTTTATAAAAGGGAACTGTTTGTTGTAATTTGAAATTACATTTTAGTTGCTTTGATTACGGGGCAGAGGGAATGGGTATGTGTAATTATACCATGGTCTGGGTGAATACTGGATTCTGATTGGCTGGTGGGTGCTAACAAGCGTGCATTATTTTCGTATAACCGCACACGTAGTGCGGTAGTTAAATCACTGGGATATCACTCCGCTGTGGGCATGAATCAGAAAAACACGTAATTAGTGACTGACAGGAACGTATGAGATGGATTTTGTGGTTAATTTCAACGTTTTTGGCCAAAACAAAACGTTTGATAAATGGGAAGTAGAGGAGAGTGAGCAGCTAGGTTAGCCTACTGTTCATAAAATATGAGCTTTCCATTTCTATTGAAAACGGTTAAGGCACTATTCTTTTTTTTTCAGGCGTACATAAAATGATCTCTGCACTTGAGCATATTTGGCTGGATCAAACATAAAAGTTTCAGTTCGTGGAGCCCAGGTGTAAGCGACTCAACCGCAGCTGTTTCCATAAACAGTTGAGCTCGTTGAGCTAGCTAGCTAGCTTCAGGTTAAACAGCGTAAAAGTGAAATAACTCCTGCCCACGAGTGCCGCATATCGGTGTTTCCTTCCACGGAAAAGTGCCGGGTTAGTCCTGTTGTGTTGTGATTCTGGCGATGCAGCGTGTGCTGATATTATTTTCGTGGCGCCTGACTGAGATCCTCGTAATAGCTGCGGAGAATGACTCGCTCTGAGCCTTCAGTGACCGGCTAATAACCCACATAAAATAGTCCCGGTAGTCTGGCATATTTAGTGAGTTTAGTAAATGAAAAAAACATTTATTATAAATGTTACGTTTGTGGGACCATGGTATAAGCGGATTAAACAACTCGGAGCCGTGCATTAGACGGTTATAATGCACTTCGCGGAGTAACTGTTCTTGACTCCGCGTCGTGCATTATAACCGTCTAATGCACGGCTCCTCGTTGTTTAATCCTTACTTAATTACTACTGTATTGCAGTCAGTGCAGTGACATTGCAGTCAGTGTTTAGGTAAGTACAACAAAATATCCTTTCGCTATGGGGTCTTTTTATATCCTGCTAACCTGTTGCTAAGACTTCTACAAACATTCATATTGTAGTCTTCTCTCATTGTTAAAGCAGTTCTAGGTAACTCATGCCCCTAGAGGCCACAGGCGCCACTGCGGGTGCCGTAGCATGTTACGTTTTTTACTCATTAATTGTCAGTGAGAGTAAATACTACGCTGACAGAAAAGACAAAGGGAGAGAGGAATATTGTACATCCAATTACACAATGAAGAATATTTTTTTCACTCAAACTCGGCTGTAAATACTGTTAAAGTGGCGCTAGTCCGCAGTTAGCTTTGCCCGCTCTTCCTAATTCTATTAGTGTGTATTGGTGGCTCCGACCCAGTGCAGGATAGTGTGGTTTTCTGGCCAGAGACACCAGGCGGGAGATGAAAGATCCCCCAATCATCCCATCAACACTTGTATTACCCCCAGAAAGGATTTATTAAGGTAAACAAGTTACTTAGTACTGCTTTAATCCTCTTGATCATGCTTAAAATGTGCACACTCAACTGAGACTTTATTTTAAGACATAAATCACAAATGAAATCACAGTTCTAATTGCAATGCTAGTGAAAACACTTGGCAAGACAGCCAGATAGAAATAAAATGATTTTTTCGATCCTAACGTTTGCAGACCATGTAGCAAGTGCTAGTCCAGGAGACTTTTCAGAGTCCGTTAGCCTGCTCAATGTATTTTCCCGATAGCCGTTAGCATTAGCCATCAAACATCGAAAATTGTTTGATGGCTAATGCTAACGGCATGCTACAAAAATGCTAAAACATGAGGATGAACGCTCCTCATGTTGTCGACCACATTTAGGTCAAAGCCTCATTAGAAACCATTAATGAAATACAAATTAGGGTGTAAAAGAGTCTCCTGAGCTAAATGCTAACTCAAATGCAGTTAAGTTTGTGCTTTTTGTGGGGGCGGGTACACTTCCAGTGGCCACTATCTTATCATGTTGTTGATAAAGAACCCACAGAAAAAGTATATATGCCATGAAAAGGACAAAACATACCTCCCCAGTCATTAGTATGGGCGCCAGGCTTCCCTGTTAATTTGTATGGGGATGGAACATTCAAGTTAAATCCGGGAGCAGATGGCTAAACAAATGTGTGCATTTGTAGGAACAGATTCAGATAGCTAAAGACATGTCTGTGACTCATTTCTATGCTCGGCAACATGAATAATATTACATAAGAGGCGCTTAGACTCATCAAGTGAAATTGTTATTAAAGTTCAATATGAAGATGCACAGCCAAATCTGGGGAAGATCAACATTTGAATTTCAGATGATATTCTTCGGAAAACATTTCCATTCGAGATTTTATGCTGAATTGGGGCATGAATTTGAATGAAGAAATACTCAGTGGTGCCTGTCTAGTCCAAGCAGTCTCTTAGCTCCTCTGAAATATGGCTCACTCTTCTCTGGCTTTTAGAAACATCAAATCATTTGGAGGCTGTGAACAATTAAAAGTGTAAATTAATTCCTACGCTCGGAGGCAGTTGGTGTGAATAATGTGGTGGTGGCATGTAGCTTGTGTTTGTGGCTGCCAGCGTGGACTTAGTGCCCAAGGCGAAAATGTTAAAGAGATGAACACAGCGGCCCAGCCATAAAGCACGCAGCGGCCCTGTTGCTCTGTGCGGGGCAGAGATAGAGCTTTGATTTAACATCGTTTGTGACCTGAACACAGAGGTGAGTTTATCATCTGTCCAAGTTACAACAACAATGTGACATACTATACACTATTTTATGATTTAGATTAATTTCTTTCATTTTGAACATCTTTCTTCTCTCTGAAACAGTGTTTGCAGTAGCCTATACAAAATATTTAGCTGACACAAGCAGGACATTTGTAGAGCTATTACATGAACATATGGAGTCAGAGAATTGGAACTGCCGTGACAGATTTTCCATGTTGCAGTTGTAGGCTGTTCACAACAAAAGACTGTGTTTTATTGATTTACTGTGTAATTGTTCAAAGGCACAGATGTTGCCTCCTCTTTATCCTTGCGTGGCAGAAAACTCTCTCCTACAGCGCTTTCATCAAACGCCCTGTGTCCTGCCATGAGTTAGCGCAGCACACTGTAGACTTATCTCTGAGGTGTCAAAATGATAATGATTTCCCTTTGAAATTCTAAACATTTTGTCTTGCGCGCCGCTAGGGATGCATAAATATAATCTGATAATATCTTACTGCGCATTGTTTGGTAACTTCATCATCATAATCTGTAGGCAATATATTTTATTCAATATCAATTGTATCTGATCTTTGAACATGACATGAGTCTCATGGACGACCTGGAGCTTTAGCGTTTCTTGGTCCAACTTGTTTGTAAATATCATCACAGTACACACTAATACAAAAAGTGGCACAGAGATATTTATTCTACATACTTTGTATGTTTTAATGTTTTAGATGCATTTCAACAAAAACTGACCCCATCATTGTCTATGGACGTCCCTCTTAACCCTGCAGTCCTGAAGCCCCAGCACTGACTCTTTGCTCCACAGTCTTCAGCCCTATCTGCAGCGGGACTCCCATCACCCCTCAGCCTTTTGCTTTTCCATCCAAGGGAGTTGGATCTCTCCATAATGAGATTCCCCACTGGGTTTTGCTTTTCTCCCACATGTTTTTTAAATTTGAGGTCGAGGACCGTCCAGGGCAGCACTGAGTGCTGACTGTTCATTTGGACATAGCATTTGGTTGTCTGTTTTAGAGGTGGGCCATATCGTATCGCATATCGTTATCACAATATAATTTTTTGATATTGTTGTAATTTTTTGTATCGTTGTGGACACAATATAATTTATGTTACGCTCAGCTCCATCAGAGCAGCATAAACACTGACTGTAGAACTAAGGACAGGTGCTTAGAATAAAAGTAAATAAAGGATGTAAACTGCTTGAGTAGATCATATTTGTGAGGAAAAGAATAAAATATCACTGAATTAATTTTCCCAATAGGCGTAAGGCTGGGATTTTTAAGTAATTTGTCCATTGTGAATTATATTGTCAAATATATTGTTAGTGTGATATTTCTTCTTTATATCGTGATATAGATTTTAGGCCATATCGCCCTGCCCTACTCTGTTTCACTGTTGTGTCTTAGAATATCTTTTCTCATGAGACTTTTTTGGCTTTAAGTGTGTCTTGTTTGCGCACATGCCTGAAGTGTCTCTTGAAAGCTGTGGGAATACTCTCTGACTGCACAACTGTCTGTGGTATTTGGCCATTCTCTTGTGAAGTTAGCACCAAGGTGAGCACACTGACTGTAGGCTCCAGAGGAATGCACTCTCAAAAACATCAAGGTTACATTTTATCACAACACCTGCGCTGAGCTATGCTGCTGTTGCTCCTGCATTGTTTTTTCACCAATGGTTAATAGCTTTTACAAAGCTTCAATGGTTCCAACAAGAAATCAGGGTTTCTATTTTTACTTGTCCCACAGATTCTTAAGAAATTTAAAGATTTTACTGAACTTTTAGATGAAGTCAAATAAAATTCTTGTCCTGTGCTCCAGTCGTGAATACATTGGTGAAATCTATCCTTTGTTTTCAGTTATCTATAATGAGTTTTGTTATGGTAAATATATAGCATATAGCATAAGCACAGCAGCAATAAAATATAGAATGATGTGCCAACTCTTAACTGTCTAGTTATTCACTGTGTCTCCAGTCCCAGATGAGCAAAGGGCCTTTGTAGACTTAATGAAAGCCTCGCTCCAACACGAAGTGATCAGGAAATCTGGTACCAGTAGAAAAAAATGACACTATAGATAGTAGTAGTAGTTGTTGTAACAGTTGCAGCATCATAGCAGTAATAGTCTGGGTTGTAGTTATAATTGTGGTAGCAGTAGTGGTAGTTGTAGTATAGTAGCAGCAGAGGGAGTGGTAAATATGTGTTCCTGTCCATAAAGTCTGTCCGTCTATTCATGAATGATGCATAAGGATGAGGACATAGGACTAATTAATGCCAATTATAAAGAGTGAAGTGATGAGGCCTCCAGGATCCTTCAGCTCAATAAGACTGTGTTCTTTTAATGCTGTTGCCTCATAAAGACGTTGCCTCGGGCTTATGATGCGCCTTTTTTAGTTTCAGATTTGCAAAGTATTTTCGGTTAGTTTTTCTTATTTATTATTACAAGCGGTATAGGTTAACATTTTAAACCAGGCAACTTTTTTTTAGTGTAGCACATTTGTGATTTCACTCTGTTATATATAATTACTAGCTGAGACCCGGCCTTCGGCCGGGCCTCGCTAGTTTCCACATTTGATAGTCTGACCGGGATTATGTGTTATTACAAAGAAATGTCCAACCGGTCACACAGTTCAGCTGTAGACCAGTGGGTTTTGAAGTGAAATAGCCTAATGATCGTTGTTAGACAGTATTTAAAACCTTACAATAAAATTGGCAATGCTTTCAAAGCTGCTTTAGAATAAAATGTACCTCTGGGCTCACAATACGTGAAAGCAAATGACACACATGGCCCTGTTTCGATGCGCGCGTGCACACATACGAGCGCGCACACACACACACACACACTCACACGCACGCGCACACGCACGCACACACCGCCCTGGTTTGATGCACACGCGCACACATACACGCACCGAGGCACCACCGCACACACAAACGCGCGCGCACACACACACATCGCCCTGTTTGGATGCGCGCACACGCACGGCAGTCAGATCTCGTGCACTCGCGTTGTTGTGACGGCGGGTTGTCCTCGGACAGCAGCACCGCGGTCCATATGGAGCCGTGGTCAATGCCCGCGGGCAGCGGGACTGCAACGTGGGGGCCGGCACCACGCACAAACTCACTACTGTTGCCAGGCTTCCTGATGTTCCCAAACGGTCTCCCATCCCAGTCCTAACCAGGCCCGTCCCTGCTTAGCTTCAAAGTCGGTATGGGAAATAAACATGGCGGCGCCCAGGCGGCGGCCATTGAGATTGCGTTTTCTATTATAGATCTGTCCTTTATACACAGCGAGTTCTAGACGTGTTCCTACGATTTTTAATGGTAAATGGTAAATTTTAGGCTTCATTATGTTGATGTTGGTTCACATTTTGTTTTGCTGTTAAAAAAAAAAAAAAAACCTGCACACTGTACCTTTCTGTATCATGAACAAATAAATCACTGCCCACATTTTAGTTGAAAAACAGCACAATTATGAAGTAGAACAATTTCTATTTTTAATGTTGTCTTGTACTATAATCAGAGGAGACGTTTTACCAATTGTATACATTTTCTGTTCTTACCTCCATTGTGCTATACAAGCAGATGTTTGACAGAGTTAGCTTGTATGAATCTCAGCTGACAGTGCACACCTGCTCCAGTATTCCTGCTCCAGTATTCCAGTCAGATCTAATCTGCACCTGCTTCATTTTGTCATAATATTTGTAATCCCTGCCCTCTTTTCCTCTGAGGTTTAACTTGCACGCTTTCCTGTGAATAAACTGCAGTAAACCAGGCGTTTGTCGATTTGGTAGAATTTTCTTTTTCTGCAACAGTTCTTATCTGCACTCTACAAATGATGGCATAGCCGAAGTGCTTCCTCATCAGTTTCTTAGTTTATGGACACAGAGTTAAAGCACCCATCAAGATTTAACCATTATCTATAAAACATTTACTGTGTCTTTGGATTCCTTGGCAAACCTCTCACTCATGAGAAATGTCAAACTATTTTATTGTGAGTAACAAATCGTCCAAGGGAAGGATTTTGGAATTGGTTTAACTGTTTATCTGAAGGGAAGAAAGCGACAATGGTTGTCGTAATAATGTGGCTTCTTTAGGAAAGGTCAGTGATAAAGTTATTGTATATATAGCATATCACAACCAACTAACCAACCAACAAACTAACTACTAACTGGCTGACAGACAGACTGACTGACTAAATAAAAAAACATGTTCTAAGTACAAGATTATTTTTCTCTTTTACAGCTTGATATGTTTAAATGCAAAGCTATGACAGTTTTGTGAGTTTTGCAACAGTCAATGTCAATTAATGCAACATTAAAGCAAAAATATCCTGTCCCATGTGTCTTCCTATACTGTGCTGCAGCAGGATATATTGAGATTATTCTTTTCCTATAGGGCACTTAAACCCACACATCACTCCAGCTTACAGTCACCAAACCCCGCTGAAGTGAGCACAAAATGACAGTCCTCAGGTATAGCAGCTCACAGCTCACTCACACCCCCACATTCGCACCAATCATACACATCACCGTGCTCTGCTTTACTTAGACTGCATGAGCTGCTTTCCTGCTGACTTGAATACTTCCCTCCATTGGATTAGAGGAAATTATTACCTATAGAGCATTGCTTCACTCCGGTGCCAAGGCTGTAATCATGTGGGTAGAACTTAGCGAAATGTTTACATACGCCTTTTATGGCACGCACTCAAGTTCCTAGAAACTGGATTTTATCAGGTGCTTTATTTGGGCGTATCATCACAGCAGCTTAGGATTTTTTTTATTTTTTTTTACCAAAGTATGTATAAGAGTTTGGGGTTGTATTGCCAAAACCTCTGCAATTCCTGGCACATTTCATAATATTGTATTATATAAATGAAATGAATGCTGGAGTTATCATTAAAGAAAACACACATCACACATACTGTACAATATGTGGTCATGACAGAGTGTTAGTTGTACTTATCAGTGGTGACCTGGCAGCTGAAGATGTTGTTCCACAGCTCTTTCCTCTATCGGTCAACTGAATCCAGGTGATTAGTGTTGTCGCCATTGCAGTTGCGAGTCATGCGTGGTGTGGTTGTGTCTGTTGCGTCCCATTGACCATGGTTTAGAGATGATAAATGATAATGGTAGTCAATAGATACATAGACTGCATAGATCAGGGGTGGGCAATTCATATTTACAAGGGGCCACATGAGTAAACTGAACTGAGTTAGAGAGCCACTCCAACGATAATGTGAACTTGATTCTGCTCAACTTTCTTTCATTGCAAAATGCACTAAATTATATAGAGCCATTTGAGCCCACTCTGGAGGGGATGGCCATGGTGGCTCTGATACACCGATAGGCAATTTAGAGTGAATGTGATGCGAAAGAGCAGCAATTGCACTGTGGAAAATGCCAAACTGCAGCCCATGGGCTTCAGTTTGCCCATCTCTGGTTTAGATCCACAATAGAGGCCGGGGGTAAGAGGTTAAAAGTGTCTGTTGTTTTGTTTCATTGGTTTAATGTTTGTGCAGACCTGTGAGATTGGGCTATACAAAACTATTGATTGATTGATTGATTGATTGATTGATTGATTGATTGATTGATTGATTGATTGATTGATTGATTGATTGATTGATTGATTGATTGAAAGAAAGAAAGAAAGAAAGAAAGAAAGAAAGAAAGAAAGAAAGAAAGAAAGAAAAGTGGGCAAAATGTATAACGTTGTTTTTTTAAAATGGGAGATTGCAGGTAATATAAATTTCACTTTGATTTAGACATGGGAGGTCAACAAAAGACTTTGTAGTTTAAGTCTATGGTACACAAATTTCCAAAGCACTCCCAGAGGGTACTAAACTTCTCGCACAGTCAAAAGTGATCAAAGCTGGAAAATTCATTTTAAATACATGTAAAAAAAAATAATAATAACCTCTGTACCAATTTTCATGGGAACTACTCTGGATTAACTTCCCATCCAATCATCCCTGCAGTTTCAATCATTGTCAAATATCAATTCAGTAATTTTTCTATTCTATGCTTTGTGAAATAAGCTTTAATTAATATTCCCTATACCAGAGTGACTGTGAGACTAAAAGTCAGTGGAATTCAGGTATTTTGATGACAGTTCAACTTATCACAATGCATATGAGCCCAATTTGGTATCTACAACCTACAGCAAGCACAACAAACTACATTTTCAAGCTAAGATGCGCTATAGCTCAAGAGATGGGTCCCTGGGCACTGTGTTGTGCCCTTCACCTGACAGATTGCCCATGCAGCACTGAAGGATGGGTGAAATGTAAAAGACAGATTTCCCTATGGACAATAACGTGTTCTCTAATCTTACCATAACCTTGGCAAGTGCTCATATGCTTTGCTCCTTGTGTTGGACAGAGACTCCGGGCAGAGGAGAGGACAGCCAAGGGGACGCGTCTTTCTCTGATTCGTCGCTGTTTGCTCATTGGGGGCAGGAGCTGACCCCAGAAAACCGCAGAGTGGCACTGAAGATGTTCCAGTACTACGGCTACAACAGCTACCTCAGCGACCGCCTCTCACTGGATAGGCCCATCTCGGACCTCCGGCCTGATGGGTAAGGCACAGGTAGAACGGTGCTTCTGAATCTACTGTACATTGATTTACTATTGTTCCTACACTCTTTACTACTGTGGTTCGTTTGCGGCAGTGGCGGGCTGTGCCGGGGCTAGGCCTTCACACACTGATGCATCAAAGGACCCCCTACCCTGAGTCGACCTGTGGACACGTGCAGACACAGCACAAATAGCTGCAAGCTTTATATTTCACTATTACGCTGCCCACACAGTTAAACCAGCCAATGCCTCACAGTACAGCACACGGACAACGACACCTGACTAGCACCGCTACAGACGCTGTCTCTTACCACAGCCGTAATACCATCGCCGACGCCTGCAAACTTCGTTCATTCAGTGGTCTCCAAGCTGTACTGCTAGAATCTCCTGAGGCCGTGTTTCAGCACTGTGTACACAAATGAAGTCCTTCAGTTTTCAAAGCTCATTATTCCAGACACGAGTGTATGAGCCCCAAGTGATGCTCTCGCTTCGTGGGCTGAAAGTGTGCAATTTTGGGCAACACAATGGTCCAGGCTCGCGCCATTCCAAACAAAGTCCAGTTTAAAATAAGCAACAGCGATAGAGACGGCAGCATACCCGCAATGAAACACACGTCCTAGATTTCACCAAAGTTCAGCCATTCAAGGATAAAAACAAAAGCTTTGTCGGTTGTTTATGCTCGCCACATCCTGTCAAACACAGCTCACTGTGTGATTGTGGCTTCGTCCAATGAGATGCGTTATGTTACCTTGGGCCAGCTAACAGGCCCTGGGGAAGTGTAACCCTGTAAACCCAAGCCTCTGATTGGCCGGAGGGTTGCTATTGTTTTATGTGGAGCACAGCCTCCAGAACACAATCAGCAGGTCAAAGCAGAAAGGGCTCCACTTTCGGCAACAACGGGCAAAAAAATATGATTGGATGACAACATATAATACACAAGTATAAAGCACTGACAAAATAATATTTGAGTATTTGGATCCAGTGGGATTTCATGTGATTATTTGAAAAATTCCTTCCTAGAGGTGAACTGGGGCAGGAGTTGTATTTGTGGAATAGTCAGTGAGATGTTTTATGGTCCTTCTTTCAGAATGTGCTGTAGCAGATCTGAGAGTGTGGACAGAGCAGCGATCACCTGCTCAAAGGAGCCCAGGGGCTGGGGTTCAGTTCGGAAGGTGATCTCAGTTAAGAGACCTGATGTGATCTGAAGTTAGAGCCAGTGGCCCAGCTGGGCCTGTGTGCTCTGCAGCTCAGTGATGTTCCACTGCAGCTGCTTCTGAAGCTTCTGGACTCTGTCTTCCTTGCTCTGGTGCTGCTGGTCTGGAATCTGCAGCTCCACTTCCGACTGTCTCTCCCATGTCACATATCAGCTTTGTGAAGGACTCCTCGGGCCCTCACTGCTTCATCAGCAGAGCGTCTGAGACACAGCACCTTTGGAGCCTTTCCAGCTCTGCCTCTTTATCCTGAGTGTTAATCTTAATCTGGTCCAGTCTGGCCACCAGCTCTGTCTGTCTCTCTGCAGCTGCTGACACCCTGATGTGGTCCTTGTGCTGGTTTATGCGGCAGATACCACGTAGGTGCTGCAAGACGCTGCCTCAAAACATCTTCTTCATCTCATTGTTCAGGGCAGGTATTATGAGTTTGTGAGAGGGTGCTGGTGTTTTTATTTTACCTGGAGAGGCCTCGGGATAAAGCTCTGCCAGCACTGAGGACTTCAGTAGATCCAAACACACTGCTCATGAAAGGCTTCTCTATCAAGTTCAACTGCTGCCTGCGCCCTTTTCACAAACAGTAATCACGGAAGTTTCCCTCTTAGAGGAAATAGAGCAAGTGCTGCCTCTGCCTGTGCGTGTGTGGACATAAGGGTCCACCCTTCGGCTTTGTGTCCAAAGTACAGAGGCTGAGATCAAACCTGGCCTCCATTATCTCGCACACATTTAAATGTCTTTTTACATATTTTGTAAAATAATATGTCAAGAATGTTAGTGTATCTCTTTTTCAGGTATCCTCCTGGCCCCAGAGGATACCCTAGTGTGCATACTGTTGGGTACTGGTGGGAGGGGAAAAACAGAGCACCCAGGGATAACACGTAATATTCAAAAAAGGCCCTGAACCAAGCCCAGAACCTTTTTCTGTGAAAAAGGCACTCAAAGCACTTTACATAAAGGAACTAGTCACCCATTCACACTCGCTTTCATACACTAATGTACTCAGAGCCTGGAGGCAAGGTGGGTGGGTGCCCAAGGACACAATGACAGTGTGCACCTGCGGGAATCGAACCTCCGACCCTCAGGTCACAAGACGACCACCGTCGCCCCTAGAAACGAGAGTGCCAACAGCTGTGCTTTGGTGCTGCCATGATACTGTAATAAACAGCACTGCTTCGCTCACAGGAGGTACAATGCAATTTCTATAAGTGTTTTGTCCCTTTTTTAAGACCTCGAGATTTTCCTCAACTCTCAATCTCATAAAGTCACTGTAGTTTTCCAAAGCCATAAGTCTTAAAGCACTGTTTGCTGCACTTTGTTTGTAGCGATAGATAATGTGTCGTTTTTCAACGCTAAGGTTAGTTGACGTTGTCGGCACGCGCAAACACACACATGCACTTGTACAAGGTGACATGTTGTAGCATGCAGAGCGTGAACACGACCTATGAGCCTACAAGGTATATTTCAGCAGCATGTCACTACCCTGCCTCTGGAGTGTCTATTCCCACTAAATACCTGCTCTACTCTCTTCCAGATGCTCTCAGGGCACACATTAATCACACACAACCCATTAACCATTAGCACTATCCACTCTGGTCTTTAAGTACAGCAGGCTTAAAGGAATAGGCCACCGTTTTTATATACTAAGATATGTTCTTACCTCACTTTAGTCGAGTTAATATATCCCCGTCTGGTCTTTGGCCGTGCGCTCTGTCACGCAAACGGAGCACATACGCAGCCTCTCCCATATGTGACATAGCTCCGAAAAAGCTCACGATAGAAGCTACCAAGCTCTTCCACGTGTTCCCTATTTAAATAAAGTTACGTGAAGTGTTTTCATGCGAAGTATATTTACACAGAAATGTAACGTGTCGATTTTATAAGCAAATAAAAAGGGGGACTATATTGTGAGGCGTAATGATACGAGGAGCACAGCGTCCGCGTAGTAACTCCTAAAGACTTCCCCCGCTCACTTCCGTCAATAACCTTTAGGAGTTACTGCGCGGACGTTTTACTCCTCGTATCATTACGCCTCACAATATAGTCCCCCTTTTTATTTGCTTATAAAATCGACACGTTACATTTCTGTGTAAATATACTTCGCATGAAAACACTTCACGTAACTTTATTTAAATAGGGAACACGTGGAAGAGCTTGGTAGCTTCTATCGTGAGCTTTTTCGGAGCTATGTCACATATGGGAGAGGCTGCGTATGTGCTCCGTTTGCGTGACAGAGCGCGCGGACAATGACCAGACGGGGATATATTAACTCGACTAAAGTGAGGTAAGAACATATCTTAGTATATAAAAACGGTGGCCTATTCCTTTAAGTCGAGCATCTGATAGTTTTGAGATACCAACATTATGTATGTTTTCCTTATTCCTTAGTATATTGTAAAAACAGATTAAGTGTGAAAATGATGCTTCTGTTTGTATTTTATGATAAACATTCATCGATCTGCAACCTGGAAGATAGTGAAGTCTAAATCAGTGACAGGTCCACCAGGTTTTCCGGAAGTTGAACTCTCCTCTTCCCTCCCTTTGCTGACCCCTGTTCTGTATGTAATATCTATTTAACTGTCGTGCTAACTGTCGTCATTTCGCATCATTGGAGTTAGAAAATAAAATGTTGATTCTCTGCATTTAAATGTGTTAGAACTGACTGAAATCTGATTGAATGGAATTCCATTTAATAATGTAGCTGCGTTGGTCTGGATTTGATCTGCTTATAAAGCAATATAAAAGATGACCAAACGGGCTTCTGTTGAAAATTTAGTGAACAGTAAAACGTATTATTGCCGACACCATATAGTAATAATAAAAATAATCTCAGTTGAATGCTTCTCTCCTCTGTTCTGCTGCTCTTTGCTTTATATTTACAGTCTGCTATTGTCTTTCCCACAAACACATCAGGGGCCTCTTGGGAGAGCAGCCGTACTCTCCTCTTCCACTGTGAAAATGTCAGCGCATGTGAAGGCAGGCAACAATGTTTCAAAGGAGGCAAAGAGAGGAGTGTGATTCATGTCAAATCTCACCTCAGTAAAGCTAATGTATTCCAACTGAAGCCATATTATTCATAATATTGTATATTTTAAGATAGTTGGGTTTAATAAAGGAAGTCCCGCACACCATCAAGCCTTGCAGAAAGTGTATTAAAATGCAACGTTTCGACCACACAGGGTTTTCCTCAGGCGAAGATAGTTGGGTTTAACACAAAAGAGGATGTCTTTTTCTTGCTCTAAAATTCTAAAGGCCTAAATTATGTAGTGGCTGGTTTGACGGTATCCTCCCTCTCAAGAGTCAATGTCAGCTTTAGACGTCAATTACTGTCGAAACCATTATAATCGACTTTTCTTTTGCCCCGCAGGTGCAGAAACATCTCGTATCCATTCAACCTGCCCCAAGTGAGCATCGCGTTCATCTTTGTGAACGAAGCCTTGTCTGTCATCCTGCGCTCCATCCACTCCGCCATCAACCGCACGCCCTCCCACCTGCTCAAGGAGATCATCCTGGTGGATGACCACAGCAATAACGGTAAGCTCGGCAGACTTATGTGTGAAAGTGGAGTGACCGTGAAAGATAAGATACAAGACGGCTGTTTGTAGATATACCTTTGGAGTTTAGCTTTAGCTCATGTACCGCAATAAATCGCTAATCATGTGCTTTACTCAAGATCAATCACGTGAAAAGACAAATAAATGAATGAATTTGGACAACCCTTTATCATAATTTATAGTGTGAGGTAATTTTAGGCAGAAGTCACTTCAGTTATGGCCCCGCTTCACTGTTTTTAATTAGGAGTGGTGCGCAGACAGTTGAACGTTGCACTAATTAGCCGCAAAAGCCGGGACACTGGCCTGGAGGCAGATAACGATCCTGCAAGGTTGATGAAGTGTTTGTGCATCATCTCGTCTTGCATTTGCAATCGTGATGCCCACATCTAGCTGCGCGGGGAGGGGTCGCGGAGCAAACAGAATTGAAAAGTGCAGATACATATTCCATGTGCTGTGTGGTAATTGGTGGCTGCGGGGGTGCACAGAATACAGTGGAAGTCACCTGTGAAAAGAGGACTTGGTAATTTACAGTGCGAGGATTTAAGTACATTATGAAGGCAGAATAAGGGGCTATAAAAAGGTAATGATATGGTGCCAAGGTCATTTACAGGCATAGTACTTTTAAATGGGCTTGTGCGGCTCAGAACAAGGCCGGGGATGAGCGTTAGGGTAATCGGCGTGGGGGGAAAGCTGAGCATATTTAAACTGCGGTCAATAATGTAAACCATGCTAGAATATAGATGTATATGTTATAAATTGGCACAGAAAAGAACCGTCACTCTCCGGCCTTTATTATTGATCAGAAATGTATTAAAAAGTATATAGACAATTTTAAATACTGTGCAAATGTTTAGTGAGACAATACCTTCCACTCTACCATTTAATGCAATAATCCTATTTTATTGCTTCAAAGTCCAAACCACATTCTGTTACGGCCATAGGATTGGCTTGTAGACGATGCTGATAATTGATTGATCATAGTTTTTATGGCGATTTCGATTTGAATATTTTTTTGAATTTTTTCCATTCTAATCATACTTCAGTAAATGTGTTGTTTTGCAATTGTTAAACATATTTGTTGCCTCTCTATCCCTCGAGCCGTATTGACACAGCAAAACGGTGCAATGAACTGCACATTTGTTATAGTGAGAGAGGCTTGTCTAGTTTTCTATAAATAAAGTTACATCTTCCTTTAAGAGCCTTTCAAAACCTGTGTGAGAGTTTGACAAACTTCTGTAAACAGTAGAAGCAAAGTTTGTTCTCACATTCACAAGGTGGATTATCACACGCAATCATCAGTCCTGCTCGACTCGGTGAATCGAGCCAAGGAGCCTTCAGTTTCTTTTAGGACCCAAGTCACGCATTGACATTTTGCTGTTGGCATTTCACCCTATTTGCTTTAGCACTCTGTCACTGTGTTTCTGATAGGTCCACCATTATAATTATCGCCAAAATGCTATACAGAATGCTGTTAGCTAACTGACACATCATGGTTTCCGCTTCCCAGACAGGGTCATTGTCCAGCACTAACCCTTGTTGGCATCTGCAGTTCACATTATTCTTGCAGGGCTCACCCCGGGAAGACATTAGCATGCAGGAGAAATGGGCAGCCATCAGAGGGAGTAGGGCAAATTGACTTAGCTCATTCCTCTGTAATTGGACAATGTCCCAAGCCATGTCACAAGAAACACTCATCTGTGTAATGTTGTTTTTCAAAGGGTCTTCTTATTGGACAGGTATGTGTCAGTCGATGATTGAGCTCCTCAAAATATCTCTCAAGGAGCAGAATATTCCAATTTTTCATTACTGCAGGCACAGATGTATACTCTGAAAGCTTTCAACAATACCTGAAGAATCTATACCTGTACAATCAGTTCATTCTTGACACATTTGTCAGTTGCTCCATTCATACATTACCATCTATAGTAAATTGTCAAGTGTCCGGGTACTATATATCCCCAGACCAGTTTGTGCTTCACCAGAATACTTGAAGACACAGAGTGTGCATAATTGTGCATACAATTACAATGATACTGTAAGTAAGGTGAAATACAGGTAATTTAAACTGCTATGTTCAGCAGGATTTGTGCATAAACACACGAGCAGATCTTCCTGTGAATAGCACAGATGGCACCAAATGAAAAACAAACAAATTACTATTTCTCACACCTGTCGTGCTCTGACGTTCAAGTGGTCCGATCTACTAACGGCAAAAACACACTACTTCTGAATTTTAAAGGAGATGTTTTTGTGAATGAATTTATTTTACAATGTGTGTGACAAGAACTGCTTTTCCAGCTTTTTGATGCACAGCATCATTTCAGACCATTTCTATGGTTTCACCTGTCAGTGCTCACCCTCCCATAACTGACATGCATCCATTTGCGTTCTGGTTTGTTTTAAACAAAGAGAATAGATTGCATGTCTTTTCATTACTTCTATCTCACAGAGCCATTCAGTTTTGATGACAGCTGCAGCAGGAGGTGTGTCCAGTGAAACAGATGAGCGGTCATGGCCATTGTAGCGTGATGAACTGTGTTTATTATAGTTTATTATGAGGCATAACGCACCATCCTCCTTCTTTTCACTTTGCACAAACATAAAAAGTCTTAATTATGGTGCTCATTCATTAAATAATATAATCTTTTTACCCAAAGACTAATGTGATTAAGTTGGTGCAACATTAACAGATCGACCTGATCAGTGAAATGTAAAATGCATTTATTTGCTACATTAACTAAAAACATTAGTAATGCAAATGTTTACTCACCAGCCGCAGCATTTGAAATGTCCTCTTTTCCAAAAGCACACGCCGCACAGACTAAAACATGAGCACAAACATCACCTACCCGCTTTCTGTACAAAAAAGAGCAGAAAAATGCAGTTGTTTTTGTTTATGTAAAGGTTTTCTGTGTAGATTAATTGGTGGAATTGCTCTAAAAGCCCTGCGAAAACATCATGGAGACACTTGGCAGTAAACAGATGTCATGCCATTTCCACACCACACCATGAGATGCTTTATGTTGATGGAATTGTATTTTGCCAGACATTCACAGCGAGCAGGTGCCAGCAGTCAGTATCAGGCGAAAGAGCTCAGATATGGATTTCTGCCATGTGGGAAAATCAGTCTAATGTAGGCCTTGTTCCGTCGACTGAACGTAACCAATGTTTCTTTGTATGTATGCATCGTACAAAAACAGGATATTGAAGGAAAAACGTGACACTATAAGAATGTTGTATAGTTTATTATGACGTCGATAAAGCATGCTCAGTTTTCTAAGGTTGACGCCTGCACAATATTTCTGAGTAAGACGCCTCTGCCGTCTATAGAGCAGCTTGGCACAGCGCGGACTGCCTTTCTAACGACTCCACATTCACTTTCAAGTCCAAAGGCGCAGAAATAGTAAGAGCACAGCCTCAGGTGATTTATACACTGGATGATGAAATGTTCCAATGATAAAAGTTTGATTTATTTTCTTCAGCTTTGTTAGGGAGAGGTTTCAGTGTACAGTAGACACATCCCTGTGGGTAAAGCCTCATCACTGTCCTCGTCTTTTCATCATCTTCAAAGACGTATTGCGCTTCAGGCCTATTTTTAACAAACCGAGATGGGTAGGGTGGGACCTCATTAACTTACCTTTATTTACAAAGGAAATCCCAATGAGACAGTTTTTTATTGTGGTAATGTAAATTTGTCCACCCTTGGGAAGAAGACACAGGAGGAGCATATACAGTAACCTATGGTATACACAAGCTGCTTTAGGTGGAAGTACAATTCTCCTCTGCAGTTCCCGGTTATTAAATCGTTTTATTCATATTTTAAGCAATCCTGTTATAGACCTGGTTTAGTGTATTTGATTTAGGGTGTGAAAACACATCACACTTAACCCTAATTGTGTTTTTCAAAGATATTGCATCTATCGAGCTCAATATTTGAGGCAGTGAGACCCAGGGGATGACGCTGATGCCTGTTTCACTGATCAAAGTTGTGAAGCGTGAGGATCTTTTGGCTCATTTCCAGCAAAGCACCACCCACTTGACGCTATCTTAACATCATGTGGGTGGAAGTTATATGCTCTCACCCTCACCTAAGACTGTTATGGAATGTCAAGGCAAAAATCCATGCCAAGGGAGGTAGTCAGAATTGTTGAGAATGCTCCTATTTAAACTCCCAACGATGTTCTTTTCATAATGATTTGGGACTTTTTGTATAAATTATCTTCCCACAGCAGATGTTTGAGAGTGAGATGGAAGAGACTAGGTCAAGCAAGTCCCTCTGCAGTGTTTCTCCTGCACTGCTTATCTGTGTGAACTTTAGGGTTGCCCAATTAATAACAATCAATTGAGACTGCAATTTTAAAGGTTGCAAATGAGTCAAAAAGGCTGCACTTATTGATTAAGTTCTATGAAAACAACATTAGGCTTTATGTCCAAAAACGTGCCATCTCTGTGGTTTAGACTTCTGTGAACAAGTTCTCAAAAGCAATGATTTTGTATTTATATAGCTGGTCATAGCTTTGCTTATGAAGTTGTGATGTGCATTGAGAACCAAATGTTAATTTTAAAATGTACATCTCATGGCAATTGCAGGACTTTTGTTTGTTTTGTTTTTGTGTATAACAGGGGTCTCCAACAGACGGCAATTTGGCCCATGAGATCATTCAATCCAGCCCCTGACTTGTATAGCAAATTCCTGAGTAGGTAAAAAAAAAGGAAGTTCCTAGCCCATTTCTGTGTGGAGTTATCAATTCTTAAAGGAATAGGCCACCGTTTTTACATACTGAGATATTTTCTTGCCTAACCTTAGTCGAGTTAATATATCCCCGTCTGGTCTTTGTCCGTGCGCTCTGTCACGCAAACGGAGCACATACGCAGCTTCTCCCACATGTCATATAGCTCCAAAAAAGCTCACGATAGAAGCTACCAAGCTCTTCCACGTGTTCCCTATTTAAATAAAGTTACGTGAAGTGTTTTCATGCGAAGTATATTTACACAGAAATGTAACATGTCGATTTTATAAGCAAATAAAAAGGGGTACTATATTGTGAGGCGTAATGATGATACAGGAGCACAACGTCCGCGCAGTAACTCCTAAAGGTTATTGACGGAAGTGAGCGGGGGTAAGTCTTCATACTTCGCATGAAAACTCTTCACGTAACTTTATTTAAATAGGGAACACGTGGAAGAGCTTGGTATCTTCTATCATGAGCTTTTTGGGAGCTATATGACATGTGGGAGAGGCTGCGTATGTGCTCCGTTTGCGTGACAGAGCGCACGGACAAAGACCAGACGGGGATATATTAACTCGGCTAAGGTTAGGTAAGAAGAACATATCTCAGTATGTAAAAACAGTGGCCTATTCCTTTAAATAAATAACCACAATGCTCACTCCAACAACTAGGGGGCAGCTTACATAAAGAAAGGAAAGAATTCCACATGTGTCCAGCAGAGGGCACTGACATAAGAAGCGATCACGATATAAACAACACATTATAATCACGTGGTAAATGGACGGTCTGCCACCACCAAGTGCTGAGTGAATGAATAATGACTACAGTGTAGC
This sequence comes from Gobius niger, assembly GCF_951799975.1. Taxonomy (NCBI): domain Eukaryota; kingdom Metazoa; phylum Chordata; class Actinopteri; order Gobiiformes; family Gobiidae; genus Gobius; species Gobius niger. Next base: position 20,373,438 of record NC_136855.1, on the reverse strand, counting down.
AGAGACTTGTGACACAGGCTTATTAAGTGCACTACAAGTGTAAGCTGAGGTTACAGCCCTGTCAGGCTCATTATTATTCATTTATTGACAAATGTTTCCTCAATAGTATATTCCCAATCAAAACATATTTTACTGGAGCTGTTTATGGACCCCAGCAATGCACTCTTGATATATTTTTGGCCCCCAGCGAAATTTAATTGGAGACCCCGGTGTATAGTCATGCAGCCCCTTTAATGATTAGTCCTCATTTTTAGGTTTTTAGTCTCTGTTTGCTAATCTTGTTTTGTTGTTTTGAGAAAAAAACTATTCATACCATTTGTTCCAGATGAGCTGAAGGAGAAGCTGCAGGATTTCGTGGCGGCAAAGAACAACCAGCGCCCAGGTTTCATTAAGATGGTGCGGCACTCGAAGCAGGAGGGGCTGATCCGGTCCCGTGTGAGTGGGTGGAGGGCTGCCTCAGCCCCTGTGGTCGCCCTTTTTGATGCCCACGTGGAGTTTGCCGTTGGATGGTGAGTCACTTAGTGCTGCTCGGCCATGGCTTAATAACACAAAAGTCATAGCAGTCTGCGTGGGCTCCAGTCCACACGATTTGACTTTAAAAACAAAGACACCACATTTGTTCTTGTTCTTGGGAGCTCATGCTGTGAGTGTGAAGCTGGATGTGTCCAAAGCCAGAAATCACTTGACTCATTACCAAACTGTTAAGACGCTTGTTACTGTTTTATGCCAATGCTCAAATACTGAAGCTCATACAAATGGCTAACATTATCCATTCTTGTGTAGCATATGTGAAATTATAGTTAGTTTGCCATGGTGTGATCATGCATGCACTAAAAATGTCTGTCTAACTAATTCCTGATTGTGTAAACATGTTACTAAATTGCTTTATAAGTTGCACTTTTTTTCAAAGTTTGGCTGGGGGTGTGACTTATACTCAGGTGCGACTTATATATCTAAATAAATAATTTCACATGTTCCTTATTTTCACACTGCCAGCCGCTAGAGGGCATTTGGAGAAACTGGCGGAGTGAGTTTGCAAATGGGCGCATGAACAACGTGCTGCCGGGAGAGGCTTGTCTTAGAATCCGGCTTATATATGTTTTTTTCTTCCTCATTATGCATTTTTAGGCTGGTGCGACACTGGGGGCCGCCATTGCTCCGCCATTGTTCCGCCATTGCTGTAGTACCTCCATATCGCCGCTAGGCCCTCATTGAAAAGCATTGGACTTTAGACACGTTAAAAACTACTTTAAAGCCTGGTCCCAATTTTTTTTGAACTATCTAGAGCTAGATGTTCCTCCTGTGACAACGCTGGTTACAATTAAGGAGACCAGGCTGGTTTTCGTAAGAATTTTTAAAATCTCGTACTTAATGAGAGTCGGACTGTTAGCATTGGAGCGGCGCGAGCTACACGTCACGCAAGGGCCGAGTCTACAGTGAAAATCCCGCCCTTATGTCCTTTTTAGGAACATGCTTCATCAGAGCTGGGGAGGGGGAGTCTGTAAATTTCCCCCACGAGCGTGGTCATTATGGTAAACGGGGAGGAGTGAGGAGAAGCTGTCCATTTATATATACAGTCTATGGTGCGACTTATACTCCGGAGCGACTTATAGTCCGGAAAATACGGTATATGGGAAAAAAACATTTTAAAAACTGAATGAATGCTTAAAAAATGTAACTAGTATCAAGGGTTTAAAGAAGATACTCAACTCTGAGCAAGCCATTTTATTTCCTTCCTCAAAGTCATGACACAACATTAATAAAAGAACAATTTAGCTATCACTATGATAAAATGGAAATAATGCTTTCCTGACAAATAATTAAATGTATCCATCAAAACTGGCCGCAGATGACAAGATGATGATTGAACGTAAAAAAAAAAAAAAGAAGCCAGTCAGAGATGGCGCTCATGACTTAATCTACTTTTCTCTTTTCATATTCCCAGGGCCGAACCCATTCTCCAGAGAATTAAAGAAGACAGGACGCGCATCATCTCGCCTTCCTTTGACAACATCAAGTATGACACATTTGAAATCGAGGAGTATCCACTGTCGGCTCAGGGCTTCGACTGGGAGCTGTGGTGTCGCTACCTAAACCCGCCCAAGAACTGGTGGCACAAGGGCAACAAGAGCGCTCCCATACAGTAAGATATGGACCAACACGTTTTGCTGAATCTGTTTTACATAAATAGGTAGAGGACACGACAGGTACAGCAGAAGGACTTGTGTGAAACTCATAAACGGTGAACTATAGACAGAGAAGACTAAGGTGTTAGTGTGTTCGTGTTTTGCAGTGGCGTCTGGTGATTGTGTACATGTAACATTCATTAAAAAAAAATCTTCGAGAGTGCAGCATATGCAACTACATAACCACCCTCATGCTGCCTTCATGTGCTCTGGAAAAGATGATCCTTTCCAATCGTGAAGTGGAAATTACGAGTGCATTGTGTTCAAGTGCTTTTGTGTCGTAGCAAAGTGGCAGACATTAAAAACAGCACCAAACACACACTATAAACAAAATAGACTCATGCGAGAACGTCGTCTACAAACTGCTGTAGTACTGCTACTTTGTTTCTGCTTTGCTCGAAAAAAAACATAACATTTGGCAAGACATTAAGTGGCAAGAGATACTGAGTAGCTAAGTGCATAATGTCGGCTTCATAACAATCAGCTAAAAGACATGAAAACGTATCATCGTTGCTCTCTGATGTATTGAAAGGTCAAAGGTTATCTCATCTCGTGAAATCAGGCATGAAAATGATCTCCCGGTTTCTCAGTGGAAAATACAAGATGAGGTGGTGTTCATGTGCAATTTTCAACTCGACAAGTGGTATTTACCATAATTACGAGAACCACATGAAGGCAGCATTAGAAATGGCACATTGTCGGTTTTGTATTGATTCTCCAATATGCATTCTTTCCTTGATCGACCATATTTGTTCAATAAATCTTTAGAAAAATCACCATTAAATGCAATTTGTCTGTCAATACAGTATGCTCTAAATTGGAAACAAGTTATTTCCAAAAGCTTGAGTTGGACTCACACTTTTACAGCATCTACCTGCAGATCTGTTGCAAGTACAAAAGAAACAAGCCTTGGATGTTTGTTCCCTCAGGAGCCCCGCTCTGATTGGCTGCTTCGTGGTGGACAGGCTGTACTTTGAAGAAATCGGTTTGCTGGACGAGGGCATGGAGGTGTACGGCGGGGAGAACGTGGAGCTGGGCATCAGGGTGAGTCATACTGTCGCTGCCTGCGGCCATTCTTCACTGTGATAATGTGCGGGAAATTAACTTTGATAATGACGCCTAATGGTGGTTGGAGGGCGTACAGCAATTGCAAGCCTATCTTTTGCGGCAGAATTGTTTTGTCGAAAGAATAAGGCGCTTGCTATAGAAAACGCACTTTATAATATAATAAAGTTTAATACAGTATAAAGTCATCAGTTAGTTGATAGTCCAGTTCTACGCAATAAAATGTCAAATCATCCCATAAAATTTGTGATAAAAAAAATACTTTAAAAGAATTGAATTTGACACAGAAACATTTACCCATAGCCTGGCGTGCTAACCACCCCCTCTTTTATCTTATGGGACCCGGCTCGCAGCAAATTGTTTCCATAATCACATTTCACAAGGGTCCAATCACAACCGTTAATACCTCTTAAGTGTAGAAGACATTTCTTCTCAAATGGACTCACAAATGGACCGTGCATTTCTCTGATTGGCTTATTTACTTATTCTCACCAATCTGAACCTGTGTGCGATCGGCTGAGGTTCATCCAGACTATGCTGTTTGAATAGAATAGGAAAAGACTTGGCTTATAATTTTGTCTGGTCAGGTTTTTAACGATCATGTTTTTTATCTTTGACCTATAGCCCTCTATTTTTTTCACTGTGATATTGAAGAAACTTCAGAAAGGTTATGCAAGCGAGACCAGGCTAAGATGGATGATGCATTTCTTGTAAATCTATAAGACCATGGTATAAATAACAATATTCAAAACTGGGATGACAGAATAACAGACCATAAAATTACACTTATCGACAAAGCTGTGGTGTATAATTGAATTTGTCTGGTACGCTACAACAGATACAAGCCACAAGCATCGGAACTATGGCGCTGTGAACGGTTTGTGTGCTGTGTTCTCTTATCAGGTAATGGCAGATGAGTTTGAATGTGGCTATAAAGCTGCAGGTTAAAATAGTGAGACCTTATTTATTGTGGCAAAGTGGTATGGGGTGCGAGATAGACTCTTTTTCATCTGGGGAAGCAATGGATTAAAGTTCAGTATATCAGAAGCAGGTGCAATAGGATTGAATTTTAATCACATTCATAGAATAATGAAGCATTACAGAGGACACTGTTTATACATAACATTCATTTTGTGAAAGAAACACATTTGTTTCTCCCAGTTCATTTCCAATGCTGGTCAGGTTGACGCACAGTGGCGGCGCATTGTATGATTGTACAATGACAAATAAAGCACTTACTCACTTACTTACTAATACTTTGGCTGATTAAGAATGTGTGATTTTAGCTTCCTGACATACAGTGTGCTCTCTGAGTAGAGCTGCGTGTCATCCCTACAGCACAATAAAAACATGTGAAATTGAGTCAGAGTGACCAGATTGCATTTCCAATAAATCATATCATTTTCAGACACACTTCAAGACAATATGAAGGTTGCTTGGAACAAGGTCATGACTCATGAGTGGTTATTCGTATTTTAGTGAAACTGAGCTGCACTATTTGAAAACATTTGCTGAATTAAAGAATAAGAAAGCTTTAATTTTGTGTGGAGTTGAATCGTTTTACTTTAGCTGCATCGCGCTTGTTATTGGCTTCTTAATAGCTTGTAAAATGTGCGTGCCCATGAACACGAGTGCACACTTGAATTAAATTGCAACCCAGGAAACACAAGGCGACATGTTGTCTCTAGTGTAGCTCTTACTACAATGGATAATCACTACTAATTCATTCTGAAGCCTGAGAGTTCACCAGGGCTTTCTCCCCAGCACATGTGAGTGATGCCAGAGCAGACGCCATTGTCCCTTCCACTGACATTGTTCAAAGCCGATAAATACTTTAAGTTAATTCATAGTTCAATTCAGCTGCACCACAAGCAGATGGGCTACACAAAGACAGGCCGTCCTATGGGAAAGCTAATGATCACACACACACGCAGATCATTAATGCAGCTGTATCAGTCAGCCTGATAACCGGAGGAAGCGAGGGACAGCTCTGCCTAAAGTGGAAGAAGGAGTTTCCTTTTTCAACAAGCAGTCAAAGTATCCTCGCTAATGATTGAGATGCAACTTGAAGCAGATCGGAGAAATTCATTTTGTGAGTCATTTGAATCACGGAATTCTAATCATCACGACTGATTATTTTGTCAAAATTTTGTCTCTTTCATTGTATATAAACTTGTCTTCTCATTTAAAGGTAGTCTGAATGGTTTCTGTGTTTTGTTTGTAGTATTGTATTTATTCATATAATTTAGATTGTATCTGTGTCAATGATTTGCTTAGTTTCTTTTCAATTTTTGTCTATCATATTTCTTTGATTTTAAGTGTCAAGTACATTTTACAGAATGTGTTTTGTTTTTTGTCTTGTCTTCATCTATTTTGTGAAGTGCACCAGTCCTCCTGCAACCCAACGGCATGATGCTGCTACCCCCGTATTTCAAAGTTGGGATGGTTTTCTCAGGCTTGCAAGATTGGACAAATTTTTATCTCCGTCAGACCACATGATGATGACCACATATGACTCCAAAAACTAAAGTCTTTATCCTTTATTTTATTTGAAAAATTTCTTTTGGAGTAAGTACCCTCTCAGCCCATGTTGGTACAGTACTTGTTTCACTCTGGATAATGACAAACTCTTACCAGGTTCAGCATCTTCACCAGGTCTTTTGCATTTGTTCTTGGGTTGATATTCACATTTCAGACACAGCATGTCCATCTCTGGGACACAGAACCCGCCTTCTCTCTGATCTGTATGATGACTGGTCATTTCCATCATTGTTTTTACCAACGTCTTGAAATTGCACCAAAGGATAAACCAGACTTGTGTTTCCAAGGACATGGCATCGTCATCTGGGCTTTCCCAAATTGTTTAAAGGTATAGTAATCTTAGTGTATGTAAACTTTTGGTTTTGTGAAAAAGTAATAAAAAAAATATGTCAAATTCTATTTCTTTTTCATCTAGAATTTGACAAATAGAAATATTTTTTTATATTTTAATTGATCTAAAAAAAAAAAAAAAAAGTTAATTCTGGTTTCATGTCAGACAGTGAGAAAAAATAACAATAATAGTAATAAAAAAGAAACGTATCTATATATATATATTTGACACCATTTATACTGAAATAGCAAGATCCTGTCAGTCGGCTTCTTACTCTTAACAAGTCATTTCGGGCTTTTGACTGCAGCTCTCAGCATGTTGTTTACTCACCTCGTTTTATTGAACTAGAAGAACTTGCCCTTGCCCAAGGGTTAATGCAGTTTGGAGTAATGGTTTTGAAACTTGGTCTGACACAACGAGTTAGGAGCTATAAGTCTGGAGGACACTGGCTCAGCCACAGCTTGGCACTCCCACAGAGAAGGCTGTGGGGTCTGTCTCTCTGTTTGTTTGTCTGTTGGTATGGCGTCCTCAGAGACAAAGCTTGGTTCAGCAGCAGCTTGTGGCATTGGCAGGCCTTGAAAGAGTTCAGACTGGGGTAAGGGTGAACCGGACCCCTGCTCCGTGTTCACATTTGCTCACAATGTGGATATTGATTATGAATATCAATGCATCAATTAGCATTTCAATAATGCTTAATGAGGGAAAAAATCCTTTATTTATGCATTAGACTTGTACAGTTAACTTTGCAGGGTAGCAGAGAGGCTAGAATTATTCAATGGCTTTACAACAATACTGTATGCGTAGATCTTGTGTGGTCAGACAACAACAATTTGGCAATTCATGACGCTGTAAATTAATAACTGTGTCATATGCTTGATGGCCAGGCAACTTAAGACGCTATAAGTCTTAACTCCATCTTAAATAAACTGTACAGGTAAAAGAAATAGTGGGCCGTTTCCAGTTGATTTAATGTAGTCTCTGCAAAAAGAACTCTTGCTCGTAAATGTTGTGGTATCTTGTTACTTTTCCACCTCTGCTGAGAAGTAATTGCTCCAGTCAGTCTCTTTAGTCGAACACACAGCAAATTGGTGTTGTTGACCCTGCGAAAGAGTTACCAAACAAAAGATTTCCCCAAAATAATCTTGAGATTTCTAATTGTGCCAATAAACCCCACCGATGCCTTCACTGTGTTCAGAGATTTGTATATTATTACTGCTCATGTTGTATTGTTTTGGCCTCTGCATTGGTGCTTTTCCTTGTAAAATGCCTGGTGTTCAAGCTTGCAGTGTGTGAATAACAAAGCGCTGTACAGTAATGACTGGCCGGGTAATTGTAGAAGTCTCATTGAGTTTCATGACCCCGATGCTGCAGGAAATCCAATGAAGCTCGCAGTGTAATCTCAGACCAATAGGACAATCGATGGAAAAGTCTTTTGCCAAACAGAGGAGCAGATAGAAATGTTGCGCCATAAAGGATTTTTAACAAGAATGTTTGATTATTCGTCTGCATATTCTTTTTCTCTGTTTTTGTTACTAACTAAAGTATATTTCAGTTTTGACAGTGGGTAAATTATAAATATATGGTTGTAAATAAAGTGGGGGAACACAGTGCGGTGGTGTAAAAGGTTTTGTTTACAGAGATATTGCCTAAGTTGTTGAAGTTGAATGTTTTTGAAAGTCAAAATAGCTTGTGAATTTTGGTAAAAGACACAGCAATTGTGTTTGTTGTTCAGGAAATAAGATTTAAATAAGATACCAGATTGAATAAATGATTCTGGAAGATTTTAACTTTTGAAATAGTTTAGACAAGGAAAGTTTAGAGCACAACTAAAGGATGAACAACACTGTATGGGTTTTTCTTAGACTGATGTCAATTTTGATTGGCTGATGCCGATATGCAACGCCAATATTTTTATTCAATATTTTTGGCCGATTTTTAAAAATGTCTATACATCTATAATCCTGTGTATGATGCTTCTGAACTGTAACATGAGTCTGTGTTGAACTGTGACAGCAGGGGACGCTTTATTAGGGGCATAGGGCTGATTTATTCAGGACATTCATGTGAAGTAGGTACTTCAGAGGGAGCTCTAACTATCGACCAGATATGTCAGTCGATGTCTCATTAGTACACAAAGTAATACAGGAATGTTAAAAGTAAGCTACATAAAATTACACTTGAATGGCAATAATCACTATAAACTCAACCTGATACGCTCAAAGACACTTTACAATTTCATTTTCAATTTTCATTCACTCCATACTCGGTGGTAAGCTACTATTGTAGCCACAGCTGCCCTGGGGTAGACTGACGGACGCGAGGCTGCCAATCTGTCTGACCACCATCAACCACTCACTCACTCACTCACTCACTCACTCACTCACTCACTCACTCACTCACTCACTCACTCACTCACTCACTCACTCACTCACTCACTCACTCACTCACTCACTCACTCACTCACTCACTCACTCACTCACTCACACACTCACTCACTCACTCACTCACTCACTCACTCACTCACACACACACCACAGTCACCCAGGTTTTCTACTGTTCCCCAATGGTCTCCCATCCAAGAATCAACCAGGCCCTTCCCTGCTTAGCATCCGAGATCTGGTGGGATTGGCGAGAGCAAAGGATGTGCTTTGCCTCTGATCTAATGTTTTAAAGTCTATTCTATGGACAAGGCGAAGCCACTGCAGAGATCTGATTACTGGACTAATATGGTCAGAACTCGTGCAGCAGCGCAAAAGCTTAACTTTTGCGTATGAGAAGAGATACGAAGAGATTGCAGAAGCAAAGGAAACAATAAAATCCAAATAGCAAAATGTGACAGATCATTTCACATTTATACCAAAACTCTCTTTTTTTAGGTGGATATTGACTGGTCTCTCTAAGCCGGACCTCTCAAACTGGCTGTGCTCTGAAAACGTAAGGATTCACTGAAGATAGGGCTGCTGTGCAGAGCTGTTTAACTTGGAGCAACTTGGCCCTTCTTTCAGACTGTGTGTTTGTGTTGGACGGGCCTAGGGTCTGGCTGAGCTCAGAGCCAGGAGCTAAAGGTCTCTGGACACACCTCTGCTCTGTCCTCTGTCCTCTGTCTGTGGAAGCTAAAGTCTGAATTCTCACAGAGGCTGGACTGGACTGGGCACAGATCATGGCACATAAAACGTACTGGCTCAAGGGCGGGCAACGTGCATGACTTAATACACTTTTGGCCAATGTTTTTCTCTGTACTTTACAGAGTCCATGGATTTCTTTTCAGATTAGTTTATTTTGACGTGTAAATAGGTTTAAATTAATAGTTGACTTAATGTTGATCACTGACAGTTGAAGAGCTGTTCCTATGTGGTACGGGTAGGATTGTCATTGTTTTTATGTGGTTATTAATTCATTCTTTTCTATGACGGTTCAGTGGATAATCAGGACCAGTATTCAAGAGGACAGGGGACAACAGGGTAATGGGCTTTAAACTTTAGAGGAACTGTTTCAGCTTCTACCCTGGGAGCAGTACTTTGAGTCAGACCAGGAACCTTGTCTTTGGTGATGTGGTTACGTAGAGATGTATGAAGCAAGTGTCAGTCACTGCATTTGGCATTTACCTTTAAATAATTATTTCTCACACAATCGAGCTGCTAATTTAAGGTCAGTTAGACCCTCTTTCAACTTCGATGTGTGGAGCTCCTCTTTGTTTTGTGCATCGAGAACAAAAGCAATAAAACTCTGTGGATCCTTGCTTTTCTGTAAACTCCCAAGGCTGTTCATTGCACGTTGTATTTCCTGCTCAATTCTGAATTATCCGCGATGAAAGTAGCGGCAGGATATCACACACACAGCAGCGCAGCGCCGTATCCGTCTGGTTTTTCAGTGCAAACATGAGCAGACAGGGCTTCCTGTCACTGAACAGGGACTGGGGGCTTTCAGGGACTGTCCCCATGAACCATTGGGTGCAAAAACGCCTATTGTAAACATTACCGGGCCACATTGAACTATTAATTACCTTAACCCTGTGAAGAATTGTTAGGAATGCTTCAATAGAAAGAAAGGGTTAGGGTTTGATGGGACCACACCTTTACTAACAAATTACCGGTATTCAATAGAGCACATCTGGGACATCATGTCTCGGTCCATCCATCAACGCCACGTCGCACCACAGACTGTCCAGGAGCTGACTGATGCTCTAATCCAGGTCTGGGAGGAGATCCCTCAGGAGGACATCCGTGGTCTCATCAGGAGCATGCCCAGGCGTTGTAGGGAGTGCATTCAGGCACGTGGAGGCCACACACACGACTGAGGATGATACAGACTCGTTTGGAGGAATTTCTACAGAATTTGGATCAACCAGTGACCTGATTTGTCACTTTGATTTTGACTATAATTTTGGATCCAGACCTCCAGGGGCTGAGAATTTGATTTCCATTTATCATTCTTATGTTATTTTGTTCTCAACACATTGCCCTACACTATGAATAAAGATTTTCATCCGAAAAATCGAATTGATTGACATCTAGGATGTGTTTTTTGAGTGTGCCCTAAGTTTTTGTGAGCAGTGTATGTACATATATAACAAACCTTTATTTGCAATGATTAATATTGAAATGCCATTTTAGCTTCATGGTGTGCCCAATGAATAATGTAAGGTTGTGATTCACATGCTTGTCTGTATGGACGAGCACAGTCCTCCTTTACAAATTACATTACATTGGTTTTGCATGTGTTTCTTATTCATGAAGCATTTCCAAGGGTAAATCGAGTCAAAAGAGAGTCAGCAACAGCAGCAATTACGATTGGTATACAGTACTTACTACACGATCATTAGTGGTTTAATAATGTGCCTTTAAAATATCATTTGGTGCAGCCATGTAGAACTTATTCGAATTTACCTCAGCCCAGTACAGTGGTGACTTGTGGTCAATAATAATTACCCGTAGGTTTTTCATTGTGTGTAGGAGTCTTCATATAGAGCTAATGGGTTTGAGAGAGAAACGTGTACCAGTCTCCAATCCAGACATAGCACTTCAGAGTGAGAACAAGCTGCTGACAAGAGACGCATATGAGCCGTGTAAATTTAGAGCACAGCCTTCTCAGCATGTGATACTGTATTACAGAAGGCATTAAGCACAATCCACGGAGATCAAGATAGAGTTCTGTACATGGGGAAATGATTTGTTTAATGCCGAGCTAATGTGAACTGCACATATTCACAGTTTGAGTCCATCTCTGGGCATTATACAATTGCAAAGTTGGGTCCATAACATATTGACAATTTAGACCATATCATTGAATCATCCTTTTCTTTTTCATTCTGCGGTCAGCGTTTGAAAGGCAAAGCAAAATTTGACAATGCGCTGTCCGTTTTTGCTTTTTTCACTTAGCCCTTGCAGTCAGAGCAGTCTTTTCTTTGATGTGCATGGTGCCATTATACTCTGCTAATAAGAAAAAGTGACACAAACGCATTTGGAAATATTAGGGTTTCACTAAAAGCCAGCTGAGGCTTCTGGTGGGATAGATAGACGAGTGGAAAAGAGAGCGGCAGATTTATCTTAAGATACAGAGCCCAAAAATGAGAGAAAAAACTCCTGAAGCAGAATTGCAAATCACAGAAGTGCTCCACGGAGGCCAAACGTGTCGGAGAGATGAGACAGTGTGGCTTTAGCTTAATTTGGTGTTACATGTATTTTTTGGGCTCGGTAGTAACTGTCACGCACCACTTTTTAAAATCAGGATGCCAATCTATTTGCAATGAAATGGCGTTCTCATGTTGGCCTCATATGGTGGAGCGAGATGTGGTTGATAACGACACGCAGAGCTGCAGTATCTTGTTATCTTGTTCCTTGCTAGATTTGAATCGTGATTCATGCGAGCTATTCTTATATCCTGCAAGATCCCTATCATGATTTTTGAATGACAAACCGTCTTCAAAGTGCCCGAAGACTGGCAGTTCGCAGAGAATAACCTTTCGTCATTAGTTTGTCAGGAATGGGTGAATTTTGCTGCTTTCCTCATTGCTAAATTATGCGACATAGGGAAGAACTAGAGCGCAAAAATGGGTTGAAACATTTTTAAACTCTCTGATCCTGTTTTGACTTTTCAGATCTGTTGTTGCTGACACCACTCAAAGCAGCTCAAAGACCTTTTTTAGAACACAAACATGTAAGAGTTTGCTTTAATGTCTGCAGGGGGCCAGGGCCCAAAGCTCCAAAGATAGCACAGAGGCACAGGCACAAACTGAAGTTTGGAAACATGATGCAAACGTCTATCAGGGTGCGGCATGCTTAATATCAGCGGTAACTGTAGCGTTAGCAGTAGCTTCACACTGCACCAAGATCCACTGTCTGTCAATTTGTTCTTGTAAAGCCCAATGAAAAAACAATTTGTAAATCACCTATGAAACAGACAGCCAACAGCGAAATTGACAAACAAATGAAATATCCAAATGTCCATCAGTCAACAGTGATGCAGATGGATGGTTGCTCTGAGCGTCCCATGTCCTGAGATCCTCCTTCTCAGCAAGAGAAGCCTCAAGGAAAACCATGTTGAAAAAGAGATCCATTCCCATCGATGAAAAGGTTAGAGACGAGCTCAGGGCTGGCGAGAGTTCACTTACACAAGTTTAATATTATCTGAATAAGCCATATCGACAATGTGAATAGTTTCAATCAGTCCTGACATCTCATATGTAAGAAATGTATTACCAGTTTAAAAGTGTTATTTTAATCCTCTTAAAGCCCAGGGCAGTTTAGTGTTTACTTATTAGTGTCCAATGACAGCCAGCAAATAAAGCTGTTCACATTACAGTGTGATTATACTGAAGGTATTTAGTCGACGCTCACAGTCAAGCGAAATGATGAGGGCAGCAGACACATTAGCTGAGGCTGAAATGTAATGCATCCACTATAGTAAATGTATTTGAAACTCTCCCCACAAATTATCCCAACCGCAAAAGCAAAATGAGAGAGAAAATTGAGAAAATGTTCACAAAAAAGACCTTGCACTAAAGATGGAAATGTAATACAATTGGGAGAAGTAAAGGAAGTGAGGTATTTTTTCTTGGAGATTAGTTTCAACTTACAAGAAAAGAGAGAAGTGGCGATGTCCCATTTGAGATTGTTTCGATTAAGATTGCCGAGAGAGACCTGGAGGGGTGAGGACCAGACTTTTAATGACGCCGTTGCAGAAAATCTATTTTGCTTCGCACACAAAGATACACTTTTCAACACAGATCAGCCATGACAACACAACCATTGTCAGAGAAATTATCTTAACCACGGCAGCTCTTAGTGGCTGCATAAACAATATTCGGTTGAACATTGCGTCCTAAAAATGATGGAACTGAAACAAAGAGCAAAAAAAAGACATACTACATACATTTTATGGTTGTGATCAGCAAATGGAGAAGATTGCTGTTATGCAGGCAATATCACGCCCTATGCAAAGTACTGAACCTGTACTTTAGATCTATGCAAATGTGTTTTGACATGTACAGTGAGAACCATATGTTTACATACACTTCATAAAAAGGCACATTTGCATTTTTGTCTCACTGTCATGAAATCAGAATTAACTTAATGATTTTTTTTTTTTTAGATCAATTATAATTTTAAAGTTATTTCTATTCTCTCAAATTCTCTCTTCTCTCAAAATGAGAGATAAAAACTACACAATTTTTATAACTTTTACTAAATCATTGTTTGAATCAATGAACCTGACACTTTCAAATGTTTTGAAATTGCACCAAAGGATGAACCAGTCTTGTGTTTCCAAGGACATGGCATTGTCATCTGGGCTTTCCCAAAATTGTTTGAAGGTATAGTATTAGTGTATGTAAGCTTCTGACTTTGTAAAAAGCAACATTTCTAAAAAAAAAACATTTTTTTTAGTTCTAATTGACCTAAGAAAAATAAAAGTTAATTCTGGTTTCATGTCAGACGGTGACGAAAAAAAATGCAAATGTGTCATTTTATGAATTGTATGTAAACATAATGGTTCTCACTGTATGTGATTATCCATAGTTCTGTCCAAAAGAAGTGACTCGTCTTGAGTCAAATAAAGGTGTTGTTAAAGCCGCAGAATAGCATAGCACCTGACAATTATTGAGATCTCGATTACATTTCAATTAATAGCACGACTCTAGTATGTGGAGTTGTTTTTTAGGCTGCTGCTCGTTGCCTGAAGAAGAGTGTATTTCATGTTGGCAGTTTTATTCAAGAAAAAAAAAGTTATTTGCCAATCTTCTGAAGCTCATAGCAATTTCTCATCCAAAGACAATATTGGTTTTATATTGCCACAGCGCTTTTGAGCCACTCTTTCCTCTTCAGCTCTGTGAGAAATAGACAAGCCTCTATGCAAATTATCTGGAGGCCTTGATTGACTATAAAAAAGTTATCTGTTGAAGAAAAATCCAGCGTTTAAAAATGGTTGCCTTTTTCAGCTGTACTATAATGGGAGATTTTTGTTTTGACAGCAACAGGCAATTTCTCATAATTAATTGAAAAAAGCGCCAGACAATTAAAGCTCAGTGGGATTCTCAAAGTTGACAGTGATGAATGGAGAGTAGCTCGGAGCTTTAATATACCCAGAGTGCTTTGCAAAGTGCTGACACCACTCACGACAATTCTCCAAAGTCATGTGTTTATTTTAATCAGCCTGGGCCCCATTACTGTCACACAACGCGGCTAATGTTAGTGTTTCTATCTGAGGCCAGGAGTTTACTGGCCCTGTTGATCTTCTTTTTACTGTAAATCCAGGCCGCACCCCTTTCCGGACCATCACATGACCAGCCAGGACCTATACCAGGGTGTGGGGGGGCCTGGCAGCTCATTTAGCTCAACTTTAAGAAGCATGTAATGGGGACACTGTCGTTTTGAATCTTCTCTGGGCTTCTCTGGCTTGGTACTGTTCATTTTTTGTTTTTTTTCTTGATGCCAGTACTTTAGTGATACTTGGTTTACAATATACCTGAACGATGCCTTTACTAAAATATTTCTTGTATAGAACCTGAAAACAGAACAATAATGTGTAGAAGATCTGCAAAAAAGCGAGTTCATCTCCAAGGTCAAGAAATATGTGGAAAAATGGGGAATAATTTGGGAAAAATTGTGGGAGAATAGGGCAAATATTAGTAATAAAAATTTAGCAAAAATTAGGAAAAAAATGGAAAAAAATAAAATAAAATAAATAATAATAATAATAATAATAATAATCATAAAAAATCAATGTGTGTGCGGGACAGGATAGGGAAAATATTTGTAATAAAAAATTGGCAAAAAGAAATTTAACAAATTGGACAAAACATTGGGCACCAACAGACCAACAGCATCAAACTTTTTTTTTCTTTCAATATTGAATTTTTCTCAATACCAGTAGAACCTGAACTTTTATTTACCCAGCCCTAACAATAAGACATGGCCAAAATATTCACTCCGTCATACATGCTTTGTGAAGAGCCTCAAACGTGCAGTATTAGTCAAACTAAAGTGAAGAAAATATTAATTAAACAACACTATAAGGCATTATATTGATTGGTGATTCATATTACCTTTGAGTTATGTTTATTTGAATCATACAGTGTTACAATTCTAGCCGGATGATAAAAGATTCAAAAGAATAAGAACATCAAGTTAAAAAAAATCAATAGGACTCTGCTGTTTATGAAATGAAAAAGCAGTCAATGAACATAAAAGCCCATAAACTCACAATAGGGATGTCTAAGTTCAGTTATTTGAATCCAGATAGCAGCACATTAACAGCAGCACTGCTTTTTGTGACTGTAAAGACCAATGGTAAACCGCTTTAATTATAAGATCAATGCCAATCACATCGAGTGGAATGAGCAAAGAGTAATTGCTTTGCATCTTTAAATCCACAGTATTATTTAGGTTTTGTTTCCCAAAGTCTGTGCCGGTTGTGCCTTTCAGCCCAAAACAACAGCACAGCATGCCAATTTAGTACATCGCGTTCAGACAGACTCACTTGGGCATCCCAGACTCACGCTATGCGCCGCTTATTTCCGCCTTCTTTCTCTGCTTATGACATATCTTCTGATGCTCCCATACCGTGTGAAGTTGTAAACATCCTCAGTGCTCCTTTTGATTTGCCGTAATGGCTCTATTTCTTCGCAATCAGCAGCGTTGCACCACATATTTTGTTTGTCAGGATTTTTTTTTTTTAATCGAATTATGAATCCAGTTTCTGTTCTTAGGTCAGTGCGTTTTGTTTACATAATTACCAACAACAAAGAAAGTTATGAAGGCAAAGAAATGGAGCCTGCCGTTTATGCCAAGGTGCTGTTTTGTTGATAGTGCATATCTGAGCCTCTATAGAAGTACATATCCAGGTTGGTAAAGTTCCCAGAGGTCTTCATTATGCGACGACAGAGCCAGTAGCTTTTTACCATTAAGATTCAGGTTCCCTCTTGGCAGTAGGAGCTTGGCATTTTTCACTATAGGGACACAGCAGCCGACTGCAGGGAGGAACATTGCACGACTTGTTGATGATGATTGCAGTCCGATGGCCTCGCAATCACCCGCACTCTTACCGGGGATATTTTTTAACACGTATTTTCTCACCAATGCGGCTTGGGTTGCGAGTATGTTGCAGTTATTGTTCAGGGCAAAATGGAGAATAAGTGCAGAAGTCTGAAACATTGCAGCTAAAGCAATGGAGGGTTTATAAAGGTGGCACTGCAATGAAAATTAAAAGGCTACTTAAAGATTTTACCGATAAACGTATTGAACCTGGGTTGCCATAAGCTTCATATTTAGGCTCCAGAATCTGTCACTAATGGAAGCCTGCACTAGGACTAATTGTTACTTGATTGTGACAAGTGCTGGTGGTTTGGAAATGAGAGGAAGTCCTTTTATTCTCTATAGCAAGTTGGTATTATTGATCCAAAATGTCTGTGTTTGCATTATATAAAACCCTCTTTAGATTCTTTGTTATAAAGTAACATTACCATTTTTATCAGAAAAATCAATATTTGGTTTGAACATTTTTGTTGTTCCGGAGGAGGCAAAAATCTTTCGTACCCCACTTTTGATCAATAAACTATGAATAGTTATATGTTCTGTAGGAAGATATTTTCCACTATCTGCATCAAACAATAAGCCACAGCAAATCATTTTCCTCCATCTAACACAATCCTTTGCAGAGTCTTAACTGACTTCATGTGCTCTTTCACCACATGCAGTAAATCTACTCTTTGGTCCTATTCCAGGCAGTTATAATACACAGTATCCGTCTACCAATACATCCTGAATACTTGCTCTATATGAGCTAACATCTCAAGCTGTCTAATTGCTAAAACATCGTACTTTGTCCCTCTGACCTTCTCATTTTTAATTCTATCCATTTTCGTCTCTACCTCCGGTCTTTGAAAAGACACTCTCTGAACTTCACTCTAAAAACATTACAGGTCTCAGCACTGGAATATACCCCTTCCATTTCTGACACAGTTCCTACAAAATCCAACCTGCATGCTAAAGTCTCTTCATCTGTTTCTACACTCTCTGCTGCGCTGGACCATTGACCCCAAGTATCCCTACCTATCTGTAACTTCATCTCTCCCCTGGGGCTCATTCTCACACATTCTGTCTTGCAGTGGCCAATCTATATGGCATCCTTTTCCACATACTCTTGACTTCTGCTATAGTGTTATTTTATTTCATTTATTAGTGTTTCTTTTTTTATTTAACCATAAAAATTGCACTGAGATTAGAAATCTCTTTTGGGGAGTCCAGTACAAGTCTACTGTACATAGACCACCATAGTATTCTGACAATATTTTTAGAATGGCCTAAATGTAACAAAATGTATGTACATGTAAATGGCATTTGGTCCCTTAAACTACGTGTTGAATTTCACAGGCGTACAACATCGTAAAAACACTTTTCATGCTCCTCAGGTCTGGCAGTGCGGTGGCAGTGTGGAGGTGTTGCCTTGTTCCCGTATCGCGCACATCGAGCGCGCTCACAAACCCTACACTGAAGACCTGACATCCCACGTGAGACGAAACGCTCTGAGAGTGGCTGAGGTTTGGATGGACGAGTTCAAGAGTCACGTGTACATGGCCTGGAACATCCCGCAGGAGGTCAGGCTACACAGCATTTTATCACACACAAACATAGATCATTTGAACAAGATGTTTTGTCTTTACCTAATTTTGTCATAATTTCCAACACTGCATACGATTACCATGACAAATGACCCCACCCTCCCACACACACAGTCTATCATTTTTATGCAAATCGTTCAATATGAAAAAGTGCTCCACATGTTTTGCTTATTAACCAAGCTTGGGAACTCCATACATTTACTCAATTAGTAAGTCCTAAAAAACATTGATTATTGATCATTTGCAAATGGCATTTTCCCATTCATCTTAGAAAGCACTTCATATTGTTATATTGACGCTAAAATGGCTCCAAATCTCTCCAAACTTTGAGCACAGTGTAAGATAAAAGTTATGCTGATGGCTGCCACATTGTTCGACCTCCAGACTTGTCCCTTTAATATTGAAAAGAAAGCACAGTTGAGATGCGAAAAGGTTGCACAAAACCCATATTAAAATACAGGAGACACAGCCTGCCTCAGTCATAAATCTGCAGGATTAAAAATCTAAATGTTAGAAGGTCCAGTGTCAGCCGCTCTCATCTGTTCTCGCTGTCTAAGACGTTTAGTTAAATCAGGCCTCTGGGCCACTGCGAGACACAAGACCATTTCTCAACACCTTTTTCCACAATTAAAAACGTGCACTGGAATAAATACATAATAAGGCTGAAACATGTTTTAACCAAGGCATTAATAATAAAATCAAGATCTTTAAAAAAATCATTCATTTTAATGTTCTGCCATATTTAATATTTTTGCAGCTAGATATGAATAAGAAGTCCTGTGTTTTAGCTGTGAACTATTTTTAGTTTGACTCTGTGCTTTTTTTGAGCAAAGAGATTTATTAACATGGAAATGATCTTGTTGTTTTATGTAAAACGTTGCGTACCTCAAAGGCTAAATCAAATGTTTTTCCTGCCTTCGTGCATAATCTGTTTGAATATGTAAATCCAGGTTATGAATAGTTGAACATCTGCAGGCAATTCATTCTGTCAATAATGAGGTGTTTAACAGGGTCCGTACTCAAGAAGCATGAAATTTAGCCCCAGCCTCGTGGTGTAAAGGCAAGAGGAAATTGTCAATGTTAAATGACCTTAGAGAGATTAGTTAGTTACTGACATAAGCAGATACGAATAAGCATTTACGTATCAAAACAGGACAATACATCTCATATTACAGTGGTGAAAGTGGCACATGAAGGCAAGCGGCTTTCTCTGACTAAGGTTGCTCGTTCACTTTACACTTGACCTTGCACAAACTGTCATGGTTTTGTCCATGAACGGGACTCGAATTCTCCTTCACTGCCCACTCATGTCATAGTATGTGGCTGGCTGTGTTTGAGAGGAATCTTATGTAAATACTTGGCTCATCAGACAATCAGTCCTATTATTGTCCTCATAGCAAAAACAAGAAGGCCTGTCTTTTATGCCTTGTTCTCTTACATTATTTCCCATACACCTTTTATGCAGAGACTGATGAATATTAATATAAATATATTTGTGCATTACTGACTGACTGACTGGTTGATTGATTGATTGCATTCCTGTCATGTCAATCTTTCCGAGAGTGGGTTATGCTGCTGTACAGTATTGCCTCTGTGCAGTAACGCTTTTCTTTCCACAAACTAAGAATGCTCATTGTTTCTCTCTCCTATGTGTACTTTTGCGGCTGTCAGGACTCCGGGATAGATATCGGCGACATCTCGGAGAGGAAAGCCCTGAGGAAGAGGCTGCAGTGCAAAACCTTCCGATGGTATCTGGTCAACATTTACCCAGAGATGAGAATGTACAGTGACACCATCGCGTATGGAGTGGTGAGTCCGTCTTCCCTAGTGTTTTCCCAGACGGTCATTTAGTCCTTAGAGCAAAGATGTTGTGTTTGCTAAATCATAATTACAAGAGGCATAGAGGACGTGAGAACGAAAGTTACGTTACATCATGTTTAATGAGATCCAGAGATCCACACGCTTTTTTTCAGATCTATTTATTGAACATACACCAATCAGGCGTAGCTTTATTTTATTTTTTTATTTTTTTAACTTTATTGTGTGGTTTTACATTTCAAATGTGTACATTTTTACATTTCTGTTATTACACACAATATTTAGTGTGTGTGTATTTAGGAAAAAAAAGCTGAAAAAAAATAATAATAATAATTCCTTGTTTTATACTACATCAAAGCTGCCATGTGTTTGAAAAAAAAAAAGGAAAGAGACTCCCCATCATGGGATTCTAATTCTTAAAATGGGTATATTCTAATATATATATATACTGTATATACACCTATATGCAAATTTTTTATCATCATTATTATTTTTTAATTATTATTATTTATTCATTTATTTTATATTACTATATAAATCTGTTTTGGTTGAAGAGAGACCATTTGTTTTGGAACTCAGCTTCTTTGTCATTTATTACATGAGTCAATCTTTCCATACGTTGCTCCAGGCGTAGCTTTAAGGGAAGTTGCTTATTATGTCGCCTTAAAAACACAATTAACATCATAGTACACTGCAAAAAGTAATTTTGAAAATACTATTTTCTTGAAATAAGTACTTTTGTCTTTGATGTGAGAGTCTAATTTCAAGATATCTGTCCATGTGGCAAGATATTTACACTTACACTAAAATAAAAGAAATCACCACTCTTAAAACTAGATGAGAGATCTTAATTTACTTGAAATAAAACTGTTGTTGTTTTATCTTAATTTAGGTGTAAATTAGGGATGCACCGGTGCACTGTTTATACTAATATAAAATAGCCTGCCCCAATCATAGTGTAGAAAATCCAATGATCCTTGTTAAGTCTTTTTCCATTAGTTTATTAATAGATATAACTGATAATTGATCTGTAACATCATGACAAGAAAATATAAGACTTTATTGATCTCACACTGGAGATACAGTAAAAGGACCATTTACTAATTCACTCACAGCAGCCACTTTGAAGAAAAGGGTAAACTTTATTTACCCTTGTTATTTTATTGATTCAATACTTTTAGCACTAATAACTAGAACTCAAAATTGGTTTGGTGAGGAATTGGAAGACCAGAGGCACAGTTCTAGTGAAGGCCCGAAGTGGCAGCCCACAGACCAGCTCCAAAGACCTACAACATCATCCTGCTGCAGATGGTGCCGCATCGTTCAACTATTCAGTGCACTTTACACAAGGAGATGCTGTATGGACGAGTAATGCAGTATTTTGGAATAAGGTGCTGTGGACTGATGAAACTTAAATAAAGTTATTTGGGCAAAACGAGGGCCATTATGCATGGCAGAAAAAGAACACAGCATTCCAAAAAAAACACTTGCTACCTACAGTCAAATTTGGTGGTGGTTCCATCATACTGTGGGGCTGTGTGGCCAGTGCAGGGACTGGGAATCTGGGAAACAAAGTTGAAGCTGTGCCGGGGCTTTCAACAAGACAACGACCCTAAACACTGCTCAAAATCTACTTAGACATTCATGCAGAGGAACAAGTACATCGTTCTGGAATGGCCATCTCAGTCCCCAGACCTGAATATTATTGAAAATTTGTGGTGTGATTTCCATGCTCGGAAACCACCAAACCTGACTGAACTGGAGATGTTTTGTGAAGAAGAATGGTCCAATATACCTTCCACCAGAATCCAGACTCTAATTGTAGGCTGATTTTGTTTAAATAATTCTTGCACACTTTCCATAAATCATATAAACTTTATTTCACTTCTCAAATATCACTGTGTTTGTCTTTCTGATCCAGACAACCATTGATTTATAAAGGGAAAATCATGAAAATTTAAAGGGGTGCCCAAACTTTTGCATACCACTGTATGTAGCGCTCTTCCGTGCATTTTGGTAGTGTCATCAATGCTCTTCATGCACATGATGGAAGTAGCCTGCCAGTCTGCGGCAACATCACCACCACCAATCTTCCTTTAGAAGAACAGAAGAATGAGCATTCACTTATTTTTTGTTTAAATCAGGCTTATTTTTGGCCCTTAGTTACTCCTCTTAAAGATCATAAACCATGATTACTTTTAATTTCTACAAATTCCAATTCAACTGAACACTGAAGAAGGATGAAGCAGGATTTAGAGTGTACCTCTGAAGAAAAAGTAGGTTGGCAATAAAATGTATCTGCCCAAAATGGGTAGTGTGTGAGACTAAAAATGTCACTGTTGAGAACGTAACAGGATTTGGATTCTGGTTGTAAGGTTCTGCTGGTGTATATTAACATTTTTCCAAAAACGGCACCGCCAGATTCTAAGTTGTAAATATCGCAGCCTGCTCTAGGGCTATTGTGCAGTACTGCGTTAGTCAGCGGAGGTGACAGCCAGCAGCCTTCGTGCCTGTGCCTGTATTTGCCCACTCTTCTTGTTCTTCATTTCCAGGTCCTCCTACCTCTCATCACACAGAGACTCCCTAACACACACCGACACTCTGGAGTATCATTCAGCCCGGCTTTCCAAAAGACTATGTGTTTTCTCCAGTGCAGGCTCACAAACAGCTGAGGGATGCAGAGGAAAAATAGGCCAGGCTCATTACGTTCACTTTTCCAAGTGTTTGACCTCATTATGTTATATTTACTGCTTGAGTTTGAGGGCTGAGAGTTGGTTAGTTTTAGAGGTCACGGAGCTGTCATTTCTGTTCAAATTATGTTAAAAGAAATGTTTTTATCATGTCATCGTTATGGTTTGGAATTGTGGAGCAAGTGTCTGCTTCTGGAGTGACACAGTAATTTATAAGACAGACATTTCTAGTCAACAGGGAGCTTATCCAATCCCAGCTGTATTCCTCTAAATTCACAAGTTCACCCAAGTCTCATCCAAATCCAACCAGGCTTCCCACAGGGCACAGCATCCCGAACAATCAGAGACAAATCCTCCATGACAAATGTGAAAATCAGATGAGTCTGCACGTATTACTGTGTTATGCAGTGAAAATAACAAGGGAAATTAAAGTATCCATTATTTATAGTTATACCAAGCTTTAAAAAAAAAAAAAAAAAGATAATAAAAAAATAATAAATACAGCACGTTTACTGAAACATTTAAAACATAAAAGTATTATGTCTTCAGTTTGTGGTACTTGTCTTCACTGAAATGACTGTTTGATTGCTCTTGTAATCTGATGAACTGATTTTGCCTCCTTCATTATTTAATCAGACAAAACGTGCTCTGAGACTAAAACTTTCGAATTTTGTATTTTACTAATTGCCATGACTTTGATAATGACTTCAATTCACTCCGCTTGACTTAACTGTGTGAAGGAAGTCGTTTTGGAATGCAAGGCATCAAAATATCGGCAAATGAAACCAAATAATAACTGGATCTACAGTCTAATCACACTGTGTCCCTGTGCTTCAGCTGAAAAACTCCCAGAAGATCGATCTGTGCTTGGACCAAGGTCCTGACAATGACAACGTGCCCATCCTGTATCTGTGTCACGGGATGACACCGCAGGTGAGTGACAGCTCTGTTTTTCTGAAGGGCACACTTCATAAAGTATTTTGTTTTTGTCCTGTGGCCTTTTACTTTGAGGAAAAATATCACAAATATCACTCTTACTCTGATGCATGAGACCATAAACCAGTGGATTGTTTTAATTAAGGCAGAACGGTCTCTGTTTATGAAACAGCACTTCATGCGTGTCTCACTAAAATGACTAAAATCACTGATTTTGTGGGTCCATAACCCAGTTTATACAAAAGTTTTTTGTTATGCCATTGTTATGCCTTTAGAATGAAGACTTAAGGCATGAGATTCAGCTTTTGCCACATTGCCAACTGCTGCTCAACTTTCATTAACTGTGACACTTTGAGCAGTCACTTTAATGGTGTTTTTAAAGGCCGATGTGGCTCCGCTGCTCCAGGATATGTCTCAGCCACAATAATAGGCAGTTTAAAAGGCTGCAGCATCAGAAAGCCTTGATTATCATTTACTCTGCTGCGCGGCCTCTTCCCACTCCCATCGATCCCTCATCCTATTATGTCGGAGCAGATTGTTTTCACACATTGCTTAACCTTGGTTTGACAGTTGTAAACTTGTCTTATAGACTAAAATGTTTGATCTGCTTTAATCCCTCTAAATACAAATCCATCTCCTGGACATGTTTCACACCCCATACAAATCCATAATGAGCGTTTCTGGGAATCTTTGATCGACAAATTTTCATATAAAACGAGATTTACAAAAGTCTACCCAATATGAAAAGTTGTATACTAAATATGTACCTAGTCTGAGGTAAACCCAGGAAAATCAACAGGATTGCAGTAAAACCAGAATAAGATTATAGATGTGTTTGAGTCTACATATTGTGAATAGACAATGTATAAAGCATATGACAGAAACCTACTGTTATTTTGTTACACACTAATAATAGACAAATACAATATTGCTGAATCTACCGCAGTATTCAAATAGATTTTCATTGTTCCAGGGCATTGTGCTAGATGTGAGGCTTTACAATGGAGAGCAGGACATCAAGATGGCAAAAAAACACACAAAAAACCCATACACTTACACTAAAGGTCTTGTGTGAGTGAGGTGAGTGAGACTCCAGCCAGGAGATAAAAATCTTCTCCAATTGAATAAAATAAATTCATAATTCTTTGTTATTTAGGGTCTGTGCTGAATTGCACAAGGCTAAGACAAAACAGAGCTTTATTTTGCTGCTGTGGTTACACAAGAGCTGCTACAGTGCATTATCACCAACATGAAGCAGGTAACCTTATCACCATCTCAGTAATCAGATCAGTTGGCTGCAAAGAAAGCTTTTATTCTGAAAATTGCATGTGTAAAGTAAAGAGATGAATTGCGATGCTTGAACTGGTTACATTCCAAGCACCTTAAAGAGCCTATAGTTTGTTATTGACATGGGGACAGGCCAGAGTCCTATAGTACAGAAATGGTCTTTCAACTGTTAATGTAAAATGGAGATGTTTTGACTTGGTTTATTGCTCCCTTCTCTGTAATTGCTGAGCCCATCCACATGAAGCAAAACTGGCACAAAGATTAATGTCTTCTTCTTTGTCAGCACAAATGAACTAAGGTTAATATAGTTATACAAAATGTTGTCTTTATTCAGTCACACGGCCCTATGGTTTTAGTGTAAAGGACTCACTAGATTGATTTGGCACGTTTTGTAAACCCAATTACCAACAAAAAAATCATATGTTTCAACATATAGATTTTCTGTAGAACATAAAGTATATATAAGCAGTGATCCGGCAGCTAACATAGTTGTTCTAATGCTCTGCTCTTTACTTTACTCTTCTTACTTTATAAGGACTTTTGCTACCGCCTCTAAATAGGTTTTTAAACCCGCAGCTCTTGTGATGTTCCTGGTTTGCAGTAGGTAGTGGTCAATATCTATCAACGATATGGCAACAGGTGAATCTCTGTTGCTCATAGTGCTGAAAAGGCTGGTTCTGATTGAGAATGCCAGAATATAGAAAGCATTTCAAGGATGCATAATAAGCAGGTGGACACGTGCTGGTATTCCTGATTTGGTATATTTACATTATGACTTTGTACACTCTTTGCTCTACTTGTTTCAGAGCCCTACCTCTTGTAGCTACTCTGATCCATGCCATAATGAACATAAATCAGCTTAATGTATTTGTAATGCGTGTCTGTTCTTTGAGACAAGCCCTGAGCTCATATTAGAGACATGCTTTATTACCTGCAGCTGCGGAGGGTCATTATCTAAATGTCAGTCCCTGTGGGTGAAGCTGCGCCTTACACCGCCCATGTGTGTGTGTGTTTTTGTGTTCTTCTGCAGAACGTGTACTACACCAGCACACAGCAGCTGCACGTGGGGCTCCTCAGTCCGACCGTTGACGATGACGACAACAAGTGCCTGGTGGACGTGAACGGCAGAGCGCGCCTCATCGAATGCAGTTACGCCGCCGCCAAACGCATGAAGATGCACTGGCTCTTCACTCAGGTAATGCAAACGCTGTCTTTATTTATGCACATGATTGTTCTTTTTAAACTTGGCGAGAGGGCAGACATTTGATATATATCAGTAACAACCATATTTATTTTTAATGTTGATCGATCAATATGAGGGAAAAGGCAAACATCAAATAATCTTGCATCTCATAAATGTTTTTCTTACAACACTGAACATCGACACCTGCAGCAGCTTTTCAAATACATATTATTGTTTTTTGTTTCCACACACACAAAAGCAACAACTCTAAAAATCAGTCGGCTTAATCGTTCCTGTGTGTCTCTTGGAAAAGTGCACTGAGCCAGAGAGAGTTGTAATAAAGCAGTACATATAAAAGTTTTCCCTGACCCATCGACAGAACTATTTGTTATATTGGGTGTCTGTTCGTTACTCACGCTCAACTGTCCAGTCTTTGTCATGTTTTATCAGCAAGCGAGGCTTGTCTGCTTTGCTAAACCAGTGCACTGAGACTGTAAGAACAGCTGTATTTTTCATTTGTGATATAAAGTCCCTAACCTTGTACCAATGTTTGTGCAAGTCTTTTGAGCCATATATATTTTTGAACTTTTGAAAAAAATCAAATCAAAGAGTCCTTGTCTCTTTGATAATACATCGTGAAGGTACACTGCGGAGGATTTAGTAGCATTCGAAGTCTCTGTTAAACCTCGGCTTCACTTGAACACAAAACAAACACCATCGCTACTGGCTATTTTAAGATTACTTTTTGTTCAGTTTGTATTTGCGGTTTGCAGTAAAACAATGTTGCTCAATTGGGCCCAGAGAGGATTGTGTATGAATCCTCCAATTGAGCAGTGTAAAGTCTGTTCCACTGGTGCTGCGGAGGAGAGTAGTTATGTGTTTTGCAAGATCCAGAGCATTCCTAACCTGCATCTCTGCTCTTTTCAGGGAGGATCCATTCAGAACAGGAAATCAAAGAGATGCCTCGAGCTTGTAGCCGGCAGTGACAATGAGTTTGGCTACCAGCTGGCTCTTCAGAAATGCACTGGACAGAAATGGTTCATAACAAATGTGCTGTTTAGCAGTTCTTCATGATGGACTGCCAAAGGGACACAGGAGCTCGGCTCTGGCTGCGCACCACTGCACAAGTGCTTGTGTGAGAGTGAAAGACGCCTGTAGCAGAGCGGCTGAACACACTGAAAGCACCAGGATGTCTCCTGAAGAGCATCTCATAATGAAGCAGTTTACTTTGCCTACTCAATCAGCCATAATAGGCAGACATTTTCTTGCCATATTTGAAATGGTGGTCTCTTGTTGTTTAGTCAGATTACTGTTGACTCTAAAGGCGTAAAGGGTCCAATACAATTTTGTACTTTTTTATATTTGCTACTGTGTAGCAGGCTTTCTGACACTGTCTCTGCTGTAATACTGTATTTTCATTGTGTCTCAGGTTCCTAGGATGTAAAGTAATGGCAAAGTGTTGGAATACACCTGAATAAAAAATATTATTTTACAAATGTATCTATACAGACTTCAAGTTTGTAAAATATAGAAAATGACAGCAAAACACTTTGTGTGAATCTGATTTCGCTCTATTCAGTATATGCTATACAAAGAGTCAGTAAGGTGATGTATCCAGGTTGTTTAGAGAAACACAGGGCACCAGCTGAGCTATCGGAGGGGTGAGTGCACCTGGGATAAGACAAGTGCTGCAGCCTGTTTTCAACATGCCAGTCCTCATTACCATCCACAATCTGCACCACACCATAGCATTAAAAATACATGCAAACCCACTTTCATCAAAAGGACACCCCACACCAACTCAATTTAATATATGCAAAGAGAAAGCCCGCACACTGCAACTTTAGAACGAAGCACATCCAACAGAACACTGATGCCATGTATTTTATTTACAATGCCTTTTAAGTCCTTTGCTGGATTTTTCTTGCCGTATATGAATGCACATTGGCTTAGCATCCCACATCTACATTAATCATCCATGGTGTGTTCTGCTCAGCTTGTACAAACAATGAGTAGAAATGAGCTTATATCATGTTGGCTTCGCTTTGAGGCATTACATTCTGCAACAAATGTGTGCCGATAAAAAATCCAGCTGTAGCCCACAATGACAGAGCTGCGGAGCTTTTTCTGTCAGCAAATGAGTCACATGCAATATGTCTGCAAGGTGCTGGCCTGATTTAGACGGTGATAATATGTCTGACTCTGCTAGCATTTGCAAAATGACTGCCATTTTCCTCACCATGGAAATGAGACGCAGCCGATAGCGGGGACATCTTCAGAGCAGCTCATCAGAATGTCAGGGCAAATGAAGATGCTTTGTTCGGAAATGTATCAAAGCTAAATTACGCTGATGTATTTATCTTCAACATGGAAACATCTTTTGATAAATTTGGTATCAGTCGCTTGCACACCGGATTCAATTATTGGCTTTTCCACATAATCTCGGACATTCATCCATTCATTTTGCCCTTTAACTCCGGTTGCCAAATGCTCCTTCTCATTTTGTTTCCTAAACCTGCACAGCTTGGTGCTCCAGTCCTAACCAAGATCCTGGCTCAATATCTAGAGAGAGGTCCCCGGGTGCTGCACTGCTGATAAACTGCCTAAAAACTGAAAAGCTTAAGAGCTTAAAAATATTAATGCATAAAGTACAGTCATTACTAGCATGAGCATTAATTCTCGTGCAAAGATTTCCAGAGATTATGTGCTCCGGATCTTTCCAAGTCGGCTTTCGACATTTCTGTGCTTGATGAATCATATTTTAGATGGATATTCTTTTTGTTCTGAACACAATCTGCAAACATTTACCCATATAGTAGAGTATAAAGTCAACAAGTATATTTGAAGAATAAGAAACTCCTTTTCTCCAGCAATAATGCAACTTGACCACCACCATTACTGCTATACTTTAATAATTTCTATTATTATTGCAGTATCCTGACGCCATTATCTTTGCCATACAAACAACCCTTTAAAAATAAGATACCACAGTCTTCCAGTACACTCCTTTGACAATGATCTTAGCCGCTCTGGTTTCTATCTTGCCCATTCTGTCTGTAGTGTCTGCTATTCATTCTTATGGGAGAGGGATCTGAGAGGCGACTCATCACGTCCTGTCATTATTTCTGCCCCTGTCACCACAACATGAAACATTAAGGCACATATTCTTGGCACGAGGAGGAGCCCCGTGATGGAGGGAATGAGGCGAGATTTGAACACCATATGGCGCAAAGGAAGAGGCTTGTCGGGAGCGTGAGGCTCGGCGTGCTGTTTGAGATACAGGGAAGAGTGTGTGCCTGTTGTGTCTGCTGCAGGGGAGCCACAGGTAACACAATGTACTGCAATCTTGTGCCAAAAAAGTTAGTTATTTCCAAATCATTCTCAAGTTTAAGTATAATCTTGGTTGCAGTAACTGTAATAGTGCTGGAATTACTCATAGACATTTCCATCATATTACCGTGCTTTGTCTAAAATGGCATTTAAAGCGGTATTAAGTAACTCCTGCCCCTAAAGGCCATAAGCGCCACTGCAGGTGTCGTAGCATGTTGCAGTTTTTACTCATTAATTGTCCATGAGAGTAAATACTACGCTGACAGAAAAGACAAAGGGAGAGAGGGATATTGGATATCCATTTACACAATGGACGTAATTTTTTTCACTCAACAAGGCTGTAAATACTGTTAAAAGGTACACCGCGTAACATTTTGGACAATACTGTTGCCGGCAAAAAAAAAAACATGCTCCCAATGACCAGGTCAACACAGAAAATGCTATTACTGCAGTGGGTAATCAAAGAATAGATTTGGATGAGGACCAAACCTGTTTAAATCTCAAATTTAGTCACATCTCCATGGAGACGAGCTGGAGAGGTACCCACTCCTGGTAAAGTTTACAGTCATGTCTTAGGAGAGGTGAGCCTCATAAATGTGCGTTTGTGCATTTATGAGGTATTTTTCAATGATGAAAATATCTGTCATAAAGTAAACACTTGTATTTCAATTTTATTTTTTGAGTAAAATTCTACATGGTGCGGCTTTAAGTGGCACTAGCCCGCAGCTAGCTTTGCCTGTTAGCTTCTTCTTCGTGGTTAAGTGTGTATTGGTGACTCCGACCTGTAGGCAGCGAAGTTGCAGTCGTGGTTTTCTGGTCGGAGACACCAGGGGGAGATGAAAGACCCATCAACACTTGTATTACCCCCAGAGTGACTACAGAAAAGATTTATGAATGTAAACAAGTTACTTAGTACTGCTTTAAGTGGCAGTACCCCATAGTACCCCAAGTACCCAGGCTTATTCCTTCTAAAAACATATATTTCTATATACTGTATATTTTAAGAATACAGTGCTCCCCCCTCACCAAGGAGTCATATCAGGCGCTCCTACGCATCTAAATGAACATAAGCCTTTCCTAATCTAACATGTCTGGTCCCTCACTATCTCAGGTTAGAGGAGGAAGCAGATTTACCGGAACAATGTGAGTGGGTGTGCAATCCTTGTCTTCAGCTAAGCCCAAACGCTTCACATGTGGATAAATGTCACTCCTAATTGTTTTCTAGTACGGTGAAATTTCACGTGTGACTGTGTGTTGCTATGGTTACATGTCCAAAAGAAAAAAACTATACAGCCTGTCATGCTCCCGGTCGCCTCCGGCTATAGGTGAGTGCATGAACCGCGAAATACCTATGAGCTTATAATTGCTTTGAATGCAGATGTAATTTTAAACTTCAGCCTTTTCTGTTCTTGCTTGAACGCTTTGACCTATGAAAATGAAGATGGCATATCTATTCATGTTTGCGCACATCAGAATGTGATCTATGGTGCAGCACTATGATGGAGCGGAGATTAAGGGAATCAGATTTAGCCATGTGATAATAATGTTAGCTGCAGTTACAGAGAGAAATGTAATGAGCTGGTAATCTCAGTAATGAATTTAAAAGCCTCTAAAAAAAAAAAAATCAGTTGCTACACAAGCTCCCCGTGAAGGCCCCCTGTTGCGTCTGATAGCCTTCTTCTGCTGATGAGAAAAGGCACTGCAAAGTTTTGCCGCTTCTCAAAGCCACACTAACATGGGAAAAATTCCACATCATTTTGGGAGGGGTTTCTTGTGGCACATGAGTTCTCTTTTTTATTATACAGTATAGAGAGAATTAAGTTGGTTAGCACTTTTAATATCAGAGTAGGGTTGCCATATAAAACAAATAATTGTATTATCATTATGCTAAATTATTGCAAGATATGGCCAAAAATGCTGACACTACATACTGCTTTAGAAAACTCTAAACAATCCTACAACCAATAGCTCCAGTCCTTTCATTACAATTATTACAACTATTATATTTTGGTCATTATTTGTCTTTTTGGTTAGCACACATTCACAAACACATCCTCATTAATTCTCCAGTGTACAAACAATTCCTTGTCAGACAGACAAGGTATGGGGGCGTGAAGTGCCTTAGCCATGGACAGCAGTATGCACTGGATTACTGGGTGAACCACTGCCTCTCCAGCCACTCTCTGTATCCAAGTAAACCCTTTTCCCAATGACATGGTCTTTGGGGCACCAATTAAAAGAGCACGTACCCTCAGACTGTGCAATATTATGAAAGAGTACTCGTGCTCTTCAAGCAGCTCGCTCCTCTCGAAAAAACACATTATTGTAAATCATCATATGTCACAAACCAATCTTTGTAAATTCAATAAGCGTTAACAAGCGAGACTATATCAGCGGTGACACTTTCTCCATTGCCATTTGTGTGATTTGTGACGGTGATGGATGACTCGGCAGGAGCCAGAGTCCCCATGGATCAGATCAGACCCTGACAGTGGGCATAAACCACATTATCGTCAGCATGTTTAAGCATTTAATCTGTTTTCACCCAAGTTAAATTTCCCTCGTTCTGTCGTACCGCATTTGTCTTGTTTCTCATGAGTCAAGTCATGCCGGATCACGCACCGCTGTTTTCTGCAGACATAAGGGCAGAGTTAGCGCCAGGCAGAGATTCATTTTAGAGCGACTATAATTGCTGTCCCCTGTCCATTTGTTGAAGTGAGAAATAATATGGTCAGCTCCTCTATTTTTCTTTTAGTTATCAGAGTCAGGAGGAATCTAGGACAAATGCTGGCCTGCCTTAGTTACAGCTTAAATCCGAGTTATAACATTGCTCAACTAAGTGCTTTAAGACGATTCTGTTTGTTGTGGATTCCTCGTTGTTTAGTCCAGGTCTAAGAAATCCTAGTGTAGTTCTGGTTTAGTCTTGGCTG
Organism: Gobius niger; assembly: GCF_951799975.1. Lineage (NCBI taxonomy): Eukaryota > Metazoa > Chordata > Actinopteri > Gobiiformes > Gobiidae > Gobius > Gobius niger. Next base: position 20,341,026 of record NC_136855.1, on the reverse strand, counting down.
AGCAATGAAATCACTACCTTTAATCTTATTTAATAAGATGCCGAAATCTCGACACATCATGGCAAAGATAACCAATGTACGCGTTTCACTGCGTGTGCAATCACTGCAGTTGGCTGCGTTGTAGGAAGAGGAATGTTATTAGCACTGCACCAATGTTACACGTCTAAATTTATCCTCCCTCACACTGAGAGACTTGACACATTCTGCCAACACGTGATTTTATCCCCATAACTTAAAAATATTCACGTGTTAGATCCACGAAAGAATTTGTCACCTTTGTCATTTATTCAGTTCTAAATATAAGGCACTCACCTTGTTCTGAAAGCCTGTCTGTGGATATGACACATCGGCTCTTGACTCACACACAGTCTGTCAATCATTCCGTCTCCTGCCGCCCACTCAATCGCTTTTATGAGGCTCCATGTAAAACCATCTGCTGGAATATATTTTAACTATAGGCTTTATAAACCTCTAAATGAGCTGATCCACAATTTACCCTGATAAACTGAGAGGATAGACCTTTTTACATGTGTAGTCTTCAAGAGAGATTACTTTCATTTGGCCCCGTGCTTCAGCTCTTAGGTCTTTGATCGTAAGAAACAGTGGCACAGAGGCTTATCAAGCGACTTTAAAGACATTGACAGATACTTTTGTTTTCCAAAGATGCTATCCACAAAGCCCAGCGTACTTCTGTCAAGGTGGTACATTGCACCATCAGTCTTTGATTCAAGTGTCTTCTTATTCCAGGACTTATGACTCAAAATGATTGTAGCAACAGCAGATAGAATGAACTGTTCACTAGCATATCACATCACCCTTCAGCAGTCGGGCAGGAATGTCTTAATGGTTCAACGTTCACCTACAGTTTGTGTCCCTGCTCGATCAAGGCCTATTGCTCTGTCCTTGAGAAAGACACTTCGCCGAACTTATCTATTCATGAAGGACAAGAAATATTATCCCCCGCCTGAACTACAAGTCATCAATATGTATCAATGCAGCCTCGTGATTTAGTCCATGTACAGAGTAAAACCTTAACACTGCTTCCACTGAGAGTAATTTTAAGGTAGACAAAAAGCTAAGAGATGTGACGTGTGTACCTGTTCTTTTCCTTTGGACACTTTGCTGTGACTGGTCTGACACGAATTGTCTGGAGGGGAACTCAACCTCTATAGAGCAGAACCAGACTGTATCTGTATAGAATACAGAGAAGAAGCTGAAACAGTCCCTGGAAAAGTGACCCAGTCCTCCAGTTCTCCCCTGTCCCTGAAAGCACATCAAAGAGGGGCTGGCACTGAAACAGCCACGAGAACCACAAAAGGTTCCTGTGAAAGAGCCTACTATCTCCAGAAGCAAGACAAAGGAGATACGATTGCTCTAGTTGTTAATTGGTAAACTGGAAGAAACAAACTAAATAAATCTAGGATGCAAATATGCAAAATTTGTAATTACAAAAAGGCACTTTCAAATGATGTATGCACAGCAGCAAGTTACTGAACATCTCAGGGATGTGTTTTGAAGGACATAAAGCACAAATTCATAATTTGCAAACCTATAGAAACAAAAATGTTGCAACACTAGAAATGTATAAGTTGAGAGCAAAAAAGAGCTGCAACTGTCAAACTAATCCAACATTTGGACGATACAGGTGCGATCCGTGCACAGGCTCCGAGAAAACTCAATTTGCTGATTTAAACCTCGGATAAACAGGGGCTGAAGTGGAATATCCAACACACAGGGCTGAGGGCAGATGGAGCGCAATAATCTAAGGGTAGACTCAGAGCACCTGGTGCTATCATATTAAAAGGAAGAGTACACACAACGCAATATGCAATAATCCTGTGTATATTGGAAAGGGAAATCATCAATAACCTATTTCTGAGTGTCCTCACAAAACCCAGTCACACAAGAAAAGCAGAGCCACTTATTTAACATTTCTTTATCTGGTTTCTCTTTGGAAAACAGCACTGTTATCAAACAGGGACCCTTTAACCTTTTTTTTTGTTTGTTAAAGCAGTCTTTTACAATTTGCGTTGCTCACAGAAAACATGATTACTGTAAAGTAAAATGAACTCATGAAGCACGCCACATCTCGTTGAAAGGGTTATATATGTTTATGAAAATATTATATTTGCTCTTTGTAGCTTTAAAACATTTGCTGTTGCATTTTACAGTAATTCCATGATACATTTTTGATTTACACCTCTGAAGTCGATGCTCGCTGGAGGTTTAAATGTATAATTATCTACAGCTTTGTAAATGTGAATCTGCATAATTGTACATGCAGAGTGTACAAATGCTGGTACTGCTGCATTAAAAATGTGATTGTGGGATGAAAAAAAAAAAAGATAACATATGCTTTCGCCACCCACAAAATACAAAAACATGCACACTTGAAAAGTATAGGCTAATCCTCCAGCTTGGAACTCCCCGACCTAGATCCTGACATGTCCCCTTACAGGTTGCATTGACGCACTGGTAGGACAGGTAAAGGAGAAAAAATTTAGTCTACAAATGCAATTACAATAAATCCTTCAGTACATTTAAATTTTATAAAAAGTAATACTTGACTTTTACATTAGATAAGCATTAACTCACTTTCAACAAAATACATTAGAATTATTATTTCCACTCAGACATCTACTCAATAAGGTTTCATAGGGGATGTTTTCTTTTCTTTTCTAAAATTTTAACCTCCCTGTCCGTAAAGGAGTATCTTGTGGCTTTGAGGTGGAGGTGGACAGCCAACTGAGGGCTTGTGCTTTCCCTGCGGTGTTGATAAAGCCTCTTCTGAAGCTGTTGTTTGGTTTCTCCAACGTAATGCTCTTGTATCCTTTTCTTTGCATCGAATAGAATAAATCACATTGCTCTGTTTGTGGCTCGGGGTTTTGTCTTTAGGATGAACTCATTTTTGTCTCAGTGTGTGAACTGGTTTGAAGTACACTGGGATTCTGTTTTGTCTCAAGATTCTCTGAAGAGAGACCCCTGCTACATAGGACAAGGACACACCTTTCTTCTGGGCTCTGTAGCCTGTCTGTCCTGTTCTTTTGGTCTTCTTCCCCTTTGTGCTTTAGGGAAGGACCATTTAGGACAGCCACAGCCTGTGAGGGATCTCTGGACATGTTGCTCCTCTTTGGTCTTTCCCTTTGCACTATAAGCACCTGTTTAGCTCAGTGTTGGAGCGTCCTGATGACCCCTAGTTTGTGCTGGAGAGGGTGATTGGAATCAAACAGCAGGTATTGGTCAGTGTTGGAAACATTCTACACTTCAACTACAGAGTACAGAAAATGACTCCAGAACCACTGAAGATGGACAACGCTTGTACGACTGAGAGCTTTCACAGACAGACCTATTGCTTTGGCATGTGCATGTTTGTTGATTACATCTCATCATTATCTTGTTCTCTCATTGGTAAGTCAAATTTCGGTGTAAAAGTACATCCCAACATGCATCCTTTTGCCATTCTCAAAGAGGATAAATGACCCCAGCAAAGCGACAAATGGGGACTAGGAACCACTTAACTCAATCTGCAACAAAAGATTTGCTTTTTTTCCCTTCTTTTCTTTAGAGAGAAAGCTCTGTAAAAGCATGCTAAGTCGCTATTATAAGCAGATTTTACTGAGGTGCTGGGGTGGACTTTGTGTTGGGCGTTCAATACCGGGTTTGTGAACTCGGTGACTCACACTAAAGCATAGCGCTCTAACAGCTGACCCCTGCCGATATTGCTGCTCACAAGACTTCCCGAGGTTGTTTGAGGTCATGCCGGGTCAGGAGTGCACAGCGTGACAAATGGCCTCAGATAGATACATTTATGCCACTTGGTCCTTGGTCTAAAGCCACAAATCTAAGTGCTTCGATTGAGTCGCTCATTGTGGCCATCACCTGCGGAAGTTCCTGTGAAGAGGTCTGTGCGCACAGCAGACGAGAGGACTTTGATTGACAGCATGAAGGATTTCCAATTTCAGCAGGACCTTGGCATCGAGCCAGAGCTACGCCACAGTGAGCTAACCCAATGTGTTAGGGAGCGCAAGATGGCAGGGTGATCTCAGTCAGATCAAGGAAGTGGTATTTTCAGTCCGTCACGCTGTTTCTGTTATTGGACAAGGTCAAGGTGTATGTTTTGAGACTATCAATGTCAAATGTTGCGGAAGAGACCACAAAAGGTCACAAGTACCAAGCCCAAAATGAATGGAAAGGCTTCTAGCTTACAATATTATGCAAAACACTGCAGATGATTTGCTATGGCAACAGAAAAAAAAAACATGGAGGAATAATATTCTTTAAAAAATCTGGCTCAAAAGTCAAACCGTCATTCAGACAAGAGAAAAGTGGAGATTTCTCAAATATGTGCAAAACATGATTTATACAGCCTGATTAATATGTGTGGCGTAACTGTAAGGAAACAGGATACATATTTCATGGTTATATGATTATTTATGACCCTAATCCTGTATAATTGTAAATTGTCCATATGGTTAGTATTGTCTGTAATAGGATGGAAGGAGAGCTGCAAAATAAATCATCCCTAGTTGCCATGCTATTTCCATCCTGTGTTTTAACTGAGCAGTATAAAGTGCAATTAGATACTTCATAATTATCCTTCAATTGCTCTGGAATGGGGATACATGAAGGTGATGGCCACTGCACAGAAAACGTGTGTGAAAAAGATGTTATAGGGAGTAATGGTAAAGAAGGTGCAAGGTCTTTTAGTAAGTATGCGGGGTCAATGATCCAGAGCAACAGAAAGAGAGCCCTGCCCAAAAAGGCTGGATGGGAGGAGAAAACAATGACAAAAAGATGGGATATCATAGCTTCTGCAGAAGAAATAGAAGCTTCAGAATATTCAAGCGGTAGGATCAGCAACATTGAACAGCAGGAGAAAGGAAAGAAACAGGGCTGACGTTGGGTGCCATCATGAATTGTGCCTGCCCGTTCACTCGTATTACATATCCGTACATCGCCATTACCATAATTATTTTAAGATACCATGCCATTTTCATCCTTTTGTCATGCTAGACTCACATAAAGAATGTCTGAAACCTTGTCTATTCCTCTGCTTTCAAATATGCGAACTGACAGGCGGATTCACCAATCGGAAAAACACATGGTCTGTTCAAATTAAAACAAATATTGTGGCTTATGCAAGTGTGAAGAAATGGCTGAAAGAAGCCATGTAAATCACACAAATACCCGGGAAAAAACAGCGTGGACTTTTGCAGAATCTAATGGGACTGGAGAAGCATAAAGAGACGAGAGAAGTCACAAAGTTTGCTCTGAATGATACAGGGACGCCTTTTCAAGGTTTGCTACAAATAAAAAGCTGTAATTGGTGTGAGCAATGTTCCAGAGTCGACCCTCAGGCTATAACTTGAATAAAAGTAGAAATACTTCTAGTCAACTGCAGCTCTTTTCAAGGAGATAGGGCTGTTATGTACATGGGACATCAACCTCAGCATTGTGGGTTTGAGAATTAGCTGAATGTTTGTGTTAGTGTTGTGCATAATAACTTAAAAACATAAAAACTATGTCTGAATTCACCACCACAATATGACAGCCCTCTATAGGGCTTATGTGCTGACTGACTGTAATAATATCCACATTCCGGAAGAGCAAAGGTACATGCAAATATATTTTAATGATGGTTGTGGGTCAGTGGCATGAACAGTGCATCTGCTCATTGCCACCTGTTCTGTGGGTGGGCATTATAAGGTTTTTCAATGGGCATAAACAAGCAACTTTTTAAACATTTTGCAATTGAGTCTTAATAGAATATATAATATATATATATATATATATATATATATATATATATATATATATATATATATGTGTGTTTAAAATATATATATTATAATATATATATTATATATAGTAGAGTTAAAGTAATAGGTTCTCAACAAACTTAGAACACATTAAGTATACAGACCCAAACAGTGTTCAGGTACAGTAAGTAAATTCACTTCGTTACTGACCACCTCTGGTAATGAGGAATAGGATTAAATGTGATAGGACTCATGTTGAACATTTGAGACAAAGACCTGGATATTTTTCACTTGTACACAGTGATATTTTGAGCAAAAAAATTCAACAACAAAAAAAGTGACCACAAAGAACGATTTTGTGGAATCGAGGTATACGTAACTCTACCGCCATGAATCTCAGATGGGACAGTGTTATTGTTATGAGCTTGAGTTGCTCCAGGACACAGGGGTACTTCATAAAATAGATGGCATTACAGAGAAAGAAAATAATTTTTGAAATGACCTCTACTGCCGCCATCAAGGGACAAAACCGAAATATAGACAGACAGGAGTGAAGTAACACAAGACAAGATATATAAAGCAGGATGAATAAAGTGAATTAGTTCAATGAGTTCAACTGTACTGGATGTAGCACAACACTGTTAAACGTTACTTGTTATTAGATATTTGTTCACACAGCATTAAACAGGCCATGATTGATTCAGATTCTTATACACAGAAAGAGAAAACTGGTAGGGAGGTGTCTTAAGTGTCACAGCCTTTGACTAATCTGTGCAATCCATTAGAGCAGGGGTACCCAAAGTGTGTCCCTCAGACCAATTTTAACATTTTATTGTGACAGAGCTACACCATTGTGGTTCCAAGCCTAAATAAAGGGGCACTGCACAGGCCAGTGATATTTGGCCCTCCACACTGCATACACCTCGATATGCGGCCTTTGATGAAAAATAGTTTGGACACCCCTGCATTAGAGCAAATAGCGTGACAAAGAATTTACATAGCCATTGCATTTACAAGCATGAACAATGTTTTCTTTTTTTTTATGACTTCCCCGAAGCAGCAGCTGCACCCATAGAATTAAAGCAAGGCTTGCTCATTATCAGCATGATGCCTGAAGCTTTGAGGGCTCATTTTAATTCTGTATGCCCCCAAGGTAGGGCTAATTATTTTAGTTTGCATTTTCATAAATAACATTTTTGGACAGTGGGAGTTAGCCAGAGACTTCCAGCAGTTCCTCAGTGATACATTGCAGCATGATGCAAATATTAGCAGCTGTTTGTAATGTGTTCCGTGCTTTGAACTGCCCAGTTGTATTTAGAGGCAGCCAGAGATAATCATCCACCTCTGTGCACTCTCCCTTTGGTCATCCCCCAGTAGTCTGTGTCTTTATCTGGCTGTCTTTCACTTTGCAATTAGACTGCTGAATTCTATCAAGGTGTTTTTAAAAAGCTTCATGTATTCATCATGTTTTGACAACTGTACTGTTTTTATAGCTTTTATAGCTTAAATCATCAATCTAAAGAAACAGAAAACATAAGACTTTGTAATACACACAAATTAATGAACTGTTTAAATAAACTAATTCCTATATTATCCATTTGTCTTGCTCTGAGTGCCTAATGCATGTGGAAAAGCGCTATATAAATGGAGATTTACCATTAACCATGAACCTCAACATGTTCAGCTCAGCTCCAGCATCATAGCGGGTCTTACCACTGTCTTCAGCATACAGTGCCTCTCGAAAGTATTCATACACCTTGAACTTTTGCACATTTTGTCATGTTTACAACCCTAAACATAAAGATTTTATTTGGATTTTTTTTACTGAACGTTCACACACAAGTAACAGAGAACTGTGAAGTGAAAGTGAAATGATACATGATTCTGTTATTTTTCAAAAAATAGAAAACCGAAAAGTGGGGCTTGCATAAGTATTCATACAGCATGAATGAATACTTTGTGGAAGTCCCTTTTGCTTCAATAACAGCAGCAAGTCTTGGGGTCTGACTCTACAAGATTTGCACATGTAGAGACTGACATTTTAGCCCATTCCTCTTTACAAAACAACCCAAGCTCTGTCACATTAGAAGGAGAGCGTTTGTGAACAGCAGTTTTCAGATTATTCCACAGATTTTCAATAGGATTTAGGTCAGGACTTTGACTGGGCCATTCTAACACATTAATATGTTTTTATTTAACCATTCCATTGTAGATTTAACTTTGTGTTTAGGGTCATTGTCCTGCTGGAAGGTGAATCTCCGCCCCAGCCTCAGTTCTCTTTCTGACTCCAGTAGGTTTTCCTCCACAATGTCCCTGTATTTGGCTCCATCCATGTTCCCAACTATTCTTACAATCTCCCCAGTCCCCGCTGAGGAAAAGCAGCCCCACAGCATGATGCTCCCCCCCATATTTGACACTGGGGGTGGTGCACTCAGGACGATGAGCAGTGTCAGGTTTGCTCCATACATAACGTTTTGCATCTGGGCCAAAAAGTTCAATTTTTCTCTCATCTGACCAAAGCACCTTCTTCCACATGGAGCTGTGTCCTCCATATGACTTCTAGCAAACTTAAAACGGGATTTCTTATGGCCTTCTGTCAATAATGGCTTTCTTCTTCCACTCGTTCATGAAGGCCAGATTTGTGTAGATACGACTTATACTTGTCCCATGTACAGATTCCCCCAGCTCAGCGGCAGGACTTCACAGCTCCTCCAGAGTTATCTTGGGGCACTTGGTTGTATTTCTTACCAGTGCTCTCCTTGTTTGATCTAATATTTTAGATGGGCGACCGTGTCTTGGTAAGTTGGCAGTGGTGCTATACTCTTTCCATTTCTGAATGATGGATTGAACAGTGCCCCGGGAGATGTTTAAATCTTGGGAAATCTTTGTATAACTTAAACTTCTCCACAGCTTTATCCCTGACCTCTCTGGTGCTCCTTGGCCTTCATGATGCTGTTTAGTGACCGATACACTCCGACCATAGCTCTGAGGGCCTAAAAGAACAGCTGAAATTATACTGAGAGTAGATTACACACAGGTGGCCTCTATTTAATGGTTAGGCCAAGGTGTGAACATTCTGGAGTCATTATGAATGTTATAAAGGCAATTTAATGCACTTGCTGTATGAATACCTATGCACGCCCCACTTTTCACTTTTCTATTTTTTGAAAAATAACGGAATCATGTATCATTTTGCTTTCACTTCACAGTTGTCTGTTACTTGTGTGTGAACGTTCAGTTAAAAAATCTAAATAAAATCTTTATGTTTAGGGTTGTAAACATGACAAAATGTGCAAATGTTCAAGGTGTATGAATACTTTCGAGAGGCACTGTATATTACGTTCACATAAAAAGTCTCTGGAACAACAAAGCTCCTGATTTCTCCAGACAACTGGTCAGAACATTAGTGTCTCAATTTACATGACAGTGCAGGGTTTGGAAAGATTTATGGATGTGGTGGAGGAGAAGATGAAGGTTGGATAAGATTGAACTTAATTGTGCTATGTTAAAGCACTTTTGGTCCATCTTTTAAGCTGTGGCATGTTTAAATTTGGTGAAAGTATAGGATCCTACACTACAACTTTTGGACTTGTATACAACTGACACATTAAATGGCAGAGTTACTTGTGGCTCTCTCTCTCACCTTTTGGATTTTATTTGTTTGCTCCAACCTGTTTCATATCTGATTTAAAGTGTTTCAGATACTCCCCATCTCCATTATCTCTCTTACTGTCTGTTCTCTCTTATTTCGAATCTCGTACACACATCTCAGAAATGCCCAAAGCAAAGGATGTCAATTTAACAAAGAATTGTATAATCCAAATGAGGAGTAGACATTTAGGCCTTATGTGAATGAAAGGCTTTGAAGAAATAGTGCAACAAACACTCACATTGCAGCACAGAACAAAAAACAAACTGAAAATAAGACTTTTATCCAGACAATTCAGACGATTGTTGGAAGCAGAGCAGTGGGTGTAAGATCCAAAACACAAGACGATTTTCTCTGTGCAACAATGACAAAATATTTACAGCACAGCTACATTTTCTCCATGCGGCTGCTGCAAAATGGGTTTGATTATCAACGAGCCAAGATGTCCCACCAGATTTACCCCCCGCCTTCTCCGTCCTGAGCTCCAGGGAGGCAGTAGTTTATTTTTATTTCTCTAACAGCAAGAGCTTTTGCCACTTTTTCTTGTTGCAGGAACACAATTTGGTGCCTGGATCCTGCTAACAATGCTTTTAGTCAGCTGAGCAATTCTGTGCAACTTACCTGCTGTTGAATGAGCTGTAATGATGGCGCTGGGGCAGGGGTAGGTCCAGCCACACATCGCCTGCTTTCCTTTGGCGACAATACAAAATAATATTCTATTTTCTCATACTTCTCTGGTTAAAAAAATAGATCAGGGAACCAGCTCAGGCTTGTTTGTTTTGCAAGGAAGTACTTCCCTCCTGCTTTCAACTACTGTTATGCTGTCTGAAAAGTTAAGGGTGCACAATGCAACGTGGGAAAAAAAATCTCAATATTTGTGCATATTTGACCTTTAAGTGACTCAGTGGCATTATGGGTGCATCTTGGCACCTTGCTTTCCCTTACAGGGGACTTAATGACGCTCCAGGATCAATCGTTTTGAGGGGTTTGTACCAGAAACTTGCCAGAAACCCCAAAACAATTGATTCTGGAGCATCATAGAGGCCACTGTAAGGGAAAGCAAAGGTGCCATGCTGCACCTATAGAGCCACTGAGTCACTAAAAGGTCAAATATGCACAAATATCAAGTTTTTTTTTTCTCCACATATGAAGCTACATAGTGCAGCTTTAAAAATAGATCAACATAATACAATGAAATTATATCTCCTATCAATTAAGATGACATTTTTATAGAGGAATTATATACATAAAGATTCATTTTATCTAAAAGTGTCTTCTTGTGAGTGTGTTGGAACCTGTTTATGGTCAAGATAGCTCGAAACATCCTCAACTCAAACCACCCAATCCAGTTGACAACTTGGGAAACCTTTATTACAATGGAAATCCCCTGGGTGAGTGAGACCCTAAACAAACATAAATAAGTCAGTGATCATCGTCAAGTCAAGTCCTGATTTAGCTCAGTAATTTAAAAAAAAAATTGAAATACAGGTGTATTACGACCTGCTTCTCTAGGGTGAAGGGAAGTAATATAAAACCCAAGATGTTGGTGGGTAACAGAAAGTCTACAATTTATTTGAGATAATGAAGGCAAATAATAACAACAAAAGTAGGCTCTAAATGGAGTACAAAAATAGTCCAAACGAAAAACAAACAGATACAACGAATTTACCAATCTAGTGTCTCACATCCAAGTCTAAGGCGAGCTGCACTATATCCGGAGATGATGAACGAACCACAACCAGGGAAGGAAACCAATCCACCAATCCGAGACGAGGACTCTAACAGCAGCATTACCATATTAAATAAGGCACAATGAGATCAGAACACATGGGGCCGAGAGAAGGCCTGTGCGGGCCCTTGCCAAACGCCGTAAGAAGGCGAAACTCGGAAAATCAGAATATCGTATTTATTTCTGTAATTTCTTAAAATGTGAAACTAATACATGACATAAACTCATTACATGCAAAGTGACATATGTCAAGCCTTTAATTTTGATTATAACAAAGTCCATTTTCAAAATATTTTAATTTTCTGAGATTTTTAAGTTGGAGTTTTTACAAGCTGAGCCATAAAAATCAAAATTAAAACAAAAAAGGCTATAAATATCTCACTTTGCACTCCAGCACTTTGCAGACTATTATAGTTTCACAGTTTAATTGTCCGAGTTTCACCTTTTTCATGAGGCTGTTAGCGCTCAATAAACTTAAACGTCTGCATCCCAATGTCAAATAGCACTCCCTTTCTATATATCTTCAGGCCAACTATGAACCGCACAAACTAATGCGGGGGATAAGTCAGTGCCATGTAAGTGCCAAAAGAACACTGCTCCTGGAAACAAGTGCACATTAAAAATAGTGTGGGACAGACTACATCCACACTATGACTCACAGAGGAGACAGCACTTCACTGCTTTCTCAAGAGACACTTTGCCTATGGTTAAATACATAAACATCCCATTCTCGAGGCTATTGTAACAGAAAACAGTGCAGCGTTTCAAAATGTCATTGCATGCAGATTAAGTAACGCCTTTTCCAGATTTGCATGTGTGAACAGAATGCATTAGTACTTTTATAGCAAGCATTCAAACCGCTGAGAAAGCGGTTAAGGGTGAAAGTGGCAATGGATGGAAAACAACAAGCAGGGAATGTGAGTAATTTGAGTCGCAACAACATGACCCCTAAGAGCCGTGTGGCATTTGTCGACTTGAGCTGTGTACACTACTTTATATTCAATACAGGAGAAACAGCAACAGTAAATCCAGACATAAGTAGGCTGTCACTCACTTTTTTTGGTGGCTATGTATTTCTTATTAAACACATTTTATGTCAGTGATTTTAGTATTTGTCAAAATAATGTTGTTGAGTTTTTTTGGGGAAGGGGGTGACAATGTTAGGAATATGCACTTTGTGGCCCTGTACAATTTAGCTTCTGATATAAATGTTAATGATACCAAACAATACGGGCAATTGCGAGGTCGTCACCGTGCGTGGGCTGTGGAAGGAAATGTAATGTTTTAAATAAATAGTTCTATATTCATAAACAGGGCATTGCTTCCCTTTTGCAAGGGTTCGGTAATTTTATAAATCGTTTGTTATCGCTCATATAAGACTTATGGTAAATGGTAAATGGTCTCAACTTATATAGTTGGCTCTTTCCACCAATATTAGGTACTCAAAGCGCTTTACAACAATGTTCCACTCACCCATTCACATTCTCATTCATGCACCAATGCACGCAGGCACTGGAGGCAAGGTAGGTGACATGTCTTGCCCAAGGACACAACGACAGCGTGCACCTTAAGGAGGCCGGCTTTGGACACCCAGCCTTCCAATCATGAGACGACCCGCTCTACCATCTGCGCCACCTTATGTTATATTGAATGAGATTGGGAGTATAGTGATATTCTGGCTGTTCTTAATTGAGTGCCATGACATTTCACAAGCCCTTTTGTGAAATGTATGCAGGCTCACAACACCTAAACCCTATTGTTATGCTTGAAGGTATTTTTATTTTTCCATAATAAGCTACATATGCTATATTATACATATTTCCATAATGTTGTGAAATGTCAGGCATATACAAAAAGAACAATTGAGTTTGGGGCATGCGATGTGTGCAGACAGGACAAGTCCCTGACACACACTGGATTTTCGAGCAACATTTGCTTTGTCTGGGGCCCTCACCTCACAACAGTCACAGCCTGAAGAGAGTTTGTCGCCCAGCTGCTCCTTGTCCTTGTCACGCTGGTCCTGTGGGATCTATGGCTGCCTCGATTCGAGCTCAACGGCATCTGTCAACATGTGCCACGCACTATAGGAACAAAACTCAAGGCTGCACCGCATGGGATTAAGACATCACCGGCAATGCATGTCAACCCCTGAAACAGAGAGGAAAGAAACAGAGAGGAAATACTAATAAAATTGCATCTGTCAAAGAATCCACCAAAGCCTTCCTCATCCCTAAACAAGACTCTTTTTTTTGTAAACATTTAATAAATCAAATACAGTAATTTCACAAGTTTAGAGATCCATTTATACAGAAGAGTAAAGCACAAAGTTATATCTGAATTAAGTTTGATATATAGTATAGTAGCCTATGGTCCCTGTTCCGTACTTTGAACAACATATAAGAGGAAGGAGATTAACACAAAAAGTAGGCAACATCTGGCGGCTCCTCTTTCTGAAAGTCCAGGTGCTGATTTGATCAAAGTCTGGAGTTAATGGGGTGTGATAATGTATAAATTCACTTATGTCAAAATCTAGGGCCATTTCTAAGCTGTCAGAAACCACGGTAAACATTATTGATGACTCAAGCGTGCTTATGATGAATATTCTGCAGTCGGGTCAAAGCAAAGAGAAAGTCTTTGAACATGGCGAGCGTGTGTGTGAGTGACTGACCCTTTGAACGACAGGAAATATCAGACCTTTCCTACAATATATTATTAGTTAACACAATGAGGCTTCCAGCTTAAGATCAGCATGCAATACGCACATTGGTTAGTAATAATGTCATAATAACTTGCAGCTTGTCCATGACTTAAGAAACAGAAAAGTAAATGTGAAACGTGCTTATAAAACAGAAACACAATAAAAAAAATACCTCACAAAAATAAAGTTGTGGTTCTCAAGTCCTTTTTCAGCCCAGCCCAACTTGTGAACCACTGCTCTAAGCTTTTGCAAACAAAACTGAAAAACTAATATAAATAATTAAGCTGATCTTTAACCACATTTAACTTGGCTTGTAGCATTAAATGTGAATATTTTTGCTCCCTTGAATGAGACTATTAAGCTTCGGGCTGGGTTAAGCTGAAACTGTAGACTGCTACTCAGTGATTCTGATAAATGGCTTTATTAGGTTTGTGGATGCTAAAGGAAGATGTTTTTCAGCCACCAACTGTGCCATTACTGTTATAGTCTTTTGAGGAGAGACAGGAATGTTCGCCCACAGCAGAGTTTTATTACAGCTCATTTCATACGAGACATCACTTTATACCTCTTTTGTTTGTCCGGCTCAGGGAAAATATATATTGTTTTCAGCCGCCTATTGACCTCCACCCTGGATGAGCTGGTACCTTTTTCAGGCTGTAGGATTTTTCTAGCAATTTCCTTCAATACTATGAAGTTATGCCTTCATCTAACCACCTTTATCTTCTGCACTCTCGTCTCTCACCAACACAGCATTCTTTCCCACACAATAGCACACCATTCCTCCTATACATACATGAATGTCGCTCCTAAGCAAGCATAACTTCAACATCTGGATCTCCCCTCTGTTACTGGATCTGTAGAGTCAAACAAAGGATAGAAAAGTTAGTTTGACAATATTTTGTTATTTATCTCTTTCATTTGTTTGTGTATGTTTCATGAAAGGTCCACAGAGAAGCACAGGTCATTCCTCCTGCAGCTCTAAGACACCTTTCATGAATATGGACTAGCAGATATGCTCTAATCAATTTTCCTTTAATGTAGAAAAGCCCTCTAAAGCTCTGGATATTCATATTAGGCTCTATGTGCACTTTCAGTCTATTAGTGTGAAAAACACTTTAACTTTACCTCGGGGACTGTCTTTCGTTTCCAACAAATCTCATCCTAATACGCGCCACTGCAGCCCCAGGTGAGTGAGCGCAGAGCAAGGAATCAGACCCAGCCTTGTCACTGATGACTCAGACGGTCCCTCAAGCCCAACACAATTTGGCACACAGGACAGCCACCGTTGCTCCACCTCAGCTTATTCAAACACAGTGTGCTCCGAATATTAAACACACAATCAGCAGCAGTTTGGGTTTAAGAAATATGACCGACTGAGGTGGGGAGAGTCAGCAAAATATGCACTCAAATAGTTGTAAAAAGTGGAGACCCAAATAAACTACTGAAATAAGTATTGGGAAGTAGTTTTTTTAAGAACTGAGTAACTGAGTGCAGAAGGAACACTTTGGAATAATAGATTAAAGTAAGCCTTCAGTAATAAAAAGTTGTCCACTTATTGTCAGATAACTGGTGCCTTCAGAGTGCCATGTCTTTTCTTTTCTCTTACAAACTTTACATCATGTTATATTTGAACATCACACTTTTCGGCAAAAGTTGTAAAGCCTTTTTTAGGCCCGAGCAACGGACATGCAGTGTCCCACGAGGGACTAATTAATATCGATAACGGGGGACGAAAACGCAAGAATTCACGTAGCAAACATGAACCGATATGCAAGTAACAGGGGTCAAAACTTAGTGCTCCGCCAGCTCTAATTTTGGGTGGGGTTCGCGAGAGATAATAAAAGATAATAAAAGTTGGCTCAGTGGCGCCCCCTCAAACAGGCAGTTTACATTGACTCAATGGACGACCGGTCGCAAAAAAAATCATCGTACAAAAGTGACATTGGCCAAGGACATAGACTACGTCAGGACATGTAAAAAAGGATATTGTGACCCCGCCCTAAATGCTACAGGAAGTCGGCCATCTTGGCCCGAACCTCAAACCTTCAAAATCGTACCGCTTGAACTTCTGGCTCCTGATCCTCGAGTTTTCAATGGTAAGCCTCCAATTTTGGCCAACATGTCCCAAACCCATGTGGCTTTCAAAATCATCAATTACATTTTTTTTTTATTATTGGGCGTGGTCATGACAAGGCCGCAACTGAGAGGCCATTTTCAGCCAAATTCAAAGCCTCATAATTTTCACAGACTTTGTCTGATTGGAACGGACCCAATCCGGCGCGCGTGCACATTCCCGACCTGGACCTATTGAGGTGCACACGCAGCCGCTATCGCCAAAAATGACTCACTGGCGCCCCCTCAAAGGTTTTGTCTTTAAAAATTAAAATTAAAAAAACGTGATGGTATGGAGGTGTGGAAAAAATCATACAGACCTTGTCTGTGATGGGGAACAACATATCAAAGCCACGTCACTCTGAGCAATGTCTTTGTGGGAGAGAAATAATGGCCGAAAAATCGTTTCCATTATTATTATTAGGCCTGAGCAACGGACACGCAGGGCCCGATCTTGTGCATCAAAACGGAGACGATAGCGTGACATTTTGCGCTCAGTCGGAGCGCACTTTGTGATCTTGCCACTCCAGACTTAGCGCATTTACGTGGGTGGAGACACACATTTTCCTCCAACCAGCTCGACTCCGCGTCCAGGAGAGTGGTTGTGTGGTTGTGTGGGGTGAACATGTGCTTTTGTTTTGCTTCGCGTTCACGCCGAGCGCGGCCGATCCGCGCCACAGCGGACGCTATAGCTCTTTTTCTCTCGAGACGTGAACATGGTTTAGCTCACGATGGGGTAAATAAAGTTTTTAGTTTGACCTGTGAGAGCCTAAGGCTTAAGAAAGAACACAAGACAGCGCAATGTAAACCAGGAAGTGAATGTCAGCCGTGTTTCCATCAGTGCAGTCACCTCCTCTTGTAACGCCCCCTCACAGGTGGCGGAGGCGAATGGCACATATAGCGCCGCCACTCGGAAAATAATTCGCCAAGAGCCTGCGCCGCCCCGTGCGCCACCACAAGATCTGGCCCGCAGTGTCCCACGAGGGACTAATTAAAATCAATAACGGGGGATGAAAACGCAAGAATTCACGTAGCAAAGGTGAACCGATACACAAGTAACAGGGGTCAGACAGTAGTGCTCCGCGAGCTCTAATTTTGGGGGGGTCCACAAGAGAAAATGATAAAAGATGGCTCAGTGGCGCCCCCTCAAACAGGCAGTTTACATTGAGTCAATGAGAGCCCGGTCGCAAAAAAAATCATCGTACAAAATTGACATTGGTCAGGGACAGAGACCACATCAGGACATGAAAAAATGATATTATGACCCCGCCCTAAATGCTACAGGAAGTCGGCCATCTTGGCCCGAACCTCAAACCTTCAAAATCGTACCTCTTGAACTTCTGGCCCCTGATCCCCGAGTTTTCAATGGAAAGTCTCCAATTTTGGCCAAAATGTCCCAAACCCATGTGGCTTTCAAAATCATTTCAATTTTTTTTCCATTATTGGGCGTGGTCATGACAAGGCCGCAACTGAGAGGCAATTTTCAGCAAATTTCAAAGCATATCTTCATATCTTTCACAGACTTTGTCAGATTGGAACGGACCCAATCCGGCGCGCGTGCACATTCCCCAGCTGGACCTAATGGTGTGCAAACGCAGCCGCTATCGCCAAAAATGCATTTAAATTGGCTTGTAAGTGGCCCGCCCATCCTCCGTGAAAATAGCCAGAGTTCTTTGTCTGTGAGCATATTGGACTCTGTCAGAGTTTCTCCTGAAATTCGTCAATTTTCCAAATTTCCCCCTTTAATCACAAAAGCCACAGTTTTAGACTCGTACGGACTTATACTAACCCTCTGTCAGCGAAAGAAGTTAGTTGAATTTAGAGAATTGTTGCTGAATTATGGAGTCTAACACTTTTCCATCAGAATAAAATGGGACATTCTGGTCATTGCTACGGCAACACCGTGAAAAATATGGCATAGGTGTGTTTGACTTTTCTGATCGGAGCGACCAAATAGAATTTTGTGCCAAATTTTAATTTTCGTAAAACTAAAATTTGTACTCACCATATAATTCCTATAGGGGGCGCTATCGCGCCAAATTTGAATTTTGCCTAATGAGAGTGTTTAGGACTGTGACTTTAACACCTGACAAAAAAATCAAAATCGGGTTTCATATGTGCGAATGGGAGCCATTTATTGTTTGTGAAAAATTGCAAAATATTTTGTCCAGTTTGCGGCTTCGCCACATAAAAAACGTAAAAGTAAAAGTAATTTGGATAACTTTTAAAGTTCTCAAGATTATTTTCCACCCAAAATTAGCTTGTTCCGATAAACAGTCTAGGAGGAGATAGATTTTGTACGAAGTGAAAAATGGAAGCGTATTCCCGCTTCGCGGGCTGTCATCCAAAATGGCCGACATCCAATATGGCCGTCGGCGTTGCCGTAATAATATTTTTTGCTCAACTTGTCATGATGCACGTCTGTACCGATTTTCAGGATTCTACGACAAACCTCATTTTTGCCCGCGTCCTATCTCGCAATGTTAAAAAAAAAAACTGAGGTGGCGCTGACGCGCCATTATTTTGAAATCAAAAATTTGGAAATAGTCAAAAGGTGTGTCGGATGGGTTTGAATTTTGGGCCAAAATTTGATCGTATGTGCGAATGGGAGCCATTTATTGTTTGCGAAAAATTGCAAAATACTTCGTGCCCGTCAGTAACCAGTCGCCCATTGACTTTTGTGGGCTCTGTACAATTACAATGTTGATTTTTGTATTATATATGTATGTGCACGAGACGTGCACGACGAGAGGAGTGCGTTAGTGCATGTTTGATAGGAGGCGAGCACTTTGCGCTAAAAATCTGACCTTTCTCTAATTATTCAGAAAGTACGTTAACAAATGCTGAATTCTGAATATAGTTTTCTACTAATAAAGATACAAAGACTGCTGCTGTGAGAAAATATCCATATGGACCCGATTTACACTATATTTGTAAGTGATAATTAAGTTCATATTCCACTAGAAAACGGCTAAAAAGAGGCCACGCCACTTCTATGACGAGATGCCGTCTGTATCTATACATTTTCCCTCATGTTTATGTCACAAATCTACAGCAAAAGATTCATATTGATATCTCTAAATGTAATTGTTTTCCCTGTTCATCTGCAGCATCTCACCTTAAATATAAAATGAATGAAAAGGTGACTTTTGTGAAGTGTCTCATCGATATGATTAAAAAAAAACAGGTTTATAACATATCGAACCTGGGTGTTCACCTCAACAATAAACTGGACTGGTGACTGAAAAAGGTGATTGATTTTCATGTCAATCACTTAAGGCCACATTACAGAGTCGTACAGTGTTTGTGCACGAGACTGTGAGGAGGGCAATAATATCACACTGACTGAGAGAGAGGGGGAAGAGTTATCAAGCACAAGGACGAGTCGAGGGTATACGCAGGATTTTTTTTTTTTTTTTTTTTTTCATCACCTTATTCTAATGTGTATTTTCAAGTATTGCATGAGTGACGGAAAAACACATTTTGCAGTTAAAACCCTAAAAAGTTTATCCACTTGCTTCGGGTCATTCTTGATTTTTTAATAATAATGCGCATTTTGGAAGCAGATTTAGTATTTAAAGTTTGACATAGCAAATAAAAAGAACACATGAACACAGAAGTGAAGAAGAAAAGTGTTTTTTCTGTGTTTTTGCTGCTGAGCTCATACTAACAACAGAGTGCAGCTCACTATAGACCAAGGTGGCCAACTAAAAACTTTTCCAGAAATGCACACGACTTCTGAACTTCATTTGAAAACTCGCTTTAGGGTAGTTAGTTATTGTAAGGTAGTTTAAATTCACCCCGTATTAAATGTGCTGCAAGACTTCAGAGACGTCAGCGCAAGCTTTTGTTTACTTTAAAACTTAGGTTACACCTGAACATGTATTCATGACATCACAGTTACTTGTTCTGACTAAATATTGAAAAGAGCCATTCAAAGGACTGGCTCATTTTTATATGATTAGAAGGAAAACTCATGTTGTCTGAATCATAGACTGAAAAACATGGATGTAGCATCGCTCTTAGCTTCTGAAGCCTAAGAGACAAGATCGTTCCAATAGCTCCCAAGAGCTGTTCTAACGAGGTCATTTCTCCTCAAAGGAACTTGGATAAGTGCTTGGATAAGTAAACCCTTCAACCCCTTCAACCCTAAGTAAAATTTTAAAATATGCTCCAGTTTGCAGATATAGTGGGATACAAATTCATACACCACGTTCCAAATTATTATGCAAATTGTATTTCAGTGTCAAAAAGGTAAAAAAAAACACGTAGGCGTTATTGTGGTGGCGTGCGACGGCGCGCGCCAACCGGCCAATGCAGCTCGCGAGAGCCTCTAAATGCTGCTTGCGGCTTTAATTTTTCTTTTCGTTACCACTCAAGAGTGATAACAGCGGCTGTGTGTAAGGTTGAGCCTCAGGAGTGGATTCAATGGGCTGCACTATATATATATGAATAATTCAACCCAGCTCTGGTTGTTCCTAATGTGATTCATGTTGGGCATGCCGAGACTTCGGTCAATTGAATTAGCATTCCAAAGAAGACATTTTTTTCCGCCATCGACATTCTTTAATGGATCATTTCTAAACTTGTTGACCCATTTGGGCACAGTGAGCAGAGGCATATACAGCACTTATTTGGAATATTGCTGAGGTGGCATTGTGCTAAATTTCAGAGTGGGGCAGTAGTTGAGTGAGTCAGTGTATGTTCCCCTAAAGACAATATGATTGTGACTGCCTGCACTAAATTAATGCTGCTATGTCCTTTGGGCCAGACACTTCAGTGTGAATGTGAATGACTGTAGCGAGCTTATTAAAGGGGGGGGTTTTATGCAAAATCGACTTTTTCAAGCTTTACATCATGTTATTATGTCATTCCCTCATTAAAAACATGCCTGAAGTGTTGCCTTGGCACATTCAGATATTTTTGAGTAATCTGTAAAAACATGACGGCAGCCATTTTAGGGATAAGTTTGCCTGAGTCCTCCTAGGAACGCCTCCACCTCCTGGAGACGCCTCTGAGCTTTCGTCAGCAGCCGAGTAACCAACCACTGCTCCTCAGCAGAACCCCCTCCCCACTGATGCCACAAACAGCGTGTGGAGGGGGCGTGTCGGAAAGGGTCAGAGGTTCTTAAAGAGACAGAGGCCTATTTTAAGACATTCGCTACAGCCATTTTGAGAGAGCAATTTTATACAAGGCAGTTATTCTAATTTACTGCATTTACAGACCAACAGAAGGTTTCGTCATCATTGTAGTGTGATATAGACTGGTGCTATGTGATTGAAAAAAGAATAATACCCCCTCTTTAAAAGATTACTTATCTGTGTGTAATTTTTGCAAACAACGCAAATAATACACAACAGTCTCACATTTTTACAAATGCACTTAACACTGATTCTTCAGAACATCAAAGGTTTAAGCAAGAAATAATACAAATTTGTTTTATTCATCTGCTCACTGCTGGCCTGTGAGGCTGACTGAAAACTTTTGACTTTCTAAAAATTGA
The DNA here is from genome assembly GCF_951799975.1 of Gobius niger. Lineage (NCBI taxonomy): Eukaryota > Metazoa > Chordata > Actinopteri > Gobiiformes > Gobiidae > Gobius > Gobius niger. Next base: position 20,319,576 of record NC_136855.1, on the reverse strand, counting down.
ACTACATCGCCATCTGCTGCCTTTAGCTTCAATTACAGCATCTTATCTTCAGGAAATGAGTGTTTTCAGAAATCCAAACTGTTGTATTACTGGAAGTAGTACATATTTTTCGATCTAGTTTTCATACCAACTGGTTATACTGTTAAGACAGTTTAACAAATAGTCACCAGATTAATGAAAGTCCTTTGTGCTGTGGATTTCTTTCCAGGGCCAAGATTAAGGCTTTAGTCGAGCAGCAGCATCAGATTGCTGGATGGGGCTCAAAGGGAATCGGACTCAAAAATAAAATTAAGAGCTTCTTTGCATCATACAATTTGGGTCTGTGTGTTGTTATAGCAGACAGAAACACTTCCTTTTGCAGACTTTATTGGCGCAGTGGGCTCAATTAACTCGGAAGGAGTGTTTACTGTCAGACAGGCAGCTTCATTTGCTTTTGATGAATGATTGATGCTCCCCTAAGGGCAAAGATAAGGACTCGCTCTTCTCCTATGGGGAAAATAATCAAACAAACACAGTTTTTTTAATAACTGGTCAAATGAAACAGGTCACACATAGGAGTGCACTCAGAGAACAGCATGTGATAGACAGCAATAAACTAACATGACTTATTGGTATTTTTATGGGCTTTTTTGGCTAAATAGCTTGACCTGTATACAAAAAAACAACAACATTATATTATTAATGGGAAAACATTTGTGAAAAGTAGGACAAATAAAGAGTAGCTTGAATAAAATGCTCCATAACTATTTTTTTTTCGTGTAGTGGATACCATTTGTTTTGTCCTTCAATATAATGTAAATGCATTACAGTTTTTCTCCATTGGTCTGGATCATTTCTTGAAACAGAAATTACATTCTTAAAAATCTAAGATCATTTTGCAAAACAGTCTTGCAGTTCAGCACAACACTATAGCTCACTTTGCAAAAGATCATATCCCTCCCACAACAGTACACTCATGCTTCAAAACTAAATTTCCTTCTCATTTAAGCAGTCAGTGCCCTGAAAATAGCAAAGACCCTTCTCAATTGCTTTGGCTCATTTCTTGAAACAGACCGGACATTCTCAATACTCTTGGTGCTTTTGCCAAAATAACGTGGATGGTTCGGCACAACACCATGGTTCACCTGCAAAAGCTCATACCTGTCCCAAAACAGTTTACTCATGTGTCAAAACTAAATTTCCTTCTCATTTAAAATGCTTTGTACTATCATATGCACAATAGTGCATATGATGACTTACACAATGAAATGACACTGACACATTTTGGAGCCAGCAACCATTAGACTGAGAATCAACAATCAATTTAGATCAACAAGATCTATTCACTTGGAAATTGTGCTAATTGTCGGCTACATGTACTTAATCATTTGCAAAGATGTGCTGAGACATTGAGACATGGACTTAAACATTTGCAATTTGATGAAATTAATTAGAAATTCAATTGTGTTGCCAAGTGGTTTGGAGAATTGTCCATGTTGTTCTGAGAATGTAATTTCTGTTTCTAGAAATGAGCCAAACCAATGGAGAAAAACTGTAACAAAAGTGGCCTTTTGTGTTCTGTGCATCTAATCTTATAAACTGGTGAACTAGTTGTTCCAGTGACAGTATTGCTCTATGAATGTAGTGAAACACGCTCAGCAAAAACTTATGTGTTAGGACGTTAGGAAGGAGTTTGCACAAAAATTCTCGATTTAAAATGTATGCACTTACTCTTTCATTGTTTGTAAACAATTATCAGGCATAGAGAAGTTTTATTTTGAGAATAATAAGAAGAAGGTGGTGAAGGTAGGGCTTTTAAGTAAGCTGCTTTTTAATTAAAAGCTTTGCCAGGTGAAAATAAAAATGACAATGCTACTGTGGTAATATTTACTATGACTTCAATACCAAAATTGTAATTAGATATATTAACCATGACCATAAATGACATAGGCTAAGTAGCTTCACATTTTAAGCCTATCAAACTAGATGCCCAGGCTCTGCCAGCTTAGCCGGACTTCCAGAAGAGCAGAACGGGACAGGCCTTTGAATACTTGGAGCAGTCTTTCACCATTCTAATCTGTGCTCAGTGCTCACTCACTCCATAGCCCCTCCCACATCCCACAACCTCCACCCCCATCCCCTCAACTGATAACTGATCTTTTGAATGAAGCTTCTCCCCAGCTTGATCTTGTATGAGCTTGTATCTGTGCTAATAGTTAGACTATGCAGTCATATCACTCCACTTAAACGATGAGTAAATAGGGCAAAGTTTGATGACGTAATAGTTGGGATGGTGCAAATAAGATCTGTGAGCAATCATACTTTCATTTTTAGGCAAGTGTATTTAGGTTGTCATCGGCAAACTATTACACAAAGCTATTTAACGAGTGTGCTATAACCATGTTTATTTTAGAGAACATTTTTGAGTATTATCACTCTGTCCTTTACTAACATGAAGTTGAGGTGAACCAAAAAATACCATCATGTTCTTGGTCTGTCAAGCATTTACGTAACGTTCACATGTTGACATTTTAGATAACAGTGTAATGTGGTTACTTTATTGGTCAATGGGAGCACTCGCTGTAATAAATACAGTATATCTGATCAACAACGTCAAAAACATGAGTGCCTAATGTATCTGGTGGGAAGTAACTGAGGGAGAAGCTGAAACCAATGCAGTAACAAAGTGGCTGGTCCAGCGGCCAAAATAAATAGAAAGTGTTAATGCCGTGCTATTTCTTCAGTGTCATTGTAAACTGTTACTTAGCAATACAACAGGCCTCCTACTGATTTCATAGCATGGTGTCTATGTAACACCCCCTCTGGGTCGATCACCAGGGTACAAGGAGACCAAGACCAGGAGAAAGTTTTATGTTCGTTTATTTCATAAAATCACTTAAAACTGAGGAGCAGGTTCGGCAAATGTTGTTCAGCTGGTGCCCGGAGGAGTAGGAGGAGCTTGGTGGAATGGTTGGGCCAACTTGAGGCTAGGAGGAGCGTTGGAAGATGGCGGGCCCGTTGGTTGGGGGTCCAGGCTTTGGTCGGCAATGTGGGGCTCTGCAGCGTAACGGCTGGCACAGCTGGTGTGGTGCTTGGTCCCCAGCGTGCCCCAGTTGGTCCTTGCAGAGGAGCCGACTCGTTAACAGCCTGGACGACCCTGAACACCAAGGGAGACAGAGTGTGAGAGAGAGCACAAATATCTTAACAACCCCATTTTTACTATTTGTGCCTTTAATGTGAATGTGAGTGCTGCTGCTGGAGGAGACTGACCTGAACACCAAGGGAGACAGAGTGTGAGAGAGAGAGCAGAAGGTGCACAGGTGCTTTATATAATTGGAGTCCCGCCCCTAGTACTACCCACTTAACATAAAAAGCATGGCCATTGGCCCACAGCAAAGCAAAACACACCCACAAGAAAACCCACACCCAACTTAAAGTGGTAGTAAGGACGATACAGCATGACCTGTTACACCCCTCCCTGTTAAAAATGTCATTGTCCCAATGACCACTCCATGGTGCTAGGTTCTGAATCGGCCTGGAGGCAGGCCTTTTGTTGGCCTGGTCGAGCGCCTTGGTCCATCAGCACCGGGAGCGCCGGGAGCAGCAACAGCAGCAGGAGGATGTTGTGGAGCGGAGGCAGCGTTCCGAGAAGCAGGATTGGGGTCCGGCCAGAATCCCACCCAGGCTTGGAAGTGCGAGTCCTGAGAGCCATGTTGCGATTGGGTGGGAGGTTCAGCATTTTGACGTGGAGCTTGCATGGGCGTGGATGGAGGCAAAGGGCATAATTTGAGCAGGTTGCGATGTACTACTTTCTCTCTATGCGTAGACTCTTGTTGAATCACATACACAGGGAGTTCAGGGTTTGGTTGTTTGACCACAACGTAGGGCTGCTGTTCCCACTTATCAGCCAACTTACCCCGGTCCCTTGCTCTCATGTCCTGAAGCAAGACCCGGTCCCCTGGGGCCAGTACAGAGTCCTTGGTCCTTTGGTCATAGTGCCGCTTTTGTCTGGCCATTTCTGAGTCTCTTGTTCGACTGGCTTTGGTGAAGGCATATTGCAGACGTCTCTGATGGCATTTTACCCAGCTGTCCACAGAGGAACACGCAACAGTGTCCGTAAGGCCGAGGATACGATCTTGAGGGAGAAAACCATGTCTTCCAAACATGAGATAGTGGGGAGAGTATCCAGTGGAACTGTGTGTGGTGTTATTATATACCTGGATCATTTCTGGCAGGTGTTCACGCCAGTTCCTCCTCTCTTCTCCCAAAGTGCCCAGCAAACCTAAAAGAGTCCGATTAAGCCTCTCACACGCTCCGTTTCCTGCTGGATGATATGGTGTAGTATGATCTTTTTGTATTCCATACAATTCACACAACTCTTGTACCAGTTTGGACTCAAAATTTGGTCCCTGATCTGACAGTACTCGTTTTGGGACTCCAAATGGTTGGATTACCTGGCTCCACAGAACTTTCGCCGTTGTGAGTGCAGTTTGGTCTCTGGTCGATGAAGCCCACGCAAACTTTGTGAAGTGATCCACCATGAGCAGTACATTATGATACGGGTCGTCTGGAGGACCTATGGACAGAAAGTCTGTAGACACAAGTTCCATTGGGGCAGAAGTCTTAATAGGCACTAGAGGGGCACGAGCAGCAGCAGAGGTTTTCCGCAACACACAGTTTTGACATTGTGAACACCATTGGGCAATGGATTCACTCAGTTTTGGCCAGTAAAACCTTCTCTGGATCAATGAAGTGGTCTTTTCTGGGCCCCAGTGGCCAGCATGGTCATGGTACAACTGGTAGATGTTGTATTGCTCACCTGCAGGAACCAGGAGCTGTAGTACTGGGTCAACCTCCTTGGGGTCCCATCTTTGGCGGTGCAGCACTCCCTCAACCAGTATGAGCCTGTCCCAATGTTTCAAGATGGTTAGAACAGATTTTGACTCTTTTTGCCTCTCTTGCTTGTTGGGCCTATATTGTCTCTGTACGTATTCCACCACTTTTCTCAAGGTTAAGTCACTATGCTGGATTTCGGCCCACTGGGTTGCAGTACGTTCTGGACAAAGGGAGATACCTGGTAGCTGTGGATGCCTGGGTTGGTTCACCTCCCTTGCAGCGCCACACATTGCCCTGGCCACATAGGCACCAACGTGTCCAAAGGATGGAATCTCCACTCCGTCACCCTCATCCATGGCCTCTCCAACATTGACACCTGGTGGAAAGCGAGATAGGGCATCTGCGCTCTGATTAGTGCGTCCTGGTTTATATTTGATCTCGAACTGAAAGCTGGCAAGGCGTGCGGCCCATCTCTGTTCCAGACAGCCAAGTTTAGCAGAGTTTAAGTGTACGAGTGGGTTATTGTCCGTGTACACAATAAACGGGGAAAAATGCAAATACTCAGCAAACTTTTTAGTAATAGCCCATGTCAACGCCAGGAATTCAAGCTTGAAGGAACTGTAGTTTTTATCATTTTTCTCGCTTGGGCTTAGACTTCGACTGGCAAAGGCAATTACTCTCTCTTTACCTTGCTGGACCTGGGAAAGTACTGCACCAAGGCCTTGGTAGCTGGCATCAGTGTAGAGAATAAATGGGAGGTTAAAATCAGCAAAGGCCAGAAGGGGTGCGGAGGTAAGAGCCATTTTCAGGGTGTTAAACGCTTCATCACAAGTAGAACTCCATTTAGCGATAAAATTACTATCTGTGTTCTTAGGATTACGTGTGGCACCGACCAACATTTGATTTAGAGGTTGGGCAATTTTTGCAAAGTCCTTTACAAACCTACGATAATAGCCCGCTAGACCCAAGAAGGATTGTAACTGTTTAACAGTCTTTGGAGTAGGCCAGTCCACAATACATTTCACTTTATCTGGGTCAGGAGATACTCCACTTGCTGACACCCGATGGCCCAAGTACTGAACTTCACTTTTCAGGAGATGGCATTTGTTGGACTTTAATTTAAGACCATATTTTGACAACTTCTCAAATACAAAATCTAAATCTTTTAGATGAGCAGCAAAATCAGGAGAATACACCACTATGTCATCCAAATATATTAACAAGGACTGTAGGTTTTGTTCTCCCAAACAGGCATGCATCAATCTTTGAAAAGTTGCTGGTGCATTTGACAGTCCGAAGGGCATTCTCGTAAACTCAAACAAGCCCATAGGTGTAGTGAAAGCCGTTTTTTCTCTGTCTGCTTGAGCCACCGGGACCTGCCAGTATCCACTAGCGAGATCAAGTGTGGAAAAGAACTTTGCATTTCCTAAGCTGGCAAGGGACTCTTCAATCCTTGGTAATGGATATGCATCTTTGTGGGTTACTGAATTAAGTTTACGGTAGTCCACACAAAATCTCAATGTGCCATCTTTTTTCCGGACTAACACAATGGGTGAAGCCCATGGACTGGAACTTGGCACTATTACTTCAGAATCCAACATACCTTGGATTAAGCCTTTGACCTCCTGGTACATTTTTGGTGGAATCTGCCTATAGCGCTCTCGCACTGGAGGGGCGATGCCTGTGGGGATCTCATGCTGGATGGTGCCCGTCAACCCATAGTCCTCGTCGTGCTGAGCAAAGACTGCTCTGTGTTTGTACAACAGGTCCTCAAGCCTTTGCCTTTGTTCTGTTGGGAGATCAGTGTTGGTTAGATTGGGGAGGACACATGGCTCAGGCTCAGGTTTTATTGGGCCTGTACTCACTCTTACAGCATTAACTCCCACACGAGTCATAGTCACATCATTTTCACGTACAATGTCAGCAGATTCAATTGTGAATGTCTTAGCTAACTTCTGATGTCTGTAAAGGTATATTGGAGAGTCATTGACGTTTCGAACCCGCAATAACACTCGTCCATTTTTAACAGTAGACAATGTGCGGGCAATAAAAAAGTCACCCACCTCCAGAGGTTCCACCAGGCACTCGTAATCTTGGTCGTTCACTCCAGACTTTGTGCGGCCCCACACTAGCACATCACTCCGGGCAGGGACCAAGATGGGATGGCGACTGATGGTGCGAACGTATCCAATGGAGCCATCTGGCGTTGAAAACTGGGCTTGTTTGGCACATATTTGAAAAGCTGAAGTCCATGCAGCCTGCTGGGCCTTGTCCATAGAGAAGCAGGCAATGGGCCTTTCCGCTTCCTCAAAGCACCGCGAAATGACATTCATGCCTAGGACCCCCTCCGAGCTTGTCAAACAATAGTCTTTAGTCACTAGAAAGCCACATTCAGGAAGTTCAACGTCACCTATTTTTACAGGCAACAGCGCATAGCCTACATATGGGATGCTTAGTCCATTAGCTGCTTCCAGGGCCAGCCAACTACTGGCATCCCTTAGCCCTGTTGCACTTTCGAAATGTCTCTGATAAAAGCCTTCGGTGATCATAGACACATTAGACCCAGTGTCCAAAATGCATTTTATAGGGGCATTGTCTAGTTGCACATCTACTGTAGGAACTTCACCAATCAATTTGTCCATGTCCTGCATCTGAGGCCCATTTGCCTTTAAACAACCCACTGTTTGAGCCACAACAGCAGGATCATTTAGTTTAAAGATGCAGACCGAGCTCTAGTTTGGCAATATCGGGCTATGTGTCCAGGTTGCGAGCACCTGTTGCAGATAGGATTACCCTGCTCGTCATATTTGTTTGAGTTAAAACGAGGCCTGAACCCCCCCCGGGTTGTAGGTTGGTAATCAGAAGCTGAGCCACGGGTTTGGATTAATTCAGCTCTAACTTCTTTGATTAGTGACTGGGACAGTTCATTAAACTGGTCTGTTATTTGTTTGGTCATTTCATCTTTCAGCTCCATCTTAATTTGCTCCAAATCTTTCACATTAGGTTTATTTGTGTAATTTTCCCCTCTAGCAGTAAAACATTGTAAAAGTCCAGCGGCTTCCCCATAAGCCTGTTCCCTCAAGACAAGTTCATTTTTGATAGAATCAAAAGTCAGTGTGTCATCAATTAAAATCTTGGTTCTGAACTCACCCCTCACAGATGCATCTCTAAGTCCTTCCACAAGATGGTCTCGAAGCAAAACGTCATCATTGCCAATGCCCCTCGAGTCTTTCCTTTTGAGACGTTGGAAACATTCTTGTAGTCTCAGGGCAAATGAGCCAACATCTTCATGTGGTTCTTGACGAGCGTTGAAAAACTGAGAGCGTAGGACGGAGGCAGTGGTTCGATCCCCATACACTTTTTCCAATTCATTAAAAATCAGTTGTGCAGTACTGCGTCTTTCTCTTGGCAAAATTAAAATTTCCCTCTTTGCTTTCCCCTCCAAGCAACAAAGAGTTAACTCTGCTCTGTAGTCTTGTGGTACCCCCTGCAGTACAAACATTGTTTCCAAGTTACTTTTCCACTCCCCTAAGCCGATTTCAGAGTCTTTTCCTTTAAATTTACTATTGACCATGTTAAGCATGGGAAACATTGCAACAGGTCTGAAGGTTGCCCCTGCATTTTCACCGGAAGTGGAGGCCTCCCTGTTTTGAGATGGGTCAGTCTCAGGCATGGCTCCTTGTACTTTCTGGTGATCCTGCCGACCAACGCCAAGTTGTAACACCCCCTCTGGGTCGATCACCAGGGTACAAGGAGACCAAGACCAGGAGAAAGTTTTATGTTCGTTTATTTCATAAAATCACTTAAAACTGAGGAGCAGGTTCGGCAAATGTTGTTCAGCTGGTGCCCGGAGGAGTAGGAGGAGCTTGGTGGAATGGTTGGGCCAACTTGAGGCTAGGAGGAGCGTTGGAAGATGGCGGGCCCGTTGGTTGGGGGTCCAGGCTTTGGTCGGCAATGTGGGGCTCTGCAGCGTAACGGCTGGCACAGCTGGTGTGGTGCTTGGTCCCCAGCGTGCCCCAGTTGGTCCTTGCAGAGGAGCCGACTCGTTAACAGCCTGGACGACCCTGAACACCAAGGGAGACAGAGTGTGAGAGAGAGCACAAATATCTTAACAACCCCATTTTTACTATTTGTGCCTTTAATGTGAATGTGAGTGCTGCTGCTGGAGGAGACTGACCTGAACACCAAGGGAGACAGAGTGTGAGAGAGAGAGCAGAAGGTGCACAGGTGCTTTATATAATTGGAGTCCCGCCCCTAGTACTACCCACTTAACATAAAAAGCATGGCCATTGGCCCACAGCAAAGCAAAACACACCCACAAGAAAACCCACACCCAACTTAAAGTGGTAGTAAGGACGATACAGCATGACCTGTTACATCTACAGTATGTAAATGTAGTTTCATTTGGGGCCAAATTACACTTCCTTCTTTTCACAGGTTTCTGTAGCAAAAGAACAAGTAATTTAGCATTTTAGTTTTATAGGGAAACTTAGGCTGACACACTTGTGTTTTATATGGGATGTTGATTTAGGATGTACTATATATACAGTATGATTCTTCATTGAAAATAGCAAAGAATTGCGAATTGAGATCAAATAACAAAGTCAACTATTTTATACAGATTACTAAAGCATTTTTGAAAATGTTTTCTGTTTGATATTATCTGTATTTCAATTTATTTTTTAAAGCGGGTGTGCCGTATTGTTCTCATGGTGATTTGGAGGGTCCTAGCCATAAAGATTTTGGAACCATTGATTTAACATTCTTTTCAGTGATGAAAGGCAATCTCAACAATGCTTTCTTTAATAAATGCTCTTGTTGTCATAGTCATCAGTTTAAATATTTTATTTCCTGATCAAATAACAATGATGGCAAAGCAGGAGACCGCCTGAAAAAGTGACAGCACTTTAGCAAAACTGTGAGGGCATGAGGGAGAGAGTAGTAGATAAAGATGGGCCTGAAAACCACTTCATTCGCTATGTTTTCCCTCCTAAAGAGATAAGGACAGATGCTTTTGCTGTACAACCAAAGGAGGGACAAATAATCACCCTACTAAGTGTCTTCTTCTTATCTGTGCAGATCCTCTCTCAACACACCCAGCCCAACAGCACACGTGACTGAGTACTTTACCCACAGATTTCCCTCGGGCAGAGCAGAATAGGAAGAAAACATGTCTGGTTTATTGTGCTGAGGCTGAAACTGGATTGCGAAAGGTTCATGTGAGTTTTCGGTCCGTGACGTAAGCCAGTGGGAGGATGTGACTTTGGGACAGCCCAGGCGTAGCTCTCACACAAAAACTACCCCCACATGACGTACGTGATCAGTCAGCATTCTTCCTGCGCTCAAGCCGGTAGCTAGTCAAATACTACGGGGAAAACTAACAAGGAAACGACAATACTGGCTTGTTTTTTTAAAGCAATATCCGATTTTCTTTTACATAGTTGTATAATATTTTAATTGTCATTGAGACAAAAGAAAAATCGCGCTGACGTCCCTTTTGTAAAGGTAAGATTGATTGTATTTCCTTCTTCAGCTAATGCTACCTCACCGACCGGTCTCTTTGGATAAATAGGGAAATATACCACGGATTGAACGTCGATACATGTTATATTTTTATAATGACATAACATATAAATGGTGGTTCAAATTCAACCCGAATTAGAGGACAAAAGTGTACCTGTTTGAGATATTTGTATGTGGCTGGCTTCTAGGCCTAGACTCAAGGCACTAAACCCCCAAGATGTCGCCGTATATGGACTTCCGGTCTGAGAACAAAGACCTAATAAAAACAGCTGTTGTAATTAGGTTCTTGTTTTTAACATTGTTTTAACAGAAAACTACATTGTATTATTATACAGTGTGTTATTGCAGTTTTTATCAATTTCTGTAATATATAGACATTTCAATTATTTTATATTGCATCACTGAATAGGACGAATAAACCTGATACTTTTTTATCTCACTGCCTTTTATGGGACGCGACAGCAAAAAAAACCCGTAACAAACCATTCCAAAGCGAATACATTTGTGTGTTGAGTTTCTTCCATAAATTTCATCGGGGAAAGGGAGTGCCACATGTTGTTTTTACCTTGTTTAGTCCTCTTTATGTAAAAATAATTGTATATTAAGTATGCGGATTGAGACAACCTATGCGTGTATAAAATGGTTATAAATAGGAGGCGTTATCGTGTAGTTACATCGTCAAATATCTGCCACGGAGAGTAAAAAACATGGCAAAGTCAGCTAGCATTGCTGTGCCGCTAAGCTAGGCTAACTGTGCCCTACTTCTTGTACACGTGTGTCGCTGGAGTGTTGCGCCACAACTTGGCAAAATATCAAGGGCATTCGCAAAAGACGACACTGTTTTGGTTTATTTTGATAATATTTGAGCTGAAGTGTTGACAAGGTACACATGTTGTTACAAAAGTCTATGTGCATGCTATCACTGACTCACCAATTGTGTTTTGTTCCTCTAGGTCGCTCTTCTCTGTCCCATTTCCATCGCATTATTCTTTACTAAATACCTTTGTAAGCCGCCAAAGTGGAGTGTGTTATTGGACAAGGGGGACCTTCTCTTTTCAGGTAACTATTGTTAACACGAGCCACTTGAGATATACATAGTATTGTACATTGTTTTTTGTCTTTGTAGTTAAATTCCTATTTCTTTTGTCGCAGTGTAAGGGGAGGAGGTGGGGGTGCACCTCAGCACTATCCCAAGACTGTCGACAACAGGTTATTATTGTTTTGTTTTTATTTCGCCGGGTTCTTTGATTTACTGTTGGAATTAACATGGTTATATTGCTTTCTGTCTATCCACAGCGAGTCCCTGGGGAAACCCCCAGGTGCTAGCGGTCAGAGATGGGTTCCTTCTCGAAGCACTAGACGAGATGCAGCATCCTCCATTGACAAAACACAAAATGACAGAATCTTCAGAAAAGTGAGAGGGTAAGAATCAACTAAATAAGTCAATTCTATCATTCTCTGTATCTATGTACATTATGGTAAAGTGTGTTTTGCCTTTTTATTTATTTTTGAAGCATACTCAACAAGTTGACACCAGAACGATTTGACAAACTTTGCTTTGAGCTTCTCAATGTGGGTATTGATACAAAGTTTGTCTTGAAAGGAATAATCTTGTTGGTGAGTACTTATTAAAATGGTGCTGAGTTGTCTTGTTGTGCATGTTGTTGTGAGTCATCTTCTCTTTGTGTTCTAGATTGTTGATAAAGCCCTTGAGGAACCGAAGTACAGTCAGTTATATGCTCAGCTTTGTCAACGCTTATCAGAAGATGCACCAAACTTTGAAGAGCCAGATCAAACTACAAACAAACACAACACAGTAAGCATTCAAATCCAAAATTGTGAAGAAGTTAAACTAAAAACAGACTTAACTCATGCTGCTAAATTTTACTCAGACATTCAGAAGACTCCTTATATCAAAGCTTCAAGATGAGTTTGAGAACCGTGCCAGAAATGTCGAACGTAAGAGATATTTCACCCATAACAGACCAATGGTTTCAAAAGGATTGCTTTTAAAATGTTGTCTTTATTTAGTCTTTGAGAAGAATGAGGCACCACTCACCTCGGACGAAGAGGAGCAGCAGGCTATTGCAAAGATCAAGATGCTTGGCAACATCAAATTCATCGGAGAACTCGGCAAACTCGGCCTTATTCACGAATCCATCCTCCATAGGTGCATCAAAACGGTAAGTCATATGTTGCTCTATGAACACAAGGTAATTGAAGCCGTGTTTTGGAACCCGGTGTAAATTTTTTGATATTTGTATCCAGTTTTGAACTTTTAATGTTTGTCTTTTATAGCTTTTGGAGAAGAAGAAAAGAATACAACTCAAGGATATGGGCGAGGACCTTGAATGCCTCTGTCAGATAATGAGGACTGTGGGGCCCAAACTTGACCACGCGAAAGCTAGGGTAAACAATTGTTGTATGTGCCGCCTTTTTATTTGATATAATTGTTCCTATTAACATTGATTGTTGTTTCAGGCTTTAATGGATCAGTACTTTGGCCGCATGCAGGCCTTGGCTACCAACAAAGAGCTGCCGTCTAGGATTCGTTTCCTGTTGCAGAACACCATAGAGCTGCGAGGGGACAGATGGGTGCCTCGCAAAGCCTATGTTGACAATGGACCGAGGACAATTAATCAGGTCCGACAAGATGCAGTGAAGGTGAGTCTCGATATGAATATTCATATTAACCATAATTTAAGTAAAGGCTATTGCTGTACTGTTACTGTAAACTGACAGAAGTATATTTTGCAGGAGTTGGGTGTTTTTATTCCACCTCAAACAGATTTCAAGAATGAATTCTTCATGGATAACGCCTTCATGCAGTCAAAAATCAAGTTTGACAGAGAGACAATAGGAGGTCTGGCTGACATGTTCGGACAAATGCCAGGTAATTTTCTATCAGCTATAAGCTTGCATTTGCTGTTGATAGCATTTAACCTTATTGCACTTTGCTGATTTATTTTGTTCAGGGAGTGGCATTGGTACAGGCCCAGGGGTCATTCAAGACCACTACTCTCCCACTTTTGGCCGCCATCGTGCAAATCCGATGTTCAACGGCCACACTGGCAATTCGAATGGTATTAATCAGCCCGCGTATGAAAATGGAACCAAGCATTACAACAAGTCTAACCAGGTGCCCACACACAACATGCTAAATAGAAACGTTGTGTACTGTACTCGTAATGTATGCTATAAAGTTTTAATTTTTGTTTTTTAGGGGCAGAATTCGCCGGTTTTCAGCCACAAACAAAATCACTCAAACCAGATGCAGTCCAAGGATATGGGGTCCCGATTCAACAAGAAGGGGAAGCTAAATACAGATGAGATCAGCCTGAGACCAGCACAGTCTTTTTTGATGAATAAAAAGCAAGTGCCAAAATTGCAACCACAGGTGACGATGATGCCTCCAAGTGCTCAAGGATCTCCACTAGGACAGGTACCAATTATATATAATCAGAGTTATAAAGTTGCATTTACACCTCAGCATGTCTGATAATGTTATTACCCATAGTCTCCACAGCTTGGTCTGAGAAGCAACCCTCCACCAATACAAGAAAAAGTGAAGTCGAGCAAAAAGGCTCCACCTACGAAGGAGGAGTTGCGCAAAACGACTGTAAGTTCCCCATCATTTTCACAGCTTAACATTTCACAAGAATCAGAATAGGAACGTCATTAACTGCATTCACTCTTTTACAGGAGACCATTATGGCGAACTACCTAAACAATAAGGACGTCAATGATGCTGTGAATAGTGTGCGGGACTTGAAGCCTCCCAAGCATTTCCTGCCTGAGCTTGTGAGTAAGATCGTGATGTATTCCCTTGACCGCTCTGAGGAGGACATGGAACATGCGAGCACCTTGGTCCATACACTGTGCAACGTCGGCCTTGTGATGAGCGAAAACCTGCTGCAGGGCATTTTGAGTGTTGTTGATCAGTGTCCCAAGATAGAGGAGGAGGTCCCGCTGGTGAAGTCCTACCTGGCACAGTTTGCTGCCAGAGCCATAATTGCGGAGCTGATTAATATTGCAGACTTGGCTCATCAGCTGGAGAACGGCTCTCACTTCCCGCTGTTCCTGTTGTGTCTGCAGCAGATGGTCAAACTCAAGGACCGTGAGTGGCTCTCTGAACTCTTTCAACAGAGTAAAATCAACATGCTCAAGATGCTGCCTGGTATGAGAGGTTCTCCTTATTTTGTACTAATGTAAATGGCAACTTAACTTAACTAACTAGAAATTTCACTTTTTATTTTCTTCAGAAATCGACCAAAACAAGGATCGCATGCTGGAAATCCTGGAGGGCAAGGGTCTGAGCTTCTTGTTTCCACTCATGAAACTAGAAAAGGAGCTTTTGAAGCAGATCAAAGTGGATCCTTCTCCACAATCCATCTACAAGTGGATTAAGGACAACATCTCTCCAGCGCTTCACACGGACAAAGGCTTTGTCAACATTCTCATAACCAGGTAAGTTTTGTGCTACTCAATTAACCTGAACAGTTTTTGTTTCCCATGACTACTTTGAAGATGAACCCTTTTTCTTGTCTTTAGCTTTTTGCAGTATATCATGTTTGAGATCAACCCTGACGATGACGAAGAGCAGCATGCAGCACCCAGCAAAGAACAGCTCGACGAGGAAAAGCAACTGCTGCTGTCTTTCAAACCTGTTATGCAGAAATTCCTCCATGATCATGTTGACCTCCAAGTCAGTGGCCTGTATGCTCTTCAAGTGCACTGTAACAGCAAAGGTTTTCCCAAAGGTATGCAGACACTTCTAGTTAATTGGAGTTCTATTTGTATTTGTAATATGACCAGTGAAAGTAATTTTTTTTTTTTTTTTATAGGAATGTTGTTGCGCTATTTTGTTCACTTGTATGACATGGAGATAATTGAGGAAGAAGCCTTTCTCTCATGGAAAGAGGATATCACCCAGGAATATCCAGGAAAAGGAAAAGCATTGTTTCAGGTAACTTAGCTTTTTCTTCACTCACTTTCTTCACTCTCTTCACTGATGAAAATTATTGTTCCCAATTCTAAAATTGTAAATGTGCGTAATGCAGGTAAACCAGTGGCTGACCTGGCTTGAAACCGCAGAGGAAGAAGAATCTGAGGATGAGGATTACTGAGTAACAGGGCAAAAAGCCATGCAACTTCTTTTTTTTTTTCTTTTTTTTTTGTCCATCTTTTTTTGTCTTTCAATCTTGTCTTGTCGTGTTTTGGTTAGTATTATTCATCCACTGTTACACTTCATTCCACAGTGACTCATCAACCCAGAATCATCAACACTTTATTTATGCGGTTCTTTATATTTGACTTTTTGCATGTTGTCTATGTTTTGGAATTTTTACAGACAGTATATTGCAGGCAAATGCACCAGCATCGGATCTAATCTATTATCACTTGGTCACTAAGTGCTAACCATAATTTAAGAACTGTTTACAGGAGAAGGCTCTAAATGTCAAGGGCTCTTTCGCTTTAACTACATTTGTTAAAATCTGTTTGAGATGCACTTTGCCAAGCATCATTGAGATGTGCAATAGATTCAGATTCTCCTTGATTTGTAACAATCTTTTTGCAATGGTTAGTTGTGGTAATAATGGATTTTTCTGAAAGCGGTGTTTTATTTTAAAGTAATTTGTATCCAATAATGGTCTTTTATTTGCACAATGTGGTTCCAGTTTTACTTTAGTTTAGATCATTGCTTTTGTATGAATCTTTTTTGTGCTAGGTGATCTGTGTGGCCTTTTAATTTATCAGATGGATATACCTCTAAAGTATCGGACTATACTTGAATGTCTCAGTTTGGACATGCCGAGACAGCCAAAGGTTAAGTTTCCTGTGCTGCAGTTCACCATCGCAAAGTGGTGATTTTTAAGTCTCTTAAGTTTTAAATTGATCTTTTTATCTCCATGAAATTACAGAATTTATGTATGTGTAAACCCAGGCTTTTTTTTAATATCACTGTTTTTGTCATGTGCTTTGAAGCCTAGGTGTACAACTACAGATCAACCTTTAATAAAGTCTAACAAAGAATCATCCTTGTTTTTATTCATCTTTCTGTTGTGAGCCAAAATTTGATAGTTGACTTGATGAGTTTGTAGCTGAAAAACTTAATTTACTCATTGTAGAAAATATAGATTTTATTTGGAATGTAGGTGAAACTTAAGGGCACATTAATTGGTGCATCATTCATGATGAATTTATCATGAAGTAAATAGTCATGAATTAAGGCAATGAGTCCATGAGTGATCATGGTCACAAATTCTGAACAAAAGATATAAGGACCAAGCTTTGTATAAACCTGCAGCAAAAGCTCTGTAGGTTTGATAACTGAACAATATAAACCTGTTTAAAGATAAATCAAAGGCTCAAATTAACATTTAAACCATTTTTGTCCATTATAATTGTATTTACAATTTTCTAAACATGTGAATGTACACAATAGCTTGGTCTGATAATAGTGCTCAGGTTATCCAATATACACAATGTTGCTATTTGTAAATTATCCTGTTGGCAATGTGTTCTTATATAGATCTGTATCCTCTGTTTCCAGATAATATCTTTTTGCTGGCTTTATGCTTGCACTCAAGTGTCTGTGTAAAGAAAGATGCCTGTCCAGTTTAAGCAGTTTGTTGTGATGGTACTACTATTGTAGCCACAGCTGTCCTGGGGTAGACAGACTTCAGGGAGGCTGCCAATCTGCACCATCAGCCCCTCCCACTCGCTTACACTCTATTCACACAGGGGAGAAGTCTCTTGCCTGGAATTTGAAAAACTGAACAACTGATGAATAATGATTGTAAGTGTAGTTGTAAGAGAGCAACGGGGTATTAAAACGCAGTGCATACACGACTACAGGGGTGGATAATTTAAATATAGCAGCATTGAGTATCTTGTATAATCTGAGCACTATTATTATCAGATCTAGCTGTAGTGCAGGGCAAGGCAACGTCAGGCTCAGGGGCCAAATACAGCCCTCCAGCACTGAATCTCAGGCCCCCAAGATGATTTTAAGAAATATGCAAATCAAATACCTGTTACCTGTTAGTACTCTAAAGCATTCCTGGCAGAACATCCCACTTGATCATACTATATAATGTAACACACTGGCATTTGCAGAAAATGGTTCTTTACTTTGGCAACAACGGTGAATTCCGGCTGTTGGCGTTTTGGCAATTATGAAAATTGGCCGTCCACAACACAAATTTGCCATCCCCTGCTGTAGATGTACATTAATGTGTTTGGAAATTAGGCCTGTGACGTTCTACTTTTGTCACGATCCGATATGTATCACGATATTCAGGGGCCGATCTGATACATATTACGATACAGTAAGTGATTATAAGTAGTATGTTTACCTTAAAATGTGTAAAACAAAAACAAAGTCATGTGTCCAAAGTTTATAAACCAAAATCCATTTGAAGTGTTAAGATTGAAAAATGCATAAACACAAAATGTAACAAAATGTTTTTACTGGTAAACAAAGGAGTGTATAATAGAACAAGACACCAAATAAAGTATCGATACTTGGTATTGCAGCAAAAAGTATTGCGATCCAAATCCAATCCGATGTTATGTCCCAATCCTATTACAAATATTTAAATACTTAGGAATAAAATGGTTTGAATGTTAATTTGAGCTCTCTGTTTCTTTACAGGTTTGATAATTCCAAGTTTTTAACCTATTAAGTATATTCATAATGAACTCATGAATGAATGATTTCAGTTTTTGCTGTAAGTTTAGGCTATACAAAGCTTGGTTCTTTCCCACCTCTGTATCTTCTGCACAGAATTCATGATCATGATTAATTACTCATGATAACGAGCCTTAATGAACTGTGTTTAAGTATTTACTCATGAAGTCAGATGAACTCATGTTAATTGATGATAAAGTTATGAAGAATTCATGTTTGAATTAATCATGAATTATGCATTAATTCATGTACCGAAATGTCTTGGTGACATGCCTGTGCACCACTTTTTACTTAAACCTTCGTCATGGCTCAATATTCTGCTCATCTAGCCCAGTGGTTCTTAACGGGTGGATCATGGGGACATTTTCAGAGGGGCCTGAGGCCATTTAAAAAAATGACTGGAAATAAGTTTGTTTTTTGAAAGCTATAGAATGCTTAAATAAGAACTCTGACTACTGTGCTTTGTCACGGATTCTTTAGTTGAACGTCGGTCCCAAACTAACTTTAAGAATGTATAATCTAGGCCAAGGTGAAACTGAAAATGTTTAGGTAGGTAGCAGTTGTACAAGTTGCACATTATGGAATTTGATGAAAACACTGCGTTACATTTCACCCAATAATTACAATAAAAAACAAGCATTTATTTCATTTTTATTGTTGAAAATATAAAAATGAACAAACAAATGTGTCTTTGCTGAGCGGCTCATCTCCTAAGACCTGACTTGTAACTTTACTGGGAGCAGGACGGCTCCAGCTCATCCCAATCAAAATGCTGACTAAAGGCAGCCAAACATGAGATTTAAATATTTTGGTACGATACAGTAACACTTTACAGCTCTGCTGAGGATTCATTACATATTTTGTCCAAGGTTGCACACAAATATGAACCATAGGTGTTACTGTCCTCAATTCAATGATTTGAATGCAGTACATGTATAATTGCAAAGATGTTTAATGCAAACAGGTCATGTGTTGAACAAAAGACATGACACTATTCAGCATTTTGTAAAATGGCTGAGAAGACCAGTACATACAGCATGTCACATGTAAAGCAAACAATGAAAAGGTTTATAGTGAGGAGGAAACCAAAACAGAATTACTAACATCTACCCATTTAGTATTTATAGCTATATTATTAATACATGATAGCATGGCTTGAAAAGAGAATTTAATCACTGTCATCATCCTCATTATTGGACCTTTCTGGTTCCGAGGCATTTTCTGATCGCCGTGGTGACCCCTCATTGTCAGATCCGGCCTCAGACCCCCGGTCCGAGGCTGGAGCAGGAGATCCAGCCCGTGACTCCTCGTCTGATCCGGACCGACTTCTTTTGCTCTCGTTATCAGACTGCTCGGAGTCGGACTGCTGCTGCACCCTCCTCCTCTTCTTCACGGGACGGTCACTTCCTGAGTCGTCATCGGAGCCGCCCGAGCGCCGAGGGCTTCCCGCCTCACTGCCTGAGCGGTTCTTACCACCATTAGAGTCACTGTCAGAGGCAATACGCTTCTGGTGGCCGCCTTCGTCGCCTGACCCCGAGTCACTGTCTCGGTTCCTATAAGATGAGGAAAGTGCAGAATTATTTGATCAATCATGAACTGTAAAGCGCTTCAAGTGTCTAATGTAAGTGGAAAAGTGCCAAACAAGTTGAGACCATTTACAATTACTTTACCAAGTATAATGTTAACTATAATCTCTAATGTAATCAAATCTACAGTCTATAGCTGGAAAAAAGGTATGACATGTATTCACTCCACTAACAATTAGAAATATGCTTACAGAGAAATTGATATTTAATATAAAAGCTTTTTTTTTACCTGTCTTCGGCAATCTTTAAGCCATCCTCATCTGAAGAGGAGTCAGAAGAAGAGATGATGGCCTTTGATTTAATTTTTCCTTTAAGCGAAGGAGGCAAGCGCTCTGGCTGAGGCTAAAAAAAAGAACATTTTTATGAGTGAAGTGTTTCATTATCGTTAATAATAGAAAAATAGAAAAAAAATAAGAAACCTTAGGAGCCTTTTTGAGTCCTTTAGGTTTCCGCTGTTTTTTAGGCCGCGATTCTCCTTCCTCATCACTGTCATCTCCTCCACTCCTGGCAGGCCTTAAAAGATAAACCATTTATGTAAATAATTTTATCTATGACATTAGATTACTAATGTTTTTTTCCCCTGGCCGTATTACTTTCTCTTCTTTTTGCGTTGTTTCTTCTCTCCTTCCTCAGCATCCCCTTCCTCCTCGCTGCCACTGCCCTTTCTTTTCTTCTTCCTTTTGACTGGAAGGTCTTCATCAGAGTCATCATTGACAAAGTCATCTGCATCGCCTCCCTTCTTGCGCTGCAAATAAACAAAACATACTCACATTTTAGTACAATTGTGTATACCGTTTTAGTCTTTTAAATGAAATACCACTTACACGTCCTCCTCCACCCTTCTTCTTATCTTTGGCCATTTCTTTTGGTCCGTCTGCGAAGGTGAGCAGATTCTTGGTCTTTTCCACATACAAAGCTCTCTGCTCCAAGAGCTTCTTCTGTTCTTCAGCCACTCTGGTCTTTTTGTCTTCCTACAATCAAGTTCAATAAAACAAAGTCAATGGTTTAATAAAAAATTACATGTTTAATTAGTGAATGTTCAGCAATACTCACCTGTTCTTTTAATAGCTTTTGCCGTAGTAAGTCCCTCTCTTGTTCCTGTTTGGAACGCAGCTCCCTCTCCTCCTCATCTTGCTTTCTGGCTCGAGCAACATGATACTGAGCCTGACTCAGCAGATCCGAGCACTGCCTGCAACCACACAATATAACCAGATACAATTACTTAAAATGATCACTCAACTTGACGAATTGACTGGATAAGGACACTATATTGTATAAATATCTCACCTTGCTTCAGAAGCAGCAAGCGCCAGGTCAAACCGCATTTTGTCTCCAGCTTTGCTCAGGTAGCTGAAATATCTGTGTGAGGTCGAAAATGGTACATTGAACTTGGCATTGCTAGAAAGACACAACAAACAAAAAACAAAAAAAAGAAAACAGCCTGTCTTACTACCTGTGTGCCAGTTCAAGCTCTTTGACAGCACTGAGCACAGCCTTCAAGTTACTCTTTTCATCTTTAAGCACAAGAGTGGCTAAGCGCTGGAGAACCAGAGCCACATTAAACATCAGCACAGAGTCATTAGGAGCCACATGACGCGCCTGTTGTGAAAGGAAATTTTAAGTTATTTTGCCCATCAAAAAAGTAAATTTTTTGAATATATATTTACCTTCAGAAGCATCTGTTTGCACTCTTGAAGTTTCCCACATTTGAACAGTGCTCTTGCCAGGTACAACAGCACCTCAGTATTTTGGTATTTGTAAAATTTCTTGAGGCAATTCTCATACTATGGAATAATAACATGCAATAAACAATAAACAAAAAGTGTATAAAATGTTTTGACTACAAAAGAAAGCAGCACTTACCATCTGTACAGCACTGATGTACTGCTTCTGTTCCACATAGATGTGAGCCAGATTGAGCCAGACATCGCTAATGTCTGCAGTGGCTTCTCTCACCTGAGCAAACACATCACGGGCCTCCCTGAAGTAGCCCTTATGAGCCAGAACGGCACCTACAAAACCCAATATTGTGTTTCAAATGCACAGCTGCTCTTAATTACACAGTTCAATTTAAATAGGCGACCATCCAACCCACCAATGCCATTGGCAGCATAGAGGTTCTTCGCATCGTTGCGCAGGACTTGCTTGTAAATAGCCAACGCTCGGTCCTGATGCCTTTTTTCCTGTTGAGAAAAAGATTTCATTATATTTTAATATCCTTTAAAATGCATGTTTGAATCATGCTACAAACGGTTAACTTCTAAATAGGCACCTTTTCCCGGTCTCTGGTAGGCTGGTGCAGGGTCTGCAGCCACACATTGCCCAGAGCTAACATAGAGTAGGTGTCAGTTTGTGTTGATGGCTGCTTTAGAATACGCTCAAATTTCTTCTGTCCTGGACCCCACTCCTGTTTAGCCAGATGAAGGTTTCCAATCAGAGACCAGGCGTCTGGATGATCCTGTAATAAAGATTAAAGACTTAAGAATGTTGACATTAGTCTTGTGTAGTTTTTTTTATTTAGTAATGAGAGATTACCTGATTAATCTGCAGGGCTTCTTTGAACCAATCTGAAGCTTCATAGAAGTTACCTTTATCACGGGCCATAGCGCCAAGTCGCAAATAACCTACAGGACAAATAAAGAACAGGTTGTCTTTGCCTGTACAATCATGTGTGTACCTATGAAATAAAATATGCCTTCTTACAGTCCACATAGTTAGGATGCTCCCTTAGAATGTTTTTGTAAAGTTTCTCAGCCTCATGAAATTCACACATTGCCTCATAAAGTCGGGCCAAATTGTAGGATGTTGTGACAGAAATAGCATTGTAGTAATGCTCATCATGCTCCCCCTCCGCTTTGGCACGTTCCAGAGATGCAAGGAAATATTTCTGTTAAAAAAAGGTACGTGAGTAAAAAGTAACAATAACTCAGATTTCAGTCATGTGCATTTGTATAGTTTTTATAATTACCCACCTTGGCCTCTCCCAAGTTTCCCAGTCTAAAGTGAAGTGCTCCTAAATTGTTAAGAATCTCCGGAGGGACATCTGCCTGGACCTTTTCTTGCAGTATACGCGTTGCTGTCCCATAAGCAGACAATGCTCCTTGGATGTCAGTCTGCTCCAGAATTTGAGCCAACTCAATCCAGGCCTCCACATCATCTGGGTACTGTTCTGTAACCTTCTTCAAATGACCCTTGAAGTAAAAAGGACACATGAAGTGCAAACATGAAGACATGTTTTGTTCATGTCATGCAAATATTTAACCAATATATTTATATTTATACTTTGGCAATGTCTCTCTTTTCTTGATCATCTGAAGTGGCATAGAGAGACCCAAGAATCTTCATAGTCTCGTAGTTGTTGGGATAAGCCTTTAAAACTTTTTCAAAGCACTGTGCAGCATTTTCTTTGTCTCTTCGATAAACATACATTTGTCCCAAGCCAAAGAAAGGTAACACAAATGTGGAGGATGCAAACTGAGTGGCTTGGTAGTAGTACTGAAATGCTTGGTCATAATCCTCCTGTGAACAAAAGCAAAATGACATAAGATTAAATAGTTTCAGTTAACACATCAAAACTACTTTACACTTATCACTAGTATTACCTGGACATGAAAAGATCGAGCCAACTGGTAACAGCTCTCAGCTTGCATGGCCTCAACTTCTGTATTGTGAAAAGCATGTAGAGCCAGATGCTGAACTTTACTGTAGTCCTGTGGTAATATATAAAATGTGTGAATAACAAAGAATAAAGACAAATTAATGAGTACAGTGTACACATACAAATATAGGTTACCTTTTTAAAGAAGAAGTGGTTGGCCAAATGGTTCAGCACCATAGGGTTGCTGGGGTCGATGGTGTAGGCCCGAGACAAGAGCTGAACTCCATTCTTGATAGAGTCAGCTTCTTTGCTGTTCAGCTCTAAAACAGCCAAACCCACAAGAGCTCCCACACACTTTGAATTGAGCTCTAGAGCTCGTCCAAATGCCAGGCGGGCCTTTTCCAGTTTATTAAGCTTCACAAAACAGTGTCCCATTCCAAGACGTACCTCAGCTAGAAAAACATGTGGATTGTATGAATGAATTGTATTATAATATTTTTGTATCTATTTACATTTACCTGGACAGCCAGGGTTTGTTCGCAGGGCCTTTTTGTAATATGCTAGGGCTCCTCTGTAATCCTTTTTATTGAAGGAGATGCACGCCTTACCTGGAAATAGAGGTTTTATTTATGTATGCTAAATAAGTCAAACTACAGTATTAGCAAAGATCAAACTAACCAAGCAAGGCAGGGATGTTATTGGTGGACTGGTTAAGCACAAAATGAAACTGGGCATCAGCCTGATCCATCTTGTCTCCTTCCAAAAGGCAGAAACAAGCTCTTCCCAGAAGATGGTTCTGAAAGATAGACACGATTAGTGAGAGCAAAATTGTATTTTAGTCCTTTCCATTTTGCTTCTTTGTGTGCATCTTTTTCCTTTACCTGATCATACATGATGATCTTGTCTGCCATAGTATAAAGGAGGGTCGCTTGTGTGATAAGCTCTTTCTTGGCATCTTTATTTTTCTCTTTACGGGCTTGTTGTACATAGTAAGCTGCTAAAGTGTCCAGACAAGTCATCTGGTCTTTTTCATGATCTCTGTAATCAAGGTTTCCATCTATACGCGCAGCCTCCAGCAGCTTGACAAAGTCTTCTGTTTTACCTTGCTTGTAATACTCCAACTGAAGACAGAGCATATTTGAAATATGTTAGTTTTTACACGTGCTTCGATACAATAAGACAACAAACAACAACAACAACAACAACTCACCGCCAGTGCAATCCATATGTGCAGTTGTGTATGCTCTTGCTTCAGGATACTGATCACCTCGTCTCCTTCAGGCAGCTGGTCAAAGTCAAGCTCAATAACCTGCAGAAAGCATCACAATAATCATCAGCCATGAATGAAGCATGAAGTACAATACAGCGTAAACGGTAAAACAACATAAAAAAAAACATCCGGGGGAAATGTAGCTACAAACGGAGCTTACCACGACCGTGTGGAGTGAATGAAGTACAAAACACTACTGTGTGAAGCGCTTTGAGTGACTTGTGTCATGTCAAAAGCGCTATAAAAAATAAGTTTCTATTCCACTCCATTCCACCGAGAGAGAGTGAAAATTGTAAGTTTAGTGAAGGGAAAGGAGTGGAGTACATTCATTATATAAACATTTATGCTATTAGCGATTTTGTGAATGTTGGCTAATGCTACACGGATAATATCGCTCATATGATAAGTAGCAAAGTTCGAGTATGATTTTACCTCGTCTGTGTCCCGTAGAGGGATCTCAATGGAACCACGAGACATCTTGACTCGTTAGTAAATCCACCAAACAGATATTTGATGAAAAAACTCAAAATAATTGCTTTCTGTTCTTTAGCTCTTCATGCTTCCGAGAGGAACCAAACAACAGCGCACGGTGCTACAAAAGTGAGGGTCCGTAGAGAAAACAAAGACTGAAAAGACGTTCCGCCCACATGGTGAGTACATAGACTGTATATATAAAGTACCTGTAAGTACTAGTGCCAATTCATGCCTGTTTGTGGTAAAACACCGTTAAAAGGTGATGTGATTGCCGCAATAACATTTTACTTTGAGTTGAATTACATTGCTAAGAGGCTACAATTATTACCCCAAAACTGTTCTGTCATTTCACCAAATTAATGTAGGCGCAAAAGTGAAATCTTTTGTTGTTAAAATATAAATATGAATATAAAATATAGCCTATTATATTGAACCATGTGTCCTGTATCAGGGGATTTTGGAAAAAAAATGTTTTGTTCAAATTGTTAAAGTGTGCAACGCGTGGAGCCTGTGCATAATTTTAGGAGAAAAGACAAGTGAGGAGGGGGAGGGGTCCTGGGTGTCATCTGGTTTTGATGTGAAGCAGTGAAAAAGTGGATCAGAGCATCTTTTAATCTTTAAAGACATCATGGAATAATTCATACTAAGGTATATTTTGGTATTAGATGTTCCTAAACGGAGGTAAGTTTTGCCAAACCTTATTATTCATATTTATTGTTATTGAAGATATGAAGTCCACTGTAATCAGTCAATGCTAATATCTTGGTAAGATTTTATTAAATTATGTTTTAATTGTTTGCATTATTATTTATTTTTTAATTAATAATTTAACAGAAGAGATTAAAGAAATCTTTCGCATCCAGAAATGTTAAATATGTGGTTTTATGTGGTTTCATCACAGGCTCTTTAAAACATGTCCGATGGCAATGATGGTAAGTGCTCTTGTTTGCTGGTACAATTTAATTATTGCTTTCTATTAACCCAACAAAAACTTAAATATATATTTTCAGCTTGGGAATCACCCAGTAATGACACAAATGATAACAACACACATTTTTCAGAGCATGAACTTCTTGACATTATGTACAATGCCTGTGATGCCAACAACGCAGGTACGCTATTTTAAATCTGATTCACAAACACAATGTGATAGAAAGGCTCTCTTTTTCTTAATGATATGTCTTTAGGGGAAGTGTTGGCATCTACTATTGTACAGTATCTGCAGAAAATGACAGTACAAAGTCCAGATCAGGACCGTTTGGCTGCGCTGCAGCTTCTCCTTGATCCTGACTCTGTGGACCCTGCTGTAAACAAAGAGACTTTTCTCTCCAAAATGAGGGAATGGATCAGTCAGTGCAGCCAGGACAGGTGTGTTACCGTCTCTACAATAACATTGTGGGACAAAGGTTTATTAAAAGCTATTATGTTTCCAGTAACTTCTCTGTCTGTCTTTCAGCTGTGATGCTGATGGTAGGCTTGTCTCTGGGCCAGATTCTTCTAAAAACCTTGTAAATGGTAAGCACTGTGTTTTGAGTTAATAATACTGATTCAATCTGTTCAACAAAGTGCTTTTGCTCTAGGGCTGGATTTTTCATCTTGTCAATGCAAAAGTGCTACAGAGAACCACCTATGCACTTGGTTAGTTAGAGTACTTCATTATTATTAATTAAATATTTGATATAATATAGACCTATATCTGTATGTTATGCAGCACTAACTGCAGTGATGGAAAAGACCTGATGCGAACGGTGGCTGAGCTGAAGCAGGCTCACCGCAAACTTAGTGAACAGAACAGCAGCCTGTTGAGAACAGTGGCCCAATGTGAAGACGTAAACCTCCAGCTTACACTGGAAGTCACTGACCTGTGTGGAAAGCTGGCGAGGCAAACAATTTCATATATACTTCAAATTAATATACACAATGGGATGTTTATATTGTACATAAACTGTGCCTAAACCTTTATGGTCAGCGCCCAGCGATCAGTGGTGAGAACTAAGTCTTTGACTCAAGAGCTGGAGGAGCTGCGTCACATGTTCAAGGAAGTCCAGGAGCGAGCCAGCAGAAGTCAGGGCAGCTGCACCAAACTGGTCAGCATTTTAGTAATTTTTCTTTTAGTTTTTAGCGATCGGGAAATGCAATAAATATTTATTACCGGCTTGTGATGCAACTCCTGTTGTGATATTGGGCTATACAAAACCGTTGATTGATTGATTGATTGATTGATTGATTGATTGATTATTCCTTTAGGGCAAAGAGGTAGAATGCCTAAAAATGCAAATTAGGAGATTGGAAGACAAGGTATTTATGTATCCTTTTTACAATAATACTGTATCTTTAATATCTGTGCCTTAACTTCTCTAAGCGCACCTATCTGACAGCCAAATAAAAGTCTATTTTGTTCCCCCAGAATGAAAAACTAGTATTTGAGAGGACATGTTCTGAAGACACTATCAACAAACTGATGAAGATAAACTCTGAGCTGAGAGTAGGGACATTATCCGTTTTACCCATGTTTATTGTACTGTATTTTATATGGAATTTAATTAGAGCACATTTTGTCCTTTTTGTGTGCACAGTCTGAACTTGAAGAAACCTTGGTCGTGTTGACAGTAAGGGAGAAAGAAATTACAAAGGTCCGTACAGCTCTGTAACACAAATGTACTGTCACTGTTTTTGTCTAAACTATGCATCTCCCAATTCAGAAAGACATCATTATGGATAAGATGAAGAACACTCATGTTGAAAATCACAGCATCATTGAGGTATGTGTTAAAAGCTGTCATGTTAACTGTAAACAAGATTGTCCATACTGAATACTCTTTGTTATCTATCACTGAAGGGCATACAGTCAGAGTTGATGAGATTACATGACCAGTCCTTGCAAGTTTTGTTGAGGTAATTACACGTTGTAGATGATCTATCCTGAGTGTCTTAAGTCTCTGGACTGTCTTGGCTGGCATGTCTCTGCAACATCATGTAGTGGTTGGGGACAGAACCTCTTGTTTGGCAGACCAGTGGGGTGGTTCCCTCTATTTAAGAAGGATGACCGGAGGGTGTGCTCTAATTGTAAGGGGTTCACACTCATCAGCCTCCCCCTGGAAGGTCTACTGAGTTTCCAGGGTGCTGGAGAGGATAATCCAACCTATAATCAAACCTCAGATTCAGGAGGAGCAGTGGAAGTGGAGACCAAGAGGAGGCTGTGGTTCTAAATCAGAAAAAGTGTTGTGTGTGTTGGTGAAAAGCCCTTGCCTCAAGTGGAGGAGTTCAAGTATCTTATCGTTATTATTCACGAGTGACCCTCACCAATGATCTGGGTCAGGCCTGAAAGGACAAGACTGTGGGATACAAGCAGTTGAAATGAGTTTCATCCGCAGTGTGGATGGACACACCCTTAAAGATAGGGTAAGGAGCTCAGTCACTCGGGAGGAGCTCTGAATAGAGGTCGCTTCCCTGGGGAGGTGTTCAGGGCACATCCCATTGGAAGAGACCCCCGAGGAAGACCTAGGACATGCTGCTGCCTCTGCAACCCAGCCCTGGATAAAGTGGAAGAAAAATATGGATGGATTATTATATTTTGTGGAAATTATTATTATTATTATTATTATTAAAACAACTATCTTCATTGTTCTTGTTTCTGAGATATGAGAGACACTGCTTCAGTTCTCAAAGTCTCTACAGTCGAGAACCTCCAAACCACCGCTCCTTAAAGAGTGAGATTCAAGACACACAACAGGTGAAAAACAGGTTATATTTATTTTTTCAAAAAAAATAAAAATAATAATCTTGCTTTTATTAACCACTGCTTTACTGTATTAGCACCACCACAAACTTCTGGATGACATCAGCCGGCCTGCAATTCACACTGAGGACATACAAAATGTTCTTCATAAAATTAGGAGTGTGGAAATATTGCAACTTTTACAAAACAAGTATCCTGACAGGGTAAGAGGAGCATCAGTTAAATACTCCCACTTTGATTTGTCCTTTCTCTAATGTGTGTTTCTCTCAAGCAGGACTCTGCTCTTGTCGAAACACAGGAGAGGCCTTTTGCACCCCGCCATCAGCAACAGGCCAGCATCAAGCAGCAGCTCGTCAATGTGTATGTTTTTACGTTCCCTCTCCTCTTATGGTAATGGGCTGGTTTTGGTTGATGTTAAGCTCGGCTCTGAGAAGCCAACTCTAACTCATAAAGAGAGTGTCTGGTCCCTACAGCATATTTATGGGCATCTCCATTACGTAAGTCATAGCGTTACTCCTCTCTGTCCCAGACTGCATCTGCCATAAGTGCAGTTTTAGTGCCCCATGGTAACTGTCCTCATAACATTGTGCAATAGAGATGTTTATACAACAATGCTGGTGGTTTCAGGCTGCAAGAGCTGGAGCTTCAGAAGACTGTGTGGGAGGAGAAAGACGAGAAAGTGGAGAAGCACTGGAGAGCTTCCGAAAAGGAGACAAAGCAAAGTCACTCCGAGAACTCAACATCTGTCGGAGAGGCCAAGAAGGTGGCTGTGGTGAACTGGTGGAAAGCCTTCAAGGTGGAGAAGGCCAACAAAGGAAGCAATGACGTGACTCAAAGCCAAGATCTCTCTCAGACACAGGCAAAGCTCAGAGAGGCAGAGCAGAATATCTCTGATATGAGGGAGCAGGTGTGTCACCTGCAAGCCTCACTAAGATCTGCACAGGAGCTTGTCAATGAACAAAAGCACCGCAGTCCTGTCCTCTTTGTCGACAAGGCAACAAACACTGTGTCAGAGGAAGAACCACTGGAGCACACTGGTAAAGACTGGAGGGATGTAGCCGTGGAGACTGACCCTGTGGAGGTCACAGGTGTACTGCCATCTCAACAGGACAAGCTTCAGCTGACGGCCGACCACGTGCTGGTGACACTAAAGAAGATGGAAGCCATGGTGAACTGTGCTCTGGAAACGGCCGAACGAGTGAAGGAGAGCGAGCAAAGGGTGACACAGGTGAAGCGGAGGATGGACAGCATCACACAGAAAGTGGAGGAGGCTCTGGGTCGGACCGTCAGCACTGAGAGGCAGCTAGATCATCTTGAGGCAAAGATCTCTGCTCCGACACAGACAGTAAGTGACAAATACCAAATATCTGTTTTTCAGGTATTAACATAAACATCATTTTAACTATGTACTGTACTCCTTCATTGAGCCTCACCTAGTGGCACAATATTATTAAGCAGGTTGTTTACAGGACAATACCCTTTTAGCACATTTCCTATGTTCCATGACTATGTTGTGGCAAATGGTGCTAAAATATATTTTAAAAAATTCAGTAGTGGAAAAAAAATGTTTTGTTTTTTTAATATATATTAAAAATCTTGGTGCATCCTATATATGGCTTTTTTATCCATTGCCAAATAGCTAGTTCTTGACATGACTGTGACTGTATTACTCCCTGAAAGTTGTGACACGCGCTTATGATCTCGCTGTTTGTTAAATGTTAGAAATGCATTAGGAAAGTTACGAACTAGTTTGTACCACAACAATTTAAAAATCACATGCTTCCTTTTTCATTCTTGGTACAGGACCTTTAATTAAAAAATAATGCAGCTTGATATCGTGTATAGTTCGTCTTATGTTCATGTGTATTAATTGTCCACTTGCTATAGAATAGTTTCAATAATTCACCACTGAACCAGAAATATGTCATGTCTGCCTCTGCCAAACCTCTAGGCTGCTGTTGAATACCCTCCCTGTCCCTCACCACGGGCTGATCCTGAAGTTGATGGAGTTGATGGGACAAGTGCTGCTAACATGGAGGAGGTTTTGGACTCGGACCACATCTCCCAGCCTCCTGTCCCCTCTGAGATCCCAGACCTCATCGAGCAGCACAACGAGAATGGTAGTGCAGCTGTGACACACATTTGAGCAAACTTTCTTTTTATATTACAGTCACTGATCAGACATAAAAATAGCAACAGAACTTCCTCAATTTACAGCAGCTGCAAGTGCCCTTTGGGAGAACAAGATGTCAAACAAAAGCAAGTAGATAAAAGTGAACACAAAAATGGTTGTTTTGTTTTTTAACAGATGTTTAGACTAGGTTATGTGATGTTGCCTAGCCTAGTTTTCTGGTTTTGGGGCGATATTTTGTTATTTAAACTCAATCCAGCCACAAGAGGGCAGTGCGTTCATTTTGCTCATACCAATCAGGATAAATGGATGGAGTTGGATCATTAGGGAGATCATCTATAAATAAACCAGACTTATGAGCTGTAGGGATTTTGTTGTGAGAACACTTATCTACCCCAGACAGCAACACGAAAGAGTAAGAATGAGTAGTTTGTTTAAGCAGATTATTATTATTAATTACTTTCAATCTCCCTAAAAAGGCTTTAAGTGTTATGTTATGTTTGTAAGATATATGTTGAAGTACTGAGTGGCTGTGGGTGGCTTGAAATGCACATACAAAAGTCATGTCTATGTCCAATTGTTTTTAATGGCTTTCGTTCTAAAGTTTACCGCAATGTGCAATGATGGTGAAGGTTTGCATTTGTTAATCAAAATAGACTGCCCTACTATAAAAAGAACAATATCAGTATTATTGTAATGCCACTGGACTGTCACTGTACACGGCTGAACACTCAAGTCTGCCAGAGTGGAGACTTTCATCTTTTAAACCACTCCTCTCAAAGTAATGTTTGCATTCCAGTAAAATCATTGAGCCTTTTAGAGCTGCAGTGGGTTTGCAAATACCTCTGTGTTTTGAGTCCATCTGCTTCCTTAAAACCTGTTAAAATGCCACTACTCTGATGTTTTACAGTAAATACTTTGCCTAACACAGTAATGTCTGTGTAGGGCTTTTGGCAGGGAACCCATATGATAAAACATTGCGTGATATTGTTTTAAGTGCCTTTAAACATGTTTGTGTGAATCAAATTCTTACAACATATTAACCTTGCTATTGTCCTCATCTCAATTGTCTTCGGGTAAACAATAACAAGGTGATAGTAGTTTTAATTCCTTAATTTGTGCATAAAACTAGCTGGTTGACGAGAGTCGGGTGGATTATGGATCTTGAAGATAAAACCAGTAGATCACAGGACCCTGCCTTCTCAAAAAGATGATTGTATTTTACTAATAGGCTATTACTGACAAATACTTACAGTATATCAGTAACATTTATTTGATTTAAGCTTGTGTACCCCTGTACTTATACT
Organism: Gobius niger; assembly: GCF_951799975.1. Classification (NCBI taxonomy): domain Eukaryota; kingdom Metazoa; phylum Chordata; class Actinopteri; order Gobiiformes; family Gobiidae; genus Gobius; species Gobius niger. The sequence continues at coordinate 20,287,440 of NC_136855.1, read as the reverse complement.
TCTCAGCTGAAACATCCACAACTGAAACGACCCAGTCCACCACAATCAAAACTTTTGTTGCAATGGAACAACTGAAAGACACAAACGTATTGCAGCATGGTCATTAAAAACATTTTCAAGGAGTTGTTTTTTTTAATGATTAGACTGCGCTTGCAACCAGGAGAACAACCAAAGAAATAATATGTCTGGTGCTTTCTCAAGAGCTGCCAGTTCCCCATTTCACACCTATCTTTTAAGTTTCAAAATTTGACCGTTTACTTCATTTTAATTGAGAGCACCCGCAGCAGGAAACACAATAGCCTTTTCCTGGGCCAAGAGCTTTCAGCAGCGGCTCAGACCAGCGACCTGCTCAGGAGGGTTGCTAGGTAATTGTTGCCGTTGGTAATGGAGCCAGTGGCTTAAATTATTTTTTTGGGGCCTGTGATACTTCCTCAAATATAAATAATTTTCCTGCTAGCTGACAATAATGACTCGTGCATGAAGCCTCTACTGCGGATATCTCTCATTGACTTTTTGTCTGTCTTTAACAGTCTCATGATCTTTGCATTGCACATGTGTTCCCTGTTAGATGCAAATTAACTCGCTCACTGACGCTTTGTGTTCTTGCTCCAGCAGGTGACGGGGAACACGGCAAGCTCTGCGCTGAGGTAAGAAACACTCCTCTCATATAGATATGTTCTGTGGGCTCATACTGAATACTACTGTTTGCTAGAGGTAAAATTAATTCCCATTTTAGCATTCTGATCCTTATAGTGTTCACATGAGTTCTTTATTATTTAAAATTCTAAATGCAAAGACGTTGACCTCTCCAAATCATGACCAATTAATATAATATACAGCAGGTGGACTTGTATGAATGTTGAAGCAATGAAATGGGGCCGCAGTAGTTTTAAATTTGAGTTTATATAGTTTTAATGTTTTTTTATTGTGTCTAAAACGTTCTAAATGCAAGTTTTTACTTATTATAGGGTAATAACTGTAGATTTCTTTCCAATGAATAGTAATCCAAACTTTTTTTTGTATCAGACGCCTGCATGATGAAATAGGCGTCTGATACAAAACATATCAGACATATCAGGGAGTTTTCTGAACTCCCTGTAAGTTGATGACTTTGCTTTAGTGCTGTAAGTCCTGCATATAATTTGGTTGCATAAGAAAATCATCTGACACTTTGGTGCACAGCTTGCCTCTTTGATAGCACATTAATTTTTTTATTCACGGTGGTTTCAAGCCACATCAGGTCTTACTTTTATTACTTCGCGTCGCCTTTTCAAACTGGGAGACATTAAGTGTAAAGTTTGAATCATTAAAAGTGCAACACTGTTCACCAAATAGACCACAACAGGGATCTTTTCCTATACTTGATCCTACACTTGCATGCTTTGATTTGCATATCATTATTCAGTCATCTCAGCTTTATTTCTATACACATCATTAATACAAAACGCCCTTTATGTTGTCTATGTTTTGCATCAGATGCTCCAAGGAAGTGCACATCGGCTATCACATCATCTTTTGCAAACACGCCCCTTTATACAAACCTCTTAAATAATCTCCCACTCATTGATAAACATTGACAAAACATTCCCACCACAAAACAACACCATTTTTCATTGGCTATCTCCCTCTTCTTTCACTTTGCGGGATGATCAGTGGCCTAGCAGCATGGGAACACGCACACACACTCTTACATACACACACGCTCACAGTACAGCGGCCCAAAGAGGCATACAGAGCCCTTCTCCTTAAATGGTCAAAGCTCCCAGGAGTGAAAGAGAGGCTGCTGCCGCAAAAAAAAAAAAAAAAGACAGGGAACGGAGAGGACGAGGGGAGAAACAAGGAGAAGACCCGGTTAATACTGGAGGTTTTTTTTTTTGCACAAAAGATTTTAAAGTTTGAAGCGCTCGGAAGTTGGTTGTCTGTGAAGGGACTGGTGGTGTGTGTGTCTTACTACGCTAGTGGTGGATTCAGGTAATATGCATGGACTTTGTTTGCACGTCTGCTCTAGATAGTATGATACTTGCCAGGCAATAATAGTTTATGGAAGATGATGTTTGCAGTGATGATGAGTTTGCAAAGGTTATCAGCTTGCTTTATATCTAGTTACAAACAATCTGTCATATTCTTTTTCTTGAATAGTTTTGTTGCTTCTTGTGTCTTTGTTGTTGTGACTGCTTTGTCTGTCCCAGCTCCTGTTTCTCACACACTCTTGTTATGTCAGCCTGTAGCCACCACTTCCTCTTCTTCTTCACACAACCAAATTTTAAACAAATCTGGCATGAGCGAGCGGTGCTTATGTAACAGAGCAGGGGAGGAGGGCACCGGTCCCTTGTATCAGGGAGCAGAAACAGCCCCGAGGACGAAGTGTTTGAAGGACAAGAAGTTTTGTCAGTGTTTGTTCTTCAAGTGATAATCAGAGTTGGTTGGTCTCTGGGTCTTACAGTCAGTCCTGTTTCCCCGTAGGAAATAATGTGACTGATACAACTACACTGCAGTATTTATCTCATGGAAAGTTCACAGAGTAAGGTGCACTGTTTGTGGGGACCTACCTAATAGGACACAGGTCTGCATTAATTCCCTAGTGCATCTTATTTCCCATATAATTGGGGATATGCTGCACATTTTCATATTCTTGTAATTACAGATGTTTAGAAGGGAGTTCATCTGTCAACTTTAAATGAATTTAGTTGTTTTATTCTATCTAGTGGCTATTTCATGATACATAAACAAATAGTGCCTTGAATAGGTTCTTTAACCTCTTAACCCCCACCTGGACTGAGCAAATTTTCTCCAGTTTGGCTTTACCCAAATCTAAAAGCTTCTTGAAAATGTGTTAAACAAAAATTAGTCAAAAACGAGGATGAACATGCAACAAAAGAAGGACAAAAACGTGACAAAAAAAGCCATACAAAAATGACAAAAACCAACAAAAACGTGCTGTAACTGACTGTAAACTCAAGAAGCTTAAATTTTGGGTAAAGTTGAACTGGAGAAAATGTGCTAGGTTAAGGCGGGGGTTTAGAGGTTAATAAAGTAAGAAAAGAGATTTCTTCCATTCTTAAAATGAAAGTTAAAGTGCATTACGTATGATACTATGATACTCTACCACTATATGGTTTGTTGAGGTTTGATTCGATGTCCATGATGTTATATATCTAACAATACAACTACAGGCTGAGAAAGAGGAACATTTCTGATCCGGCATGATAGTATTCATGTACTCAGGAAGTGTCCAAGCTGCTCACTGGGAGACACTTAAATAAGCCATTTCCTCTAAGTGCCTCTTTCTTGCCCCTATATGTCCCCAATAATGTATCATGTTTACACTGATACTAAACAGCTATGGCTCACTGGGAAGTTTTTGTTATTAAAGTGGATGACATACTGTTGCTCGTGCTTCTCAAAATGTGGTTTATGTTTCCTGGTTCAATCCACAGTGTGGTCATAATTTAGTACAGGTTCAAGTATATTTGAGCCCTGGTTTAGTCCTGGTGGTTCATCGACAGCCAAATATTTTGTGAAGTGGTGTTAATGTTGGAGAATCATTGATGCATCTGGAGCCTTAATTCAATTTAATAACATTTCAGCAAGAAAACAGGACATGACTAACATGAGTCATTGAGTGTTATATCTAAGGTTATTTGTGATGTTGATTAGCACTTATGCGGAGATCATGAAGGACATTTTTACTAACAAAAAGAAAAGAGTTCTATTATAGTCATGTTACAGTATTGCTATCTGCTTACTTCTGGTTATATTAGATTTGTTTATATATGTACAAAACAGACATTCTCTTAACATTCAGTGTATGTGTCCTTGCAGCCTGAAGAGGCGAAGACCCATTTATGGCAGGGGTCTCTCATCAAACAAAGTGATCAACTCCAGGACTCCTTTACTGCTGGGTCAGTGTTCATTTTCCCCCACACCCGCTCTCGACCCCCTCTGCTTCCCAGCATGCCCACGCTGCCCGAGGAGGAGGAGGACTCCCCAGAGGAGATGGACAGTTCCTCTAGCTCCCCCAGCACCGTGAGTGTCCTTTCGTTGTTTGGGTTAGGGAAGCATGTGAGTGAGAACACAATATAATCTATTCATCCTCAGCGGGACGTCATAGCAGATCCTCCACTAAATTGGCCAAAATGAGCTTTTTCATCTGAAACCACAGCAGTTAATGTGAGCTCATAATGTTCTCCTGTCAACAGCCCACATTCTTGATTATAGAGTAGCTTGGTGTTTACACAACAAGTCTTGAAACTAAATTTAGGTGCCCTTTTTGCAATTTGGTTACGTCTTCCACGATGAACCACACAGGCCAGAACACGGCTCACAATTAAGGTTCAAGGTTTCAAATGACTAAAGCTACTTTATATAACTTCAGTGGGCAAATATTGTTTGTGCAAATTTTTGTTATGGTTATGCGTGACCTTACCTAATTTAGGTTATGGATCACTTATTACGGGAAATTATTTGAATGAAATCATGCCTTTATCGCCTTCATTGTTTAATTATAATTTTAATTTTATCTAAAATATTCAAAAGGAAATTCCACAAATGTTGAATATATATATTTACAGTGGGAACCAGATGTTTACATACACTTTATAAAAAGACAAATTTGCATTTTTTTCTCACTGTCTGACATGAAACCAGAATTAACATTAAGTGACACCTAGATACCACCCAGGTGGTACATTTTGGCCACTACAATACCTTTAAACAATTTGGGAAAGCACAGATGACGATGTCATGTCCTTGGAAGCACATGCTTGGTTCATCCTTGGGTGCAATTTCAAGACACATGAAGGCTCAGGTTCATTGGTTCAAACAATGATGGAAATGTCCAACCATCACACAGATCAGAGAGAAGGCGGGTTCTGTGTCCCAGAGATGAACGTGCTGTGGTCTGAAATGTGAATATCAACCAAAGAACAAATGCAAAAGACCTGGTGAAGATGCTGAACCTGAGAAGAGTTTGTCATTATCCAGAGAGAAACAAGTACTGTACCGACATGGGCTGAGAGGGTACCAGGAAGAAGCCCTTAATCCAAACATCAAAAAGGCTGTTTGGAGTTTGGAGTTTGCAAATTAAAAAAAAGAATAAAGACATTTTTTTAGACATATTCTGTGGCCTGACAGGACAAAAAAAAAAAAAGTGTTGGGCCATGATGACCATGGTAACGTTTGGAGGAAAAAGGGGGAATCTTGCAAGCCTGAGAAGACCATCCCAACTGTGAAATACGGGGGTGGTAGCATCATGCTGTGGGGTTGTTTTGCTGCGAGAGGGACTGGTGCACTTCACAAAATAGATGACATCATGATGAAAGAAAACTACCGGTATGTGGAAATATTGGAGCAAAATCTCAAGACATCAGCCAGGAAGGCTTTTTAAAGCTTGGAAAATGGGTCTTCCAAATGGACAATGACCCAAAGCATACTGTCAATACTGGTTACAAAGTGGCTTAAGGATAACAAAGTCAATGTTTTGAAGTGGTCATCACAAAGTCCTGATCTCAATCTAGTTGAAAATGTATGGGCAGAACTGAAAAGGCATGTGCACGCAAGGTGGTCTTCAAATGTGGCTCAGATACACCAGTTCTGTTTGGAGGAATGGACCAAAACTTGTTTGTGGAAGGAAATCCAGAACGTTACAGTTTAAAGCCAATGCTACCAAATATTAATGAAATGTATGTAAACGTTTGGTGTTGTAAAAAGTAATATAAAACCATGTGTAAAATTCTATTTCTCATTCTTCTGAAATTTGACAAATACTTTTTTTCAAACAGTGAGAAAAAAATGCAAATGTGTCTTTTTATAAAGTGTATGCAAATATAATCCATTGTATTTATTTATACTAACATTTTGCTTGCCCCTCCTTCTCAATCAAAACACAACCTGCCTACATAGTCTTGTCATGTTATCTGAAACCCATCAATTGTCTTCTTTTAATGAAACTTGTCTCACAATGTTAACATATTTCTTTAGTACATCCCGGGAGAGAGTCGAGCTGTTGTCATGACTGCTCCCACCATCGTCTTCCCAAATCAGGCCACTGCGGTTCACCAAAGTGAACGACCTCTGGACCAGGCCAGGTAAAACCTATTAACTGGGTATCTTTTCATAACTACATCTGCAAATGTAGGTCAAACTGAGGGTATGACAAAATATTTCTGTGCTCTCCTCAGACCACATAGTCCTCGAGCTCGAGTGGCAAGAACATCTTCCAGTGGACCAATCACCACAGTTGGTAAGCAAACAATGACAAATATACATTACCTCTCATTGACTATTTGTATGAAACACAGTGTCCCTAATCAGACAAAGACACAACCAGTACAAGACAAAGAGACAAGAGTCAGGACACATAACTAATGTGTGGCTTATTTGTACACTTTCATTTAGATGTTGCTTTGGTAGGAGACAAACAAAATAAACTATAGAAATAAACGGGGACCTAAACTCAACACTCTAGCAAAGTGATCTCAGAAAGGAAAGAACACCAAACCCTTATGTAACCTATCTAATGAATGGATTCACAAACATGGAGGGCACAACCGATAAACTTTGTGTTTTTAAACAACCCAAAAAACCTGAGTGATGCTGGATGTTTAGGATATACACTCACCTACCAACCTCCCAACCAAAACAATACAATAGCAATAGCAATAGCAATAGCAATAGCAATAGCAATAGCAATAGCAATAGCAATAGCAATAGCAATAGCAATAGCAATAGCAATAGCAATAGCAATAGCATCTAGCAGTCTAGAGACGCATCACAAAAATAAAGGTAGAACTCCTACATGTAACACACAGCATTTGGTTGATTTACTTCTCCCCTTGGCTTGTGATTGGATTACTACTTCCTGCTTTTCCTTGCCTTTGATCTAAGGTGATTTAAGTCCTGCCTAATGCAATATTATGATTTTTGTGTTCTTCCCTAAAAACGCAAAGCACCTCACCATCTCAGAGTCTAAGTTTGGTCAGGGCTGTCCCAGGAGAGGATTCAGTGCTGTATTAGTGTCCTCCCACATATTTCAAATGCCTTCAGTACTTTTGATGTTGGCCTTTCTAATCTGGGAAAGATGGAAAACACTTCACTCAACGCTGATTACCTGATTATTTTGGCCCTTGTTCACATGCAATAATTTTAGGCCCTGAAATTTTAGCTTTGGAAATGATCCTTGCTCCTCTATAATGGCTTTACTTCATTACAGATTTTATGTTTCAGCACATGCTGTACAATTGCTCTGATGTTCAAGTCCAGGTCAAAAACGCTCTCTTGTTTTGGAACACTATTACTCAGTTTTATTTGATTCAAGCAATTAGGTCAAATTATAGTCATTTTATGTTGATCTAAATGTGAAGTTTTAGTAGCTGAAGTTATTAGCGAGAATTCCTTGGCAATCGCTGTGCGTTCATTTTTCAGACAGCACCGGTAATGTAATCGACCTGGTGAAAGACACACTGCCGGACATGCTGTTGTCAGAGGAGGACCGAAAGAAGAACCTGGAGCTGCTGGAGCAGGCAAAGAAAGCCAGCGACCGCTTCCTGACCCGCCGCGGCCGACGCTCCACCAGCAGCCTCACCGACTCACCCACACGTGAGCACGGTTAGGTTATTGTCGGACAGGGGTAGCCTAGCTTGATGGTGGGCCAATTGCATCCAGGAGGCTCGAGGATAAGTGTATGCTGATGGGAGGAATGTGGCTCCCGGACCTGACATTGTCGAAATATATTGGGTGTTGTAATAATGGTGTATTGACTTAAGCACATATTACTGTTTTTTTCACACTTACTAGCCGTTAAAGGAAGGGCATCCGATGCACAGAAACAACAATTTAAAAAAACTCGGACAGAACAATTACAGTGAGCGAAATGGTTAAGATGTTGACGGTAATTAAGTTGAGCGTGAAGAATTTATTGGAAAAGGACATGAAGTTACGTGTGAAAAATCAAAGGATACAGAGTTTAATCAATGAGAGCTGCATTTCATACCTATCACTAGTTTAACTTTTTGTAGAGAAAGATTCTTATTCTATAAAATGTGGTCATCGCCTACCTTTTCTTGACAGGTCTCTCCCCAACTCCAACACCATCTCCTACATCTTCACCCTGCGCCTCTAGAAGCAATTCACTTACTGTGGCTCCCCAAGCAAGTGCGTCCCTTCAGCTGTAGCCCTTTAGTCGATATCATCTAAGGTTAATAAGAGTATGAGAAGTTTGTTTTCTTTTACAGGCTTCAGTCCAGTCGATCTTACCCAAGCGGCTCCTGTATTCGCTCAGGTAAAGAAAATTACACATTCATTTACTTTCTAGAATTTACTTTTATGTGAAAAATAACATAGTGTTTTCTATGTTTTGCATAGCATCTGGAGGTTCCTTCACCAAGGGAGCAGCCAAACATAACACAGGAAAAGGAGGTCAGTGGGTTGATTCACCTAATACATAAAAATACAAGTTAGAAATACAACGTTGTTTTAATTATTTATTAAGTTTACTTTGTTTACAATATTCTGAAAAGTGTAATACACATTTCAATCTGGAGAGACTCAGAAACAAGAATAGGAATTAGGAAAGCTTTATTGGCAGGAAGGAATTCCAATAGAAGACATTTAGAGCTTAAATGTGGGATCTTGGGTGGGCTGAGGTGGAGGAGGCGAATTTACACCTAAGCTTGATAAATTAATCAATTTCATCTGTATATTGCCTGAGCAACCATACTAAGCAAGTTGAAATGTTGTTGTATTGCTCCCTGATTGTCATATTCAATATCCTGAAAAGCTTTTTATACTGTACTGACTATTGAAATGCACCTGTTACTGAAGGTAATCCGGCCACTGTTGGACTGGAAACCTACCGAGAAGAGAAAAGTGTCATCTGGGACTTTAACTCCTCGCTTCGCTGTTCAGAAAGAAAACTGTGATCCTGGTCCGCTAAAAAGCCCTACCTCAGTCACCAAGTCAGACGGTGAGACCAGTCCAGGCCGAAACCTTAACCAGACACCTGCCACGGGGGTGGCTAAGCCAGTCCCAAGACCTCCCACCCAGCAGGCCCCCTGCACAGCGGAGATCAAAACCATCGGGGCCTTCCCTCCTCTGATGAGAGCAGTGTCCTGGGACGCTGTAGGCAGTCTTAAGCCCATAAATGGAGCGCCAAGTTTCCCCCCAACAACAGAGGGAACTTTCTCAGACAAATCCCTTGATATTGCTATCAGCAAATCTTCAGGTTACAAAGATGTCCCCCTGCAGCCGGGCAGCATACAGAAGCTATCTAAATTCAGAGACGTAAGATATTTCACATCATTACAGTCCTACAGGGTTCCAGAGTGAGCCTCTATTTGGGTGCATATGCACCTAAAATGTATTGGGTGCGACTACATGTTTTTCTTGTTGGCTCCAGCGCAAGCAGTCAGATCCTCATAGTATAAGTAACTTAGAACTGTTGTTCTAACTCCATACGCTGTAAATAATGATACAGTCCTATTTTCTTATTCATCTACTAAGTTCATTGCCAAAGCATATTCTTTTTATTTTGTCAAAGTATTGGTATAGATGATTAATTAAGTAGGAATGTAAGTATTGGCATGGTGCCATGTTTTTTGATGCTTACGGGGCATTTCTAAAGTGGTGCACCAAAATGATATCCTGTTCTTTAACATCATCAGTTCGTGCTAGCAATGTTCCTCTGGAGCCCTGTCTTATCAAATAAGTATTCTCTGAAGATAATGGCATGCCTATGCTCGTCCACAGGAGCACAAGTTGATGCGAAACCAAAGCATATCTAAGTTACCGGACTTGAGTGAAGCTGCTGAACAGGAAAAAGGTAATAGTCATGGGTTTGCCCTGTGGCCTGTCTCACAGAGAGTGAGTTTTCTGTGGAACAGTATGTACAGCAGGGTGTGCTCTTCCTGAGCCACAATCATACTGTTCTGCCCTCACTCACCCATTTACTGGCAATAAAAGCAACAACATGCTGTTTACATGTTGAAACAGTAGGTGGGGTGATAGCAAAAAGATTAAATGAGTAATTATGATGGCTTTGTTTTTATCTTGATAAACGTAACATGACATAACTGTTTTATTGGGTTGAAGGACATTATTAAGAAACAGGTTTACAATAAACCTTTATAAACAGAATGGCAAACGTTACGTACAATTGCCATGGTTTTTCAATACATTTTCAATAAACACACATATCCTAATAATTTAGCTTAGTTTTCTTTTAACCAAGCTAAATTAGAGCTTGGTTTGCTTTTGAATGCGAAACTTGCACTCATAGTCTCTCAAAAGCATAGAAACAGCAACGTTTTTTCCTTCCCCAGGAGGTCCTCCAGCATCCCCAACAATCAACAGCGGAGATGAGTCAAAGTCTGATGCCACGCCAAATATTTCTGATGTGATGCTGAGAAAACTCAAACTTCACCGTGGTTTACCAGGCTGGTGAGGGATGATTTCTAAGCTTTTATCTCGGTGTTGCATATGATGGCCACCTGCTCCTCTTTTGGTGTTACTGCCCCTGTCATAACCCAGTTATTCTAAACAGGTGTAGGTTAGGGATCCACCTTTAATGTCAACCTGCAACACAGCAGTTTGGCCTCAGGGTAGAGTATTTGATATCCAAATACTATATTTATGCACAGAGGTCTCTTAATGATAAAGCTATCTATTAAAAACTATCAAAAAGTCCTACAACCCACTGAAAATTATAATTACTTGTATGAAATATTACTTGTGCTTTTAGAATTGTATTGTTGCTTGATATCTTTTTTTGTTTTTATTACAGTGCTCCTCCACTCACCGAGAAAGAGGTTGAGGTTAGTTTTTTATAAACATTTGTTTTCAACCAATGAAGTCATCCATATATCAACATATATCTCAAAATTCTACCAAAAATCTTAATGATGAAGTTACTCTTGCTCCAACAAACAGTAGCACATGTGATTTTTCACTTGTCATTGAGCATTAGTGTCATCTCAAGTCGTTAATGACTTGCTTTGTAGCCAGTGTTGCTCGTTACGAAGGGCTTTTTGGTTTGGCAGTGTTTTGACAACAGGAAAGTGCTTTTCTCTGATCAGGCCAAAGAGACTGCGAGTGATTTCCTGTGGAGAACATGCAAACATCAGTGACGTAGTTGGACTCAGGCTTCAGCCCCAAGGGGATCTATCTAGAATGGGACAGTCAGAGGTCATATATTTCCTCTCAGCTCTGTCCCACGTTTGGAGCATGACTTTGAACATGACAAGCTAAAATGCAAAATGACAGGAAGCAGAATTTTATTTTATTTTTATTTGGTCCGGACAGCGCTTGTTAAATAGAGTATACGGAGTTTAATGTGTAGAATTAGCCCAGACAATTCACCACAACTGCTTCTAAAATCCTGCACTGTCACTCAAAAAGTTGTTAACCCCTTGACGCCTGAATTTATTTCCATTTATAAAAAATATATATATTATCAGTGTTTTAGGTTTAGGTTCATTAAACATTGACATAGCAGGAAAGAACAAAATGTTCAAGCTGAAATGTGTCAATTACAATAGAATAAAAACAAACATCTATTAAACAGATTTATAAAATAACGTTAAAGCTTGTGGGATAAAAGATATTTCATGTTTTTATTGTGTTGCTCTTCTTGGCTGTATATGGTCTTCGGTGCCTTAGCTGTCATCCAATGGAGGGGGTCTGAGTTATGAAGGTGTGCAGAGGAGAGGAACTGTCCTTCAGTCTGCAGTGTGGCCATGTCCCGCCTCTCACTCAGAGATTGGATGTGTTTTTTCTTCCAAGCTGATGCTAAATTCTTGCAGGAAGCGGTATATCGTGAATTAGCGACACACGTCATTAAGGGATTAATTCGGGTCTGAATTGCCGTCAAGCACAAGCTTAATATAGAAATTGCTGTTACTTGTAATACCTGAGGTGGCAGTAGTGAGTATAAAATTACCAACTTGCATCTGATCCCTTTAATGAACATACACGGGACTCATGCATATAAACACACCACACCGGATTGTTACTAATTTCCATCAGGCTAGTTTCCATCCTCATTCATCCTGGCCTATCGTACATGTGTACATCGTACATGAGCGCTACCCACTGTGTCACCTATATATATTTTAATTTTAAAACCCTAACATTGCCTTACAGAGAGTGGTTAACACTGTTGCCTAAAAGCAAGAGGCTCCCAAGTTAGATGTCAGGACTGGTCTTTTCCGTATGGAGTCTGTAAGTCCTCCTCATGTCTAAATGGATTTCCTCTGGGTGCAGTTTCACCCATTAACTCAAAACATACACAAGAGGCTCATTGAAAGATGAGTCAAATGCAGGGGAATATTTATAAACTTCAAAAGAAAGCCAACATTTATGCTTCAAATGCTTTCAAAAACAGCTGATCACTTTTAAAACACTAATTTTGGAGAAAAACACTTATTTTTGTTCACTATTTAAATAAAAAAACAAATGGTTGTTGTCCTTCAGATCCACCTTTGTTACCAATTTATGTATATTTTAGTGTGGGAGAGTTTTCTCTGCATGCTCCGGTAGATGCCGTCACCTTGGTGCACTCCCACCTCCAACCAGTCATCTCTGCTCAACATTATGTGCTGTTTTTATGGCAACAATACTGTCCGCTTCCTTCCCACAGAATGCATTTGTCCAGCTGTCACTGGCCTATCGCAATGACAACTACACTCTGGAGATGAGGCTCAAACAGTCCGAAAGAGAGAGGAATCTGACAGAGGAAGACACGGAGAAGGAACTGGAGGAGTTCAAAAACGGACTCAAGGTCAGTCTTTGAAAACATGAAAACAGCTGATGGTTAACAGATTAACAGTATCTCTGCTACACTCACATTTGGGTGTTTCCTAGAAGTACATCAATATCTCATCATAGTGACAGATTACATGATGGCATAAAGACATCTAGTAGAAAGCAGAAATTTGCGCCCCTCTCCTATCTAACAGATTATAACATTGTGTGATTAAAACCAAGACAAAAAAGCCAAATGAGCTCCAGAAATATCCACTTTTAACATGTTCTACTTTTCTCATGACAATTTTTTCACAATATGTCTGACAGATGACGTCCCCCCAATGGCAGAACATGGAGCAGCGTGAGGCCTACCAGCGCTTGATCGAAACAGTCGCAGTGCTGCATCGATTGGCCACACGACTCTCCAGCCGTGCAGAGATAGTCGGGGCAGTTCGACAGGTAACGTTTTCTCCATCACAGGACATTAAGGACAATAGTTGTACTACTTTATTCCACTACAGCTTTATCTTTTTATCTTTGTAAATATTAAATTGACTCTGGGCATAACTTCAAATTATAACAACGCCGCCCAAGATGTGACTTCCTGTTTCAATCGAGCACACCAAAATAAAAGCGCCATCTTATTCATTAGTTCAGCAGTTCACTGGTTCAATTTTCTTTCCACCTAACTATTAACAGACACAATTATTGTATATATATATATATATTTAAATATTTAGTTAGATTCTTGTAATATTGCAAGCACCTGCTGAACTAATCAATGAGACGACCTGTGTGCTTTTATTGTGGCGTGCTGGATTGAAACAGGAAGTCACTTCTTGGGCAGCTTTTTTTGCTTTTTGGGCGGCATTGTTATTATTTGACAGTCAATTGAGAGAGTTGATTTTGATGTTTCCCCCTGGTTTGAGCACCTTACTCCTCTTTTTGTCATTAGCACTCTTTATTCTCCCAAATGGGTGTATACGTTCATAGCCTTTTCAGTGTAAAGTTTGGCAATTCTGTTTTTGGTGATTTCGGACTTCGAACTTTTCAACAGGAGAAGCGAATGAACAAAGCGACAGAGGTCATGATGCAATATGTTGAAAACCTGAAGAGGACATATGAGAAGGACCACGCTGAGCTCATGGAGTTTAAAAAGTTGGCCAACCAGAACTCGAATCGCTCTTATGGAAGCTCTGTCGACACTGGAGGCAATACGACACAACTCTGACATATTTATAACAAGTCAGTCTGAAAATGATTTAAAAAAATAATCTTTCATAGATGATGGAGTCCCACGGTCATCAAGATCGATGTCTGTCGCGCTTGGAAAAGTAAGTCCTGGCCTTTTGTATGACACTTAAGTAAGTAATAGACTTCAGCTTTCCAGTGGAACGTTATAATGCGACTTTATATCCCCTATTCATATGATAAACTTCCTCTGCTCGATGCTTCTGGCTGACACAGTTGCATGTCCTGTCTCCTTTTCACCCACTCTTACGTAGGCACTGCCCAGACGCAGGGTGAGTGTGGCGGTTGTGCCGAAGTTTACTCTCCTGAACATCCCGGGTCAGAACCCCTCCGCTGCTGGACCAGGCCCCAACGTAGGACCCGCCGCTGGTGCCGCACTTCCTGTCCTGGTATGTCTTCCTGTCCAGAGAGTACTGAATAAATGTCAAAACGAAAGGTTAACCGCAGAATAAAGGTTGTATAAAGTTTGATTTAGCACTGAACTCTAGACATGAAAAGGAGAAGTCATATGGTTTTACTCAGCATTCATGCTAGGTTGAGGTGACATTACAACAGTCTAGAGAATATTATTAGTGTGAAGATTTTTGTTATTAAATGACCGGATTGTTCTCTGGCAAAAGTACTACAAAAGATTAGTTTGATCATTTCAGTATTTGTTTATATTACTCATACAAATACAATGTGATCAGGAAAGGAAAGGAAACAACTGCCTGTGTCAACCCTTCTGTGTCTGTGCCGTCATCTAATTTTTCCATCTGAAAAGAGCAGTAGCCCACACTCCATCTCCAGCCCCTTAGCACGGTGCTTCTCAACTGGTGTAGTTTTGGGACCCACCTTCAAAGGATAAAAAGTGCAACCGTAAAAATATATATTTATTTTTTTAATACACAATTGCTCATAGATTTCAGTTGAGTTAATTATTGCTTTTAAAGCTGGCTATCAACAACCATCAGAATAATTCTTCTAAAAGGTATTTTTGACGAATCCCCTTGACTCACTACAAATGGCCCTTTGGGGACCCGGTCCGCCTGATGAGATTAGATCCTAGAGCATTAACAACAATCACATAAACACAAATTACACTGCAGTACCCTTTAATTTGAACCATTTTAAAATGCATTCCTATTTTATTTGTTATCATTTTTATCTGCAGTGTGAAGCCAGTGATCCAAAAGGCAGCACTACGCCCACAGAGGCACCTCAGTCTGCAGCCGAATGGTATGCTCCATGTCTTTGTTGTTTTAAATGTACTCTGTTCTATGCATGCATGCCATTGCCACATTCTCAAGGCCCACCTCCCATTATTCAAAACAATTGTCCTTGGGCAGTTTCTTATCAAACGCTTCTGTGTTGCGCTGGGACCTTTGGCTTGTTTTGTTACTTTCCGGATGTGTTTTACAGTATCCACAGCAAAGCGAAAAAAACATGGAAGCATATAGAAATAATCAAAAGCCGCCATCTTATTGGAGTGTGCTGTCCCACGTTTTTCCAAACATTTGTCTAAGACTTTGACGAAGTCCAGGCTCATGTCTCCAGCCATATCCTGCTCATATAAACTTGACTAAAGCTGCAAGTGTTTCTGTGAACAGCACTCACAGTGGAGCAAAGTGCCACCTCCATCTTCCTCTGTATTTGTTTGACACAGCTGTGACGCTATCGTCAATGCTTTCACCCCCTCAGCTTTTTCGTTAAAGCCATGTTAACATTTCACTCCATGAATAAAACACAATTATTATGGGCGTTTAAAGATAAATACCCCTTTAAAAAAGTATTTTCTGTGAGTGGGCACACCTCTACTCATGCCTGATTCTTAACTTTGCTTGGAGCTAGACATTACCTGCTCTTCGTCATGCAGATGTTGCTGCTTTGCTTTGATAGATACAGTAGCCCACTACACAGGTAGCCAAACATGAGGTTTCAATATGTGAGGTTCTTTCCAAATAATTTTTTTGAGAATCATCAGCAAAAATAGCTTTATTTGTGTGTATTTCAACACCACATGTGATTTTGCTGGCACATTTGTCTATGTTTGAGCTGTCAGGTTTTGTTGCTCTTGCGATGTAGCGACATGATCTGGAATGCTCTACTGATTAAAGTTTTAGCCCAAAATGTGGTGGTTACATTTTGTGACAATCTGTGCTTTGCAAGTTTATTAAGAAATATAAGCCACAGGTTCACAAGTGCTCTGTTTTGTTTCTGATTCTTTTATTTCTTTTTTGTCTGGCCATGACAACTCCAGAGAGGAAAATACAAGTAGCATTACCCATCACTGCACAAAGACTTAGAAGAATGTGTTTGTAATGTATTTTGTTTGTACACGACACTCCTGCAACATAATTTTTGTGTTGATAAAACCTTTAGCATTCTTGTCTTTGGTAATCTCTCGTGTTATGCCGATAAGATCATTACACCGTCATCAAAATAAAGCAAAAAAGCTCTCACAGTGCTGGTGTGCTTGTGTCCAAGGTTGATTATTCTTTCCTATTTGAAACAATACAGTGGAAAGAGTGCTTCGGACCAGGAAGGCGAGGCAGCCAAGCCTTCAGTCAATATGGAAGAGCTGAGAGCCGAGATCAGAGCTGAACTCAAGGCGAAGATCGAGGAGGAGGCCTACAATAAAGGGTGAGGCCTGTTGACGTCACAAAAACATGTTTACTCACATTACTCACTGCACATAGCCCTCAGTGGAAGTGTCTATTAACAGTTACATGAATACAATACACACTCATGATTTTAAGGTGGCCTAATTTATTATTATTTTATAACTGAACTTAAATTATTTAGAATTTAAATGAATGAATTTCTTTAAATGTATCCTTTATCACTGTAAAGACGAGCATACAGATCCTGCAAAGTTGGTCTGTAGGTTAGTACAAGAGACGGTGGTTTGGTGTAAATAAAGAAATACAATTGCAACCCTTGCAAAGTAAAAGGTCATCCACACTAGGAAAAAGAGCCATTACCAACAAAGCTTTTACCCCTGAACTCGTGCCCTCTGGAAGTCCTAGTCCTGAGATTTAGTGTATGTGTTTTTTAGATTACAAGAGGGCCTAAAGCAGAGTAAAGTCCAAGAAGACAAATCTGAGGAGGAAAGCGTTTCAGATATTCTACCTCTGGAGGTGAAACATAAAGATGAAGAAAGTGGGGAGAAGATCACGCCTCACAGGTGTGTACAGTTGAGGAGCCACATAATAACACATGTACACAGTACGTACCTAGATCTTTGTTTTCTTCTCAGGAGCATGGAGGAGGTTTTCGTCTGCCTCGGACACTTTTGTCCCAGAGTTTCTTGGAGCAAACGACTCCTTCTTGTGGTCCTCGTGTTTGTTCTGTTAATGTGTCTAGTCATCAGTGTTTTTTCCTTCTTCAAAAACTACTACAACCGACGTGATGACACTTAACAAGGTGTGGACTGAGTAGAACAGCCAAAGACTCATGGTCCCACATCAACACACTTTTACTCACTTGATTACATTCGTGTTTTCCAGACAACAACTCGTCTTGAATTAATTTATGAACTTTTTCAAATGCTATAGTTTCACCGCTGTGGAATACTTTAACTACGGGACCAACTCTGTCAGATTTCATATATTTAAATTTCCGTATGTTTTTTACCTATACAATGATGTCACCCCAGTGTTGCAAAAGATAAATCATAGTGAGATTTAAAATTTATTTAATTTGATTGTTGAATTTATTGATATTATTGATCATGTTTTTTTTGTTTTGACTTGTAATTAGTATTGAAAGGTTCACTATAACAGCACATTCCTAGTTTTAGGTACAATATACATCAGTAAAAAGTTCAGATCTCAGTTATTTTGGTTTTCAAATCACTGACCTGTGTTTGGCTTATGGATTATTATTTTCTGGCACTACACCTTTAAAGAGATTCTCTCAAATAAAAGTAGCTTTGTGAAACAATTTGCTCAGATTTTATTTATTGCATAACTTACATGCGACATGTTTTTGTTCTCTGCTAAAGCAAGGCAAGTTTATTTGTAGAGCACGATACATACACAAGGTAATTCAAAGTGCCAATTACCTAAAATTAAAAGAAGCAGATGAGATCAATGCATAAAACATAAATTTACAAATGTATTTATTAACTACATTAAAAACAAAGAGAGCAGATAAAATACTTTCAGTTGTTTGCACAGCTAAAAAATAACTCTTTTCATCCTGGATTTAAGAGTCGAAGCCTGTCTCAGATCTTCTGTTCCAGATTTTAGCTGTTAATTATTGACTCTGGGAACCACCAGGAGACCTCTCCCTGAGGTTCTCAGGGCCCAGATGGGGGCTCCAACATGTCATTTGGTGCCAGACCATGAAGAGACTTCTCTGAGGACAGGAAGCCAGTGCAGAGACCAGAGCACTGGACTAATATGGTTGAATTTCCTGGTTCTTCTCAGGACTCGAGCAGCAGCCTTCTGGGTGTATTGCAGCTCTAACAGCTCGTTTAGAGAGGCCAGTGAGCAGCCATTACAGTAGTCTGACCTGCTGGAGACAAATGCGTGGATAAGTCTCTCTAAGTCTGGACAGTACACCTCTGAACTTTGCAATGTTCCTCAGATGGTAAAAAGCTGCTGCTGATGTTGTTTTTGTAGTAGTTTATTAGAGCAATTTGCATTCTTAATTTACATCATCACATCATTACACAGTAATGGAGTAGGCTGAAGCAAGAAAGTTTGTGTTATTGCTTTTATGTAGCTGTTCAGATCTGAGTCCATGATCACTCTCAGCTTTCTTTTTGGTATTAGAGACAGATACTCTAAGGCAGAGGTCCTCAAACTCTGGGGGCCACATTATCGTTCCTGACTGTGATGGGGGGCCGTGCCGGGTTGGCTATAAAATAGAATTGTATGACCCAGAGCAAAATGCACCAGGCCTCATTGTGAAGTAGAGATTACTTGCCTGGCACTGTCATCCCCACTACTACTATTTTCAAATAAAACATTATTGCGTAATGTGACCCAAGTAATATCTGCTTACACTTGTACTGTCCTTTACAAGCCTGTGTCACAAGTTTCTCAAAGTACACTAGTCATTATTCATTCAATCCACACTCTGTGATGGTAAGCTTCATTTACTACGTGGCTATAATGTGTTGTTTATATCCGGATCTCTTACGTCAGTGGCCCTGCTGGACACGTGTGGAATTCTTTTTTATTTAAGTTGCCCCCTAGTGGCTGGAATGAGTATACTAGTTATTTAGTTTAAAAAAAAATCATATCTCTGCACAGGAATGGGCTAGAGACTTACTTTTTTTTACATAGAGTGAGATTTGTGCTCTACAGGTCAAGGGCTGGGTTAAATCATCTTTTTTTGAGGACCCCTGCTCTAAGGTGACTGGTAACACTTTCTCTTTGTTTTTGTGGGTCAAAGCCAAATATTTTGTATCACACTATTTGTTGCGGTAATAGAGGTGGTCGGTGGGTATCGTCACTTTGATAGAGAAACCTTAGTTTTATTGCAAATGTAACTCTTTTAATGTTACAGATATATACTCAGACTATGTACACAGAAGATCAGCAATTCATACAAAATTGGACATTTACAGAAACTGTGCACTTTTCCAGCCACTTAAAGCTCATCTATGTAGCAACTCAAAGACACAGAAATCTAATAAACATGCACATACAGATGATTACCCAAGATGTTAGTTATCAGAACACATCTATGCTTGAATTTTATCACAGTCTGTAATATTATATTCTGCAGAGATGGCTGCTGATGACATATTAGATTTCTCCCAGAGGCATTGGTTTGAGAACATATGATGGCTCTTAATCCAACCTTTGAACTGCACTTCCCTCTTCCCTTTCCTGTTCTTTATGCGATTGGACGCGCACACACAGCATCAGGCGCACCTCTATTTAACCCAGAAGTCTGGCTCAGAGACACAGAAAAACCAAGCACTTGTCATCCTGCTTTTACTTTCACCGGGCAGTCATGGCTCTGTTACTGTTGTCTTCAATTGTAGTGTCTATAGGTTTCTGCAGGTGTGATCTTGATACAACCCAAATCAGAGGTAAGTCAACGTTCACTGTATTTCTTTCTAAATGTAATGTTGCAATTTTTTTAACTTAAAATGTTGTGTCTTTAAAGGTTTCCCAGCACTAAATCGAAGCATTGCCGGAGTCTTTCAAGTGAGCTTTGTAAACTACTTGAATCAGGCAAACTATGTTTTTAATGCATCTGAAGCCCGCAGCCTCTGCCTTTCACTGGGGGTCAACATCGCCTCAATGTCACAAGTCAAAAAGGCCTTGACCAGAGGATTAGAAACATGCAGGTGAGACTTCCTTTTAATCTTACAAAATTGAAAGCAATTTCTAAGTCTTATAATTCACATTTTGTTTCCTCAGGTTTGGATGGACCGATGAGCATTTGGCAGTCGTTCCCCGCATAAGACCACAGGTGAACTGTGGAAAAAACCAGACTGGTTTGGTCAAATGGCGGGCAGCGCTTTCCAAGAAATTTGATGTGTTTTGCTTCAATGAATCAGGTATTTAAGACTTCGGATCAAAATCAACTCTTTGAAATGCAACGCTAAACCAGAAAAAAATAACCATAACCAATCTAACCATCTGACAGAAAATCAGAAGAAAAAATAGACTTGAACTCCAAAACCCTCTGTTAAGCAACCTGCATTTATCACTGTCTGTCCGGCTATTGTTTCACAGATACAGCAGAATTATCTGACCCCACAACTACGTCAATGTCTTCCACGTCCACTTCTCTCCTCCGTAGAGACAGTTCTACCACCTCTCAGCCCATTTTCTTCACCTACGTGGACAGTGAAGCTGAACAAGCTTTGATAGTTGGCAGTGCTCAGGGATCATCTAGAAGTATGAAACTTTAATAATGTGATTATCACCAAAAGGTACATTTCACATGAGTTATGACTCTAATGAAATTTTATCTGTTAAAGGGAAAACTGTTATCATTACATCAGTTGTAGCAGTCTTCCTTGTTGCCTTAGCGACTGTGGTATACATAAAAGTGTAAGTATTATTCACATTTAAGGGTGTCCGCTTAAAATAGTCAATTTAAATGTTTCGCAATATATATTTTTATTCTTTTCCCCCACAGAAAACGTAAAGCTGACAAAGAGCCGTACATTGAGAAAGATGAATGGACACATGTCAAATATACAGACGCCAAGAAAAGTGGTTCGACTAAAGTGGATAGTGTTTAAGATGCCCTCTGTGTTTACTTGTAAATATGTACAATATGTTAATGTACTGCTGTTCAGTATTTTTGTTAGACTTGGACTGGTGCTACATACTTTGGCCACTAGGTGGCAATGCAAAGAAAAGGTGGAACCTGTAACCCAAAAATTGTTGAGTCACTGAAAATAAATATTGTTATAGAGTTTGAAGCTGGTTGTAACAACATATTTATTGCACTTTTTAGAAAAGTGCTTTTGGTAAATATCTGATCAATCACTGGAACAGTTATGAGTATCTGACGGCATCCACCAAGAAACTGAGTTCATTGCACAGTGTTTCATATCTGTAGGCCATCCGGATATGGGCCACATTTGAGCGGCGGATGTCATTCCCTTCTGATCCCTCTTTCAGATAATTATTTCCTATGAAGTGCTTCTTTTCCTGAAAACATTACAATGGTCAGTCACAGACCATAAGTACACCTCACAAAATTAAAATCCGATAATGATTCACCTCATGAGAAAGACCACTCTGCACCACACTGTTTCTGGCTATTTCACAAACATCACAAGTGCTGAGCTTCCAGAGCTGAGCAGCAATGGCGTACTCCTCCATCAGCGGCTCCTATAACCCAGGGCCACATGGTCCATACTGCGTTTGAACACAAAAACATGTATATGTAATATGTTTACCTTAGTATAGTGAAACTGCATGGGATCATCAGTCGAGAGAGACACACACAGGCCTTTGTGCAGAAACTCGCGCAGTGGGTTCTTGGAGTACACCAGGAACAGGCCATTGTTGCTCAATGGCGACATTGCAATTGGGATTTGAGCCAAGTAGAACAAGTACTGCAGCACAGGGCTCTAAATATAAAAGGCAGTGTTGAGTTGATTTTTTTTTAATGCAACAGTTGATTTGACATACCATAAAACCACTGCTAAATGTCTTATTAGAAATGATTGTTGAGTCTCATTTTCATAGCAATTAGGAAACACTTTCATTTCTGACAAACCTTTTTCAGGTTCAGTCCATGTGAAATGTTGTCCGCACCCAGGAAAGCCGAGACTAAGTGAGTAATAGATCCAGCCTCTCCACAGTGGGGACGGAACTGAAAGGTGCAGAATCCACATTTTCTAAGGAAAAAGGTAAAGTAGTAAAATGAGTAAAACATAAATCTTATTTTCTCAGCATCAGAGTAGCTCATACTTCCTGAGGTTGTTGAGGGCCATGATGTTTGCATACATGTAGAAGATATAGTAGCTGTATGGTGGGTTTTCCAGAAATTCCCACTCTTCTGGGATGGGACTTTTGGCAGAAAACATGTGTTCACTGTGTTTGGATTCATCATCAACACTATCGAAGCCAGACACCTGAAAAGGTGAAATAAACACTAAATATAAGGTACAGGCAATTCAAGCACATATCAACTTTGAGTACTAGCTCTACTTGGTGGAGCAAAGGAGAGAAAAGTTTGCTAAATTGATTTAAAGATCCTGTGCATTAGAAACTATTTAAAAGGACGTTGTCTATATGCTCTATCTGACAGGACAGGACAGCAAAGGGTGAAAGGGGGTATAAGGACCGAATCTCACAACGTTGTGGAAAGAACAGCTAGCCTGTTAATCCCACATTTATAAAGTTGTAGTTACAATGTAATTGGCAAGTAATGAGTAAGTTTGATTCTAAACTGATTGTATGGTTTTAATTGGCTTTGTCAATATTTGTTTTAGTGCTTGCTTCTGCCTAGTCTTGTGGCTTTGCCTGTGGCTGCTGTTGGAGGTCCTGTTGTGTATGTGTGCTTCTGGCTTGCTTGACTGAGTGCCGATGAGGAAGGTGATCCTCTGATCACCTGCACACACTTTCTTGTGCAGTGCTTCTCTTGTCACTTTCTCCTTAGGACATGGCTCGGCTCCTAGCGTGCCTGGCTCTTCTATGGAAGCTCCATTAGTTTTTTTTAGTCTTTTCATATGGATAGTACCCTGGCTGTGTGAGCCCTTGTCATTGTTTGGTGGACTGCTTCAAGACCTGCTATAGGATTGGCCTTGGTGGTCTGTGCCCTTAGGCCTTACAGCTACCACTATGTAAATAATATAGATTGGAGTGAAATACGTAAATCCCAAAATACACATCACTTAGTGCAAGCATAACAGTACAGTATTAACTGCTGGCTCTTCTGATTCTAATTGAAATACAGTAAACCCCACCCAGAAATAGATGACATGGTGAGGAGAAACAAGAACTTGTCCATCTTGTTCACTTCCATATAATTGTTATAGAAGCAGAAAAAGACTTACATATTTGAGGAAAACATGAAGTTCTTTGTGATCCTGTGGTCTGAGAGTCGCTTCAAATAGTGGAATAAAGATATTTGCCAGCATCTGGGAAAAGTTTTTCACCAGTCCCTTAGCCTTAAAAATATCGCTGAAAAAGAGGAGGTATCAAACCTAAAATCCCGCCCTGCCTTTCTTTTAGATCACGGGTGTATTTGAACTCACTATATGCGTGGCACTTGAATGATCCACCTCATGTTTGGGGAGTGCAGCTTGTGTTGGATGAACCACTTGGCCAGACGGTCCCACTCCTGCCGACTGCTGCCATAGATGGAAAGTCGTGGCTCTGCATGCTGATACTTACTCTCCTCCAGATCATGGGCCACTTCCTGGTACAGATTAATTCACTTATTCTCCAATGCATCATAGTATTATGTTCAAAATTTGTATTTCTGGATTTAAAACAAGGACAAAGTGTAGCAAAAACATACCTTTATGATTTGAGCAAAATACTGCCCCTCAATAAGGTTGTCGGTTTTCAGAAAGATCTCTCTCAGTTCATTGGCTCCTACTGGGTTATACTTGGAGTTGAATTTGTCAAATCGGTGAAAGGTTTGTCGTCCCTGTTAGATTGAAAATTACACATATTTATCACAACGTTCAAACGAGCGGGAAACGTGCTGGAAGCTGTACCGATGCTTTATACTTACTGCATGTACATCGAGAGAGTCCACTGTTAGGTCATAGGGGTCTTTATTGAGGCTACGAAACACCTGCTTAAGAGTCATCATTTTCCCATCTTTTTCTAAAACGACTCGATTTGCATCAGTTTGGTAAGTCTTCTGAATGAAAGTCAGCAGGTGCTTCTGGGACATGCAGGCTGCGGCATGGATATGAGTGTCCACCTGTGGGGAAAGTCCAAACGGAGCAATATGAATGTCATAATAATCACAATCTAATAATCACATCTGTGCTCATTTCCATGGGGAGAAAATAACCATAACAAAGAGGTCAAATCAGGGCAAACTAGATAATAACAGTAGGAAAATCTTAATTTGTGTTACTGTATGTGCAATAAGAAAGATCATCAAGAAAACACATACCTTCCTAACATTGTAGAAGTCTCTATGAGGCACACTTTTCAGTTCCTTTAACTCTGCCATCTCATTCAGCATCTCGTGAAGGTGGAACTTTGAGCTCAGAAACTTCAGTCGTCTGTGGCAATACGTTTTCCTGCATATAAAAAAGAGATCGTTAAACCACTGTTAAAACACTGTTAAATTTTTTGTCAACTTACGTGGGGCCATCTGTTATCATAGTCAGCAGTTCACAGAAGTCTGAAGCAAAACTCGTCCTGTCCAAAGGAGGTATCTCATGCGGCGTGTTCGTTTCCACTGCACTTTCATCATCAAACACTCTCACAATCCCCTCGACCATGATCAACACACAGACTTTGTTCTCTGGGATGCCCTCCATGCTGTAAGGGTCCTCGCCGTCTTTTGGACGGGGGCAAATATCTGAAGGACAAAGTTACACTCACTGTTTATTCGAACTAAACTTAAATACTGACCAATTCTAATGCTCTGAACCTGGCAGGATTTCCTCATCTTCAGTCCAGGTCATGTTCTGAGCAGTTCTCAGAACCTGAGCAGTGGTTCTGCAAAATCTGTGATGTGCCATTTTACAGTATTTCTCCCTGAAGAGCAGAGCTTTTAAAAGAGCTTTGGCTGAGTGCTCATAGTCGTCAACAGCAAGCTAAATAAGATAATGTACAAACATTTCACAGCAGAATTATTCAAACTGAAAGTGTGTGGTATTGGTTATAAAAGAGTGACGACTGTCTGAATGATACTAATGTTTATTGATAAATTGGGCTTACACCAGCACAGTAGTCTCCACTGATAGTCACTCTTTGGAAATCCGGGCAGTTTTCAAGCAGAGAGCCAGAGGTACTGGGGGTAAGAAATGGTGTCACCACTCCCAAAGCCCTCATTTCTGGTGGCAGTGATATTTGGAAGGACAAAGACTGTGAGCGAATGATCTTGAAGCTTTGCCTTCTGCCAAAGTATTGAACATCAGAGTGTCAACTTGGTTCCAATTTCACTTGTCTTGATCTAATTCTAAAATACAATATAATCCATTAATTATTTAAAGCTATGCTCACCTCTTAGCCCGCTCCACAGACTGCTCCTCTTCAAGCTCCTTCCGTATCTCATATTCTTGGGCCTGATGCAGCCCTATCGGACAGTCCTCGGGTACAGAGAACATGGACAAGGTCTTGTCATCAGTCTCTTTTAGAGCAGATTCATACATATCCTCAGGTTGGAGCTCTAAATCTTCTTCATCTGAATCATTCAAGGTCACTTTGTCTTGTGCCATGTCTACAAGAGAGAGGAACAACAGAGAGCTAAGAAGACTTATGGTAAAAAGGACAGTCCTCACTCAAACTAAGCAACCAGCAGTTTGTGTTTAGTAAACTTCTCACGGACACCTATAGGGGTAAGGAGCATGACCTCAAGATGTCCAATCACACGGAGTAAAGTTAAGGCAACTTTCTCTTTGTGATTTTGTTGAGCTGTGTCACATAAAAGATAAGCTTGTTACTTTAATATAATGCAGTTTAGTGTTGTATCAACTGGAAGATTGTCTGCCCTGCTGATTGCTACTAGGATGCACAACACTCCCATCAGATCCATACTTGCTGAATCAAGAACTGGGAGAAAGTACCTTCTTATCAATTATTAAGGGTTCTTTCCTGCATAACCTCATACTCTAATCATCCAGCATGAGGATCGATTTTGAGGTTAAAACATGGCAACTGGCCCCCAGGTTTGACTTTCAACAGGTACATAGTTAGTTTTTACTTTTAACAATAACATTATTGTCCCCAAAAAAATCAAATTAAAAGCACTTTAGTCATTATGGCTTTGGGCATGCCTTTGCAGAAGCATCAAAAAGTAAAGTGATTCATGGTGTACATGACAATTAAGCAGGAGGACAACAAGATCCGCATCATACAGAAACAATTTCATTAAAACCTTTGTTTAAAGGGACTATACAGAGTTTAAAAATGCTAAAATTAGGTATGTTCCTCTCCCTACATGTTCCAGCAATGTCCTAATGTGTAGAATGAGCCCAGACCTTTTCACCACAAGTGCTCAAAAAGGTGTTAATTCGGTCTGAAGTGCCAGAGTTTAATATAGAAGCTGCAGTTACGCATAAGACCTGAGGAGGCAGTAGTCCATTTAACTTAAAGTCCCTTTAAGTGAAATGGACTTAGGTACTCAGGTTAACCATATCAGGAATTCTCTCAAACTCTCCCTTGGACTGTTGTCTTACAGGACTTGCAAATTGTCAGAGTCACACAAATGAACAGTTACATGGCATTTATAAGAGGTAAAGAGATGTAGTCACATTATAATTTGCAGCACAGTAATACCATGGAAATACTGTATTTCCATCCGATTACCATGGTATTACTGTGCTGAAAAGTATGATGTGACCACAATTTTTAGCACAGTAATACCATGGTAATAGGATGTAAATACAGTATTTCCATGCCATTACTGTGCTGTGAAGTGCTACCAAAATACTTGCACACAAGACAGGGACTAGACATCTGCTTCAGAAGTCGAGGTGGGTCTGTCCTTCTCATCTTTCCTAGTGATTGATTGATCGATCGATCCCTTTACAAGAAACAATAATTAAAACAAAATCATTAGGTCATGCCACAGCTGCAGCACAACTTTTTACCAAACAATGAAGTTAAATGTACAATTTTGTAACAGAGGAACATCACAATTACAATTGCTAGGCTACATGTTTCTACACTTCCTTCACTATTAAGATTTACTCATAGCATATTTATCTGTGCACATTTACATAGCCTACAGTATGAGCAGATACCTATAATAACTATCACAATCCACTCACCTTTAAGACTGTGCTTTCTCTAGTACAGTCTTAAATGCAGAGGTTCCCATTCAGAAACATCCAAGTCATGCAGGACTGTTGTCTCTGGTGGCTGTGATGATGTCCCAGCAAGTAGCCTGCAGTGCACGCCTCTCTCTTTAACCCATTCACTGCTGTAATAAATGTATGGAATATGTAATCATTCATTAGTTTAGTTGGGGGGGCTCTGTTTGTGTCTCAGCACAGTCTGCGGGCAGCATCCCCCCTGACTTAACGCTCAAAAAGCACCAAAATAGAATTTGCCCTTTCAATGTTATTGGTCAGTGTCTCGGGAGTGGCCTCTCGTGGAGATTTGGGTTAACTGCAGTCTCACTACAGGCTCACCCGGCCGAGTAGGGGAAAGCTGCAGACTCTGAGACAGAAGGAAGGTTGATGCTGATATGTAGATAGAGCTACTTAACGCATGTGAGGAGTTAGTAGCTGTTATTTAAATTTTTTCATGTAAAAAAAAAAAAAAAAAAAACTTATAAAGACATTTGGAAAGTGCGACTAGATTCTTCACTTGATTGATAAAGATAACAACTTCAAACAGCATAGGAATAGGAATTGCTTGTTATTTTTGTTCCTAAACGACCCAACCTAACCCTAATCCTAATCCAAACAACCCTAACCTTAACCTAACGACCCTAAACTAACCCTAGCAATAATTGTAAAACATAAAATATCAACACAATAATACCGTCGAGGATCCGCTACTACCAGCAGAGGGCGCACTATCACGGAGAATCCGCCTCTCCCTCATGGACCTGCCTCGGCTCCTGCAGCTTTGCTTTTAAAGTGCTTAGTCAGTTTGACATTTTAACGCACCTGTTGTTTGCATTACGATTACCCGCTGTTTTGTATTTATTTGCAATACAATCATTATTATTTCTATTATTATATTATTTTTAGATGCAATTTCTGTATGTAGGGCAGGCTTGCTGCAGTCCCAGACTCTACAGTGTGCACAGTGGACCAACAAGTTTCCTTTTATCACCTCATTAATCACTCAAAACCTTTACAAAGTTTACATTACACCTGCTGTTCAGCTGAAACGAAAACGTACCGAGAAGCTAACCCACTTGATGTAGGTCAAAGTTGGATGATTTTGAAGCACGCTATCATGAAACTGGAGGCTTAAATTTAGAGTATTGGGAACGACACAGTGTGTTATTATTTCCTTTCATTGTCTATCTTTCTTCTCAGTTGGCAGACTGTTTTTGCCTGGGCCCCTGATCAACTTATTCTAACCATTTGCTACATTGTTGAAGAATAATGAGGTGAGCGTTTATTATACGATCATGCTTTATTCGTTTTGGTCCATTGGATAAAAACTGCATGGGCTTTTAATTGTATGCGTGGACTGGAAAAACCCTATACTTGACCACTAGATGGCGTATTTGTATTGTTGGTCAACTTCTATTCCGCTATAGCTATCTATTCACTCACTGTCACTGCTTGCAGAGATTGGACCTAGATTCTTGAACTGACGCTGGTTATTTCAGATGTTCCAGTTAGATAAAGACGTTATTTATTAGTGTAAGGTTAAAGCATTATTCAGTGTCCCTATAATGAACTTTGGATACTTCCCCATAATGAACTTTGCATAATTCTAAAAGGCTTTAAAGATTGTCATGTTAATCAGATCAGAGAAATGCATAGCAACCCCAATATTTACTTTGCAGTCTATATTGCAGTTATTTGTTGCAGTTTTCTTGTAGAAGTATATCGGTCAATAAACTAAAAGCCGACAGAACTAACAAACTTAACTATTCTACGGGTTCTCTGAGGGGAGATGGTGTTAACGCGTCAAATCAGTCTCCGGGGTCTTCTGGAATGGGAACAGGTTTATGGTCGCTCCACTGCCGTGTCTAAGATGCTCTCACTGCCTAGTATGTCAGCCCTAACCCCCCGTCTTGGTCTCCCTGCATCTCTCCAGCATTGAATACAGATGGAGCTAAGCCTCAGCCTCCTCTGATGGCTCTTAAGGCTACTCTGTAGTGTGATCTGAGCCAACAAATATGAGCTGAACCAAGCTGGAATGCGCCTGGCACTCTGTCTGGCCTTTTTGTGGAGGGGGTCATCATAACTGGGGGGAATGTAGTGAGAGGATGGGGCCTTAATGAGACTCTATAATCACTTAACACAGACCAGGTGCTCCGTCTCCGCTGTACCTCCAGACAATAGGCTGCTATGTTGGAATTGTCACAAGAAATAAACACTTAGACCGTATTAAAAAATATATATATAAAAAGTTTATTAAATGACATTGCATATCAATTTAACAAAAATAAAATAAACAAATATATAATATACATATAAAACAGTATCCTATAACCACGGTTTGCAAAAGAATAACGGCAAATAGCTACAATGCCCATATATATATATATTTCTTCCTGTACAAAAATAAATCTGCATAAGTACTTTATTGTAACCTCTATATAATATTAAATAAAGTAACACATATATACATATAGTTGCAGTAAAAACAAATCTAGATTGCACTTATATTTGTACAAAAATAAAGACATTCAAGTATATTTTAGTCCGTCAAGGACCGGGACATATCTCACAGAATCTAAGGAACTTCCCTTATACAGTGTCCAGAACTGATACATAGATACAAACTGGAGCTTTGGAGATCTGCAGCTTCTCCCTCTTTGGCTTCATAATGGAGATATCTTATGTTCATTCAACAGAAAAGTGCAGACAAGTACAATCAGATAACAATCCTCTGAAGAGACGCTTTTCAAAGTTTGTGAGGAGCAGTTGTGTTAGTCTCAAATACAGTTCTCACTTTTACCATGTGTCCACTTGGCCAGTCTGTAGCACTTTCCTTTGTACTGGCAAGCAGAGAGCAGCACCATTAGCGAGTTCACACTGTGCTATCCAGTGTCTATGAGCCAGCTGCAGTTTGTGCATGTTCCACATTGCTAAGCTGCAGCCGGCTGAGCTCTGACTCAGTCTCCATCCTTTGGAACAATGTACTGGAGAAAACTTGGCACGAGTCTGAGGCATCTGAAAAATCTTTGAGTGGAGTAGAGGACACCGTGTATCCTCTACTCCCTCTTCTTTGTTCAACCTCCTCTATCTTAGTCCAGCTCATGTCCGTCTGAGGAGGGCCTCTAGCTTGTGGAGTTGAGAGTCTCTTTGGCTCCACAGGGGCCTGATCCTGCCTTGGTCCAGCCTGAGACTGAGGCTGCGTTCTGGGACAGAGCGCCGTCTGCGCCCGTACCCCTGGGGGCTGATCTTGTCCACAGGGGCACTGCCGATCTTCAGCTTGTTGTTGAGCTGGTGCAGGCGGTGGGCCAGGTCATGCACTGTGCAGGTGCCCAGGGAGCAGCCTCTCCGGGGCGGGTTGGATCTCTTGGTGCGTACATTTGTGTGAGAGCTATAAGAAGATCAAAATTACATTGATATTCTGGAATTTATGTTCACCAAAGCATTATTCCTTTTTTAAATGTAGCTGTATTTACCTGGAGTGTGCCATTGCGTCTCTAATGTCTTCAGGTCTGACCAGTTTCTGCTCTACAGACAAAGTAGTGTGAAGATCCCGCCTGAGCCGGTTTCCCAGCCACATGTTTAGCCTGTAGACAAGAGCAAGCCCATTAGTCTCAAATGTAGTATGGTTCTGAGTCTAAATGGAAAAGGAAATTATTAGGTAAAGTAACTTACCTCTTTTTGAGCTCTGGGCTAACTTCAAGCTCCAAACAGTGTGCTACTGTGGCCAGCAGACAGCTGCAGAGGACGGAGCGCAGGATGAATTTCATTTTGACCCTGCAATCAGAAAAGAAAGACAAACATTAGTCATTTATTCATTTCATAAATTAATATTTAACTTCTCAATGTCTTATTATTTGTATGAAATATTATATAAAATCCAAAACAGTCCAAAAGTCAAGCCTTTGCACTCATCATTCATTTATTTAAATAGTTAAGCTAAGGTCACATTTTGCTGGGTTAAGTAAACCTACAACCATGCTTTGGGCCCCTGGCCAGTGACGCCAAGGACACTCGGGGGTCCAAAATAGGTTTGACTCTGAAGTCAACCAGCTACATTTGATTAAACTCATTCACCTATGCAAAAGACTGGCCCAAAATGGGACATTTGTTGTAGCATTAAGTGGCATTTTCTCTGGTGCATGTTTAGATTTGAACTGCTTATATAACCAGAGATAACCTATCTATACACTTGTGCTGACTAATTGCAACAAATGAATCTCAACACAGATCAAGTTTTTAAAGCACACATACCTGTTAGCTTGACTTGTAAAAAAAAATGGAAGATGCAAAAGCTTTTCTTAAAAGTTTCAGGTCCAAGGGAGTATTCCACAGGTTGAATTGACTTCTGTAGGGCAGCTGTGTCACTTCTCTAATAGCCCGTACACAGCAGCCAGGCAGCATTTATAGTGGTGGTGGGAGGGGCTCATTGACTGACACAAAAGCCTCTCATCCTTTGCTCCCACCCCACGCAGCGCTGCTCTGCTCTGCCACGGACTGCACCGTGAACGCTTTTCTATACTAATTTAACAGTTGTTTTTACAAATGAGTGGAAAATCTATTTTCATCTGTTGACAACTGCATACAGCTTATTTTACAACACTTTATAATTAAATACAGAAATGTTGTACATGTTGTATGCATGGTGTAAAAGAAAAAAAAAGAAAAAAAAGGTGTGGTCTAGAACTATTGTTAAACTTACTGAAGAAAAGTACAATAAAAATTCAGTTGTACCTAAAATAATGGTACTACTACTGCTATTACTAGTATACTACTATAACTTTACTACTATAACTTTACTTTAACAATAATAATATTAATAATTCATTTTTTATAAATGCCTTTCTAGAAACATAATAAAACTTACAAATAGCCTATCACAAGGTACAGAATACTAAAAATTACAGCTACTTCACAAATAACCTATTAGATCCTTAACTACTGACTTAAATGAACTATTTTCTCTTGAATGTTCTCTAGCTTAAGTTTATTTAATAGAATGTAGGCTATTCTCTTTTATTCCCACATGAGTTATGTACCTAAGGGCGTTCTACTTGTCTGTCTATTGTGTATAAAACGCTATCACAAATTCACAATCAACCAGCATAAAAAGATTTCGTCATTCATCCCTTTGGTGTTTGAACATAGGGCTAAGGACATAGCTGTACTTTGCTGGCGGCTCCACTAATTGCTTGTAATACAGTTTGAGAAATGTTTTCCCGTCACGTCAAGGCGAAAGTACATTATAAGATAGATGAATGTTTTCATAAGACACGAGCCTTGAGTAACTCAATAGCTGCCGCAGGTATGCACAGCTGTAAACACAATACACTAAATTTGTTTGTACGGGGCAAATATTTAACTCCATGAGCGACGACAAATGATTTATTATTTGGACAAGAGCAAAGTGGAATTTTACAGTTGTCTCAAATGAAGTTTGGTCTCAATATGGTCTTCATCAACAATCTGAATCTAGGATGAATAATATTAGCTCAGACATTTTTGACATAACTGTGTTCTATTGTTGTTGTAAAGTCTAGGTAAATCAGCTCTTTACCTTGGAATGCGTTGAGAATAATCCATCAGGTGAGAGTGGAAAGATATTACCAGATTTGAATGTTTTTTGTTTTTTGTATTTGTAGGAATTTTCAGCTCTGTTTTCGACCCTTTTTTCAATTTAGCTTTGATGTTACTTCACGATGATACTTGGTGTATATAGTGAGAACCGCTATGGGTGATAGAAACTAATTTGCAAGTTTTCAAATACTATTCCTTTCTTTTCAAAAGGCATTGAATCTTAAACTGTTTATTAGATGAATGAAATGGTTTGGTTGATTTATTGCTGAATGAAATTCTGTGAAACCCAGTTGGCCTTGAGCTGTAAAATAAAAACCCCAGAGGAAATTTCCACAGCCTGTTTCAGAAACTGGAAAAGTAAAGCTTCTTTCACTTTCGAGGTACAGAGAAATGGGTGAATTTACTTGTTTCAACACATGAATCCAGTAAACCCATTATTCCGTGCAAGACCTCATTGTCCCCTACCAAGAAATATCTGGTTTATTTTTATCATGTGGCCCCCTCCCACATAACATGGTGTCATAATTTAAACCCAGAAAAATACATAAATGCCGACCACATGTTGTAAAGCACCAAACATTTTGTAAGCACTTTGTAATGATAATTGCCGCCAGCAGAGATGCAATCTCTCTATGGAGTTTACAACGGGAGATTGTGCAACATGGACAAAAACTGGCTCCATTAATAGCACTATTCTGTGTCTGAAGCAGATGTGAAATAGTAAGGATTAAATATAGCACCTTTAATTGTTTGTTTCTAGCAGAGTTACATAGTGAAAAACTGACAGACAGTATGTGCCAGGAAATTATGAGTGTCGAATCTTCAAACACACGCCTTTGTAGTGACTCAGTAATGTAATGCCATGAAATGCTGATGACAGTCACATAGTCTAATAAAAGTGTTGTTGTTTTCTGATTATTCATCAAGACCGAATCAAGACCTTTTCTAGACATTTGTAGTATTTTGGCCCAAATACAAAAATCTTGCCACATCCCTCACAGATGAATACATGTTTTGTACCAACAGTGGGTGGGATCTGCTAAAAAAAAAAAACCTTCAGAGGGAGAGTAAAATTAGTCAAATTACTTCAAGACAATGTAAACAAAAATGACCTTTGTTTTCCTCGGCCAGTTGTCTTTGCTGGTAAGTGATGACTTTCATGCCATTTTCGTGCCATAAATAACTAATATTACCACATAACCAGTGTTTCATTATGTTTTTGCAATTGCGGACAAATGTAATCTCTCCCAAATCATCATTAGGACATAGGCTTCTTGGCAAGCCTGTTGTAGTTTTGGGACGACGCCCATGAGAAATACCATATGAATGATTATAAAGCCTAAGAATTTAAATAAAACCTCTTTAGAATAAATTAAGATAAAGTTATGCTAAATACATTATTGTTTTGGACTATGGAATCGAACCTTTGTCCAAAGCTGTACCTCGTTGCTCATTCACTCCTTGAATATCGGTAGTTTTATATAGGTCAGTTTCAGTTTGTGTGAAATGCCCACTGTCCAGTTTGTGAGCCAAGTTACAGAGCTTTATTTGTAAACTGGGGACCCACGCCCATGGATGTGTCCCGCTCCTGCACGCAGGCGCACTGGCACTCCTTCTGTCAAACATGGCTGTGCTTTGGAAGCAGGAAAAATGCTGAATTGTGTTGGTATATTTCGGGAAAATCAGCAGGCATGGCGAGATTGGCTGACTATTTCGTTGTTGTTGGATACGACCATGAAAAAGCCGGTAAGTTTGACTTTGTGTCAGGAACTCCGACGCTGTGTTTTCTTTTTTGCGTCAGGCTAGTCTGTCACTGGGTGATGTTGATGCTAGATAGCAGTGCAATTAGCCTGGCGCTAGCTAACAGCTAACACTCGGGAGGAAAACACTCCCAGAATCTGAATCAAAATGCAATGGCTCTAAAAGCTGCAACTCTTTAAAAAGGCATGTGTCTTTTAGACATCGTGGGCCAGATAGAACGGCCAATTCATTTAGATATGTTACTTGGCAAATAACAACTTTCAAGATATTCCCAAATCTGTCATATCCTGTCCCTGTTACTGGTGATTTGCCTGATCTGGTCGTTCCCCTAAACACAGTGAATGTGGGCTACGGTAACTGCACTCAACTTGAGTCTCCTCTCGTGTGCTTGAGTTGTTGGAGACGCTCCTATCTTTACGCTTCTGTTTGGTAATCTTTTTGTTCCTGCGCCTCAGCTGCCCTCACGCCCCTCCCGACTCTCGTTACGCTCTATTTTTACCCACTCTTGCGACATTAGTCAAAATTTGGATGTGCAGATTTTGCCGGAAGAGCACTCAGATTTTTCATAATAGGCGTAGCATTACACAGCTGCAGCTAGCAGAGGCAGAATCTAAACTGGAGTCTGCACAGCTCTAGAGAGAGGGACAGGAAGCTCCCCATGCCTGCACAGGAATGCTCTGCTTTGGACAAACCTCACTTTTCCTTTTCAGGCTGTAGGGAGGACACGTTTTCCTGCACATTTGTTCTGAGTGAGGGTAGTTGTGGATCAGAACAATCGTGTGCCTATGGGCATTCTTACACATTTGCAAATGATGCAGAACATGAGTGAAAAGTATTGCCACATTGTTGGCATTCAGCATGAGTTTAACATGAGCTTATATGTCCTTTTATAATGGTTTCGTTTATGTCAGATAAAGACGACATATTCAGACTACAAAACTAGTTGGTAACTTGTGTCATACTGTGACATTCATCCAGACTAGAGGCCAGTGCAGCTGAATCCTCTCTATTGGTTTGTACAGAAGTAAACTGCCTTTTATCAGCTTTGACTAAACCAGAGCTGACTGACAAAGACATTTTTTGTGCTTGAAAGACAAAGTGTTCAAGACAGTGCCAAGAAGTGTGTGTGAGGACTTTAGTGTGATGCTCTAGGAATGGCCTCTCAAATCTGTTCACTTGATCAATTCTGATTGTAGTAGTGGGATTTTAGATGTGGCCTAAATTTAATTTTGTCATGAACAGAAGATCCATGAGATACTGTATATTTGAGTATTTGACCGGTCTTTTCAATAACATCACTGACAGCCTGTTGTTACTTTACAGGGAAGTTGGCACTGGCAGTATACACAAGAGTGCACAGTGCACTGTGCTCATTAATTCAAACCAGGGAGAGCTGTTTGGGTCATGCTCTCGAGTCTCGTGGACTGCTGTGGTTGTTGCTCTGCGGCCCTGACCCACTTCTTCACTTCTAACTTTAAGCACACAGTCCATCTGTTGAGGCTCGCAACCAATAACGTCAAATCTTAAGTCATACATTGGTATGATCTACAGTCTTTTTTAGGCTTTGGTATTTCACATTGAGAACAATAATGATTAAGGCAAATTAAAAGCAATTCCATGTAAGGACTGCTGGACAAGGTTGAGCAATGTCTAATAAATATATCATATTTATTACTTTATTTATGATTTACAATTCTTGCAAAATACTTGCTGCAATCACTCAAGACAAGTGACCTGTCTCTTTTTTTTCTCCACAAAAACACTGGTATGCAGCGGGGCAGCTGAGATGGATCCAGTGTACTAAACCTGTGTTGTCTGCTTTTTCCATTTGCAGATGGACAATGCTTTTTTCACTGGTCGGATATGTTTTTCATAAATTATAATTTTGACAATATGTTTTTGCCCATCTGCCTGTCTCAAGCAGTGAATTGGATCAATATTACAACTTCTGAACTGAGAAAGCTGTGAACAGTTGTTGCACATTGATGCTGTGGTCTTGCTTTCCAGAAAGACTTAAAAGGAAAAGGAAAATAACAGCATTTCCAGACAACTACACAAATGCTTTCATAAGATGTCTAGGATTTTGTAAGATGTTTTTATGTCTCTGTGGCTTGAATTAATAGAAGAATAAATCAAACCAGTGTCAAATTGAAATTCAAGTGTTTGATATTGATGTAAAATAGAACCGAATCCGTTTACATTATTTGACAAAAACAAGAAAGGATTACGGTTTGGTTTGAAACCATAAGCAGGATTACTTATGGCAGCAGTTTGCTGTTCATAGCTAATGTCATTTGTTTTCTAAAACCAGTTCTTATAAACAACACATTTTTGGACCAGACACGGCCCGCTATATAATACAATAGCTAGCAGCTGTGTGGTGTTGTGTAATAAAAGGAAAACTTTAATTGGCTTTTGCTTTATACAGTCCCGATCAAAAGTTTAAGACCACTTGAAAAATAAACATTAAAAAATGAACATTTTGCATGGTTGAATCTTAACAAGGTTGCAAGTAGAACTTCAATTTGCAACAAGAAGACATGGGAGTGAAACAATTAAACTGAAATTGGCAGGTTTTTCAGCTAATCAAAAGGTTAAGACCACAGCCGTTTAAAAGGCCAAATCCGTCTTTTTCTGTCAGGTATTCACACGACGTCCTGATGGCAAAGGAAAACTAAAAAAAAGTCTTGTTTTGCGATCAAGACGTCATGACAGTGTGAATACCTGACATAATCCACATTTTTGCACAAATTTGTTTTCAATTAAAGCTGGACTCATTTAATTTTTTTTTGTCTCACTCCCATTTCTACTTGTTGCATGTTGAAGTTCTACTTGGAACCTTGTTAAGATCCAAGTTCCAACCATGCAAAATGGGATTTTGTGCCATTTTTCAACTGGTCTTTTCATCCTAACGGTACTTGATATAAACATGTGAATTGTCCCAGTAACCCGTTGACTTGAGGGGTTACTTTCTTTGTCACCAGATATGATGATTTTTATGACGGATGCCTTATTCTTGGATGACCTGGCTGACATGTCATGGTTGGTACTCAACATTGACATTAAACATGTCTTTGTAAACTTACTAAATGCTCTGGAGCAAACTGAGACTGGCATCCTGCCTCAGTGGCCTTTATCAGCCGTGCCTCTGCTGCCACGTGCTGAAAATAAAACCTAAAGTCTAAACCTAGCTCAATTCCAAAAGATGTGCCGGAGGCAAAGTAAATGTAGACTGCCAATTCACGAGACATGACTCTCTGAGCTGAAGTTAACATTAAGCTAACATGCTTGGTCTATCTGTACATACTGTTCAAATACGATGCAGGGTTTATTCTGAGCCTGTGCTGCTGTGAGTGCTGCCACTTTGAATCTGCCCGTGACTGACCCAGCTGCAGATCGGAACCAATTCAGTCAGTGTCAGTCACAGGAAGCTTTTGTCTGAACGGCTTCCAGAACCTACTTTTAACCAAGTTTTTAGTCCTGAAGCTGTGATATATGAGATCTGCTGTGCCGGCTCAGAGGGAAATAAATAGTTCTGAATAACAACCTAAGAGACAATGGCTCAGTTAGAACGGGTTGTCCAGTAACTGAGATATTGTTGAGATGTGTCCACTTCACCCACTGCCTGTATATAGTGTGTTAGTGCGGTTGGTGGGATGGGCCGATGACAGCAGCTTGTCACCACCAAGTTTGGAGTGAATGAATAATGGAGCAATTTGAGAAACTTGTGACAGGCTTTTAAAGCACAATACAAGTCCATTATTAATGTTAATAGCCTTATTGGTGGTTTTAAAAAGGGGATTTATTAAGTAGCACATACAGGTATTTAAAGTCAGACATACTGTAGTTGCCCAGTTCAAGGAAATTATTAATTTTTCTCCGATTTTTATTGTCAAGTCAGTTCTGTCTTATTTTCTCTTCGTATATTCTGTAGTTTAATACCACTGACTGAGATGCTCCAAAGAAAGCCAAAGTGCTTAACATCAAGGGCCTTATCTTGTGTTTCTAAATGTAGGCTGTAGACTAGACTTTTGCGCTGATGGGGGTTGCTCTATGAAAACATCAGCTTCATACCCTGATGCAGTAAGTGCTCTTCAGTACCTGTGCTAGAGCGGGACCATCGGTATATTCTTTTCTCTCGAGAACACGGACAGTATTTAACTCACAATTGGATGAATAAT
Organism: Gobius niger; assembly: GCF_951799975.1. NCBI lineage: Eukaryota > Metazoa > Chordata > Actinopteri > Gobiiformes > Gobiidae > Gobius > Gobius niger. The sequence continues at coordinate 20,248,533 of NC_136855.1, read as the reverse complement.
GTTTGCAGTTTGTCCTGTGAGAGTTAAAAAGGATGTAGCCTAATGAAGTACATGAAGCTGCGTGCGATGTTAATGTAAAGATAAGGAGAGAGAAGGGGAAGTATACAGTGCTCGTTGTAGTCAGTTCTGCTTCAGCTCACCACGTCTCAATTTTTTTGTAAGCAATGCCCTCAAGCTACCGGCTGCAAGCACTGGTGCACCGCTGTTTGTGCGCAAGATACCGGCCTAATCTTGCGCGAGGCGGAAGATTAGGCCCCATGTCTTTGGTTGGGGATATTTGTACACAGTGAAGGTGGATTGGATTGGCATCTGAGATTTACAATGTGGTAACACTTTAACTACATAATACGCATTTTGCACCACCAGCCTTTAACAATTGCAACATTTGCAGAAGTGAAACATTTGAATCATTTTCCACTTTGTGTTTGCATTTTCAAATTTAGAGTTTAGTATTGACTTGGGGTGGAGAGGTGCACAAAAACCACATGGGGGAGTTTCTTCCTCTATGTCAGGGGTCACCAACCTTATTTCAGCTGAGGGCTACTTTAAGAGCATTAAGTTGTTCGAGGGCTACCAGTTAAAAAGAAATCCTAAAGACTTAAACGTACACTGTTCACTTATAGGATATTGACCCCATATTATATTAAAATGAAGTGTTTTACACTTTAGAAAAAGTCCCAATGGCTACTGGACATGCCCCAAAGGGCCCCTGGGTGCCCGCAGGCACCACGTTGGTGACCCCTGCTCTATGTTATATTGATACTTAGGGAAACTCCACTACTGTGAGACTTGTTTTGCCGGCAAATGCTTGCCTGTGTATGAAAAACTGTAATGGGGTCTCATGACCGGGGCTCAGAGACACAGTGAGTCCCTGATCTGATCCAGCCTTTCCAAAGCAAATCTTCGCTTTGGAAAAATACACTGCTTCCTGATTTGTAGCTTCCATCTTTTACATTTAATTTTATACCCTTTTGGCATCTTCCTTGTCCCAACTTGACCTTTCTTACTTTACTACCTTTATTACGTTTGTTACTTCGATAATTGCTTTCTTCAATGAAAATATTAATAAATGCATTAATAAATGCACTGGAAATGACTATTGTTGGGATACACAGTAGTTCCTCTCATAGCAAGGAGGTTTGATTCTCCTGCCATCCAATAATGCAGGGCAACGTCAGGCCCATCATAGTACTAAATGATTTTTCACATGCGTGTTTTAGTGCTCTAGAAATGTGAAGAATTCTGTCAATTCCTTAAACTTTCTTTGCAGAAAGGCCTTATATGATGTACACAACACTGGCATTTGTAGAAATCGAATGGATCAGAATGAACTGTGCAGACTGGAAAAATTGCAGTTTGACAAACGGATGACGCAAATCAATGACTGATAGTGCTGGGCTTGTCGTTTTAAGCCTGAAAAAAAAAGATTTAATACAGGTGTTAAATTCCACTTTTGACAATGTGGAGGACATTGATAAACCAGTACTTGTGAACTTTTCCAGATTAGTAAACCTGTGTGCATGCCTGGCCAGAACCAGGGCTTTCTCACTCGACTCTTGCTTGCGTATAGTTGTGGCCTCTCCACGTCTATTGTGCTGATTAAGTTCACAGCAGTAAGATAAATCACAATGATGAAAGAAGGCTGTTCAAAAGTTTAAATCCTCTAATCAAGAAAACCAACAACCCAAAGTGGTTTTTCACTCGCAAAGAAATTGTTCTGAATCACGCCACACTAGCTATAGCTACTTAACCTTAACAACACAGATAATCTTTTTTCACATAATGATGATGAAGCTTATTTTTTCCATTTTAAAAACAAATATAGCTTAACATTAAAAGACGGACCTTTTAATTAAACCTCAGTTTATACAAGAATAAATGCTTTCCACTACAGTGCCATTTAACATACACACTAAATTCAGTCTTACTTCTCTAAACTCCATACCAGGAGCTGTTACTACCAAAACCAACACTTAAAAAGCCCCATGGTGATTATTGAGATTTACCAAAGTTGAGCTCATAATTTTGGTTACATTTTGATTAATTGCACAGCCCTAACCGTAATCTTAGTCCAGCCCATTGTTGCATGATAGAGTGTTTAAGGCACTCTGGGCACTTTGCTGCTTTTTCTTCATCCCCATGTTGTTTGTTCACAAAACTTAACAAAAATGCCTCTGCTGGGAGATATTCTGAAGAGTTTGTTGCTCTGTGTGAAGGTACTATGTGCTCATCAAACATGCCTGGAGTGTTTTTGTGTCATTGATGCATGTTACACGTGTTACAGTAAACTGCTTAATAAGTACGTCCCCTCTCTAGAGCTAAGAACAGCTGTCCCTTCCAGACAGTATGTTGTAATCCATCAAGCTGTGTTTTTAGTCAGTGGCCTATACACTAACATTGCTTTACCAGTTGATGTATGATCAATAATTGTTGCGCCATAATTTCAAACTTTATTATGGCCTGTTAAAGATTCTCGGACATTTCATGCAGTGAGCTCCATTTCATTTTGAGAACTGCCATACTCTTAAACATGCAAGCGTATGTGGACTTATTTTCCTTATAGCTTCTGCCAGAACGTAAATTAACAAATGAAACAAACCACTCAATCTGTGTTTCTTTTGTATCCCCAATTCCTCGACCAGCGGATGTTCAAATTAGCATGTTTCCTTTCATGCCTGGTTTCGATTAAGCCGCCCATGGGGTTCTTTACAGTTACCAGGGGGGTCATATTTGAACGCACGGCTTGGTTTAATACAAGAGTGCAGCCTCATGGAATGCAAGGAATCCTGTCATTTATTTTGGTCCCAGGTGGAATATTGGAACTGGAAGCATGTGATTTCAATTAGAGGTGCTGTAAAGACGCGTTACAGTAAGGCTGTGCGCGGGTCTTTGCTCCATACAGGGTCAAGATATGCTTCACTGCCAGCCTGCACAGGTGAACAAAGGCCATCTCAAATTCCTACAAACCGAATATGAACCCACAATACCTATCAAAGCCGTGTCTCTGGAGCTTTGCCGAGATGAATTTGTCCCTGCGTCTGGTGGAGTTCTAAGGAGCTGTTGACAGGAGGCTTTAGGCAAACGGTGCCACTTGATGTTATGGTAATGAGCTGCAGTGAGTGTTTGTGCAAACGACCTACAGTATGTGACCTGCAACCCAGTTGTGACTCAGACGTCTGCAAGCGCCCTGCTCCATGGTTTGCTGAGTCAGTCAATCTGTTGTACTAATACAGTACAACCGGACGAGTAGGACCTGTGGCCACTTGATGAAAGGTTTATGTACTTCTGGTTAGAGATGCATCAGTCTAGTTTTTTTTTTTTTTTTTATCAATATGGAGGTTTAAAAGTAACTCTGCGATTGAAAAATCTGCATGCCCATATTCACTTTGTTTTAGTTGGTGAAAGTTAAGCTCTGAGAGCCAAAACTTGTATCGGTTCTAGGGCTGCAACTAACGATTATTTTGGTAATCGATTAATCGACCGATTATTTTTACGATTAATCGATTAATCGCTTGGCTGTGAAAGGTGCATGGAAATTGTATTTTTTTCAATTTTTTTATCACATAAAGCTCAAGTGGCGCCGCTTGAGGACACGTGGATGGAGTAAACTTAAAGTAAACGTCTGTAGGAGGCTCTTTGTGCTAATTCTGCTTTGATTGGACGAGACAGACAGATATTTATGAAATTTACGATGTACAAAACACTGCAGACCCTAACTTTAAAAAACAAAGTAGGTTTTCATCCAAAATACATAATATTCATGTATTTTTTGCTCAATTTTAGTCTGTGTTTACTAGAAAACGATTAATCGATTACTGGAATAGTTGACAACTATTTTAGTAATCGATTAGTTGACGATTAATCGATTAGTTGTTTCAGCCCTAATCGGTTCAGTGCCGGATATTTGTGTTCAATCCCGGATATTGTATATTTTCTGGCATTGGCTTCGATATCTGATATCAGTATCAGATCGGTGCATCTCTACATCTGGTACTGAAAAAATCTAAGTAGCAAACTTAAAAACTTAATTTTTAGTTTTAATGCCGGGCTCAGAGAAATGGATTTGTTTCTGTATTCTAATTCCAGATAAATAATGTTGCATAGGCACTGAAAAAAGTATTGTTCAGGTACAGTACAGGTACCAGTAACGTTTAGTGGTGGCAGTGGTGCAGATAGTAGAGTGGGCCGTCTTGTAACTGGAGGGTCGGTGGTTTGAATCCTACATGTGTACACTATCATTGTGTCCTTGGGCAAGATACTTCACCCACCTTGCCTTCAGTGTCTGACACTGATGTAAATGAGTGTGAATGGGTCAATGGTTCTTTGATGTAAAGCGCTTAAGACCATACTTGCCAACTCTCCCAATTACACGGGAGACTCCTGATTTTTAACGCCATCTCCCACGGTGCTCCCGCGCAGTCATTTCTCCCGCTAATCTCACGATTTTACAGTGAAGGAAACAAGTAAGATTGTGGAGGATATATTTGCATGATCTGGCAACCCTATCCTTGAGAAGAATCACTCCTTTGCCTCTCTGTCAGCGCACTGAGTGCTGACAGCATAGTTATTCATTTAGACTCGCCACAACCGCTGTTGGAGAAAACATCCACCTTTGGCTTTGCACGTTGTGCCTGAACCGTGAGCGATCCGACAGGACAGGCCTACAGCGCACACACAGCCCTACAGCGCACGCACACGCACAGCCCTACAGCGCACGCACAGCCCTACAGCGCACGCACACGCACAGCCCTACAGCGCACGCACAGCCCTACAGCGCACGCACACGCACAGCCCTACAGCGCACGCACAGCCCTACAGCGCACACACAGCCCTACAGCGCACACACAGCCCTACAGCGCACACACAGCCCTACAGCGCACGCACAGCCCTACAGCGCACGCACAGCCCTACAGCGCACGCACACACAGCCCTACAGCGCACACACAGCCCTACAGTGCACACACAGCCCTACAGCGCACGCACAGCCCTACAGCGCACGCACAGCCCTACAGCGCACGCACAGCCCTACAGCGCACGCACACACAGCCCTACAGCGCACACACAGCCCTACAGTGCACACACAGCCCTACAGTGCACACACAGCCCTACAGCGCACACACAGCCCTACAGCGCACGCACAGCCCTACAGCGCACGCACAGCCCTACAGCGCACGCACAGCCCTACAGCGCACGCACACACAGCCCTACAGTGTACACACAACCCTACAGCGCACACACAGCCCTACAGCGTACACACAACCCTACAGCGCACACACAACCCTACAGCGCACACACAGCCCTACAGCGCACACACAGCCCTACAGTGTACACACAGCCCTACAGTGCACACACAGCCCTACAGCGCACACACAGCCCTACAGCGCACACACAGCCCTACAGTGTACACACAACCCTACAGCGCACACACAGCCCTACAGCGCACACACAGCCCTACAGTGCACACACAGCCCTACAGCGCACACACAGCCCTACAGCGCACACACAGCCCTACAGCGCACACACAGCCCTACAGCGCACACACAGCCCTACAGTGTACACACAACCCTACAGCGCACACACAGCCCTACAGCGCACACACAGCCCTACAGCGCACACACAGCCCTACAGCGCGTACACACAACCCTACAGCGAACGCACAGCCCTACAGCGCACACACAGCCCTACAGCACAGCCCTACAGCGCACGCACAGCTCTACAGCGCACGCACAGCTCTACAGTGCATACACAGCCCTACAGCGCATACACAGCTCTACAGCGCATACACAGCTCTACAGCGCACGCACAGCTCTACAGTGCATACACAGCCCTACAGCGCACACACAGCCCTACAGCGCACACACAACCCTACAGCGCACACACAGCCCTACAGCGCACACAGCCCTACAGCGCATACACAGCTCTACAGCGCACACACAGCCCTACAGCGCATACACAGCCCTACAGCGCACACACAGCCCTACAGCGCACACACAGCCCTACAGCGCACACACAACCCTACAGCGCACACACAGCCCTACAGCGCACACACAGCCCTACAGCGCACACACAGCCCTACAGCGCACACACAACCCTACAGCGCATACACAGCCCTACAGCGCACACAGCCCTACAGCGCATACACAGCCCTACAGCGCACACACAGCCCTACAGCGCACACACAGCTCCCTATTTTTCACAACCCAATATTGGTAAGATCATTTATTTATAAACCAAGTACTGGTAATACTGTAATTCTGATTTCAATGTTGAGATGACATATTGGTGCTCCAGGTAAGTTTTTGTTTGGCCGTCATATTTAATGGTTGACATGTATCATATTTAATATATGTATTGAAAAAATATAACTATAGCATATTTTTATAAACATGCAAGAAGTTTTGGATTAAGCTTTGATCTTTCAATTACAAAGTTTTTGCGAAGTAGGTGTAGCTTAGTGCTAGCATTAAGGTCGTGAATGTACGGTCTTGGATCTACAGCGATCTTCAATTAACCTTCACTGCGGTAAACCTGCAGGCTGGAGACACTGCAGATCCAGGACTGCAGATTCACGGCCGTCTTTTGTATCGTACCCAATACGTCTGGCCATGACGGTCATTAAATCCAATCCAATCTGATACTCTCAGAATGCCTTTATCGGCTACCGAAGCTGAATATCGTATCGAGACATCCCATTTTTCTCTCTATATATTTTTTTTAATTATTATTATTATTTTTTTTTACAATTTTCAGGCCTACTCTCAGCTTTTAAGCATGAACAGAGTAACCAGTACTAGACGCATATTGTTTCCTATAGTTTTACATTGCACTTTCCCACTGAGGTGAATTATTTGCACAGATCAAAGTTTCAACATTTTGCAATACCAGTCCATATGGGGTCCCGGGGGAAAGCGATTATTTTTCGTTTTTTTTCTATTCACAGTTTGAGCGTGCACTGGTCTGCCTCACAAATCTGAAATGTGGCTGCAGTGTCGTACACCTGCTATAGATCAGCCTCCAGCTGTCGTGCTGTTGTCTGAATTGCATGCTGTTATTTTACATTTCTAGGAAAAACTTTAACAAATATGATGACAAAGCATCTGAAAGACTGCATGTGAACATGGTGTTGGTGTAAATGCATTTTTAAAGATTCATTCTCAGATCTATGAATATATAGACTCCTTTGAAAGGATCAGAGCAGAAGTCAGAGAAAATGCCCCCCATACTGTACCTTGGGTTAGTTTTTTTTTTTCTTTTACCCCTCCTCACCACCCCACATTGCCTGCTTGCCACAGCTTTACTACTAAAAATGAATGACCTCTCTCTGCTTTGTGTTAGTCGTTCCATATCTCACTTTTGCCACATTCCTCAAGGAACATCTTGAATTGGTCAAACTCCGCAGGACATCACTAGAGTTTTGTGTGCAGTTGTAATAAGTGTGACATGATATGCTTTGTGGTTGATCTGAAAATTCAATTCAACAAAATTGATTCGGAGCAAATACTCTCTAAATATAGATTTGATTTTGACTGTCAGCATAAAAGCCGTCCTCAATGTGTAAAATGAATTTACATCTGACAGTGCAGTGCTGTTGTTGTGTCATTGGGAAGACACTTCACCCACATTCCCTATCTCCCTATTTCTATTTATTAAATATGTATTAACATTTAGTAAATATATAAGGCATTGAAATATTATTAAGTGTTTTCACGTGCTCTTTGCAGGATTCAAACTCATAAACGCTGGCTACTTGGATGATTGTTTCAGCGCCCAACACACTGGAGCTGCACAGAAAAATACTTTACATTTTTAAATGTATTTTTTTTCTCTTCCGTCTATTTGCTCTTGTAGTCTTTCTTCATGCACCTGTTGTAGATTTCTGATTTTGTCTGTATTTTATGCACAGGATCAGGAGAGGGATGTGGGAAGATCATCCAGCGATATCCCAAAAAGGACTGGGAGGGCACAGCGTTTCCTCAGGGGGTTGAAATGGTGAGTGCCTTCAGTGTTATATTGTGAGAGATCTTTAGGTGCATGTTGAATTATTTGTGTCACACACATGAATCTGAAACAAACTGTAGTTGGTTTTCACAGCGGCCCTGGCACAGAAATACACAGAAATATTTCCACAGAGCATGAAGAAACAAACTTCTGCTCATGACATACAGCTTTCAAAAAGGTTTTGTTGTAAATCTGTTTTCACATCAGGGACAACATTGTATCATTTTTCTCATCTAGTCTGCCCCTGGCCGTGTTTTGTTATCACACCTAATCAAAAGCCGTCCCACTGAACAACGTACCTGTTGTATGCTTCACGGGCAGTATGGGTATATATATATGGATGTTCTTGCTGACACATGACAATCGGATGCTGTTATGAAAGGCCAAAAAGCTGAGTGGATATACAATTCAGTTTCGAAGTATTGAAGTAAGCCCCAAAGCAGGTGTTGATTGCATAATATGGTTTTGATTTCTGTTTCTAAGCTAAATCAGAGTCTTCAAAATCCCTTGTTGACACGCTCGCATATAATGAGAGGAAATGGTGTCTGTTTTCAAACCACATCGGGTGATGCTGGGTGCTGTGACATCATAATCTAAAGCTGGTCATGATCATTGCTTGTGTATGACTACATTGCTGCCAGCCTGCAGCCAGCCTCTCCTGTTTCTGCTCAAAAGCAGGAGAGTCGATTCAGCTCGCAGCCAATCATTACCTTTTCTGCTTTATATCGCTCCAGTCACAAATGCAGGTACTGCAGCACTCAGACGCGGGAGACTGAAGACTCTCAAATCGGGTAAAATTCAGAACATACTTTATAACTCCTCTCACCTGTAATGAAGATACTGTCATAGTTCACCTTTTTACAGAAAATGTTATTTTTCAGTGCGATATTTCATGTTTTTTTCCTTGCATTTCTCTGATTGGTCAATCGGTCAATCATGGCCTTCCCCAAACTTGCCTGCCCCAGCTATAGTGTATACAGGCCAATTTATAAGTCAGATGAGGACAATTGAGTCTGTTATGGTGACAAATCGACACACTGTGAGGAGGAGGTTGTTAAATGGCTCACAGCCGTCTTCCTTTGTAACCTGCAGTCTGATGGTGGATATCAAAAAGATGGGCTGTGCCATTTTGCATCTAAAAATACACTTATGACATAAATCAACTCTTTTTTTTGTGAGGCTAATTTTAGGTGTTGTGCAACCTTTGCATTTTACTTTGGATGGCCAAAGCTGACAGTAGAGACAGTTTTATATATTCTGTACAGATTCATTATTGAATAGTATATTTGTCGATGTACAATGTAAAAATTTGCAATAGAACAATGGTGGTAAGTTTCGATCCCTTCGCCCTTGCTTATCGTGCTCTTAAAAAGATCTTGAGTGAGGCGTGTATCAAATAACTGTAGACTGGACAAGATACTGAAATATAGAGATGTTTTATTAGATATCATGTGAGGATCTGTTCATTTTATACTCGACAGGAAGATGGGGGTACTGTATAAATATAGAGCTTTATAAATAAGTTTTAGAATGATTGTTTCAACAAACCTCTTAAAGTTGTCGAACTTTTGACCCTTTGAGGCTGGATTGAAATATTCAAACTATGAAGTCAAATTTGAAGCAGTTGTTCCTTTGGGCTCTGCTTAGCGCTGAGTAATGAGGATGGGTGGCTCCGCAGCATCATGCCTCAAAAATCCAGTCATCCCACAGATCTCTGAGTTAAATATAGCCCAGAGTATTGCTGAATGTATTGCTAGCAGTTCCAGATGTCACCAGTGACCTGTGCACTGAGATGTATTTGGTTCCTCCAGATGTAAACCCAATTCTTCATGATGTGTCAGGTCTGACTAAGATTTTGACATGAAGCCACAATAATGCGCCTCATTGTTGGAGGAACTTCATTAGGATGCTTTTAATGCGTAGCAATCTCTTTCTGGCAGCGCTTTAGTAATTACATTCTTTAATAAAAAAACATCTCTCAAAGATCAGATACTAAATATGGTTCATATTGGTGGTGAAGTTTAGTCTTACACAAGGGACCCAGGGGGGTAAGCAGGGACAGGAAATGTGCCTGTCTGTGATGGTGTGTGACAAACTTTTCCTCCAAAGCCAAATGACTAGAATTCCAACTTTGAAGCCCTAATGAAGACACACCATAGTGTTTAACAGACCCCACTAAGCAATTTGCATTTTGGCCCTGTCTCCGCCTGGTATGTAAACCATTATTACTTGCACATTTTCTCAACTCTCTGAAAAAAAGAAAGAAAATGAGTCATTTACAAACACAAGAGGTGCACATCTGTAGAAAACAGTGGATGAGGCTGAGCACGAAAAGCATTTTGCGGTCACAACAGGCCCCCAGCAAACTAAATAACCACAGATGAGGAATGCTCATAGAAAAAGCGTTTACAACTTGTGCTGGAAAAATGTGTTTCGAATCTTTCCAGGCAAGTGATGATGATAGGAACCAGCTCGACGCTCATCTGTTCTGGATGAGCCCTGTCGAGATGGGGGTCACTGCATCGTGCATAGAGTACATTTCCATCACCTTATCGCTCCTCAGGCAAGGGGTTGATTGTCAATAGATAGAGGACGTACAGTCACAATAGATTTTTGAAGACTTTTTTTCTTGACGATTTCAGTAATTGGTTTATATCCTAGAACACAGATCTGTTTGTTAATCTGTATTTTTAGCTTTCAAGTTTCTTTACACAAATACAAATCACGATGTTTCTGCAACTGCAGAATAGTAGGCAACGCTTGTGCTGCCGACTGCATTACAGTTCCAAAGTTTTTACTTGTGCTAGCTGTGTCGCTCCTTCTACAGTCAATACTCGCATCCCAGGTTGAAGCAACAATCTCGAAACGCAACAGTAAAGCCGGTGTAATGTAACCATTTAATAAAATAGCTCCAAGATGAAGCAGCAGTTCAGCAAGGACTGCAGCCTCTGCTCCCGCCGCCTCTCACTCGCCTCGGCTTTGCCTTTTATAGCGAGCGCCATCGCTCAGTGCTACAGCGGAACAGAGGAGTGGGGGACGCTCACACACAATATTATAGAAACAATGCCTATTTTAAGGCTTTTCTTATCTCACCATAATAAAGTGCACAGAAAAGTAAGATTTTTTAATGTAAAAATATATGTTAGAATTATGTATTTTCCTCCCTCTACATGTTCCAACAATGTCCTAATGTGTAGAATGAGCCCAGACCTGTTCACCACAACTGCCTCTAAAATCCTGCACTGTCACTCAAAACGGTGTTACTTCGGGTCCGAAGTGCCGTCATGCACGAGCTTAATATAGAAGCTGCAGTTACACTTATGACCTGAGGTGGCAGTAATGAGCATAAAATGGCAAATTTGCATCTTGCCCCTTTAACACATGGTACTGTGGAGTACTGTTTAAGTTCATTTATAACATACATTGTACTGAAAGCAGAGTAAATATTATTTAAGTACAGTACCTTGATTTACGCTTCAATCAGTAATGACTAATGACTAATATTTTCATGTGCAGCTAAACCAATACAATATTAGGTCAGACGCATCAGGTCAAAAGGCCAAGCAAGACCTTCTTTGCAAGTCTGCACACGTCTTTGAACGATCGTAAAATATCGTCTGAATATTGATATCGAAATATTAATTTTTGTCAATGTCTTCCGCTCCTAGTAGAAGCATCTTATTATTTTTTATTTGCTGCTTGTTACTTACTTTTTTATTTTGCTGTGTTTTCTTTGTAAAGCAGCACCAAATGTCCCCAAAGGGACAATAATTGTTTTCTTCACACTCTGTAAAATAGTGAATTAATTATATACAAAGTAAGTTACTAGCGTTGAACCAAATGCCTCTATCATCAATGCAGTGGTGAGTCGTGTGTTTATGTTTGGCCTCAGTGTCTGCTGCGTGAACAGCGTTTCATTGTCCATGAGGTCAAACACATTCCTGAGCAGTTCACTGTTGAACAGCTCATTACATGTAGCCAGTGCATGTCGACCAGACAGAAGAATAAGAGCTTCACAAACCTATTAAGTTACGCACAACAGCAGCAGTCAATAAGTAGCACATATAGTGCATGCAGAATTAATATACAAGTGACTTTAATCAATTTTTATGAAGAATTTTTTTTCATATTTTCCAGCTCTTGTATAAAATGAAAAGCCTGTTGTTTTGAGCTACTGTGTAATGAGAGGGAGATGTGGCCAAAGGGCAGAGATTATTGTATGATGAAACATTTGACATTTATAATCATCCTGATGGTGAAAAACCTTGAAAATTGAAAGGACCATCACATTTGAAAATACTCCAATACTGTCCAGTAGTCTTTATTAACCTGTGCTTTCTGAAAAAAACTTTCTAGAGAAAAGAATCCACTGGGACATGACATAAAAAAATATTCTTATTTCGTATAAGTGGAGATTGTACTTGATTCATAAAATGTTGAATTTTAACATTTAACGTTTTAACAATTTTAACAACAACATTTTTAAGGATGACATGACGCGATACAAATTGTGGACGTGTCTGAACGCAGCGGACAAAACTTGATTGACTTTGCTTTGGGCCTTTACGTAGTTTGTTGTTTGTGTCCACAACTGTCACTCACCTTTTTCCACCTCCTAAAGGCTGCTTTTGTTCAGACACTTTAAACACTTTTTTGGATTTTTTTCTGAGATATTGCGATTGGATTTGCGATTTTAATATTATATATAGCCTATGATTTATTTATCATGCAATTGATCATTGAGCCGCATATATACTTTTAAAACTGCTGTTAAACATCATGGTGCTCATTTATTACATTTAAGCTTCATGCAGCAACAAGATACAAATCTGTAAGGCAGCTGATCGGCAGCAAAGATGCATTTTATGGAGCTTATGCTTAAAAGCTAGTCATCCAGTCACATCACTTTCTCCCTCCTTATTCAGCCGTGTAAAAGCATTCTCTGAATCACAAGCTGGTCTTTTATAATACAAAAAACATGGTCAAACTCTCTTTGTCTTTTCTGTCAGTGCAGTATTTTCTCTCACAGACGATTAATGAGTTAAAAAAAACGCAACATGCTACGACAGTGGCGCTTATGGCCTCTAGGGGCATGAGTTACTTAGTACTGCTTTAATTGTCTCATACAAAAAGAGATTAGTAGTATTATACCGGTAATCAAATGGGCAAAATTGCTCTCATATTCTGAGGAGTTATCGTAAAAGTGGTTTGGAAACACAGTCAAACCAAAATTGTTTTTTTCCTTCGACGTTTCACTTCCATTTCGAAAATAGTCTTACGTAACTAAACTGTAAACCATTGTTTTGTTTTATGTCCAGATCTAGATTCTTGAGCTCATCCCCTCTCCCACAAAAATGTTTTTAATTAGGTTTGAATGTCCGGGAAAGACGAGTTATTTCTACAATGTGTACCCGGCTGCTGTCATGTGGGGCTGTAGATAGCCTGCAGGCTCCAGAACACAAGAAGACACTTTAAAAGCCTGGTTTAAGTGTGAAATGAATAACATCGTCCTTCTAAATGAAGCACTTGTAGCATCTGGCTCCTGTGTGACTTTATGTTTTTGCTCGATAAAGGACTCCATGGCATTTAAGACGTCATCTATTTTCAGCACTTGTGCACGATGTGCATGACACAACTAATGGTCTTGTTCATCATCATTGTGTTTGGTCTTTGTCAGTGTTTAGGCCCTGTTCTCCACAAACCGCAAACAGATGAAAGAATGCGCCACAATTGCATCAGTCAGTCCATTAGCGGCAGCAGCTTGACATGTCGCGGCGCACGTCGAGTCCCATGATGTTTATGGGAGAGAGGCTAAACAGTGCATTCCTAGTGACAGGATGCCGTTTGCGTTTCTCGGGAGAATGGGATCATGTGTTTGACAGGAAGATCCACATATGAGTAATCAATGCTCGGTGTGCCAATGAAGCCAAACACACCAGGAAACCAAGAGCTGTCATCAAGCGAGGAGGACTTTCCATGCCCAAAATCACTCCGAGGGAAATGGCAACACAGGATGAACACGTCTCATCACTTTACTGTAATGCTTTTTAGTACCTCTTGAATGGGAAATGTAGAGGTGCTGAACTTAACTAAAACACTGGGGTCACCAAACTGTAGGGCCAAGAGAAAATACTTAGTTACACTATTTGATTGCTCATTAGAGATACACCGGTCCAGCTTTTTTACTACCAATACCGGGGTTTGAGAATCTGCCCATATCCGATATTTAATTGAATCTTTTCTCAATTTTAAGATCAATAAAGTCATATTTTATTGTCATGATGTTCCAGATCAATTGTCAACTATATCTATTGATAAACTCTTGAAAAAACATTTAACAAGGATCACTGGACTTTTCTACACTAATTATCCTTGGGTATATGGCCCTCTTTAGATTACATTAATACAAACAATTCACATGAAGTTATTTCTTAAACTAAAATACAAACACTTGGCTTCAGCAGTGGTTATTTTATTGCATTAGGCTTCTTTAGGTATTTCTATCATAGTTTCTGACCCAGCCTTGATTAGTTTTGGTTAGCATTAGCATGCACCCACTAGCTTTAGCATGCTATTGCTGGCACGGCATTTTCCGCAGCGATCAAAAATACATTTGCGGAGGTTAAAACTAAGCAGTTGAATTCCCCAGGTTCTTAGCTTTATTATGACATACAGAATGCCTATATTTACTTAGATATAGGTGGTAAAAGTTGTGTTTTTTAAGGCATTGAGAGCCAAAACTGGTATCGGTTCAGTATCGGATATTTGTAGCCGATACACGATGTCGGATTTTTTCCAGTATCGGCTCTGATATCAGATACCAGTATCGGATCGTTGCATCCCTATTGTTCATGTTACAAATGTACAATTTTCAAAATGGTCAGAAGTGGAACATAAACAATATATAACTGTGTGACGCATGAGAGTGAACTGTTCTATTTATAGAACAAGCCCCACATGATGAGTGCGCCCCAAAAGGCTCCATGGCATAGGGTGTGACGCTTCATTACGATATGTGCCACACACTGCTCTCCCGGACAGTACAGAACATTGCTTTACTGGCATACGGAGACGTACATGAGTTGGATCCCCCGCTAGGACCAGGAGGAAGCACCTGTTTCAGAGCAGCTTATTATCTTATTTTCTTGAAGCACGGAGAAGCCGGCGAGCCCCTTGTGACGTGGGGCATTCATTGTACTGATTTCCAACATGAGCACAAAGCTGTTTATGCTGCTCTTTCATTTATGCCTCCATGTGAGCACAGACTGTTTTGATGGTTTCTTTTTGCTGATGAAAACAACGGTGTTTACAAAACCTCAGCTGATTGAGGTGAGGCAGCTGCAGCAATAAGCTCCTAATGCCAAATCTTCAACAAGCGCCACAACTAGAGGCTGTCAGATGTTTTGTTGACACTTCAAGAGAAGTGTTGTTTTCATCAAAGCACTTAACCAAGAATCACAACAGAAGCAATTTGAAGTTTAAGTTAGCACGAAAATGGCTTGCAAGGATTTCCGTAAGGCATTTGTAAATTCAGAACCGTCTCCATTTCCAGGACATGAGGCTTGACTGGTGTCATTTCTTTAGAGGTCGACCGATATATCAGCCGGTCGATATATATTGGAAAGAGTGAAATCAGGGCTTTAAAACGAGTCCTTCCACAACATCGGCCTCGGGGGAACTGAGAAGCATTGCAATGAAAATTGGTAGAGGGGCCGTGGTGCAAAAATCTGACAATATGCACCGTACCAAAGTGACAAGTTTTAGACTATATTTCTTATTTAATTACTCACTCACTATCTTACTTACTTACTTATGCATGTATCTTTCTTTGACTTTGATTACTGTGCTGAACTCTCTTCCTATGAAGAACTTTGTGGAACTCAGATGGTCAAATAAAAAAGATGAATTGAATTGAATATGGGCTCATCAAAACAGAGCTCATGTGTGTCATCATCACTTAGCCTTCGGCTAAATTGAAGGCTGTAGACAGTCCACACCTGCCGTTACATCCTCCAAAAACACATCAAATTTGCGTGCCTTTGTAGTGGTTTCTTTTGCTGATGACCAGGCTGTGGTGGATTATAGATCAGTGACACACGTGGCGACATATCACCACTTAATGCGTGCGTGGAAATAGGATTGGTTAGATGAAACTGGAGGAAAGCCTTCGTTTTTGTTTGAGCTTAGGTTTGAATAAAAGATGTATCTAATTTTACGAATCAACAAGATGTATTTAATTTATTATGAAAAAACAAAATCGAATCGAAAATCGAGATCGATTAAAATGGGGAAAATAGTTGTGATTTTCTTTTTTTTTCATAATCGCCCAGCCCTAGTTGTCAGTAAAAAATAAAATAAAAAGTGATCTCTAAGGGCGCACTCACACTTGTCCATCCGAACCAAGTGCTGAAAGCCCAATCAGCGCGGTTCTTTAGTGTAGTGTGAGTACAATCAAACCGTGCTTGAACTGTGAGATAGCTGAACCATTACACCCCGAAATTGGTTAGCTACAAGTTTGTTAAACACAAGTTTCACTAAACCTCCTTCGTATTAACCTCCGCAATTGCATTTTTGATCGCCGCGCAAAATGCCGCAGCTAGCAACAGTATGCTGGGACAGAAACTATTGATTGAATCACCAAAAGTAATTAAATAAAGTCGGCCACTGCTGGAGTGGCCAAGTACTTGTATATACAGGATTATAAACCAGACATTTGGAGAAATCTGCCAAAAATATCTGTCTGTGCATATTGGCATCAGCCAATAAAAATCCCCAAAAATCAGCATCGGCCTTAGAAAAACCTATATTGGTCGACCTCTGTATTTTATGTGTGGATTTGTGGTCTCCAAGAAATGGAATCTATTGAAACAAAAGGCTCATAGGTCTATTGACTTTCTGTAGCTCATTCACATCGTATGGGTTTGGGCCTGATTCAAGTGTGACTGAAGGTTTTTGGCTCCACATTTAGCCGTAAACTCCTGATCCTTCACATATAAAGCTTTTGAACTTACATAATTTCTAGAACTATTTGAGTTATAAACTCGTGTCAAACTCTAATTATGTGTATAATCTAATTATTTATCCTCATAACCAACCAGAGATCACAGAGTTATATTCCGAGTATTTGATGAATGCCTTGTTTTTCAGTGGGCTGTTAAACCTTCAGATGTTCTCCAAGCAGATGACACACAAACATGCAACCTATTATTGTTAAACATTGCCATAAAAAGATCAAAGATGACTTCCAATCTGATAAAACCATAAAATCCTGGATTGATAAAAAGCATGGTTGTTGATATTTTGAAAATCATCCGTCTGACCTCAGTGAAGTCTTTTATGCAATAGAGGAATATTCGAAATATTGCCTCAACGTCTTCGAATTAGACCACATTCTTGGTTGTATAAATATTATGTAAACCATTGTAAACATTCAGCTGTACTAAATGCTTTATTATGATCTTGTGGCTGGACATGGGGCTGTGTTTTTTGTCATTCAGCTTTTATTGTGAAGAGCTCATGTTTAAATGTCCCGAGGAATCATTCCATACCTGACATGTTTTTGTTATGATGGCATCAACCAAGTGCTCAGGGGCTCACACTTCGTGCTTGTACTTGCCAATGCATCCTGACGTCAAAGACATTACACAGTTACTCTTGAACATAAAGTAGTAACGGGAAAATCCGCAGACTTTCCCTGGACGTGATACAACAGATGTTTTCTCTTTTTTTCTTTTAGATAACTAGGAATGTACAGGATTAGGGGTGTAACCTGTGTGTTCCTTAATTGTGATATCTCAGGCTCCACTATATATTGCCTAATCATTACTTCCAACAGTATATATATTTGAAATACTCGGTAAAAGAGTGGGCGCTTGAATTCTGCAGTTTTAGTTGTGATCCAAATTCATTCCTAACTTTGGTGACACATTGAAATACTTTGAAGGTGTGAGTTTATGAGCATGTTTCACAACCTTCCAGGAAAAGTACTGTCACAATAACCTAAACAACAACGAACCTGCTAGTTCATGATAAAAAAGGCGTTGATAGTTGATAGTAGTTTTTTGTACAAATGTCTTCTTTTGCAATTTACTGAAGGACAAAACATCATTTTATTCCAATTCCCTTGAACATCATGCCATAACAATAATCAGCTTTTAATCAGACAATGTTTGATTTGATCCTAAAAGGAGTAAGTGTGCAGGCTTTTTTATTTACCAAGTAGGGCTGGGCGACATGGACCAAAAGTCATATCCCGATATATTTAGGTTCAATATTGATATACAATATATTTTTCCACAAGTGAGAGCTGTGAAGTGAAAGCTCTGGTCAGCGGCTTGTCTGAAGCAAGTATTACAGCGCAAATTTGGACTATATCAATATATGCGATATGGTGTAGTTCCCTATCTCTTTTAAAAATATATCGATATATCTTTAATATCGATATATCGCCTAGCCCTAACACCAAAGCCCTGTTAGTAGGGTTCATATACGGACTCTCAATTATAGGCTACACGTTTAGGTCCAAGCCTAGTTAGAAACCAAACCATCAATGAACGAACAGACCCCCTGAACTTCACTAAATTGGCAACTCAGTTAGTCTCTGCTCCTTGTGGAGTCCGACACAAGTGGAACTCTCAATTTAAATCTGGTCCGGGATTCGATGGCAGACAAATCATCATGCAGACATTCATATCACATCAGATTAGCGCTGCGGTTAGCGCCTCCGCTTCACAGCTAGAAGGTCCCGGGTTCGATTCCCACAAGGATGGGACCTTTCTGTGTGGAGTTTGCATGTTCTCCCCGTGCCTGCGTAGGTGTCCTCTGGTTTTGCCTACCACTAAAAACATGTGCAATAGGTGAGTCCTCCAGGCAGGTGATTCCGACCATCAGCCTGGCTCCACATCATGGAGATGGGTCCCCGAGCACCGCACTGCCGTCGACTACTGCTCCTTACAGGTTGCCTCAGTGGCATCAAAGGATGGGTTAAATGCAGAGGACATAAAATTTATAAATATAAAAAAAAAAAAAAAAAAAAAAAGCAGAGGACAAATTTGCCTACGGGGACAATAAAATATACAAACAAAATATTTTGTTTCACTGGGACAATTACATCCACTTGTTCCATAAACGGCCTTTGAAGCAATACATACTATATATTTGTTTGTTTTAGTGTAGACCATACAAAGTTGAATACGTTTAGGTGCTCTTTGCTCAAGTCTTCAAGTGCGCTTTGCAGAAAGAAACACTACAATTTATTTGTGTGTTATTCTGGGGTTCACACCCTGATCCTCCACATTTTTCCCCAAAATGGCTACTACTGGGCATGACTTGTCATTTGCACTTAAAGTTGGAATGCACTGATGTAATGAGTTCTCCAACTAGAGACGTTGAAAAGAAATGTCCTGTCCTCATTATCTGAAAAAATACCTACAAATACTCATCCTCTTTCATCTTCTTACACACATGGCAACCATAAAGCTTGAATGCTGTGTGCTGTATTAATATTTATAGTATCTCCTATGTGTCTTCCTGTGTAATTTTTTTCGTGAAATTGCTGCGGTCCATCAACGCCGGCTAAAAATACTAACCATTAAAATAAACCTTATGTGTCTGCTGTTGCATAACATATCAGTGAAGGGACCCTGAAGTGTTTGTGACAGGAGTGAAACAGTACGACAGTAAACTGTTTTTTATTAGAGTGCAGTGCTCTATCGGGCTCCAGTTGGGATGTGCAATAACTGCTGAGATATCGGTTCCTTATGGCTGGTGATATTTGAGTAGAAAAGTTTAAGCTTTATTGACAGTAGTTAACAATAGTTGTCCATAGGTATGCTTCTTGGGTCTAGCAGTCTTTCTGAGCGGATTCTGCAGTTCTGTGTCTGATGGTCGGACCAGCAACAAAGTGGGTGCTATCGTACATGAAAATGCTGGGGTGCAGAAAACCTAGACAAGGACTAAAACCTAGACAAGGACAGTGAAAATCACATCATGAGCTAATGATCTGCTTTTTGGTGGTGTTGTCATATGGCACAGCGGTTAGCACTCGTGCTTCATAGCTAGAAGGTTGACATATCATCCACCGCTATTTAACTGAAAGGTTTGTCAGAGATGACCTGTGATTCTTGGTTGACTTAAAATGACTTCAGCCAATGTTGATATTATGCAATAAACGTCCCATATATTTGGACGTTATGCTTTTCAATGAGCTGTTTTTTGTGTAGCTCACACACCTTGTCTCCCTGGCTGACCCTCTCACCTTTGGATAGTCTCTGTTTGGCCTTTGACACTTCACGCTTCACTTTCCTCATTGTGTTGTCTTCCTGGCATGTGGCTTCTTACAAACATTTGCAGAGGTACAAAGTGCCAGACAACAATGTCTAGTGCACATCTGCAATGAGGCTTTCCTGACCACATTGTAAAGTCTGGCGGATTTTTGACATATTCATCTTCTGCTGAACCCTATTCTCTTATCTGTGTCCTAATTTTGGAAAGCATGTTTTATGTTAATCTGACATTCCATAGTAACTACTAATTTAAGATCTTGCACGTTTAGATAAGGCATATCTAAGCAAAAATGTCCAGGATTCCAGCATTAATCATCACTAACGTGAACGTGCTTCAAGTCATGTTTTCTCTTGTAAATCTAATTTAAAAAAAGCTAAGGTCTAAAAAGTGACGCAGCATTTCTGTTTCTCCCTGAATCATGTTTGAGAGTGGCTTTTGCTCCAGTTGTATCTAGCACGCACGGGCTTCATGGTCTCGTCATGTTGTGAGAATGCAACCACTGACCAAGCATTTCCTCAGAGTGGATTTCCTTCAACTCCTTTAAGAGTGCTGTTGTGTTGGGAAAAACAAAAACTAGCAGCAACAAAACACTTTTCCCTAAACTGCAGCTGCTGTGTTACACGTGCAGACAGGACAAGTAATATGATAAAATGTAATAGCTGTATACAAGGAAAAAATAACTTATATATACAGTATGTACTGTAGTTTACAAGATTTGTTTGAATACAAACTAGGGCTGAAAGCTATATCATTATCGTATAGATATCGAGATATGAACATTCAAGATATCAATATAGAAAAAGCAACGATATATCGTTATTCAAAACATTTTCATCGAAAAAGATATAAACAATATAGTTTTCATCAATGAAACTGCACTCTTTTGTATTATGTTTTGATTTTTTTTGCTCTTTTGTATTATGTTTTGATTTTTTTTTTGCTCTTTTGTATTATGTTTTGATTTTTCTGAAAAAATGCTTGGTTTTCACCAAACCCATAGTTGTATCATATCGTATCGATATCGAGATATCTGTCATGAATATCGAGATATTAAATTTTGTCCATATCGTTCAGCCCTAGTACAAACTGGTTGATCAGTCACAAGACAAATGCTTGAGAATACATTGCACAACATTTCCTTCTGACAGTTATTTAACATGCTCTTTATTTATCTCAATCAATATTCTTTGAATATTGAATTTAATTCGTTTTCCAAAACCACAAAACTTCTGAAAGGTCATCCTTCCCTCCAGCTCCTTGTTGTGACGATATTTAACCGGTCAGACAGAAGATCTTGTATCAGTGGCCCTCATGCCGAGCTCCGTCACATGGTGATGGCTTTAGCTGGAGGGCAACCCTGTTCCCTGCTCTGACATCAATGCGAAGTGTGTTATTTAGTCAGTGTCACTTGACTAGAGGCTAATGGTGGAATAAGTGGTGTCCATTTCCCTCTTTGTGTATGTGCATATCAGCATGTTGTATTCTGTGGGGTGACCACTGCACCTGTTAGACCAGACTCTTTCTATAATAGACTGACATACGACTCACGTTGTCATCTGCCCGGGATCTTTTATTCTTGTAGAAAGAAATTATGTGTAGTGCACTTTTGGCTGCTCCAAGTATAAAGAGGCAATGAGAATCACTGTCAGCGCTTTTAGGACTGTAACGCTTAAATGGTCGTCATCCCACAAATATTATCAAATCACAAATCAGTAATAAACACCTATTGCAGAAAAGTCTTCCAATCTTTCCCCTTTACCTATGCCATAGTTATGTTTGTTATTATAAAATACACAAACCCATTTATGAACTAGATTTGTTTTGGCTCTGCAAACAACAAAGCAAGTCTTGTGGGTCACTGTGGCAAAAGCAGTCTACTTTTGTTGAATTACATATTGCATTTGAAAGTTTTCTTTTTTTGATTGTTACATCCATAAACATTCGCCTCATATTCAAAAATTAAATACCATTTGATAAGTTTGCATTAACCGAGAAATATACAGTTGTAAAATGACGCCGGGAATGATGATTCTCTTGACAGATATGGGGTTTATGGGGTGACCCCTCTGAATCAGTCAGACATGTTGAATGGTACCGTATGATGTCATAACTGCACATTATGAAGTGTCTCCGTGCAGACTTGCCCTGTGGATAACGCTTCAAAAGGAAACTGTGATTAAATATAAAGGAAGTCAATTAAACCTTCCACAATGGGTCCTCCACGTGCTCGGGGCAGGTCACTTTGGAGCATATGCAGAACATATACACACAGGATGTTATATCTCCTCTGATCTCGCCCGGTATGTGCTCCCAAAGGTGTTTATCTCTTCTTCAGGACAACAATAAATGACATATTTGGAATAGTTCTGGACAGGATCACGGTTATCTGCACTTGTCCTTGGATTGTTTCTGCGTGCTCATGAGCAGCTTAAGCAGATTTCCTGAATGCTATTGTATATGCCGTAGGATGGAGCATTCCCGGTCCCCCTTCCTCTCTTTCTCCAGTTTCTTTCCTCTGCATTTGTCCTTTTCTTCCTTGATCCTATTTTGGTCCAGGGGGAGTACGATCAAGCCAAATATAATATTTTTTCTATATTTCTTGACTACCGCTCATGAACACAATGGATGTAGTAAGAGAAAACACTTACAGTGCATCGACATGCAAATCATGTATTAAATCAAGAGTAACAAGCATAACAATTTCCCTGTAAAAGTCACATGACATGTAGCCAAATGAGATATTACTAATCAGTCAGTATTCAGTAATTATTGATACATTTTCTTGATTATTCCTGTTTTGAAGATGATCTAAAACATGTCAAACAGTTACTTTCTGAAGGAACTCATGAGACAAGAACACCAATGTCTTCATGATCCACAGTCTATCTAATCTGAATAGTTATGGCCTTTCAGTCTGTGCTGTCTGACGGCACCAGCCTTTGAATCTCTTTGTGAACTACTTTTGTAAAGTGAACATTACCATTATGTTAAATCAACTTCATTTATATAAAATTTAGCCAAATGGCTTGTTTTCAAGTTATACGTGTGTTTCTTTTATTATTCTTTTATTAATTACTGTCACTCCTGCATCAGAGACTGAAACATGTTTTGCTGACAGATTGTTAAATTACTGACTCTCATGCAGTGTTGCCACAGTTACTTCGAAAAGCAATCTGATTACTCCTTTACAAAGTAACTTAGTTACTTTACTGATTACTTCATTTTAAAAGTAACTAAGTCAGATTCCATGTTACTTTGATTATTACAGTCAGCAGCTGCCGACTGTTGTTGGATTAGTGCAGTATTTTGTCCAGTGACCACTATAAGGCACTACATTACTCCTATTGACTGAACCTCATTCAGTTCAATGCACCGCTCATCTTCACCTTGTGCGGTGGCTAAATCAAAGCCATTTCCATTAAGATTAGATATATCGATATATTTTTAAATGAGATATGGAATAAGACCATATCGCATATACCAATGAAGTTCAAATTTGAGCTGTAATACTTGCTTCAAGGCAGTGGCAATATTGTGACCTCCCACAGAGCATCTCTGAAGCCGGATGCCGTTATCAAAGTAAATAAAGAACATGTTCAGATAAGCAATTAAGTTAACAAAAATAATCAGGTAATCTCAAGCTGATGTTTAAAAAATCTTATCTTGAACTGAGCACTTTGTTTTGTTATCTCTTTATATATAAATGCTGTCCTCAGAAAAAGATTTTCAATAAAACTACTCGTATTTGGCTTTGACTTTGACTTAACATTTCATTTCACAGCTCTCACTTTGCGGAAAAAATATCGGGATATATAACGTATATCGATATTCAACTTAAATATATCAGGATATGACATTTGGTCCATATCTCCCAGCCCTACTTTCTCTGTAGATTTGACTGTGCCACGCTGCAGTTCCAAGTTGTTCCTTAAAATTTATTATAGATAAATTACGTTATAGATTCTAACACTTTGTTGTCAGCAGAGTGTACAATGAACCTTAGTATTGTCATCTTTAAGGTTAGGGTTAGAGGTCTTTCCTCCTCCATTGTAGTTTACATTTGTGCCGTGGTCTCATGCTGAAAACATGACTTGTCGCACACATTGCGTCTCCCTGAGACGCAAGAAGAAAAAAGATATATATCTTGACTTGGATAGTGTACTTGGATAAGTATAATCTGATAACTGGTTTGGAAAGTAGTGCATTAGATTACTCGTTAGTTACTGAAGAAAAGTAGTCAGATTATACTAGTGCGCTCCGGCATCACTGCTCGTGAACTCTTGGTCTTGAATGAAACATAACATGTTCGACCGAGTTCTGTAACAATCAAACAATCAATTACTCAATCAAAATGCGTCATTGGTCCCCAAGGTGCAATTTAAAAGGCAGTACTTCATATAAATTTTCATATAAAGATTTAAGGTAATCTCTGAGTGTTGTTCTGTCTACAGTTCACTGTAGTGTATGCCGCGGGTCTGATTACTGAAAATGGTGCAATTTGACCTTTTGTGTTGCCTTGATCAAGAGTATCAATGACCTTGCCCTGAATTCCAGTGTCTTGTTTTCCGCTCTGTTACAGTTCTGCCAGCCGAGCGGGTGGAGGTTGTCCAGAGAGAGGAGGATACCCACTTTCTTCACAGTTGTGTTGACGGACATCGATTCAGACCGACACTACTGCTCCTGCTTCACTTTCTATGAGGCTGAAGTGAATCTGCAGGTATCTATCTATTCAGGCACATATTGTCTTTTTGTCTTTGGGCAAGAAGGGCTTCCCGACCCCAAAAATTGCTATTTAGCATCATGGTATTGAATTAGGATCCGATGAGTCAAACATGATGGGTTTGCGGACCAGTCTGCACTTTTCTAATGTAATCACTATGCTTAATGTGGTTATATATTTAGGCAGCTGATTCTGTTCAGGGTTCAGCATCAGATCATAGGCATATTAGTCTATGATGCCGTAGCGCTTTTACTCATGTGCCCCATTTTAATCAAGCCTATTTTTGCCTGGTGCAGACAGCATGTGCCAGTAAAACAAGCACACATTTCTGGATAAAGTTGATGAAGATGTTCCCGAAACGTGAGGCTGTTTTAACAAGCTTAGCTCTCCAAACTGACGTCCTTATCTGCTCAACAAGACTCCAGCAAGAATGCGGGCCGATGCTGGAGGAATGTCGAACCAAGAGCCTTACAATAATGGGGAATAATGTTGAAATGAACCCAAGGTCTGCTATCTGAGGATCACATACCTCTCAATCCAGAGATACAGAAGCACATGCGGCATGTTTTTACTATTTGGAGAAATATACCACTTTGTGATAAGAGGTTTAGTGAAAAATAAGCGTTGATCTGTGCCTGAATTAGAACTTAATCCTCTTCAGTGTGGAGCACGTGATTATATCTTGAAGCAAATGCCATGTGTTGCCTCAGATACATTTCTGGCACTTGTATTTGACCCATGTCACTCTATTAGAATGCAAACTTCGGTTCATGACCTTTTTGTTGCATCTTGTATCAGTTATAAACCAGAAAGGCTGATTTGTAATGTATGTGGAGGGAGGTTGATTGATACTGCTACAAAAAAGGACATTCAGTGATCGCAGTTCCAGCAGTTGAGATACTTCAGTTATTGTGAACCAGGTTTGATAAACCCAGCCTTTTCAAACTTAACTCTGTACCTTGTGGATGTAGACCTGTGATGCCCCAAGGCCAGGTATTAAGTCTATCTGCTGCCTAAGCATTCTCAAACACTTTGTGAACTCTTCAACTCAAACTGAATGTTTTTAATGTTTTTAGGGCTCAAAGAGCATTGAAGATGATGGAGATGAAGATGAGGAGGCAGAAGAAGAAGATGGTTTGATCCAACCGGCTGAAGTCTTTGCACCAAAAAGTCTTATCCTTGTATCCAGACTGGATTATCCAGAAATATATCGGGTAATAGCAATATTCACACCTAAATCTGGATGAGAAACATGTGTCACAATGTTCAAATCAAAATGACTAGAACATCTCAAACTCTCATAATATTCTTCACTAAACTGTGGAATTACTAAATAGTGCCGATATCAAAGCTAAAATGGTCAGTTTGATATAATTCTGTTTATTAGAGTATATATATATATATATATATATATATATATATATATATATATATATATATATATATATTTATATATGTTTTTTTTTTTTCACCAGGGATGTCTAGGTTTGATATACACTGTGTACATCGACAGCTTGAATTTCCCTTTGGACGGGCTCGTGGCCAATCTCTTTACATTCCTAGTCCCTATAGCTGGAGGATCACAGGTAAACCATAGTTTTATATAACACAGACTCTTTTTTATTAAAAGGCTATTGTTCTATTGAGACTAGCTCTACAGTCACAAGCTGTTATGTCTTTGTAATACAAATTCATCACTGATGATTATTACCACTCAATTGGAAAAGAAAGGCTCTTGTTTATTTTAATCTGTCACAGTGACAGTGATCATTTGAAATGATTTAAACAAACAACAAAAACATGTGTGACAGATTAATAATGTTTTGGTTTGTTCGCAACCATCAAACAATTAAAATAATAATTACATTATGTGTGGAGACAGTTATTAAACTGTCACATGTTCAGACAGACTGGTATGTGGGGAAAGGTTTGAATGGATTTCATGTTTTGCCTTCCATTTTCTTTTCGTACAGAAGTTGTTCAGCCTCGGAGCAGGAGACCGGCAGCTCATCCAGACGCCTCTCAATGACACACTGCCTGTCACATGCAAAAGTGTTGCAATGCTTTTCCAGCAGCTAGGTAATTTCACCATGTTTTACAATAATGACCTATTCCCTATCCCTAACATTCTGTCTCTTTCTAACAAAACACATGGCTATTAACTTTGTCAATTTTGCAATGAATTGAAGATGAATTATTTTCTAAGGCTGAGTATGTTGTTGACATTTGTCCAATCAGTGCTTGTTTCTCTTCATGCTGTCTGTTCATTTGTATTGCATTGCATTGCATTATGTTGAAGTAAGATGCTCTGCAAATTACAAAGAAGGCACAGGATGAGGCATCACTGGTGTGTTTTTACTCGCCCTGTTGTGTGTGTGGTGGATTTTTGAGATTCAAGTAGTCCCAGAACTAGAGCTTATCAGAGTTAAATTCTCTATTGTAAAATGTGTAATTTAGTTGAGTCTTTCTGGCTGAATTATAGTCCTGAGTGTGTACAACATGTGAGCCTGCATTTGTAGTGCCTTGATCCTCAAGATAAATGGCAGACTGTACCAAACTGGATGTTCAGTGTTTTCCATTTGAATTAATCTCTTCTCAACCTCAGTATTATCAAAATACAGACACAATTGTGATCCAAGTGCCAAACATTAGCCACAAAATCAAATCATTAATGTATTTAGAATCTCCAGATCAACAGACTTACTTATTTCCGAAATGATGCTGTGTGTGCAGATCTACATGAGGCTTCATAATAGGTCAGCCGATTGGCCGCACGTAGGCATTTCGTGGGCTTGCTAACTCCCTCATTAGCGCATCCTTATATCCTTATATGGCGTACAGGGTTGTACACATGCAGGTCGACACATCTTTGAGCTCAGGTCACTCAGTCACGGCAGAGGAATGTGTGTTTAGCATGTCGCACTCAACAGGAAGTTTGTCCCCCAGGGGAAAGATAAAACTGGCCATCACCAGCCGTGCCGTGTTGTTTTTGCTTATGTCCTAGTTGAACCGCTGTAATTTTTCATTGAGGGCTTAGAAAAGTGATAAGGCATACACCTCAGCCCAAGATGTTACAATGGGCAGTAGCCCTGTATTTCTAAAGGGAAACACTGTTTTACTTCACAGAAAATGTGTTTCCAAAAATAGTGTTTCACAGCATCTGGAGCAGCTGTGCTGAATTATATCAACATGCTCGGCTCGTTCATTCTGACACAGGCATGTTCGCTTAACATTTTATTCATGCTCGAGATCAGTTTCCTGTTTATCACTAAAATGTGGCAAAACATCCCGGCCCAGCGCCCCCAGTGGCGCTCATCTGTCTGCTGCTGTTCCTCTCTCTTTATCTGCAGTGTATGATTAATCACTCTGTCAGTGTCTTGATAGAAAACAATAACAGGAACTGGAAACTTAGAATTCAGTTTCATTATCATACAGACATTTGAAATAATATTTATATTATTAGAATCTACATTTTCTTGATGATTCTACAGGACTAAAGTTTAAAAACATTTTTTTTCTATCTGTGTTGATATTTATCTGTATTGGTACTTATTTCTAAATAATTGTGCTGCATAAAGCCTGAGCTAATGAAGGAGACATTAACATAACTGGGCTCTTATTTTCCTCATTCTTTGTTTCCATTCCAGGAATCCACAATGTCTTAAGCTTGTTCTGTGCGGTTCTGACCGAGCACAAAGTCTTGTTTCACTCCACTAGTTACCAGCGGCTCGGCGAGGCGTGCCGTGCCCTGGAAGCCCTCATGTTTCCCCTCAAATACAGGTAAGTGTCCCTTTCTCAAGGCTGGCTGCAGATGACATCTCATGTGACTTTCCACCAACACCTTTTAGCTCTGTGATTCAATGACCTGTGACTTGACTGATGATTAACCTAAACCATTGTGTCGGGATTTTTCCTGTAAAACGCACCTGTCAAGCAAATATAGCCTTGACCTTAAGTTCCCAAAGCCTCATCTTTGATATTATCTATTTCCTTGAGCAACACATGGGCAGAGTTATCACTTTTTTAAGCATTATTTCACTGAAAATATTTCTTGTCTGTAACTTATTTAGATGTTCTTTATCTTAAAATCGATCATGCCTGCATTTACCTAAAATTTACACATCAATTTGATTTGTGTCAGATACAGGGTCAACCTCCCTCTGTTATACAATGGTATATGAGCATCTTTATTAAGACAAAGTAGCCTCATCTGGCAGATTATGCTTAGTAGAAGGGGAGGGTTGGACTTTGTGGACGATAATGCTGTGCTGGATTGCTTCGTTTTGTGTTTATTAAAGAAGAACTAAGTAACTTGTTTACCTTAATAAATCCTTTTCGTAGTTAATACAAGTTGTTGGGATGATTGGGGGTGTTTCATCTTCCTCTGTTGTCTCTGGCCAGAAAACCACCCTTGCAACTTCCCTGCCTCCGGGGTCAGAGGCGCAATACACACAAATAGAATCACGATGAAGAAACTAACAGGCTAACGGGCAAAGCTAACTGCGAGCTAGTGCCACTTTACTCTCCCTTTGTCTTTTCTGTAAGGGATAATGTATAGAACGCTGGTCATTATCGGGAAAATAAGTACCAAAAGGGCGAACCGGATCCCGACACAAAGCGGAGGGGTCTTGTTTCGCCCTGAAGGTTCTCCATTCAAATCAATGGAGCGTTCTACTTGCATTGTGAAGAGCCGTATAATAAGTCAGTGTAGTATTTACACAATGAATGAGTAAAAAATAAACGCAACGCGTCACCTGCAGTGGCGCTTATAGCCTCTAGGGGTATGAGTTACTTTGTTCTGCTTTAAGATGAATCAAAACTGTGCCTGTGTCGCCAACAGCTATCCATACATCCCTATCCTGCCCTCCCGGCTCCTAGAGGTGTTGAGTTCACCCACTCCTTTCATCATTGGTGTCCACTCCATGTTTCAGACTGAAATCCAGGATCTGGTTAGTGCAACATTACTCTGTAAATACTGGTGACTCATTTAAACACATTGTGCTTACTCGAAGTGATGTTACCCCATGACATTCCTGGTTTCTGGTAAGATAATGTGGTTTGTTGATTTAGTTGGTTTGGGTAGAGTTTGTCCTCACTGTAATGACTCCAGCTGCGATCAAACCGCTTAACCTGTCCCTGTTTAAATTGTACTTCGCAGTTGGATGTCATTATTGCTGACCTGGATGGAGGAACAATAAAGATTCCTGAGTGTATCCACTTATCTCTACTCCCTGAACCGCTGTTACACCAAACGCAGACTGCACTGTCCCTGGTAAACACACGTATTGTTTGCACTATGTTGCACAGTGTTCGTCCACTGGTCCAAACGGATAAGCAAATCTGGTGCAGATTGTTGTTGTCCTTGGGCAAGCCTTCTCTCTCCTGACCTATTGGTGAATGTAGTGTGTGTGTGTGAGTAGTTGGTGGTGGTCGGAGAGGCAGATGGTGCAGATTGGTAGCCTTGCTTCAGTCAGTCTACCTTAGGGCAGCTGTGGCTACAGGGTAGTAGCTTACCACCACCAAATGTGGAGTAAATAAAAGACTATTAACTACAGTGTAGCACTTACTGAAATTGTTAACTCAGTCTTGTAAAGTGCAACAAATGTAAGCAATTACTACCTTTATTATATTGAGAGGTTTTAGTGTTTGATTAAGGAATGCTTTGATTAAATGAATTTCTGTGTTTTGTTAGGTTTTGCACCCTGATTTGGAGATAGCAGACAATGCATTCCCTCCCTCCCGCACTGCACCCTCAAACATTAAGCTATTGGTAAGTGGAGCTCATGCTTCATGTTATCTCAGTAAGCTGTAATCGTATCCCCTCACAAGCAGTGCACAATGTTTATGTACTACCCCACAGAGGCTTGTTACCGTAAAGGCAAATAAAAGCCGCGTGCGTAATTAATTAATCTGTGCGTCTCTGCGGCATACCTGTTTGATGAGTGCTGTGTGTGTTTTAGGACAAGGAGGTGAGGGCTGTCTTTCTCAGGCTGTTCGCTCAGCTCTTCCAGGGCTACAGGTCCTGCCTGCAGCTCATCCGTATCCACTCTGAACCCGTTATTCACTTTCACAAGGTAAAGAAACTGAGACTTCAAGTTTGCCCACAGCATGATTTTTAATTTTGCTCATTTTTGCTGTGCAAACAAAAGGATTTGTCCAGTTAGCCAAGAATGTGTTGCTCGAGTCCAGCTGGAGGACTTGCATACAGATAAACCTGTCAGTGTTGTATAGAGAGCAGAAATGTTCTGTAGCACATCCGTGACCGTCTTATGAGGCTATCCTTTTGTTTATGCAAAGTTCAGTCCACAGTCCTCTAACCTTGGTCAAAGCCCGGCTTGGAGCCATATGAAACGTATTAGGTTTACATTTTTGTTTGGTGCTGGGTTTTTGTTTGTTCGTGTCTGTGTTGTCTCCGTGGTAACCCCTCGGCACATCATCCTCTGTGGACCCCACATGGATCACATTATAAACAAATGCTTGTTCGCCTGCAAATTCTGAGTGGATGAAGGATTGAAGTGTATTTTATCTGTCCTCGCCACAAGCAGAAATGATTATACATAAGATGAATGAGATTTATATCTACGCTCTCATTTATGCCGAGATTTATTTCTCTCTTGACCGAGCTGAAGAAGTGTCTATGTTTTCAATGATAAAATATGTTGTTCTCAAAACCCCATGGAGAGAGATTTTTCAAATCGTGATCTAAAAATGGCATACAGTATTTGCTTTCAATTGACAGCATATCCATATGATCTACATTATATTGCTCCCATCTGTGTGAGATTGTAACTCATGTTGTTCTGACATTACCCAGACTGCCTTCCTGGGCCAGCGGGGCCTCATTGAGAATGATTTTCTGGCCAAGGTTTTGGATGGCATGGCCTTCGCTGGCTTTGTCTCAGAGAGAGGTCCGCCTTACCGAGCCTGTGATCTCTTTGATGAGGTACAGTACATAATTAAGACTTTTTACACTGTTATTTTTAACTACTATGTTCATAGATATTTAGTCATTATTATTGGTAAATTAATTTTTGTTTCAGCTGGTGGCCTTAGAAATTGAAAACTTTAAGGAAGAGGAGATCAATCCTGCCAAGCTGCAGAAAAGAATCAGGGAATTATCTGAGCAGCTGTATAGAAACGTGAGACTCACTCAGTTCTCCTAAATACAAAACGTACAGCATCTTGTCAAAGTCGATTCATTGGATTTCACTTTGCCTCTTGTAGGAAAACCCAAACCCACACATGGCTTTTCAGAAAGTGCCTCGACCATCAGAGGGCTCACACCTACGTGTACATCAGGTGCCCTTCCCTCTGCTGGACGATGAGAAGGTGGAGATGCTGCTTCAGGAGGGTGTGGCCAAGCACAGCAATGCACCTGTCTTTACACGCCCAGAGAGGAAGTGCGTGGTTCCCGCTGGGCCCCCCGTTGGTACGAACACCGTGACAAACAACCACAGCCTTTTGAAAATCTGTGCTAGCGGTCTTACATTTCCCCATTTGCAGTGTCCATTATGGGGAAGTGTGGCTCTGTGTTTAACAGCGCCCGCAGGCTGGAGGTGGTGAGGAACTGCATTTCCTTCATCTTTGAGAACAAGACCCTGGAGACGGAGAAGGTAATGTCTCATTAGCCATTACAATGCAGCTAATCAACCTTTTGGAGGGGGTGATCATTAGCTAAAGGCAGAGTTTATATAACACACTGGGCCTGTTGTGCTATATTTTGTAAGCCCGTCCTTGCACATCTGTCCACATGTTTTTTTGTTTTTAACATCTCCCAGTTAGAAACACCTGCAGTAGAGCCCCTGAAAGAATAATTATTGGCTTTGATAATCTTATTAGTAGATACAGTGTATACTCACGAACTACTGTCCATATCCATTCTTAAATTTAATCTATAATGACTATTGTTTAAATGTGTGAAATCACACTTGTTTTTTACCATCTTTTTTTTTTATGTTTGCCATCTGCTTTATTTAGCCGTTATATAACCTCGTCCGGCATTTCTGTGTTAATGTAAGAATGCATATCGCATACATCCTCTCAGCCCCCCATGAGGCTGTAAATCCTGCACGGGCAAATGGTCGGTGCAAATAGCGCTTTACACACGACATCATTGATCTCTTTCTGCAAATGAAGGAATTTAATATAACCATAGCAGGGCTGACAAATTTAATTATACTTAACAGTAATAACTAATTCCCAAAACACAAAGAAACAAAACGTGTACAGATGTGTATAACATATAATGTGTGTTGTCTTGTATAATCATGTAGGCAAGGCAAGTTTATATGTAGAGCACAATCATACATAAGGTAATTCAAAGGGCTTCAAGTTACAAGAAGATAGATACAATCTATGTAGTATATTTTCTAAATGACATGATTGCTCATTAAATTGCATGTAACCTTTGTACATTTTCTCAAATCATCTCTCCTCACACAGACTCTGCCCGCTGCGCTGCGCGCCCTCAAAGGAAAAATGGCTCGTCAGTGTCTGACTGAAGAGCTGAGTCTTCACGTCCAACAGAACCGTGCAATACTCGACCATCAACAGTTCGACTACACCATTCGAATGATGAACTGTGCTCTCCAGGTGAACTCTTGCATCTTAATGTGTATAACCATGGTCCATAGTCTGCTTGGTGCCCTCATTCTTGAGCTGCTTGTCAAATGGAGTAACCATGTGTTTTTGTGCAACCCGTAAAGAGCCACAGAGGCTTTACTGAACCAGCGCAAACCGCTCTTTATTGGTGGTTCCTTAGGTTTTACTACATGGCATCAGCCTGTTCCAGGGCATTTTGATACTTTTACAAAGTCTTCACAAAGTGCAGCTTTTATGGAGTGACTTTGGATTCCAATCATTCCTCTCCTCCGCCTTCAAGATGATGGAGCGCCAATTAATCCCACCATCTGCCCCAGAGTAGGACACGCAAGGCCATTTGATGTGTCATTTGTTCCACAGTTATGAAACAACACAAATCAAAGCCAATCACGATGTACATATGTTTGTTTAAAGCGCAAAACATATTGTCTAGCATATTTTCAATATATGCACTAATGAACAGAGCAGTGAGACATGATAAATAATGGCTCAAATAATTCAGAGAAATGTTATTTCAACCCGTTTTATGTTTTTACTATTTTTTTTTACTAAAGTTGTAGATCACTCAATGTGCAACATTGAACATTTGAGGGACAATGTCTCATCACTGTAGTAAAATGAATCTCTTACCTATAAATATTGTATCATGGTTAACTTTTTCAACAGTTTACTCATGGCTTTCAACTTGAATGTTACTGCAACAAATTTGTTTCAAATGAGCTGTAAAAGCAACATAAATGGTAAATTGCTTGACAGTAATTACTTTCATATTGTGCACTCTCCAATTTGTTTCAGCACTGGGCCTGATAAGAACCCATAAAATGATATCAGCGAGTGTGTGTGTGCCAGCAGCTCTGTGTGGTTGGCTTCATGTGAGATATCTCCATGTCTGATGGAGCCAAAGTGACCTTTTCTCTCAGAAATGTAGATTTTTCTTTAAAACTGTGACAACATGATGCCTCATTAGTACTGCTGGCACATGTGATGCGTTCCATTACAATAACCATATCATTATCTTTCATGATACAACATTTATAGTTAACGGTTTGCTTGAGGCTAAGTGACAGCTCAGTGTCATGAACCAGACACTGGTGACTGTGTCTCTGAATGATGAAGCGTGCAGCACGATGCCTGCAGTGCATTGAGAAATGTACAATAGGCCAGAGGTTAACATGAGGTGATTCTGTACCTTGTCACTACTTGTTAATGTGCTTTTCGTTCTCACATGCAACTTTTTCGTTGCATGTCAGACCTAAAAATACATTTGTTGCAATGGTATTGGTATGCCTGGATTACAATGATGTGTTCTTCCTGTACTTTTGAAATGCTTATCAGCCAGCCATAAATTAGTCAAAGTGGTGGACCACTCATAAAATTGGTCCATCTTATTACTGACTAGCGTTAGTGTGTGCATGCGTCTTCTCACATTTTTTTTTTTTTGTTGTTGGTGGGGGGGCAGGGGGGGACTTGCGCAAACCATGTGGGGGAATGCGTCCTGCTGTGGATGTGTCCTGGCATCTCAACCATTTCCTGTCCGATAGGATTATGAGTCCTCTGTGCTATGCTCTCTCATGGTCTCGGGCCTCATGGTGAAAGCTCTAAGTGGTCATTTACTCTAAGAGGGGTTTTGGGCATGGGGCTCATGGAAAGCTACTGCTGCATATGCATTGAGTTTTGGATGCTAACAGCAGATTTTCTATTTGTGTTGCCACAAGAATCTGTTTGATTTGGACGACTGCAACAATATTATATTATCCTAACAATCTACATTTCATTTCTTATAAATATTGTCTAACCTGCAGGGTTCAGAGGGGACTATTAAACAAGACTTTACAGACTCTTTCAATGAACTAATAATGTTAAACTTAATTAACTGCCTCTTTCTTTACATTTTACTCACAATTTTTCTATTCCTTTAGAATTTGTGCCAGTTCATGTAAACATCAGCAGTAAATCCATTTTATTGTATTGCAATGTTTGTTATTTGTTCAAAAAGCAGATACATATGCCCAGTAAAGCGAGCTATGATGTAATTTCCTCTTTCTGCTTCCAGGAAGGCTGAATGTTGACTAATCAGGAAAGCTGCCTGTGGTTTATATTACTTTAGGTGTTGCATTTATACTGGTTGTTTATCAGTCTACGTGTTCAAAGTCAGAGAGCCGCGTTAGTCACTCACTGGTGTGTCTGACATTGTTCCTAGAAAGTCCTTGAATCGAGGGTAAAATATTGAAAGAAACCGTGAATAATTGGAGGAAAAGCACGCAGCAGGATGCTCACAAACACCAACAGGCCATGTGACATTTATAGAAGTCTGTTTGTTTGTACTTTACTTTGATTGCAGCATTTCATTTTCAGCTTTCCTAGTAGTAAAGACAGCTTAAAACATTGGTATTAATTTCAATCAGTGTCATAAAATTGTTACGTTTATTTTCGGCGACATTAACCGCTGTGTCAGTTGTAAAAAGTGCTTAGCTTCCCTTTTCATGGTATTAACAGCACATACCCAGAAACTCTTTTCCGCCCCCCCCATTTTGTATCTGTTTTTAATTGTGCTACTTTGAAATACTTTTGTGGCTCCACTTTTATCCTTCAAGTCTGACCCTGTGACTTGCCACATTTTTAAGGATGCTTGTAAACAATGCAGTCCAAACAACTGCAGGGGAAAATCCTGATACGTTGCGTAGGCCATGGGGGGCGAGGAGAGCGGGGACAGGCTTTCATCTGGAACTGAGCTTGTGTTTTGCATTTTCGTGTCTGCACATTCTTCAGTTGTTGTTTTTTGTTGTCGTTGTCGTTTTTTTTTTTTTTTTTTTTTTTTACAGTGGATAGTGGTAAAAGAGGTCTCATTATAGACCACTATCACAAGTCAAACATTCCTTTCTATCTCTCTCAAGCTTATTGTTGACTACTATGTTTCATCATAGTTTTAGTCGACTAAACATGAATGAGCTCTGTTTGTTACATGAATGTTAATTTACCTGTAGTCCCTGGGCAGGTCGATGATGACAAAATAAATTAACTGTGGTTAATATGTGGATAAATAGACCAAATCATAATGTATTACAGAAACCAGATGGAAAATGACCAATGATCCAAGCTCTTGATAATGAAACAATTCAAAACAAATGTCTTCCTTTTCAGTCAATCCAGTGGCGTGCTGGCTAATCTCAAGAGTCAGGATGTTTCCCGGCGGGCTAACTTTGGGATCGCCAAAAAACAATATTGATTTATAACAAACTCTCACTGTTGGGCTATTGAAGGCTTAATAGGCTTTGACTGAGCTGCGGCATTAGTCTCCGTGACTGTTTGCAATAGTTAAGACACAATAAAGTTACACAAAAGTGTTTGTATGGAAATCTACCTAATAATGACTGAGGTATTGAAATGAAAAAGATTGGCATTGTACTTCTGCACAACTCTCTGCCCTTAAAACAAGAGTGAAAAAATGTATAGAAAAAAAACAGGTTAGGGAAAAAAAGGCACAGGGTGAAAGGGGGTGAGGAGCAGAGAGAGACATTCTGCAAATGTTCATAGCTGGGACTCAAACACACAACAGCGTTCTGCGCACATGGCATCAGACTAAAAGGTTTTAGGGGCCCAAACAAAGCTTTACTTAAAGCGAGCCCAGAGAATGATGAAAATGAGAAAATACTAGAAACCACGCAATTCTGCATTATCCACAGGAAATTGGTACTTATGGCTGGAAGGCTTTGTCGGGATTTGTTTGTTGAGCTTTGTAAATGAGCATTGCCAGAGGACATTTAGTTTGAACCTCAAAAAAGCCAAAGATTGCATTTGACCAGATATTTCAAGTCAAGGACATCAGGGCATCAG
Organism: Gobius niger; assembly: GCF_951799975.1. Classification (NCBI taxonomy): domain Eukaryota; kingdom Metazoa; phylum Chordata; class Actinopteri; order Gobiiformes; family Gobiidae; genus Gobius; species Gobius niger. The sequence continues at coordinate 20,211,095 of NC_136855.1, read as the reverse complement.
GACATCAGCAGCATTTTTACTTAAAGGCAATGTTAAATTAGTCAACACAAATCAACCAGTTCCAGTCTTAGCCCTTTTTATTATTTTTTTTGCCTGTTGTCTACTGTTTAAAGATCTATATACACACGTTTTTCTTAAAAACAATTCTGTAGAAATTGCTATTGCAGTGGTTCTTAAAGCAGTGCTAAGTAACTTAATATATCCTTTTCCTAGTCCCTCTGGGGGTAATACAAGGGTCAAGGCTCTGGCCAGAAAACCACACTTGCAGCTTTCTCTGTTCCAACCCGGAGCCCCCAATACACACTAATGGAATCCCGAAGAAGAAGCTAACTGCGGGCTAGCACCACTTAAACAGTATTTACATCCAAGTTTGAGTGAAAAACGTAACATGCTACAACACCTGCAGTGGCGCTTATGGGCTCTAGGGGCATGAGTTACTTAGAACTGCTTTAAAGTCTCACTTCATAAAATGTTTGACCTTTCAAGTACCTACATCAAATCTGGGTGTAAGCCATGACTAAACCAGAAAACTAGCCAACTTAAATCCATCACTAAAGCATAGAATGTCATTTTTAATAATTTTAATAAAGTTAAAATTGGAGATGACTCTTAAATACCACCCCACGAAGCCCAAGTACCTCCAATGGTGCACGTACCACAGTTTGAGAACCATTGTGCTATGTAGTACTGCCTCCCTGACCCTACAGCTGTCCCAGAACAAAGAACGCTTGGAGATATCGAAACCAGTTATTTTCAAATACTGTTGGTTTTGTAAGAAGATATATTGACGTTTGTCTATTGAATCATTGTGTCTTCTTTGATAATGAACCCTTTGTCTTGCCTCAAAGATTGGATGGTCATTGTGAATTAGACTTCTCTTTTAATTCAAGAATGCTTAGCCGAAGATTACCAATAAATTGGTGGCAGAAGTTCTTCAACAATTGTGTCAAGGCAGAGATTATATAACCTGATTGAAAGCACATGTAAACGAGCACCAAGCAGACACAGTGGTTTTGGGAGACTTTTCTAACATTTACCAGGGCTGTGCAACTTTATGTAACAGATAGTGTACTGGAGATGAATTTGCTCTAAATGTCTAAGCATTTTTTTTTTTTTTTTGCAGATAAAAACTTCAAAGCCTAACCATTTCTTCCATGTTTTATGTTTGATCCACAGGATTGCTCGAGCTCAGAAGAGTTCACGGTGGCTGCTGCCCTACTGCCCCTGTCAACTGCATTTTATAGGGTAAGTTTTGAGACCGGTTCAAAATGATTCTCAAACTCATCATGGTTCACATCAACTCTGTCAATGGGTCCAGGAAATTGTTTAATTGCGTAGCTAAATAAATGAATGAAGCTTACTGTCTAACTGGTGACACTGTAGATCAGGAGTATCCAACCTGTTTTAGCCTGTGAGCTACTTTTATGGAACAAAAATAGCAGAGAGCTATTTTGCTTCAAAGACTGGTCTGCAACAATGCGACTTAGGTGGGGCAGTTTTTTTTATTGCTTTTTCTTTAAAAGGAAAATATGGTCAAACTAGTTTATAATCACTGTTTTCCAATAATCATACGGTGAGTTTTAAAGCTGGTGGCATAGTGTGATCGCTAAACAACGACAGTCACAGTGTCTTCACACAGAATTGACAAATGTCTTTTTAATGTCAAATAAACAAACATTGAAATACAGCTCTAATGTCATGATTTAAAGGTACACTGCGTAACATTTTGGACTAAACTGTTGCGGCAAAACAAAACATGCTCCTAATGACACAGAAAATGCTGTTACTGCAGTGTGTAATAAAAAAATGGATTTGGATGAGAACCTAACCTGTTTAAATCTCAAATTCTACTGCCTTTCGTCACATCTCCATGGAGACGAGCTGGAGACGTACCCACTCCCAGTAAAGTTTACAGTCATATCTTAGGAGGGGTGAGCCTCATAAATGTTTGTTTGTACATTTATGAGGTATTTTTAAATATCTGTCATAAAATAAATGATTGTATTTCAATATTATTTATTGGGTAAAATTCTACACGGTGTGGCTTTAAAGGGACTATACAGAGTTTAAAAATGTTAAAATTAAGTTTTTTCCTCCCCCTACATGTTCCAGCAATGTCCTTATGTGTAGAATGAACCCAGACCTGTTCACCACAACTGCCTCTAAAATCCTGTACTGTCACTCAAAAAGTTCTACTTCGGGTCTGAATTGCCGTCATGCACAAGCTTAATATAGAAGGTGCAGTTACACATGTGACCTGAGGTGGCAGTAGTGAGTATAAAATGGCTAACTTGCATCTAGCCCCTTTAAAGAACAGTATGTGCAGGGATAATATGTACAATAATTGAGTGCAGATACGTGGCAGTTTTTTTTTTCTTAGGCGCTTACAATGTTCAAATGTGGCATATTCATCTTTCAGTCTCTTCTACCTCCCATGGCTGCTATAATATAAAATCTTACGTAACTACCACTCAGCCACTGGTATTGAAGCCGTTACCTTGCAACTAGAGAGCTACAGCAATTCCAAACATTCATGCAGCCTTGACAAATGATCAACCGGCCCTTGAATTTGAGCAGACACAGTGCATGGATATGAATTTCTGAAAAGTGTTTCTTTGAGGCCACTGCAGATGTTCTGTTCCTCGCCTTTACTCCGTTTTCCCACTTCTTTGTTTTTGTTTGTTTCAAGTCTATTTGGCAAACATTATGTTGAAGATTACAAAAAGGATGTGAGCAACAATGTTAGATCAGCTTAATCAGGACCGATTCACACCACAAGCAAGTCTAATTTTACCGGTACTTGATCTAAACCTTTATGGAAATAATAGTTAGGTATACAACTCATAAGAGCAATAAAAATAGTTTAGCTCTTTACTTAGCAATTTGAACCACCTTACAAAATAAGATTGTAAAGGATCTCCTATAATCTATTATCTCTTCTATTTTTGTACAATCCTTTGTTGAAGTTGATCTGTCAGTCTATAAACGTTTTAGGATCCTACAATGTTGACCATTTTGCTGTTTCCATAGCAACTGAAAGTGGTCTTGTCCCTCATGGGTCAGAGAACATGGGAACGCATGTGTCTGGTCCCATCCCTACTTTTGAAGTGACAGTATTAGTTTTACAGCCTCTCATAAGGAGAATCTAAATGGCTGATGTTTTTGACCCCTTGTACATTGTAATGTATATTAAATCATTGCTCTCTCTTTGACCCTGGGAACATACAAAAATATTGTTTTGACTCTAAGATTTACATAGAGCTGATTTTGCAAAGTAAAAGTTTACACATAAGTCAATTAACCTTTGCACAGTGGCCCTTTGTTAGAGATGAAACTTTGTCACGACTGTCTAATCTGGACAGTGCTCTGGTACTGATTATCTTTGCTGAATGAATGCGTATCGTGAGATAAGCAGGTGTTGCTGACATCTGGGTCATTGTTTTTCTACCCTTTGCTCTTTTCTGCCATGTTCATTACATTTGAATGTGTCACCAGGTTGAGTGTCTCTGTAGTAATCCAAACATAGCTGAGACTCACTTACACAACACAAAATCCCCATTGTTAGCATTCTTTGAGCCATAGTTTATATATCAGTTTGGACTTGGTGATTAGCTGTATCAAATTGGCGTGCCTCTTCGCGGATATGACGTATTCCATGACCCACGGAGATGTCCGACACTTGAGTTATATCTAACCATGTTTACTCTATTGGAGAACATTTGTGTGTCTTGTACATAGTGTTGTTCTTCATTGAGATTGGCCATGAATCTTATGGGGGGTTTTGGTTATTGGATCTTGCTAATGTTTTCCCTATAGTTTGTTTAGCTTGACTGAAAGTGTAAATATATTGTTTGAATAAAAAGGGTAGTCAAGTTTCCAAACGCTGGTACCTTTCCACACATTATGCTGGCTTGCTGACGAAAGTCATCAGATGGATTACACACAGGTCAGACATGCCATCCCACAGAGGACCAAAACAACTTAGGAATGCTGTGAATGCTTCTAAACATTTGTAAATAATGTTGTTGCCTCCAGGCTAGGGACTTATCAGACATGAGGTCTGGGCACCGAATGCCTACAAAAGAACTGGATGAGATTAGAGTTCTCTCCAGTAATGACGCAGTTTTTCCTTCCACCAGCTTTGACATATAGGGTGAGTGGTCTATAGATGGGCAGAGGCTTTACTGTTCGCTTTTATGATTTGATCCCAAAGTTCAAACACGTAAAGTCATGTTTAACTGTCATTCCCCCAGACCAATCCATTATACTTAATTTCCCCCCATGTTTCTGACCATCTTCCCCAAAGCATTGCTTTGCATTCCTCATCTTCAGCAGTGGTTAGTTCTGTCTCATTATGGAGTACTCTAGGTCTTATAAAAGTAGCTCTAACGCGTTAATACTATATAAAACATTGTTCCATTAAAAAATTTAAAATCTTTTAATACAAATTAATTGAAAGAATGCACACAGGTACTGTGCATATGCAAAACTTGAACAGGATTGGAATTGGTATACCTGCTGCTCCTATGAGTATGAAATATGTATTATTGTGGTGGGAACTAATGATGGGGTATTGAACAAAACATGACAACGAACACCAACTCAATATCCCTGACAATTCCAAATATATAAGTAGAAAGTAGTTGTACTTTATTACATTCCAACAATGCTTTACCCCTCTCCTGTGCCTTCCTCCCTCTCTCCATCTGTACGTCTGAGCACATGTTTTTGTATGCTTTCTTCGATTTATCATATAAGGAAGAGATGACCTGGGTCATTCTGACCTGAACATAGTGTATCTGAAGCGAAAACAAAAACAGTCAGATGGAGTATAGGCTGAGGGAATGGACAATCTCCGCTCCTTCACTCACATCTGCATCTGTTGCATCTACATCACAACATCACAAGACTTTTTCGGATTCATTACATATTTTTTTTATTGGTCATTTACTTGGTCTGATTCTTTCCCTTGGTTCAAGATAGTGTTTTTTTTGTGTGTTTCTCTTTCTTTGTCACAGCATCTGCCGCATAATAATGTGCACTGATTTACTTTCTGATTTAGCGCTGGCTGCAGATGTGACGCTCTTTCAAGTGTTTCCCTTTAATAGAGGAATAAGGATAATCATCACATCCACCGTAGTCTTAGGAGAAATGTGTTGGAAGCACTGAGCCTTTCGGACACATTGGGCCTGATCTTGTGTTCATAAACGCAGGCTGTAGACTAGACTTTCATGCTGACGGTGGGTGCTCTGTGAAATCTTCAGCTTCAGACTTGACGCAGTTAGTTGGCTGGTTGAGGGCTGGACAGACACCCATGGCGAATGGCGATGTTATAGTGGTAGAATATTTTCCACGTGGCGGGATGGGGGGGCCTGCGGGTAGACTGTGTTTAACTCACAGTGGGATAAATCAAGTTTGTCTTGTAAGAGCTTAGAAGCCTAATTGCTGAGTGAAGCAGGTTACATGAGATGAGAGGACACTGCAAATTGGAAGCAGAGGATTTTGCGCTCTGGCATTACACCATGCCTCACTCGGACTCTTTTTTTTTTTCTAAGCGATGGCCACAGGCTACTTTAAAGAACTAAGTAACTTGTTTACCTTAATAAATCCTTTTTGTAGTCCCTCTGGGTGTAGTACAAGTGTTAATGAGTTGTGGCACAATGTACAATATCCCTCTCTCCTTTTGTCTTTTCTGTCAGTGTAGTATTTACTCTTACAGACAATGAATGAGTAAAAAAAAAAGAAAACGCAACATGCAACGACACCTGAAGTGGCGCTTGTGGCCTCTAGGGGCATGAATTACTTACTTCAGCTTTAAAGCATCACTTTCTTTCAACCTGGGATTGGAGGTTCGAGTCAGTCATCAGTGAGTATGTGGGGAGTATTAAAACCTGTCTGAATGTACAATCTACTGTACTTTCACCTTTAGAAACACCAAAGAAACACTTCATCTGTGTTTCTTTCACCAATGAAGAAACATCACATAGGTATATGTACACCCAAAGATGAAATATAGTGTATCGTATTTGGATGCATAATGAATCATGAAATTATTATCGACATTGCCATAAAGCCAGTAAGTAAAAGTGATGATTGAAAGTACCATGTCATGTACTAAGCTGGAAATATTTTACTTTACTTGAATCTTTATATAAGGGACAATGTACAAACACCAACTTCATAGAGAGAGAGAGATATACTGCACCAGCTAGTTTTAATCCATTTCTAAATCTAAATCTGCTTTTGACATATGACTTAGGGACAGTCTCACGTTAATTTCAGTTATTTATTGCCACACTTAGCCTTTTACTCTAAAAGTGTGATTGGGTAATTTTCCATGAATAGCTCTGTGTGATTTTGTGTATACAGTATGGATCAACTTAAATGCCTTTGGCCCGAGAGGACTGCATGTTCCCTTTTGGAGCTGTTTTTCAGGCAGCAGGTGCTTAACTCTTTAACACAAAGAAATCAAAACAACTGCCTCTGCTTTATATGTTCAGTAGACGAGGGGTGGTCTGTCACCCCATTAAGTGAATACACAGTTGCTTTTGTTTCCCTTAGTTTTTCTGGTATTTAGGCCATTCTGTTACAGCTCACAAATCATGTCGCCCACCTCCTGGATCCTCCAAAAGATAACAAATAGCTTTCTCTTAAAGTCCCATTGTCATTTGGGTGGTCTGTTTGAAAAATAAGTAATCTGTTACATAATATTGTATACTGTACTTGTGTTTTGCAGAAACTGGCTCCTGGGGTGAACCAGTTTGCCTACACTTGCATACAGGACCATCCTATTTGGACCAACCAGCAGTTCTGGGAAGCCACTTTTTACAGCGAGGTTCAGGGCCAAATCCGAGCTTTGTACCTAAATACACCTGAAAAAGGCAGCGTCATTGCAAAGCTTAAGGTAAGACAGAAATAAACAATAATCCTGCGAAGAGCTTTTGCAGCCATTTCCATTCAGTCTGTGTTGGCTCATTGTGGGGCAGGGTTAACTGTGCCAACCCTGCTTTTAGGTTCAGTTTTGTTTTAGACAAGGAAATATCAAGTCAATTCAATTTTTTTCAATGCAAATGTTCTACAAAATGGTCTTCTGCAAATTGCACGGCTTTATGGACCATTTTGCTATAGCACTGCCCAAACAAAAACGGCATCCTCTGTCTAAAACACCTCTCGTGAGGATTCCAAAGTCTGTCTTTTTGGTGTTTTAACGCTGCTCTGGTGTAACTGATCTGTCCAGGAGGCTGTGCCTATTTCTTCAGTGGTGAAAGATGAGGAAGATCAGACGGCCATGGATTTAGCGGCAGAGCAGCTCAGGTGTTGGCCCAACCTGAGTAAGGAGAAGCAGCATGAGTTGGTGAAGAACGAGGAGAGCACAGTCTTCAGCCAAGCCATCCACTATGCCAGCCTCATGGTTTACCTGCTGGTGCCCCTGGACACTAGCAAGAACAAGCTGCTGCGCACTGCCCCGGTCGCAGACTGGGAGAGCGGCAGCAACAGCATTGTCACAAACAGGTTAGCATCTTTCAAAATCCTTATGCCCTTCTCTCCAATGAAATAAACACATGCTATGCAACATGTTGTGACCATTTATCAATGGATGGATGCGATTATCAGACAGACTCATTTTGTTTTTTACATTAGGTCGTTGTTTAAGCATGAATTCATTTTTCATTAAATAAAAGGTAGAATAATCAGTCTCACTTGGTTAAAGCCTAGCTCTTGAGTTTCATGATTTGGGATTTGTTGTTCCTGGTGCTGATTAGTGGGTGGAAATGGAGTAAGTTGATGTTTCCATGATCCTTCCCTCGCCAAATTCAACTTTACACTGTTCAGTGAAAGTCCATCTGTTGAACTTATATTACCACAAAAAGCCTGGTTGGTTGAATGGGACGATAGTGTTTTTATTAACCATTTAAAACCATTTAACAACCAAAGGTCTGTTCTGTAACAGAAGTAAAGGGACAATGCTCTGCCTTATCTAGTCAAGATGTTAAAACACTGCAAGAATGCTATGGAGAAATGACGGAAATGTTGTTGCCAAGTATTTGTTTCCTCGCACATGTTCTATTTTTGCCTCAAATTTGTTTGTTTAAGAACACATTTGGATCGCATCACGGTCTATTTATGGATCCACAGCGGAGACCTTGCATCACTATCAGCGCCTCATGTAAAACATTGTTATTGGCTAACAGACTTGGTGATTGATACAGGCCTCAGTGCTTTGCGCTATGGGGCTGCAAATCACTCTGCGTTTTACTGCTCTTTACTCTCAGACCGTCCTAAAGTTCTTTTAAGTCAACACACAAGTCCCAGTACACTGGCCTGTCTTCTTTAACACACTGGTTTAGCCTTTCATATTTATCATTCCTCATTTATGCCTCTGTTTACAGCATTGCTGGCAGCGTGGCCGAGAGTTTTGACACCGAAAGTGGCTTTGAGGACTCTGAGAGCAGTGACGTGGCTAACTCTGTGGTCAGGTTTATAGCACGTTTCATCGACAAGGTGTGCACGGAGAGTGGGGTTACACAGGACCACATTAAGAGCCTGCACAGCATGATCCCAGGTAAAATCATGACTGCTCCTAGAGAAAGTGTTTTTGTACGCAAAATCTACAGCAAAGTAAATAATTAATAACAGCATGAGTGTTTTTTGCCATGGTACATGAAATATACTCGTAAGCTCAGTGCATGCTGTTTTACTTGTACTGTGTGTACATGTGGTGATTGACCTCTACTTCTGACCCATAGGCATTGTAGCAATGCAGATGGAAGCTCTTGAAGCAGTTCATAGAGAGAGCAGGAGGCTACCCCCCATACAAAAGGTAGGTGTACTTTACACTGCTTATATTTAAATGTTTAATAAATGTAATCCAATATGAAAACTACACCTAGTAAACTTGCATATCAAACTCAAAAAGGTGTCTTTTTCCTTAATGGTAAAATTTTTGTAAAATGTAAAATCTCTCCTCCATCTAAACTGAGAACATTGCGTCAAACACTCCTGAAATTCATCTCCCAGGTGTCTGCAGGATTTTCCGTCATTTGAATTATGCCAGTTGGCTTTTGGACTACTGTTACTTTTCTGCCAGTTTTAGGTAATTCCTCTCGCGCACACTTAAGCACACAGACAAGCATCATGCCAGCATTGTCTTGGGAGCGACTTGGAGGGCTTGGTGAGCAGTCTGGGACGATGTCTGGTGTATTTTGTGGCTAACTTCTCACATTAATATGTTGGACAGCGCATGACCTGGACTGCTCGCTGCAAGTAGCATGCCAAATACTAAAAGTCTGTGCCACTATATGTGGTAGAAATAATAGTTGTGGGTCCTGCTTTATTTTGGGAGTGAAGTAGCACTTGTACACTTGAATGAGGTGAACATGAATGTCCACACCTTGCTTTGGTCATTATGCAAAACACTGTCAGCTATCGAATTTCTTCTTCATTTTTTTCCTGTTGTAAAACTGTTGTAGTAACACACATGATTCACATGATTCTTTAGCAACAATGATCAATACATTCTTTTCCAAAAATTTAACCTGGATAGAGCATTTCTGTTCCGCTGGCCATTTTCCAAAGGTCACAAAGTATTAAAGAAACAAATAAAATTTAATCTTGTAATGAACGTAATAAATTATCTTCTGTAATGTCACCAACAACTTAAGCATTTGTTTGGTTGAGTGTATATGTAAAATAGAATTGTTGTATTTTCAGAGAAAGTGTTTAAATAAAAGGCTGCAGTTCCCATTTTTTGGGGGTTGCTGTGGTTGCTCTTCTTTACGGTGTTCTATGTTAACAGTTTTTGGCTAAAGCATGGATGTACTGTGATATGTATAACATTACTACTAATTTTACATACACATAGTTGTGTACATGTTTTCCTCTTAGCGATTACGTCAGTTTCCAAACACAGGTACAGTTTGTCCATATACTGCTGTCCGTGAGCCATTATCTGTGTTCCTTCCTCAGCCAAAGATTCTGCGTCCTGCGCTGCTTCCTGGAGAGGAGCTGGTGTCAGAAGGGCTGCGGGTGCTCCTGGATCCGGACGGCCGTGAGGAGGCCACGGGGGGCATGTTGGGGGGTCCACACATCCTGCCAGCAGAGGGCGCCTTGTTCCTCACCACCTACCGCATCATCTTCAAAGGCATTCCCCATGATCCACTTGGTAAGTAATTAACTAATTCCTCGTTTGATACAGGACCCAAATCAAATCAAAACAACTTTATTCATCCCAATGGGCAATTCTGTTCACTGCTCTCTGGTCATAAAAAACAATAAAAGGAGACACATACAACCGGAAACGCTTTATAATAAGGATACTGTTAATGCACAATTCATGATGAATTCATGCATGAATTAACCAGGACTTCATCATGCACTAACATGACTTTTCATGAATAAATGCTCATGAATTTATACAGTTAATTAAGGTTGTGAGCTCAGCTGAGTAATTAACCATGATCATGATGATTTCTGTGGCAGAAAATACAAATGGGTACAAGGACCAAGCTTTGCTTAAACTAGCAAAATCTAACTCCTCCTTAGTTCATAATGAATGTGTTTGAATTAATTAGTTCATAATGAATGTTGCTCAAAAGCTGTATTCTTTTTCAAAGAATGAAGCCTCCCGTTCCTGTAAATTTCTGGGCTGTCTTGATTGAACTGCACGTTTGAGATCTCCCCAGAGTGGCTTAATAATATTGAGGCCATGAGACTGAGATGGCCACTCCAAAATTTTATTCTGCTGTAGCCAATGAGAAGTCGACATGGCCTTGTGCTTTAGATCGTTGTCATGTTGGAACGTCCAATGTCCAGGCTGATGATCCCCAAGGTATTCCCTTAGTATTCTTTGCATTCATCCTGGAATCAATTTTGACCAAGTTCCCTGTAGCTCACACATCCCCAAAACATCAGTGATCCACCTCCGTGATTCACTGTAGGAATGATTCACCGTACATCACAGGCCTTGTTGACTCCTCCAAATGTAACGTTTATGGTTATGGCCAAAAATGCCAATTTTTGTTTCATCATTCCAAATGACATTGTTTCAGAAATGTTGAGGCTTGTCTCTCTGCTGTTTGGCATATTGTAAGCGGATACTTTGTGGCATTTGTGCAGTAATTACTTTCTTCTGGTGACTTGGCCATGCAGCCCAAGTGCCACCTTATTGTGCATCTCGAAACAGCTACACCACTTTATTTTTCAAAGAGTCCTGTATTTCATCAAAAGTTTTTTGTGAGTTTTTCTCTACATCACAAACAATTTTCATGGCAGTTGTTTTTGTTGGTCGACCTGACTGTAGTTTGGTTTCAACAGAATCCCTAATTTTTCACTTCTTAATTAGAGTTTGAACACTGCTGATTGGCTTTCTAAGTGCCTTGGATATCTTTTTTTTTAATTTTTTTTTATCCCTGTCCTGTTTTATACAGTTCAACTACCTTTTCTTGCAGATCCTCTGACAATGCTTTTGCTTTCCCCATGACTCAGAAACCAGAAATGTCAGTCCAGCACTGGATGACACATGCAAGGATCTGTCAGGAGCCCAAAAACTCACTGACCTTTTATTCACACACACTGATTACAAGCAAACAGGTCACAGGTGAGGATGGTTAACTTTAGCAGCCATTCCAACCCCTTTGTGTCCACTTGTGTGCGTATTATCAGGCCAAGATCACCAGGGTATGTAAACTTTCAATCAGGGTCATTTTGGTACTTTCTCTTTTCATTATGGTTTAAAAACAGCAAACTCAGTTGTTTCACAATAAATGGCTTCACACAACCACTAACTATGAGTATGTAAACTTTTGAGCACAATTCATACATTTTTATTCTGAAAAAAAAAAGTAGTGTCTGTATGTTAATGGACACTTTTGTATGTGTTAACGTGAGCCTTACGAACGTTAATCATGATACATGACGTCATGCATGATGTTAATGATATAATGTTAATGCATAAATTCATCATTAATTCATGTACCCTTATTTTAAAGCTAATAATTAGTGCTTACCACAATCGATCACAAGATCATCATTTTTATGGTGATTTGTTTCCCTAATTGCATGAAATGTATTACTATATCCTCAAAATTGTATGTGCTGCAAAATTCAAAGTATCAATGCAGTAATTTAAATGGTTTGCCTTTATTTAAAAAAATTCTCAAAAAAAATCTACAACTTGTTGCAAGACCTACTTCTATATGTGAAATCGTGTAAACATGCACATTTTGTCTTTGTTTTATAGTTGGAGAGCAGGCAGTGATCAGAGCTTTTCCAGTGTCCACGATGACCAAAGAAAAGAAGATAAGCATCCAAAATCAGCTGCAACAAAACATGCAAGAGGGTTTGCAGATCCGCTCTGCATCCTTCCAGGTACATCGCAAGCATTGCTTTTATTCAGTGTTTCTGTCACTTCATGCCATTCAGCCACTCACCTCAGGCTGTTTTCACAATCCTTGTCTGTCCAGAAATGCTCTGACCCAAAACATCCTGGCTCTGAGGCTGAACTGTGGCCTTTATCACATGTTATTTCCCATGTTTGTCTCTTGTTGTTTGTCAAATAAAGTCAAATTCATTTTTGAGTTTTGTACATAAGTTATAATATGAGTATACATGACATTATTTCAATAGATGTTTTAAGTCTTTATGGGTAGTGGTTTAGTCTATAACTTGTATCGCACCATTTTAATCTCAAATTAAATGTTATCTTAACTTTTTTGCAGTTGATAAAAGTTGCATTTGATGAAGAGGTGACCTCAGAGATGGTTGAACTCTTCAGGAAGCACCTTCAGAGGATCCGTTACCCTCAATCCATTTTTACCTCATTTGCTTTTGCTGCTGGACAGACAGTGCCACAGATAATCCTTCCCAAACAAAAAGAAAGGCCGACTGGCTTTCGGTATTGACTTCCTCAGCTCTTCAAAACATCATGGTGGTGATTTTTAGAGTGTGTAAAAAGTGTTGTCTTTTTAATTTACAGAACACTATCCAAGACTATTGTCAAAGGAGCAAAAAGAGCAGGAAAGATTACAATGGGAAGAGGCAGTCAGTCAACTCTGAAGAAAAATGATCGAAGTAGCAGAATGACCTGGAATGATGACGATGACATTTCAAGTTTGTTTTTTACAAATTAACAAAATATATTAAATGAGACTGGAGCTAAATGTCAATATTTTTTTTAAAACTTTTTGTGTATTTCAGTATCTGATGATGGAGAGCCACCTCCGAGTAGCACTTTACGAACTTCAGAGAAGTCGACAATGGAACAGCTGGTTGAACAATCCTGTTTCCGCGACTATCAGCGGCTGGGGTTAGGCACCATCACTGCCAGTTCGTCCCGCACAAAATCAGGAGAGCAGTTCAAGATAACAGCCGTGAACAGACTCTACTCTGTGTGTCGAAGGTAAAGCATTCAGCAAAAACTATAATGAAGTGACTGTAAGGTTTTCATTCAAAATTGTAGTAATCGTAATTTGAATGGTAGCACGCAAAGACTAAATAAGCTATCCACATTGGAATTTATAATGTGTAAAACCTGAAACCCTTAACTTTAGAGCATTATGAATCGCAAGTGATAAACTGTAAACTGATTTTGAAATATAAATATCTATTTGATAGGGTTGGGTATTGCCATCTGTATCACTTTGTTATCTTGCGTTTGCTTTAGTTACCCAGGATTGTTGGTGGTTCCCCAGGCTGTGCAGGACAGCAGTTTACATAAAGTGGCACGCTGTTACAGACACAATCGCCTCCCAGTGGTGTGTTGGAAACATCCACGCACCAAAGCCGTCCTGCTTCGATCTGGAGGCTTCCATGGCAAAAGTGTTGTAGGACTCTTCAAATCACAAAATCCTTCCTCCTCAAGTGAGCATTGTACACCACATATTGGTCAGTGGTTCGCAAACTGTAGTATTTGTACCCCTAGTGGTGCTCTGTCTTCTTCTGGTGGCATTCAGCACGCCAGATCATTGGCCATTGTAGCCTTTGAGAGTTTTCCTGGTTTTCACTTTGTTTAAATCAAACTTAGGCACAGCTGAGTGCCAACTTAGACCTGGTTTACTCCAGTCTCGGTCCATCTCATGAGATACTGTACGTACCTTTTGAGTAAAAAGTTTGAGAACCACTGATGAAAGTAAAGTCAGCTACCTGACTGTCAAACTAACTGTCTGTTTCCATGTGGCAGCTCCAACCTCATCATCAGAGTCATCCAGTAGCCTTGAACAAGAGAAATATCTCCAAGCAATCCTTGACTCCATTCCAATCTACTTCAAGATGAATGGCAATAATACTCTCTCTAACCGCTCGCTTGTTGGAATTTCTCCAGGTACAGTATGTCTGATCAGCAACATGAACTTAAACTTTGACATGGGCCTGCTTTCCCTTGACTTGAATTGATGATAAAGATAATAGTTTGTTACTGCTCCGTGGGAACAAAAGTAAGGTTGTTTGCCGTGGACAAGAGGCCACTAGTGTGTTTCTTGGGGTGGTGAGAAGAACTGCAGACTCAACTGTGCAGTTATTTTTGTACATTGACAATGACAGAGGCTACTGCATGTGCCCCCTATTGAAAATGACAGACTTTCCGCAGACACTAATCTCATTTCTCTGTGTTTGGTAAGATGTGGAAGGAACTGTGTACAATAAAAAGGTTACGTAAAAATAACACGACAACCTTGGGTCAGCACCTTACCCATAAATCTCCTCTCACACTGGTTTGGGTACTAATGTAGATCGGATACATTTTATATATATTGTTCAGGACATCTTTATTATTCCATATTTTTGTGTTCTCATTTTGTTACTTTCTCTGTATTAAAATGAAAAACTGTGCTTTTGCAGCCACTGAAAGGAGGACGTCCAGGTTACCAAAGATGGCCCCTGTCCATTTGGATATTCCTTTCACTAACAGCTTTACAAGAGGAGGTGAGAGAGTTATCCTCAATTGTCTTTTTCCTACAATTATCAACTTTAAGATGCAGTCACTCACTACAAATTATCCACCCTGACACAACGTGCACAAATGACACGCTATAATTCATAAATGTATTGCAAATTTTATATTGTACGGCATTTCTTCCAATTTCTTTTTTGAGTGTGTGTAGTGTAGCTGTAGCTGAAATATTACATCAGATGTAAAGTTATGTGGCCAAGCTGACTGATCTCAAGGTTATGGCCACTGATTACCATTCAATCTTCCATTTATTAATATGTCACTTTTTCCCTCTAAAATAAGACTTCATTTCAGATCTGTGTAATTTCCAAATCTTCTTTTCAGTCCATCATTTATATCACTCTTCATGTTCTCACTGTAATCAAGGTAGTAACCAAACACATTATTCTTACTGGCTTGTCCTCTCCATACATTAACTTTATCTTTATACAGCATGTCCATGTATCAGTGCTCTGGGCAGGTTGTCTGGGCTAGGTTTGGTCAATCTAAGTTAATTTGTTCTACCCCTCTCTCTGCCCCCCTCATCTTTTTCTGAACCTCATGTAAACCCAACCATCCAGTCCTTGAGTACAGAGATAAGCTTTTTACTCACTCACACCAAAAACATTCAAGTAAGGAACGAGCCCATAATCAAGGTACAGTGAACGACTGCCTCCATTGGCCTAAATCTTTCTAACATCAAGCTTCGATGCATTACCTTTGTCTAACCCCCACAAGTGGTCACTAACTGGTCATGCGCTCCACTGACTGCACTGCGCTGCAAACCACTTTCCACAAACACTGATAGAATTGCACTAATGTTTCCTGACTTTGCGGGCGCTCCTCTGGGAGCCGTGGTTTTTCACAGACCAATGTGGCTGCTGTAATGTGGCCATCATTGTTAATGTGTTGGCTCTCCAGCACAAGTGTGCTCAGTTCAGAGTCTGCAGCGGAAGGAAGGCTGTTTGTTATGGCCAACCAGACATCAATCACACATCCAACCTGTCTGACTGTGGCAAGACCTCATGGATATTCAGTACAAAGCCTTAAACATCTGGATTTTTTTTCCATTCCCCCCTTATTTTCAGTGTTATCTAACTTTTTGCTTAGATTTAGATAGGTGTAATAGTTAAACTAAAGTGTCAATATGTAAATAGAATAAAATGAGTCTCTTAAAAAGCTAGACGCAGTTAAAACTGTTTTTTCCTTGACCTGCCTAACTTGGCAAAAGGCGGTGAGCCGAAATGCTTATTTTTTTTAATTTCAGCTAGCCATGGAAAATAGGAAAAAAGGATTTTTAACGGTTTCTATCTCTTTGGGTGCCTCAGGGCTTGTTTGTTCTTTTCACCTTTTCATATTGCCATTTTAGTTTAGTTTATTAACTGTTTTTTACCTAATTTTGCGGATCACAGTCCGTACTTTAAAGTTGACTCCTCTTATGTGTAAGAAATGTCAGTTTTTGTTTCAACAAATGTAACTGAAAAGTGAAAAATCATGTGCAGAATGATTCATGCTGCTAGGAAAGCATTGCACGCTGGTTTCCTGATAAATAACCTATACACATAAGCGTCTGCTTTTGATAGTTTTCTCTTTATATAAACCGTCCAGCTGCTAATGGACTGATAAACGAATGCCTTGACACTCCTGCAGAGTGCATGAATGTGGTGTGCATGTTTTAACCCATACACCAACTGTATGTTTCGTTATGTGACTTTTCCCTCTGCATTATAGGGATGTGGGCCAGTCTGAGGAACAGCACCAGGCTGAGCCATCACCACACAGGAGTTGAAGTGGGTGCTCGACTGGCTGGGAAGGATCTGGCGCCCCCTGCAGGCAGCAGCAGTCTCCAGGCTCAGCTTCTCAAACAGCAGGCTGCTCTTTACATATTTGGAGAAAAGTCACATTTAAGGGTGAGGGGGAATTTGACCTTCATGCTTCAGAGATGGCTGAATCCGTTTTAAATATGAATATTACTTTTTGTTTGTAGGATATTGATAATAATAATAATTATACATAGTATATGTTAATCACTAACTGCTTGAGTCTGAACCATTGATAGATGTCCTTTAAGATATAAGTAAATATATCCATATTCAAAACACCTCTTTAGTACAAATCGCCAGGGACCCTTCGCACCCATCACACAGTCTTTTCAAAGTTATGCCGTCAGGGAGGAGACTGCGGAATCTACGGGGCAGTTCCAGTCGACTGAGGAACAGTTTCGTCCACAGGGCCATCGGGAAGCTGAACTCCCTAACCTCCCTCCCACCCCTCTTCCTCCTCCCCCCCACTCCACAATCAAGGATGAGAGAAACATAATTTCAAACCACTCACATGGTTTGACAAATAAAGAATCTTGAATCTTGAAATAGTCATTTCTGCAAATGCCATAATTTAATCTTGACCCACATATAGATCCTAGTTGTTATTCTTCAAGAGTGTTACTTATGCTGTTTTTTCCTGTGCAGGGCCTGAGAGTGGATGCGTCGCTGAACTGTGAGCTGGTGCCAGTGGACTTCGCTGACGCACGGCAGGTCAAAGGCAGTTTTAAAAAGCTGCTACGAGCCTGTGCTCCCAGTGCCACTTCTACTGACCCCCAGGACTCCTTCCTCAAAGCAATGGAGGACTCTGAGTGGATCTTACAGGTGAATCGGTTTCATTTAGAAACTACGGTGGTTCAAACCTTTTCCAGTATCACTGACACAAAAGAGAAATAAAGGTCAAACAGAAGGATCACCAGAAGAAGCCTAAGTTCGACCAGTGGTACATGTAACACTTATTAAATGCTTTCATAATTAGTACCAACCGCCCCTATTACACTGGTTTCTGTATCTGTCTGACCCCAGAAAACTTGACCCTTGAACATTTGTGCACTACACGCATCAGTAAATACTTTGTGGGAAACTATTTAAATCAGTGAGCGATTTCCTGGTAGCTCAGGTGAGAGGACGCACTAATAATTAATCAATTTGTTTGTGTTAATCTCTCACAGCTTCACAAGATTTTGTCACTGGCACTGTTTCTGGTGGAGCTTTTAGACAGCGGCTCATCTGTTCTCCTGAGCTTAGAGGAAGGCTGGGACATCACCACTCAAGTAAGGAACAACAAAAAAAGAGAGATACATTCAGGGATGTAAAATCTTTGTGTTATTTGACAAAACGTATCCCTTCAATGACCCAGAGATATAAACATGTTCTAATTCTGTCCACGCAGGTTTAGGTGTGCATGTAGTGCGTTTCCAAAACCACTTGGAGTGCACGCTAACTACAAGGCCTTAACAACTTCTTTAGTGAAGTGTTTGTCTCTGTCACTAATAGTCAGGATAAAGGAGGTGCCCCAATTATTGGTAACCATGGCCAAAGGGAGGATGCTCCATGGAGATGTTCTCGTCATGCTGTTGGGATTATCCACAGGCACGCATGGCATTTAGTCGACTTCTTTCATTAGGGCAAGCCTTGTTATAAAACAGGCTGAGCAGCACCACCACACCTGCTCTTCAAGCTGATCTTTTATTTCAGTGGTGTCAACATTGACCTTGCTTTTGTGAATAATTACAATGGAAAAAATAGAACGCAAAAGGCCTTAGGTCATTGTTGCGTGCTGCTTTCTGACATGACAGCTTATTGTTCTTTCATTTTGGGCGTGTATAAAATATTTCTGCCCTGATCACTGTCCATTGGGTTGCTTCACTCAGCATTTTTCCGCGTGTTTACTCTGTGAGCTCATATTTTCCATTTTGACCTGTTATATTGCACATGTTTGCCTCGCAAGCGTGTCCTTCAAATGTGTTTACTGGGTTTCTGACGCCTCAGGCCGCTGTTTTAAAGCATAATTTGTGGATCCCTTATGCCAGGCACGTGTTCAGCTCTGAGTGTCTCTCTCCACGGGCCACTGGCTCCATCACGCCAGGTCCTGATCAGGCCCACACAGGCAAATGGGCTCCATATGCTTTGGCTTTCCACTCTGTGCATGGACCATAGACACCCAGCAGACAGGAAGCGCGCCTGTTTTCTAAAGCACTTTTTTTCCTCTTTCCTTTATATAACTGTTTTAATCGCTCTCCGACGGTCCACCTGGACTACCTACTTTAATCAACTCGTAAGTGCACGGTGGGGTCCCTGGATGGTGTGGTGTCGATGCCCCTCTCTCCGAGCTGGATGTTCTTTTAAAGCACGAGGGACGCATTGTGTTTCCCGCTCATTCCTCAAGCGTCAAGCCTCATTAGTTGTGTTGGAGGAGACACGGGCAGGGAAGCAGGCCAAGCATATTGCATGCGTGATGCTCAAATGGTGTTTGGTGAAGATTTTTCTGCAAAGTTATATAAACATTATTGATAGCAGATGAACAATTCAGATGCCTGACTTGTGTGTGTCATTGCAATGTTGTTCAAACTTAATCTATTGACTTGTATGCATAGTAATGTACACAACACATCTCTGCAGGTGGTGTCCTTGGTGCAGCTGTTGAGTGATCCGTTTTACCGCACTCTGGAGGGGTTTCAGGTGTTGCTGGAGAAGGAGTGGCTGTCTTTTGGCCACAAGTTCAGCCAGCGGAGCAACCTTAACCCCAGCAGCCAGGGCAGTGGCTTCACACCAATCTTCCTCCAGTTTCTGGACTGCGTGCACCAAGTAAATTTAACCTCCTCTGTTGATGCTCCCCAATGACAGTTCGCTGTTATATCACAGTCTCTATAAAAAATTATATAGATAAATAAAAATTCATATGTCATGAGGTATACTTGTACATTTGCACTTCGCCTTCCTTGTGCTAAATTTCTAATATGTTGTGTTGCACCGTAGAATGACTATTCCCAGATGGTGTGTAAACCCAGTGATCAGTGCTGACTCCTCCCTCCTTGCGTGTTTCAGCAGCCCTTCACATTTGAGTCCTTGAAAGAGCCAGAGTTGGCTAGTTTAAGAACAAGGATGCTTTAAATCTGAGTTTTGGAGTTGTCATGAGGTTTGGAGCCTCAAAAGACAAGAATAGGTACATAAAACGAAGTTCAATGTAAATAGATCAGCTCATAGTTACTCCATTTGTTTTATCCCACTGTGGGCAAATGACACTCTTTGGCCCAGATCCTGGGCTGTGAGGAGCAGAAAAGAAGATTCAGACAAGAGCTGAAAATAGAAACGCCTCATGTCCAAAACAGCTGTTGTTTTTGCCAGCGGACCCAGGTGTCCGCAAACATTTAACACTTGACATTCTTTCACGTTGTCAAGAACAATAGGCCTGTAAATCCTATTGGCTCAGATGTGGGTGTCTGCTGTCCATGATACCAATGACCATAACCATTTAAATACCCAGGAGGCTCTTCCTTTACCTAAGTAGTCGTTTGTGTTCTTGTATTTTCTATCATAATGTCTTCCTCTGATACTGAACCACTCTTTGTCTTGACAGATTTTGGAACAATATCCTCTGGAGTTTGAATTTAATCAGTATTATGTGAGGTTCTTGGCCTATCATCACATCTCGAACCGCTTCAAGAACTTCCTTTTAGACTCCGACTATGAGCGCTTCGAACACGGTTAGTGTCCATCTCACTCAGCTCGAGTGTTATGATGTTTTCTTCTATCTCTCAGCATAGGATATAAGGGGAATTATGAATTTATTAGCATTTCAGTTCATGTTTGTTTATCTATTTAGAGGTGAAGGTTTAGTATAGTATAGTGCACTTATAGCCATGGAAATTGGATTGTGGTGCATCTAAAAACACCCATTTCAACATATCTACAGTAGTAAATCAAGTGTATCTTTAACTTTTTACAGGCTTGCTGTTTGAAGACAAAGGTGATAAACAGGCACGTAGAGGCATTTGTATCTGGGATTGTGTCAACAGAATGCACAGAAGGAGCCCAATCTTCTTCAACTACCTGTACAATAGTTCAGAGAGTGAGGTAAATGTATGTTTTTGTTGTTTTAGCCACAGGTCTCCCTATAGTCATACAATCTAAAATCACAGTATTGACACTTTTCAATTTAATGATGTCCTTAGGTAATCTTGAAGCCATCCATCAGTGTCCCCAGTTTGAAAAAGTGGGATTTCTTCATAGACGAGACTCTGTCCACCGGTCCGTGTTACGACTGGAGGACTATAGCAGTGAGGTCCGACAGCTCAGAGGAGGCGGACACCATCTCCAACAGTAAAAGGAGGATCGTGTGGCCATGCTACAGCAGCGTGGGCCGTGCCCAACCCGACGCCATCACCAAGCTGCTGTCGGTAAGATCCTGATCATAATCCTGATTGTTACCGTTCTCATAAATCCGAGCACCCAAACTCGATATGTAACAATGATCGACTTGGGGGGATGTTTTTCCACTCTGTGTTTAACCTCTTAACCCCCACCTGAAATGAGCGCATTTGATCCATTTTGGCTTTTCCCAAATCTAAGTTTCTTGAAAAAAAGTGTCAGAAATGCAACGAAAATGAGAAGAAAACAAGGATGAAAAACGCCTCAAAAGAGCAATGAAAGAGTAACAGAAAAGTTGATGAAAATGAAACAAAATGCAATTAGAAAAAAGTCAAAATTGACGACGACGCAGCAACAACGCAGGGAAATGGATCAGTTTCAATGAGTTTTGTGGGTCTTAGCTTTCAAATGAGGCGTTACTCTGGCCTATTGGCTTTTTTTATCCAAAGATATTAAGGCAGTACTAAGTAACTTGTTTACCATAATAAATCATTTTCGTAGTCCCTACCCTCTGGGGGTAATACAAGTCTTAATGGGATGATTGGGGGTATTTCATCTCCCCCTGGTGTCTCTGTCCAGAAAACCACCCTTATAACTTCCCTGCCTCCGAGTCGGAGGCACAATACACACCAATAGAATCATGAAGAAGAGGCAAGTTTGGGTGAAAAAAAATATCTACATTGTGTCATTGAGTTGTGGCACAATGTTCAATATCCCTCTCTCCCTTTGTGTTTTCTATCAGCATAGTATTGACTCTCACAGACAATGAGTAAGAACATGCTACGACACCTGCAGTAGCGTTAATGTCCTCTAGAGGCATAAGTTACTTAGTTCTGCTTTAAATCACTTCTTGTCTTTTTGCTATAGGATATTGAGAAGTTGGAGTCTGAACTGCACCAAAGCTCTGAAAAGTGGCAGACAACACTGGACAAAGTCAGAATCAGCATACAAGACGATCTCAAGCAGGAAGGAAATGTACGCCAAGAAATTCATCTTCAAACTACCCTCAAATTTGTAAAGTTACATGTTTTCTCCCCATGTTTTTTTCCAGCTCTCTAAACAGGCAGCGTCGGTCTCAGGGCTCATTCCCACATCAAGTCTGCAGGCCATCCAGCGGCACTCCATGCTGCACCTGCCAGAGGGCGGGCTGACCGAGGACCGCGGCACCTCCACAGCCAATGGGCTCAACAGGCGAGCTGCAACGCTGTACAACCAGTTCACCCCCAAGAGCGAGGAGAACAGGTGGGCCTCCCAATCCCCCGGAACTAATACACCGCAATAAAAAAAATCCACATTTGATTCAGTTACTACTGCTGCTGCAGAGGGACCAGTCTGGTTTTGGAAGGTGATTCAACGTTTTGGTATGCTACATGTCATGTTCTTGAGAAATACTTGTACTCACGAAAATATGTCCAAGATTACTGGGGGGATTCTTGGCTCAGATATAAAGATTTTGTTTCTAGAAGAAGAATTTGACATCCCCATGTCCTCCATATGTTCATAAAAATGGCAAACTATACATGTAATTGTCCACAAATAAAGCTTGACCCATTTTTCCGTCCTGGACAATTCATTTTTGTTGATGAATATAACTAGTCATTGCTCTGAGTTTTTGGCATTTCTATTCCATTCCATTCATGAGAACACAATGTACAAGAAAGCGCCATGCTGTTGTTGTAATGGATTTGCAAATTAAACATCGGTCTCAAATCATCTGCAGACACACAATATTTACTGACTGGTTCAAAAACACGACTCACGAAATAAGCAGGAATCATAATACAGTTCATCACCACGACTGACATTGTTAAACAAAGTCTCTTCTTGTCTCATAGGTCTTACGAGGGGATCTTGTACAAACGTGGAGCGCTTTTGAAAGGCTGGAAACCTCGCTGGTTTGTGTTGGACATTACCAAGCACCAGGTCAGTAAACGGCAACATGCGTGAATCATCTGTGTTTCCCACGATAACGTTCATAACTTTGCAGCTGAGGTACTACGACACTGGAGAGGACACCAACTGCAGAGGCCACATTGATTTGGCGGAAGTGGAGTCCGTGGTGATCACAGCGCCAACGATCGGAGCTCCTAAACACATCAGTGAAAAGGCTTTCTTTGATGTAAGTTCTTCATTATTATTAGTACGGTAAAGTCATGCATAACCAATAAGAAAATTATAAAAAATATAAACATATTTTTTATATTTTTCTGTGCTGGGGCAATTGATTAACTTTCTTCAGAGCTCAGGACCCGCCAAGCATCAAAACTTTGTATTTCAGTACCATAACTTAAAGCAGTACTAAGTAACTTGTTTACCCTAATAAATCCTTTTCGTAGTCCGTCTGGGGGTAATACAAGTGTCAATGGGATGATTAGGGGGTCTTTCTTCTCCTCCTGGTGTCTCTGGCCAGAAAACCACAATTGCAACTTCATTGACTACGGGCCGGAGTCACCAATACACATTAATAGAATCACGAAGAAGAAGCTAACAGGCTAACGGGCAAAGCTAACTGTGGGCTAGCGCCACTTTAACAGTATTTACAGCCTAGTTTGAGTGAAAAAAAAAAATCTCCATTGTGTAAATGGATGTGCAATATCCTTCTCCCCCTTTGTCTTTTCTGTCAGCGTAGTATCTACTCTCATGGACAATTAATGAATTAAAAAACGTAACATGCTATGACACCTGCAGTGGCGCTTATGGCCTCTGGGGGCATGAGTTACTTCGTACTGTACTGCTTTAATACAGCGTTGATAAATAATCTAATTTGACATCATATCTTCTTTCTATTAACCCCTTAAGCCTCACCTGAACCGTGCATATTTTCTCCAGTTTGCAGTTACCCAAATCTAAAATCTTCTTGAACAAAGTGTCAAAACAGTGACAAAAACAAGGATGGAAATACAAAAAAAGTGACAATAAAGCAAAAAAAGAACCGCCAAAAATGGACAAAAACGCAAATACAGCAACCAGACAAAAAATGTATGAACACACGACAAAATGCTTCAAAAATGTGACAAAAACAATAGCCTATAGGTTGTATGCTTTTAAATTTGGGTAAAGCTGAACTGGAGAAAATGCACTTGGGTTGAGAGGTTTACTATAAATTCAAACCAAAGCCCTGGAAAAGGGACACTTAAGTTCAACATATCGTTTAAGTTGTTTGGTCTCTCACTCCCAAATAAAGTTAATAGTTATAGCTCAAACAACAATTTAAAAATACCTCATTATCAAAGTTTAAATGAGCAAAAAGAATTTTGTAACTTCTTCTAAAATCTACCTACCATTACATTTCCATGTATTAAATATGCTATTGATTGTTCTATGTGTAAGAGTGAATGAATATCCCTCGTAACACTTTTTTTCACCCGCTTTTAGCTGAAAACTAGCAAGAGAGTCTACAACTTCTGTGCGTCAGATGCTCCCAGTGCCCAGGTGTGGATGGACAAGATCCAGAGCTGCATTTCAGACGCATGAGACACAGCGGAGCCTCAGCACTGCCAGATATACAAGTGGTGACAGGACAAAGCGAGACGCAGTGTCACGACCGCACAAACATCTGCGCCGCCATCTTTGGGGACCACAATGAACAAAGTGCCTGGTAGTGTCGACTTACACTAAAACCTTTCACACTTGTCGCTTAGCTATTGTCCCTACTCCATTGGTCAGCCTCATACGAGTAGATGGACATGTTTACCTCCAGGCCTTAGCAAGGAACAAAGTGAATATAAGCTGACCGTTTTGGAGACTGCACTATCTTAATACCCTGCTAAATGCTGTTTGTATATTATATCAAAGCAATATCACTGGCCATTCAAACTGTGGGTAAACGTTTAGATTTTAAAGTGACACAAAATAGCTTATTAAATCGTTTCTATCAGATATTTTTACTACAATTAAATGTTGCTGCTTAAAAAAAAACAGTTAATCTATAATAGACCGCCAAAAACTCACGAGATTTAAATGCACAACATGGAAAAGGAATTTGTTTGCACTTCTCTCGGAAATATGCACTCCTCATTGAGATTTTCTAACAGATGCAGACAGTAACCATGGGCGTTACTTACTTATGTACATAAAACAACAGATAAAGTAACGTAAAGGAGAAGTTTTGCACAGCGAAGTCATAAGAGAAACCTGACATTTTATATTTAAATACTGTATGTGACTTTTCCTTTGGTTGAATGTGTGTGTGTTGTCCCAATAACATGTCTGTCCTATGTAAAGTAATGTAAATTATTATTATTTTTTATATATTAGATGTCAACAGTTTTATTGTCCGTGCGTATGTTTCCTGTACATATGTGTGACATTTCATTTTGTATACTATATGTACTAAACTTTTCTAACTGTAATTTTAATGTGACCAATTAGTCTTTTTAAATGTTCAACGTTACTGGTGCAAATACCCAGGTGGCCTGATTCAGATTTAGTACAATTACAAGTTAAAATGCAAGCATGCTCTGTATTTAATAAGGGCTTGAGGAACCCAATGCTACAGGACAAAGTGGTATTTAAGAGCTCCCCGTCCCAAACTCGTCCAAAAAGAATGAAGAAGCACACTAGAAACTACTTATGTCAGAGGTTTTTGTTACTGTATCTATGCCATGTGTTGAGGTGACACTAATCTTTTGTAAAATAAATCAGACGTACTTGAAAGCAAAGCTTCATGCATGTTGTTTTATATATATATATTTTTATAGTTGGAATAAAATATGAATGTGCCGTGGTGTTTCTAATTTGACACAAAGAAAGAGAAAGATATATATATATAATATATATTTATAAAGTATTTTTTATTTTGGACAAATACATTTTAAACACGTCCAGGAGCATCAACTTTTGCGCAAAGACGGAAATATTGAGTCATTTTGTCAACATCTTCGTAGTGGTCCAAACTACTAGGTTTGCGGGCAGTCTCCTGAATATAATAAGCCACACTACTTTTTACTTCTATTTAAAGCAGTACTAAGTAACTTGTTTACCTTTAATAAATCCTTTTCGTAGTCCCTCTAGGGGTAATACAAGTGTTGATGGTATGATTGGGGGGTCTTTCATCTCACCTTGGTGTCTCTGGTCAGAAAACCACACTTACAACTTTCCCTGCACTGGGTTGGAGGCCCCAATACACACTAATGGAATCACGAAGAAGAAGCTAACAGGCTAACGGGCAAAGCTCAATTGTGTAATTGGATGTACAATATGAATATTATCTCTACCCACCTATTAAAATAACATGGTCATTTTTTTTAAATGTGTTTTCAGTCTAAGTTATGTGAGTGTATTTTTGTTTTACCTAAAACATCCATTGCTTCTTTGGACTCCACTTATATTAATGGATATAGGATATGGAAGTGAAAAGGATATGGATATGCAAATGCAAATTTCATTTTCTCATGAGATCAAATACATTCCCAATAAGACCAGTTGAAAGATGGCAAAAATTCACATTCTCATCTGTGCCATCTTTCAGCTGGTCTTAAACTTTTGATTGAGACTGTATTTTGATACCCTATAAAACACACAGAGCATTTTTGCATTTGCGTCTTTCTCTTGATCCTTGTGTTTTTGGAAGTTGTTTTTTGTCTCTTGGACAAATGAGGGGGCGTGGGTGTTCAGACTGGCAGCAGGTGCAAAGCCACAGCAGCAAAACATCTGGACCGCCTGTTTCTGTGGGTACAGAGATTAGGCCCTCTGCCTGTGAAAAGGATATGCACCGGAAACTCGTCCGGTGAGATTTTGAAGAGCGGCATGTCTTTTATGGAGCTAAAGATTTTCATTTTAGTCAATTATTCACAGCATTCCTAAAGACAGGACCAAATCAGCTCCAGGTAAATGACAAAGAAATGAAATAAGCATTGAATGAACATGGCCTTTTGTTGCTCATATTATCTTCAAAGCTTTAGTACAAATTATCTTATTTATGAAAACACAATTTCTGTGTAATTGTTTTCTTATGTGACTTAGTGGACTTTATCTTGTTTGATTAAACTTTGAAAAACTGTTTTTCTAAATCAAGTACATTGTTTTTCATGAACTTTGCAGCTGCAGACAAATGCTTCTTGCATGAAACAATGGCTTTACAAGGGCCCCCAAAAATGTTGGAGTGACAGATGATGGTGATTTATTTTATTGGTACGTTTCCGTAGGGCCTCCTCCACAGTGTGTGTGGAGCGTGAGCTGCTGGGGGCCCTCCACCTGCTCCACAGCGCCCTCACTGGTCCATCACAAAACTCTAGGTGGGCAGATTCCTGAGTCTCCTGAAGGTCCACATTAATATTTTATGAATAAAGTAGACTCTAATTTTATAATATGTGGCTGTTGGAAGATAACACATGTTATGTACCTCCCTGCCCTCCATTTGTATTGCACTTCTTTACAAGCTTGACAGGATTTGCAAAGCAGTTTGCTCCATTTATATGTAATCACGGCCACCCTCAGGCTTATTTACATAAATGCAAGACAAATGCCGTCGGTGTCTTGCCAAAGGACAAAACGTGCTTGTCTGGGGTTGCTACAGCAAAACATTCACAGAGATGGCTTATGATTGATTTCAGAGTGGAACTTTTAATTGGTTGTTTGTTATAATGTTGATAACACATTTTCAGTGCATTTAAGGTCCTTTGGGAGGAGCAGCGAGCTCATATGGGAAGTTGTAATTCATAAAATAGGAATCTGACAGACATTCTTTCAGCAATCCTAAATATGTCCCTGTGTCAAATTACATTGACTGTGGATATTTTTAACAGGGATTATTATAATTTGTTACAGACATTAAGGGTACAAGGGTTTTACCGGATCACTCAGTGTGAAAGGACTTATTTTTGGACTTACTTTTCTCTGAGAATAGTTTTGGAGCAAAGAAGCTCGGTGACTCACCATTAACCCTCTCCATCGCAGGGAAAAGTTAGGCTAATTGATTTATCAGTTTCAAATATTTATCAGGAGATTTCAGGTTGTGTCTTAACTAAACTTTACACGATTAGATTAAGTACTCTAATCAATAATCCCAGTGCCACCAGCCGGTAACCATTTCCACTGTTCAGCTGAGGACCCCTGGTGGATAACTAGAATTTGGTTTGTAACAATCATGGGATAAAAACACTAATTACAGCAACCACATTTCAAAACACAATGAGCTCAAATTGTTAAGCAATCAGTCATTCCACAGCACATATTACAGTATACTGTCACAAGTCCAATAAATGGAACACCTCTAGATCATCTTGTCTTAAACGGTTTACGGTGTGTAATTATATTTTGAATGAAACATCATGTATTTGACTGAAAAGAATTACGTATAGACAGTTTGGGTCAGTGACTTTTCTTTTCATTTGATGATCCACTGGGCTTCACTCGGCTGTAGCGGACCAGCTTCTACTTTTCTGCCAGAACTTCTTCCGCAACTCCAACTCGCCTTCAGTGAAAGCAGCTGGCCCCCAGTTAGTGATCATCAGAGGCCCTTTCTGACCTAAAGATATGAAAGTATAATAAGGTTTATGTAAACCACAACAAGCACAACAACATTACATATACCTGGTTGTAAAAGACGCATTAGTCCATCATGTATGGCCACTTTATTTTTCAGATTCTTGTTCACTGCACTCTTCAGCCTTTGTGATACATCCTATATATTAAAAAACGGCATTGTCAATCTGTATAGAAGATTTCTTTCAAAACACAATACACAAATGATGAGCTGAATCTTGATGAATTTGTTTAACTTTGACCTGATTCTGCTGATCAGCCCCATGGTTTTGCCCCTTCAGTTTCTCCAGCTGTTGCATGGCCTCCTGTAGTTGCCTCTCCTTGTCCCGCTGTTGGGTCTCCAGCAACTGTCTGTGGGCCTGGCTCTGGGACAGCGCCCTCTGCTGCTGCAGCAGCATTTGCTTCAGCTCTGCTCTCTTCAACACTCGGTCCTCTAAAAGTCTAAAAAACATTTTTTGGTGTTTTTTAAATCTTTGAATATGAAGAGCAACAGTCTATTTGTATTTGTTTCTAAATGAAAATGAGTTATAACTGTCAATAATAATGGTCAAAAGTGATATGTTTTTTTCCACCTCTTAATGCAACAATCCGCATTGTCCTTTGGAGAAATCACGTATGACACAACCTCTCGGAGATGTCTCGGACTGTAAAAACTTGACTTAATTGTCAATGTAGATACATTTGTCCTTTAATGCTGCTGGGGCACTGAAGGACATACTGTATATCTCTAGCTAATCTTATGGTCCAGACCACATAGCAATAGGATTGGGCTATTGTGTGTGTTTGAGGGTTGATGGGGAGAGCACCCAGAAGAAACCCCCCCCAAAGATGGGGAGAAAAGACAAACCTGATGTGCTCTTTTCTCTTGTCCTGACCACCTCCTCTGGCCTGTCTCTCGTCCTCTAACATCTGCTCCAGATCCTTGACGCGGTGGAGGCAGTACTGTAGCTCTGAGGACTTCTGTGCCACCTGCTCCTCCATCTCAAGGTGCACCTACAGGATAAAGACTATTATTTTTTTACTTTTTAATTGCGGAATCAGAACACTTTTTTAATAATTCCGTATTTTAGCATTTGAACAACCGTTATAGTTTTTCTTCTCTTTTTTTAAACAATGTGCAGTTACCATATTCTCTCTGTTCTCCAGATCTAGTTTGTGACGGCCCTGCAAAGTGGTTAGTTGCTTTATTTTTAACTCATAAACATGCTTCTATGTTTCTTTTAGTTACAAAAACAGCAGGCTACTAATACACTTTATTGCAGTCAAAGTTTCATACCAACTAAAAATAGATGTCTTTGCAAATACTTATGAAAGAAGAAGTGAAAAGGGAAAGCCCTGCCCAAACCAGTAACTGCAACTCTCTGCATTGGCCTTTGTGGTTCCCCTGTATGTTCATTACATTGAATATTAGTTAGGTGTACTGTGTGTGGTACCTTCTTCAGAGCCTCCAGCTCCCTCTGCTTGCTCTCATTGTTTGCCTGTAGCTGCCGCATCAGCTCTGTGACCTTGTCCTCAGTGACTTTCTGCATCTCTCGCTGCTGCCTGCGATTCTCACGAGCCTGACGCTGAGGAGGCAACAGCCCCAGCTCCTGGATCTGAATGCACTTCTGAATGGCTGAAGTTCAGGAAAGAGTTGAGAGAGGCCAGTATTTCAAACAACAAAGATTCACTGAGATCATTCCTACCTTGTAACCATTTCTTCTTTTTGGTTTTATCAGATGCACTCATCTCAAAACTTGTGTCACTGCTCTTGATCAACAGAGCACAAATCCTGTCTTTATCTGGCAAAGACTGAGAGAAGAAGTTATTATTAATGGTTGGATAAAATGATGTATATTGTACACACATGGCACCTTCAGTTTGGTCCATAAATACTGGGATAGAGACCAATATTTGTTCTTCAATCTACAGTTATATAATATGAGATAGGGTTTCTTATGGTGTTTCAGCTTCTGTCCCATTATGGGCTTCTGTAAAACTACTTTGAAGGTGATGCATTTCTTGAACCCTTCCTCCAAATTAAAGCGGGAAAGCTGCACTTTAGGCCTGTAGAACTTGTGATAAACAGATAAAATAACAAAGTTTCCATCTCTGTTCCACCTTATATGCACCATTCAACACATTATCTTAATAACAGTACTTGGAAATTACCTCGACAGTGCAGTTGCCACCTAAAGCAACTTTTCCCTTTATCTCCATTAGATCCTCAGAAGTATAATACTCCAGATATTTGGGTTTCAGCACAAACCAGTGTTCTGTCCAATTTTTTCCTGCATGGCATTTTTTACCCATGTAGCCCTTGGTAAATGATGCAGTATAGTTAGTTAGATGAGAGTTTAGCAACAATTTGTAAGGTGACAGATAATTGCATGTGAATTTCCAATACCTGCTTGAGGATGCCCAGGATGAGTTCCTCGAACACTTCATTGATGGCTGCGGTCAAAGCTGGAGAACTTTTGTTTTGGAAGAGTTGCAAACCCACAAGCTCAATCAGCTCCCAAGCAGTCAGGGATTTAGATTTAGTCAAGCTCATCTCGACATGATACTTCCCCTCGCTCCATATGTCGCCCATTGCATTTGTCAGCAACTTCAGTAAATATTCGACCTACACAGACACAGATCGCAGCACTGTTGCAGACATAGTAGTAGTAGTAGTAATGACAGCGCATTTTGCAGTGCTCACCTCCTGGGTCACTATGGACAGTGGGTATTTGTTCTCAGATAAAAAGTTGAAAATGCACCAGACTTTGAACGCATCATCATGTGAGATGCGCAGATGTCTAGAGAGGTTTTTCCTGTAACTCAAAGCCCAGCAGAACTTGAATAACTCCAATGTAGAAAAGTCATCTTGGGGCTGAAAAGAAAAAGGGAGATTTCTATAAATTTCACTGTCATTTAGAATATTCCTCTTATCAAAACATATATATACCGTCACTTTATTGAGAATGAAGTTGCTTAGATAACGCATGTATCCTTGGTTAGACAGAGGGCCTGAATCGTCATCCTTGAAATGATCTTCCAGCACACAGGGATCAAAATGGATCTTCATTACATTACAAAGATTGAGCGACAGAACCTGAAAAAAGCAAACAAATGCCAATTAGTCAGGTGTATATAGGTTAAGTTGGACCATGGGTAAACTGGGACACTTAATTTTAATGACTGTTTTTTAAAGGGGGGGTATTATGCAAAATCGACTTTTTCAAGCTTTACATCATGTTATTATGTCATTCCCTCATTAAAAACATGTCTGAAGTGTTGCCTTGGCACATTCGTGTACTTTTGAGTAATCTGTAAAAACTCTAATGGCAGCCATTTTAGGGATAAGTTTGCCTGAGTCCTCCTAGGAACGCCCCCACCTCCTGGAGACGCCTCCGACCTTTCGTCACCAGCCGAGTGACCAACCACTGCTCCTCAGCAGAACCCCCTCCCCACTGATGCCACAGACAGCGTGTGGAGGGGGCGTGTCGGAAAGGGTCAGAGGTTCTTAAAGAAAGAGGCCTATTTTAAGACATTCGCTACAGCCATTTTGAGAGAGCAATTTTATACAAGGCAGTTATTCTAATTTACTGCATTTACAGACCAACAGAAGGTTTCGTCATCATTGTAGTGTGCTATAGACTGGTGCTATGTGATTGAAAAAAGCATAATACCCCCTCTTTAAATCATTCATATTTTATGACTAAAAATATGAACACATCCGATAACTAGAATGTGCAGGGTAAGAAAAGAGTGGTTCTGTGGATATTATTTCACTTCATATGGTGTGGCAAACCATAATCTACAACCATCTGGTAAAATAGTGGAGGTGTGTCCAATAACATAGCATTTGTGGATTTATGATCTTAAGGTTATGTCTTTTTAAAACTCACTGACTTTTTCAAAAATTATACAGTATAATGGAATTTTCAAAGAGATTTTATTACTGGCCCATTTTACCAATGTGCTATTGGCAAAGTGGGACAGCTTCATATTGACAAAGCGGACAGTGTCATTTTGTGGACAATCCAGGATGTTATGTTTTTTTTTTTCATGATCCAATTAGATCACTTTAACAATATATTTCTGATTATTACATTTCTGACTTTTTATCTGTAGTTGATCACCATTTAGCAACATTTCAACATCAAGTTTTTTTTTTTAGGTTTACGCTAGCATTTTATTTCAAACAAAAATGAGGTGGAAAGTGAATTTTCAAAGCGTCCCCCTTCACTCATATTCACCCTATATCTGCATGATTTTTCACTTTCCACCTCTGTGGCCCTTCAGTATAAACATTTTAAACAAAACAGTTAATACCAGCAGGACTTTAAAGCCAAATTTGCACATTTGAAGTCGGCTCAACTTTATTAGAAAAATATTGGTTATAAATTAAACAAACCTTTAGCTGAGACTTGGACACTTTGCCGCGATGATCGATATCCAGAGCCGTGAAAGCATGCCAGGTGCATTTTAAAAGTTCCTCCGGGTCCCACATTTGGCCTTAGATGTTATTCTTTTACTATGGTCTTTGAAGTAGCACAACAGAGAGAAGTGGACATACCCGAGATGCTTGATTGAAATTATTTTCATAGATAAGACATTTCTCATGGTCCACCAGACTTTTCTCAAGGTCCACCCAGAAACTGAAACCCCCAAGGGACTACAGTACAAAGCATGATGTACAAGAAAACACTCAAGACATTCCCTTAGCTTCTTTAATATGTTGTTGTATATATAGATGATTTATCCATACACCAACCAAAAGCTTGAGACCTTCACGATAAGTCCAATTGTACGTGCGTAAATGTATTCAATTGTACTTCCAGTGCTCACAAATGCATTTCCTATAGCCATACTGAACACCAAGAGCATTCTTTTACCTGAATTTGTCGTTTACAAGTTTTCCACAGATCTCTTTAACCATGACAACCAGCCCTTACTGAAGTCACTTCCAAGTAACAAAGTTACAGCGGTTCGTTTTAAATAGTCCTCAATTTAAAAAATTTGCAGTCCAATACAGAAGGCTAGGAGACCTGAACAATATGAAAGTGCTAGTTATTAATTTACAGAGATCAGGCATCACATAGTGCTATTAAGTATCCAATATGCTACATATGAATACAGTTGCTGACACCTTACAAATGCCTCAGGTCATTTTTCAAGGCTACTTGAAGAAAAAAAAAATCAAGAACCTTGGCTTATATACATAAACCTGTTTGTTTATGCAGAAAATAACATTTATCACACAACCAGAGGTATCACGCATGGCCTCTTGGCCTCCGTGAAAATGAATATTTGTCCCATTTTAATGTGTAGCTATTAACTCCCCAATTTTGTTAAAGTGGGGAAAAGCCAAATGGCATCCCCTCCACACTGGACTCCAGAAGAACGTTGTTCAGAGCTTCTTCTCTTGCATCGTGCTCAAGTTCAAGTTGGTTTGTTCTCCCCAGCCACTGGTCACATTTTAGTTGCTTTCCCCGAGAGTCTTCCGCTGGATTTTCAATAACAGTTTGAAGAATGACTGAGAAGAACTTGTTCTGGAACCACTACTTAAGGGAACAACACAAGCTTTTTCACTTCACTACAATCAGTCACAGGGTAATAAAAAGTAGAATGGGGTCTCAATTCATTCCCGGAGCTGCCCCACCAAAGTTGAAAGTTGGTGGAACCACAGGTGCTGTGAACTTATATCCTCCGTGTTTCTCAATCATTTTGGATTCTGCAAAAATAGAGAATATAGATCAGACTTGTATTTCCATTTGAGCCAAATGTCTTGTGTACTCTATAGGAAATGATTACCATGTGCTGCCCGTCTCTGGTCTGCGAGTGTGCCAATGTCCTGAAGCTGTTTGCCCTGCTCCTCATCTAAGGCCTGTATCAGTGCTTGATACCACGCCGGGTCACGGAGCTCAATATCTGAATGGAAAAAAGCAACGATTATTTCCTGTAATCGTAACTAGACATCAAGTAGCCAAATAGTTATCTTACTTTGTAATATGGCTTTGAAGATTTGATACTCGTCTACCAAATTGTCTTCATCGTCGACGGCTGTAGTGTATCCCTCCAGTGCTGTCTCCTCAGCATCATCTTCCTCCCAGTCTTCATCATCGCCATCTTCTCCTGCCTGCTTCGCCAGCATCTCCAGATACTCCTGGCCCTCTTCATCGATGTCATCCTCATCACTATTCAGTTCAGCTATGAAAAAAGAGGGTTAGAGTTGGGTTGATCAGAAACATGATTTCACACGGTCACATTTCATACACACGGTCCTCAATAAGGGAAATGTATAGACTTT
The DNA here is from genome assembly GCF_951799975.1 of Gobius niger. Taxonomy (NCBI): domain Eukaryota; kingdom Metazoa; phylum Chordata; class Actinopteri; order Gobiiformes; family Gobiidae; genus Gobius; species Gobius niger. The sequence goes on along the minus strand of NC_136855.1, from coordinate 20,176,219 downwards.
CTTGTTTCTGCTCTTTTAGACACAAATATCCTCTTCAAACTGGGGTGGCATTAAAGCGCAAGTTTCACTCTTTTGCCGGTATTTTTAAAAACACATTTTGATCATTATCTCTTTGTTAAAGGTCCTATATCATGCAAAATCGACTTTTTAGAGCTTTTAGCCATGTTGTTATGCTATTTCCTTATTAAAAACACCCCCAGAGTGGTTTGTGGCTTCATTCACGCAGCTCTCAGTAATCCTCCTGAATCCTGCTCTCTGAGCAGCTGCTCCTCCCTCTCCTGGTGAACGACTGAGTGTTCAGTTGTGTCGTAACAGCGGAACGGAAGTGCTCGACGTCTGTAATGCAATGTCTTAATTCTATGCTTACGGACGGATTTTAATTTGTAAAACAGCTTTTTAATTATTTCTGTTGTAAGAGAGAAACAAAGAGAAAAAAAAAAGTGAAGGAAAAAAAAAAAAAAAAAAAAGGATGTGCCCGAGAGGTGCTTCCAGGTCAGCTGAGGCCAAAACAAACACATCCCCTGAGTGTCTGAACAGATCAGTCATGTTTGCGCTGCAGCTGTGAAGATGGAGCTCGTTGCAACCTATTCTGGACATCTGTTCTTTATTCTTACCGAACGATAATGTCACGGAGAAAAAGAAGCGCGTTTGGCTACGAGGACTTTATTCAACCTTTTTCAAGAAGAGGCCACTCTCTCAGAAGCTGTTTTTTTTCTCCAGGATTCAGCGACTATCACCAAAATATTGTTTTTCTGTGACTGTCTCTTGATGGATGTTTGGGGAACCTTTGCCAGAACCAAAGTGGATTAACTTTTATAACCAACGCGAGTCCCATAATGTAAACAGCGATGGACCAGAGTGGTGAGTCAATCCAAACGCGGGTTAGCTTGTGTGTTAGCATATTAGCATGTGTGTTAGCCATTTATGAAGCTGTGTTGCAGATGTCAACTCCGTATAACTGCATCGTGAAGCAATTTCACTTATTGCTGTTTATTTATATTACGGTAAAGTATGTGCGGAGTTAACTGAATCGAAGCGGTTTGTCTTCCGGGTTTGAAAAATACCTCCAGAAAACACTTATATTTATCACAAAAATGAGTGCTCCATAATGGTAGAGGTACAATATATCATATACATGCCTATACTTAACTTTTGAATGGCTAAAACAGCATGATATAGATCCTTTAAAGCAGAACTAAGTAACTCATGCCCCTAGAGGCCATAAGCGCCACTGCAGGTGTCATAGCATGTTGTGTTTTTTTTACTCATTAATTGTCCATGAGAGTGAATACTACGCTGACAGAAAAGACAAAGGGAGAGAGGGAGATTGTACATCCAATTACACAATGGACATAATTTTTCTCAAACTCGACTGTAAATACTGTTGTTTCAGTGGCGCTAGCCCGCAGTTAGCTATGCCCATTAGCCTGTTAGCGTATTCTTCGTGATTCCATTAGTGTGTATTGGTCCATCGGGTCGGGGGCAGGGAAGTTGCAATTGTGGTTTTCTGGCCAGAGACACCATTGACACTTGTATTACCCCCTGAGGGACTACGATAAGGATTTATTAAGGTAAACAAGTTACTTAGTACTGCTTTAAGTTAAAAAGGTTTAATCGAGCTAAAACTTCATGAAAAGTTTCAACAATGAAAAGCAACAATGATGTTCCCTCATCAAAACATGTGTTTCAATCCATTTGCGTATGTTTGAGTAATCTTAACTTCCCCTGTGACTATTCTTAGTGCTGCGGTGGTAGCCTGAACAATGCTCCTCCTGTTTACCCTGAGCTTTTCTTTACAACGCTTATCCCTCCACAGGTTTGTCATTAAGGGGCACAAGGGGATGGAGGGTCTTGGAAGGGACAGTGCAGAACTTGGAAGAATAGCTAACGTAGAATGAAGATGGGGCAAGATTGGTGTTGTGTATACGATTCATGGGCTCATGTTAAACAAATGTCTTACCAGTCTCATCCTCTTCTTCCCCATCTTCGTCGTCGTCATCTTCATTTTCATGCTCCGCCCGACACGCATACGCCCTCTTAAGGCCGCTGAAGAGCATAATGGCTGCAGGCAGGAGCTGACCGGCCACTTGGTTGACTGCCTGTGGTCTGTGTTCGAGGTCCATCAAGGCGCAGAGACCGAGGATGGCCATTTTTCTGTCATGCAATCTGTGCAGAGAATAACGTTATGGAGATGTAAAAAAGTAGCAACGGTTTAATGAAATGCGTTTCCAAGATCAAAATGCCATCTTACCCAAGGAAGCAGTCAATGTCTTTGAGCCACTGTGAAATGAAGTGGTTAGTAATGGGCTCAGTGTTGTTGGGGAAGCGGAGATTCTCCAAGGTGTTGAGGAGAAGAGCAGGGCTGTAGTAAAGTGCAGCGATGGCGACTTGCAAACACATAGTCCTCAGCTCACTGGTCTTCACCTCCCTTGTCAAACGCTCCAGTGCCAGAGCCACAAACAAGGGAACCACCTAGAGCAACATTAACGTTAATTCACATTATAATAACAGAGTGTGGCCCATTATACACCACACAGACTGGGTCATAAGTAAGTTTTACAAACCTGGTCAATACCACGACCCTTGCACTGAAGAATAATAACTTCCAACAATTTTGCAGCATGGCATTCTGGATCCTCACCGGGGTCCCCTGTCAGGATCTGAGAGAAAAGGCTTGGTCATGCTGATCACACTAAAAAACATTTTGGCAATACAATTGATCCAATAAGATTTAGATTCATGTTACCTTCTTACACATGCTATAGATAATCTCCAGGTATTTGGTATCAGAGAGCAGAGTGTCAGTATCGACTGTGACGTAGTTGTGAAGGAGTGGCATCATGTCTGGAAATTTAAAAAAACAAACATTTTTGTTAATGTAACCACATTTTCCCATGCCATAATAAAAACAATTCATTTAAGTTTAAGAACAAAAAGAAACCTGTGAAATAATCAAATCCATCCTGCTGGAAGACTTCATAGACTAGTGGAAGCAGCTGCCACATCTGTGGCGACACCTGCTGGCAGGTCAGGCTGTGAGCGAGGGACAGGATCTCCTCATAAAACTCTGGAGAATGACAAATAAGCAGAAATTGGAAGATGGTACTCAACCCCAAGTTAGGTGGTTGGAAATGTCCTCTGTGGCAAAGCTCCGGGGCTGGATGAGATCTGTCCGTGGTACCCCTCACGCCACAAAGACTCAAAAAATGGTCTGCAACTCCCTCACAATGGTAATCTCAATGAGTAACTACATGTCATGAGTGTGTTAGCATTTGTTCTCGTAAACAAAATGCAGTCAGATGTTATCGTAAACAAAATGCAGTCAGATGTTAAAGATTGTCATATAACTACGGCTACTGAAGCAGCAAAAGGTGCCTACACAGTGTACAGGAAAGGCATCTTTATTGATACTGCTGATTTCGTACACAAGGCACCTCAATGCGCCTAAACAGGTGCCATAGTGCACATTACAGCTTGAAATGTACTTCAATCAGAACTTAAGATATTATTCTAGAGTACTTTCCCTCCACAAGTTCACACTACTCCCCTGATGAAAACAGGTAATTGTTGACATTTGTTTAATTTACAAATAAATATAAATTAGCCTTATAGTGGCTCAAATGTGACATTGTTTGAAATTTGTTTTGAGCTGTGTTTATTGTGCCAGAATATGTTCTTATGCTTCAGAATGTGATAATTTACAGCAGTAATTGATTTCTGCTGATTATACGAGCTGACGCCAATCAGTGCTAGTTCGCATCGATATTCCATAGAAAATATATATATATATATATATATATTTTTATTTTTTTTTAACAAGAAGCTGTGCTAAATTTACCTATTTTGTTTTTCCCGCATACAACTGAGCACAGGGGCATATCAGAAGTACACTAGCTGAGTCAAAGAGCACCAATGAAAACAGAGCAACATGAATGTGGAATGTAACTGGACAGGTCAGTGAGCTTACCAAGAACATGCTGCTGCAACACAGTTCCTATAACCTGTAGACAGATGCCTTCCAACTGCTGAGTGATCTGAAAGGGGAAAAAAAGTTAGATAAAAACGTCATAATTAAAGACAACATATATAGTGTTCACAGTATTAACATAGGACTGTTTAATACAGAGTACTTTGTTAGTTAAATAAAAGGCATGTCAAAGAAATTCCCTTCAAGTTATATAAAAATAGGCAACAGCTTTAGTTCCGGCAATAATTGAAGCGCGCTGGCTGAGCTCTATTCCTAGTGGTTGCCTCAGCCTCTGAGTCATTTTAAACACTGAGTGCAGAGCGAGTTCCCAGGAGTTTGTGGGAGGCCGAGTGTTGGCTGAAGCTTTGGACCAAAGTGGCTCTGTAAAGATGAGAGTGTGGGCAACAGCATCTCACCTCTTTGTGGTCCTCCACAACACTTAACAATGTATCAATGGTGTTGAGGATGCCCATCGCCGTTACTGCCTTGTCATCTCCTCCCTCCTCATCAGGCCCCGTCTGAATCACCTGGTTGAATGTCATTGCCTGTAAAAGCAAAAAAATAAAAAATAAAAAGACACCAAGATGATTCACTAATAAAAAGGCTGAGCTTTCAGCGAAGTTCTTCTGGATGTTTTGTTGCAGTAAGAATCAAAATAGAACACGCACTTATAAACAAGGTATCAATTGCACTTACCAAATGTTGTGTCATTTCTACTGCTATGGGTGTAACTTCTTCACTGTATTCGCAGATCATTTTCTGTATGACATTAGTTAGGTCATCATTCTCAGTCTCCCGTACGATGTGCAGGAGAGCCTGCATCACAGGCCTGATGAATGGAGTAATATATTCTTTGGCTAAAACAAAAATAAAAAATAAAGTGAATTTATTTATCAAATGATCGTAACTTAAAAATGCCCATGCTGTACACACCTTTTTCTTGGTTGCTGATGAGAACCTGTAGAGCGATAGCAGCCTCTACTTTCACTGGCATCTCATTGTCATTGATGAGACAAAGTCGGGTAAGCTCGAGAGCTGTTTGCAGGTTCTGGTCACTTTTGAACTTCACCTCACAGAAGTAATGCAGTACCCAGCAGGCCTAACACAAAAAAGGTCATTCAAATCTACGCAGAACCAATGGCACTTGAATGTTATGGCCATGAGCACTTACTCTGGCCCTCATGTATCCCAGTTCGCTGCGGAACAGGGGGAAGACATGATTCTGCAGCATAAACTCCATCTGGTCCTTATAAATCTTTTTCTGTTTTGAGAATGAGAGGAGAATGATGTTAGAAATGATTTGAGCAGATTAACAAATTAACCTGCATAAAAAAAAAAAAACCTTCAGTAGGATCTCTGCCAATGAACCTATCATGTGGAGGGCACCATCCTTTTTCCTGGGATCTGAGGCAGGGTCTGTAAGAATCTGGTAGCAGAATCCCATCGTCTTTTGTAGCACCTAAAAGAGTGATAAACATATATTAGGATAAATGTTCTGCAATATAACACAGACACGTCAGATCTTTTTAAAATAGCACCTCTTTCCTCTTCATACAAGCAGTAAAGAGTAATGTTTGTGCTGCTGTGGTGGGGGAAATGAAGTCCTCAAATACATCTATGGGCATATAAAGGATTAGGGTAAACTTCAGTCAATTGCCAGTTGGGCATTTACAATTACAAGGATAATCTTACCAAATTTCATACGAATATACTCGTATGGATCTTCCTGCCATAACTCCTCATCGCTGTCCGTGTAACACATGAGGGGAAAAACCACATCCTGAATAATGAGCTGCAAAACAACAGTAAGTCAGACCACAATCTGGACGATACCAAAAGTTTAAGCAACATAATCTCATACCTGAATGTGCGGCTTGAGGTTCTTCCACGTGAGAGCGTGTGCGATGCCCTGGTTGATAAAGTTGAGCGTCTGTTGGAGCACTCGAGGAGCCACGTACTGTGAGGTCTTATACTGATATAAGACTTTAAGGAGTACCTATGAGAAAGACGTCATATATTTAATTTTATAGCCATTTAAAATCCATTCTGGGCTGCACAATACTGCATATATATACATATATCTTTTAACTTAATTTACACTTTATGCAGTATTGGAAAAAGACATTCCAGTTACCTGTTGTGCTGGGACTGCATACTCTTTAAGGAAAAATTCAGCAAACTCTGTGTACTCTTTGGTCGTGTTGCCTGGGCTGCCATATCTACAAAACAAAAGCAAATATAAATAAATACTACCATTTTGAAGGCTTTTTCCTGTAAGTAAGTAGTTAGAAGCTTCACCTCTCAAAAAGCCGAGCCAAGATGTGAAGGGCCCATTTTTTACACTTCCACCAGGGCAGCTCGGGGCGCTCATCCTCATCGATCTGCATGGTCTCCTGGATTGCAGAGAATACATAAATAAACATAAAAAACATCAACCATAAAACGCACTAATTTAAGTCTTTCCCTTACAGGGGGAACATCTCTGTCAACTATTGTCCTGAAGATTCCCATCCACTCGGTCAAATTATGTCTGTTGATGAGCTCAAGAGGAAGATTGTACTGAAGAGAAGAAAAATATATATATTATAAACAAAACCCACAACAGATGCTTAAGAAAACATGCAGTGCGGCTTTACCTGGAACAGGGCGTAGAGGATTTTAAGAATTTGTTTCTGAATCAGAACGGACTCACTGGAGGGGTCTGGGAGCAGCTGGATGAAGCGGTCTTTAAGCATGGGCATGAAAACATCCATCGCAGCAATCAAAGGCTGGCGCTCCTCTGGCTTTTTGTATCTGTTGCGCACACAGTTTATGTCACACACTGGAAGGTAAGAACGTTTGAAAATCCAAGTGTTGGACTTACTCATAGTTTTTGACCAGCTGATAAAGACAAAGCAAAATTCCAAGCCACGCTGCACTGTTGTCTGATTGCAGATAGAAAGCAATTTTGTCCACAAAGGATCTCCACTTGACAGGATAGTCGTTCTTAATCATATGGTGAATACAGGTTGTCAGTTGGACCCTGGAAAATAAAAACAAATATTGAACTAAATAGGCCAAAGACAAAACAGTGTACAATCTCCTTTGACACGGTACAAGGCCAGCATTACCTAATGCGCTCAGGCGAGTGGATGATGGCTTCTACTATGTTTCCCCGGATAAACTCCCTGTCCTCCTCAGGGATGTTCTTGGCTGGCGTCTCTGCCCCCGCTTCGGTGTCACTCCAGTGTTGAGTGATTGTGTTCTTAAGGTAAATTACACCTATGTACACAAATGCAGCATATTTACAACTATGCAAAACAGAACACTGACTCCAAACCACCTTGCCACAAAGTAACCTCCAATAGTTCAGATGTTCTAAATGTCATATTTAACAAGTGGGGGCACGAGTAGATGGTCTGCTACACATATTGGACTGCTGACACTAAAGTTAGGGGTGGAAGATATAACATTTCATCCCACAATTGTTGGATTTTGTATTTCTTTAATTTCTTCAACTTCAAACATTTAAAAAAATGCATGTATGCATGCATACACATTTACAAGACACTTGAACTTGCAAACTTGAACTAGGGGTTGAGAGTCCCATTAATCTTCACCAGATCATCATATTCTTATATCGGGGGTCGTGACAAAATTACACTGTCTCAACCCTTCCCTAGATTATGCAGTCAGTTTTTTTATGATTTTTGTGCACTCCATAATGTATTTAAGAATCAACCAACTTTTCTGAAAGTTCACACTTTACTGTGATTAAGTATATTCTTAGACTTATTGGGCACATTACCAGACTGAGGATTGAGTGGGAAAAGTGTTTGAGCATAATCTACATTAAACAAAATTGCGTTGAATCACAATATGACAATCTCCCCAAAATAGCAGATTTTCGCAAGGATCAGATTATAATTTAATTTCAATTGTTAGCCCGAACTGAAGTCCACAAATGACTGGAAATGCAACAGTGAGGTCAACTTTGATTCTGATCCTAGTTAATGATTGTGTTTACATAATATAAATGTAATAATCATTGAACGTCATTGAGTCTTAGTACATTGCAAGGCTGAAAAGTGAACCATGTTGCCACTAAAGTGCAATAAATTATTATTACCCTATACAGTCTATGTGTTAATTGGCAGTACATTTTTAATTACCTGCTTGTCTGACAGGCAAATCCAGCTGATCAGACATGGTAACTTGCAGCAGAGCAGACACAAAGTTAACCTGGGAGTGACCCTGTGAACAAAAAATACATTTGTCTGAGATTAGGCTGACATATTGGAATCTAAATCATTTTGGAACATTCACGTTCAGACATTACTTTGACCATAACGGCATAAGAAACAACAAATCAGTGATGCAGTGAGTGCATATAAAAAGTGCATGGTATCAAAATGTATCGAGCCTTCTCTGGATGACAGCACAGTAAAACCACGAGCTGAAGCGAATTCCTAAATACAGTATGTCATTCATGTGAGCAATGCACTAGTCATGCTTATGTGGGTGTTAGAGAAATCATCAGGGCCAATAAGCTGAGCTATATATATGTATAATCAATTTACCAATCAGGAAAACCATACTTATCTCCTTATGGCCTAGTAACAAGGAAAAAGTATGGCACCATTAACATGAGAGAGAAAAAATCACAGCATAGAATAACCTTTAGCCTTGTAGAATGCCACCTACATGAAGGATACAATCCATCTTAGACAGTAATTAAACATGTGCCATGGTTGTGTTAACAAGAGCCATTATCAGTAGTATTCCGTGGGCCATTTCATTAAAAAATGATTATGTTTACTTCATGTATTGTCACAGTGACACGTGAGCAGCAGCCAGCTCATCCACAAGCAGCAAGGTTAGCTCCCACACGTTTAGCAAGACACGATTAGCTTGGCTTTAAATGTGACAACCGTGATAGTTACTCAAGCAGGCAGGCTCGCCTTCAGTCCAACAAACTGCTAACTACAGTAATAGGAGTAAACCACAGTAAAAGTACAGAAAATGTGCGCAATGTCCCCCAAATTACTGCCACATATTGGGCAGAGTTAGCTGAATTTAGCGACACAGCTGGCTCTATTTGAAGCTAACACTTGCGCTGGTTACAGACACTTCTGGTAACAGCGATGGAAAATAACATTCAGCCTCTAAACATTAGCATCACATGTACCAGGACATCGAACAAGACAGTCGCGTTGTTTGTATTGACAAGCGTGACACATCGCATGTTTGCTCAAGGTAATGGAGATTGCTCCATCTTGATGTTGTGAGCGGAGGCCCGCGCTAACGCGCCACTATCGCCACAGTATCACCGACTTTTACCTCGGTCAGCTGCCTCTCCGCGGCCTCGCGCAGATTGGGGTCCATAGTGCCCCGAAGGGCCTCAACCAAAGCTTCGGGATCCATAACGAAAACTCTGTTTACGACTCGGATTTAGTTTATCAGAGGTCCGTCAATTCCCAGTCACTGCGCACATGGACGCACAGCTCTCCGGTTACCCGGCGCGAAAGGAAGGAGCAGAGAAGTACCCGGATAGTTCAGCGCCACTTGTGCAAGTCCAACATCCGGCCGCTCTCACACGTGTGTGGGAACTGTAGTTTTATTCCTCTAAGAGAGGATTTCCTTGCTGCGTGAACACATATTTTTGGCTATTACTTAAAAGTTCATATCAAAGTTTCCTCAATATGCGCAAGCATGCGTTAATTTTGTGTCAATATAAAGAAACAGCAGAATTTTACAAGAACATTTCTCTGACAAAAAGACAAAGGGATACTGTTTTGTTTTTATTATTATTATTATTATTATTTATTTATTTATTAGAAAATATCAGCGCCACCGCCACAGATCCTTTTATCTTCAGTCAGTGCGCAGTGCTGCATTTGACCGCGAGGGGCGCTGTTTGTATGACCAGGACCCGGGGAAGGTAAAAGGTCACAGTTGTCGTCACAAGACTCTCGCCGGTAGTGTCCGCAATAGCTTTCCCCCCTTCTATTTCGAGGTGATCAAAGCTTAGAAATGGCAAAAAAGCGGCGAGAAAAACAAGAGATCGAGAGCCTCTCATCGACAGAGGCAGAATCAACGGTAGACGCGGGTAATTCACAAATATTCAAAGGTAAGTTCATGCTACGGCCGCTGCTTAGACTGACGAAAAGCCAAGTCACTGGTTAAAATCATTTCTAAAGGGCTGTCAATGATATACCTAATGTTCCTACTGTTTTTAGGGAACGCGTCATTACATGTACTACATGTTTAGGCTAACATTATGACATTAAGAGGTCAAACACAAGCATAGTTTCTGTGTACGACATACAGTTTGGTCTTTCTTTTTAATGAAGACCATATCCACGTCACTGACTTGTAAGACTTGGCATACGCGTACTCAATATACACTTCATATTGAATTTCGACTACATTTGGTATAAAGGCTTGTACCAATTTGTTTAAAACAAATTCCCTTCTCCCACAGAAGCTCATCCCCCTACTCAAGGCTCTGCACGATCGTCACTTCTAATTCTGGCATTTATCTTCACCTGCTCAGCCTCATTCATGTACCTGGTCTACAGAAATTTCCCCGAACTCTCAGAGTAAGTGTTTTAAAGGTCAAAACATGTGTTACAAGTAGTGAGTAGCTATACATGGTTTGTTTAGCTTGATGACATTTTCATTGTGGAATGTTTTTCAGAGATGAAATGGAGAAAATCAAGATCCCCAAAGATATGGATGATGCCAAAGCTTTGGGAACAGTGCTGTCCAAATACAAAGACACATACTACACTCAAGTGTTGGTTGCATATTTTGCAACATATGTTTTGTATCCTTTCAGAAACTACAGATTCTCTCTAGACCTAGAGGATTTAAATCTACACTAGATAAATGTATTTTTAGTCTCCTCATTCAAGCCTTATGCTGTGGGGTCAAATTGAATACACACCCAAGTCAACAAGTAAGATTTCTGTTTGCACCTTGACTGTTCACCCAGCCTTCAAACTTTTGCTATACCTGGATCAATCTTTCTGAGTATTCTGTCTGGATATCTCTATCCTTTCCCTTTGGCTTTATTCTTAGTATGTCTGGTAAGTTTGATTTATACATAATTATCATAATATTATATGTGTGTTTTGTCTGTTGAATTGATTATGCATAATGGTTTACTTAATCGTACTTGGTCAAATTAATGTAAACTAAATATATTCATAGACCATTGACTGATAATATAAAAAATAAAGTCAGGTTGTTTATTATGTGCTTGACATTTCACTTTTCAGTGCTCAGGCCTAGGAGCTTCCTTCTGTTATATGCTGTCGTACCTGGTGGGCAGACCCATGGTCTACAAGTACCTTACAGAAAGGGCTCAGAAATGGTCTCAACAGGTAAATGTTCCAAAATGATTGACTTTATCATGTAAACATCACATAACATCCATTCCCATATAAATGCAGTACCGACAATTAATTAATTAATTTGATTTTGTTTGTTTGCAGGTGGACAAACACAGAGATCATTTGATAAATTACATAATTTTCCTGAGGATCACCCCTTTTCTTCCCAACTGGTTTATCAATATAACCTCTCCTGTTATCAATGTGCCTTTAGGGGTGTTTTTCATTGGTACTTTTTTAGGTACATTTTAACCTTTCTAACAGTGATTATTATTGAGAGCCATTGTCTTACGCATTATTATAACTTTTTTTAATCACTTTCAGGAGTTGCCCCGCCATCCTTTGTCGCCATCAACGCTGGCACAACTCTCTACAAACTGACCACAGCTGGTGAGGCGGTGTCCTGGAACTCGCTGGCAGTGCTGGGAATATTGGCAGTGCTCTCTATTTTACCGGTGTGCTTCCAGAAGAAAATACAGAAGAAACTAGAGTAGAGCAGAACACTATCACCTCATGCTTTCTCTGCGCTCCTCCTCCGCTCAGGAACATGCAGCTGTCTTTCAAGTGGCTCTGTGTTTGGCCGCATACACACGGCTTATGACAGTGGCAGTGACAAACAGGAACTTACTGCAAATCACAAATGCAAGAGTGGGGTCTCGTAGTGGTCTGCTGATGCATACTGAATATTGAGTTTCTGTGAGTCATGTTGCTATATATTTATTTAAAACCTAAATCATTTTTAGTTCAATCTTTTCAGAAGTACGACATTTAGAAGACAAATTTAATGATGACCATTCATTCAAATGCCTCATTCTCTAAAAAAAATACTTCCTATTCTATTATTGTGATCTAATTATTTTTAAGTTTTTGTTTTACTTTCATCATTATTATTATTATTATTATTATTATTATTATTATTATTATTATTATTACTTTTTTAAAGTATATGTTGAAAGAAAGAGCCCTTGAATGACTAACTGAACTGTACTTCTAAGATAACATGTAAAAAAAAAAAAAAAAAAAAAGTGCACAATCGCCAATGTTTTTATGTACATGTTGCAGAAACAGATAAAAGTCATTATTGTTGGCAGCGATGACATTGTAAATCAGTAGTTACAGGTACACATTTGAACTGATGCAGGCTAAAACAGTTGCCAAAACGCTCCCATTAAACAGGTTTATCATTTCAAATCCTTAAATAGTCTTTTATAGATACTTAAAGCCCCCAAAAAGTGTGTGAGATGGAGAAATGTGTTTTTCTTACTGTCTGTTCAACTCCATTTGTGATTTTTTTTTAAAGGGACTCGATACATTTTTAAACTCACTACTGCCACTTCAGGTCTTACGCGTAACTGCAGGTTCTATATTAAGCTCGTGCAGGACGCACTTTGACCCGAATTAACACCATTTTGAGTGACAGTGCAGGATTTTAGAGGCAGTTGTGGTGAATCGATCTGAGCTCATTCTACACATTAGAACATGGCTGGAACATTTAGGGGGAGAACTTTTAACATTTTTAAACTCTGTATAGTCCCTTTTAAGTAAATCTGAAAGGACTTGTAACATTCATACTGGAATTTGTTTGGAAAAAGTGACTGTTGTTTGAAAAATGTTTCAGTTTCTACACTGTATAAATACTAGTACCGTGTGCAAGAGAGAACACTGCCGAAAAGCCCCTAAACTCTTCACAGTTTAACCTGCAATAAGAGTGAGATTTTCTTCCTTTTTCTTCTGTACCTTTGGCTACTGTGTAACATAGTCTATTGTAATGCCATACTATACTTTTATCTAGCACCAATAGACTGACATCTGCATGATTCCCCTCTGGGGCCTGGACTCCCCTGAAAAAGAGATTCTTAATCTCAGTGGGGCATTCCTTGTTAAATAAAGGTTTAAACAAATGAATAAAAAAAATCCACAGTTGGCTAATAGTACCCCAGTATTACCTCAGCGCTATTGATGGTCTTGAAGGTGCCTCATTTAAGTTATCTATTTAAAGCATGTTTATGCTTTTTATATAAGTGTTTTTGTTTTTTGTATGCTATTTTGAAAATATATTGCTACTCTATGCATTTTTGAAAGTTAAGTTATGCAGTGAATGTACATAGAGGGAAACTAAATTGTCTTTCATCTGTTAAAACTGCTATTACTCTGCTTGGTTTTAAACTTTAGTTTTATGTCTTAATACTTATCTGACCTACTGTGATTTTATGTGCACTGATCATTAATTTAGCTGATTTATTAAATTATATCCAGTGGTGTGAGGGATTAACTTTGCCTACGCTTGTTGTAGTTGGTTTTTATTGGTAATTATAGTACTGTATGATATGCCAGTATCAGGCTGTGGTTGGATGAAGTTCATGTGGTCAGTATACAGTATTTGATGCACAATATTTCAGACAAGGTTTTTACAAACTCCTCCGGCTAAAATCTGGTTCAGAATTTACATTGCTTCCATACTGTCAATATATTTATAAATTTGTGTATCTTGAAATCATTATGGGACCAGTGTTAATTTCTCGACTAAAATATGTCGTCATAATTTTAGTCAAAGTGATATTTTGGTGGACTAAAGTTGGACTAAAACTAAATTCAAAATTTTTGATGACACTAAAACTATTAGTCAAATACCCAGATGTTTTTGATGACTAAAATATCATTAAACAAAAATGAAAAGAAAAGACTAAAATCATCCAAACTCCCAATGCCAGTTTGAAAGAGCCTCATAACATTTAAATCCTCTGCCAAAGGCACAGCTCTGAGCTTTGTTCATGTAGGAAAGAACCTTGATTATATATTATTATAATAAATATTGTTAATGCAACCTCGACTAAATGTACCTACAATTTTAGTTGACTAAAACTAGACTAGACTCAAATTGAATACAATTATTTGACTAAATCTCGACTAAATTGAAAAGACAATGTCAAAAGACTAAAACTAGATTAAAATGTGTTGTCAAAACTAACACTGTTTGGGGCTCCTAAGTCCCAACTACAGTGCCTCTCGAAAGTATTCATACACCTTGAACATTTGCACATTTTGTCATGTTTACAACCCTAAACATAAAGATTTTATTTAGATTTTATTAATGAACGTTCACACACAAGTAACAGACAACTGTGAAGTGAAAGCAAAATGATACATGATTCTGTTATTTTTCAAAAAATAGAAAAGTGAAAAGTGGGGCGTGCATAAGTATTCATACAGCATTTTCTGAGTGCATTAAATTGCCTTTATAACATTCATAATGACTCCAGAATGTTCACACCTTGGCCTAACGGTTAAATAGAGGTCACCTGTGTGTAATCTACTCTCAGTATAATTTCAGCTGTTCTTTTAGGCCCTCAGAGCTGTGGTCGGAGTGTATCGGTCACTAAACAACATCATGAAGGCCAAGGAGCACCAGAGAGGTCAGGGATAAAGCTGTGGAGAAGTTTAAAGCAGCGTTAAGTTATACAAAGATTTCCCAAGATTTGAACATCTCCTGGAGCACTGTTCAATCCATCATTCAGAAATGGAAAGAGTAAAGCACCACTGCAGACTTACCAAGACACGGCCGTTCACGTAAACTAACAAACTGAACAAGGAGGACACTGGTAAGAAATGCAACCAAGTGCCCCAAGATAACTCTGGAGGACCTGTGAAGTCCTGCTGCTGAGCTGGGGGAATCTACATGGGACAACTATGAGTCGTATCTACACAAATCTGCCCTTCATGGACAAGTGGAAGAAGAAAGCCATTATTGAAAGGAGGCCATAAGAAATCCCGTTTGAAGTTTGCTGGAAGTCATATGGAGGACACAGCTCCATGTGGAAGAAGGAGCTTTGGTCAGATGAGACAAAAATGTAACTTTTTGGCCCAAATGCAAAACGTTATGTATGGAGCAAACCTAACACTGCTCATCGTCTTGAGTGCACCATCCCCAGTGTCAAATATACGGGGGGGAGCATCATGCTGTGGGGCTGCTTTTCCTCAGCGGGGACTGGGGAGATTGTAAGAATAGTTGTGAAGATGGATGGAGCCAAATACAGTGACATTTTGGAGGAAAACCTGCTGGAGTCAGCAAGAGAACTGAGGCTGGGGCGGAGATTCACCTTCCAGCAGGACAATGACCCTAAACACAAAGATAAATCTTCAATGGAATGGTTCAATAAAAACATACTTGATGTGTTAGAATGGCCCAGTCAAAGTCCTGACCTAAATCCTATTGAAAATCTGTGGAATAATCTGAAAACTGCTGTTCACAAACACTCTCCTTCTAATCTGACTGTTTTGTAAAGAGGAATGGGCTAAAATGTCACTCTACATGTGCAAATCTTTTAGAGTCAAACCCCAAAAGACTTGCTGCTGTTATTGCAGCAAAAGGGGGTCCCACAAAGTATTCATTCATGCTGTATGAATACTTAGGCACGCCCCATTTTGCTTTCACTTCACAGTTGTCTGTTACTTGTGTGTGAACGTTCAGTAAAAAAATCAAAATAAAATCTTTATGTTTAGGGTTGTAAACATGACAAAATGTGCAAAAGTTCAAGGTGTATGAATACTTTCGAGAGGCACTGTATGTGCTTGCGGCCCCCTGGGGCTGCAGGCCGGTGCAACTCCCCTTAGAGGCTTTGGTGCAAGTGTAGTCATGTCCACAAGAGGGCAGTGTCAGGCTGGTTTTGATGTTTACTGACCATAAACGGTAGGATTGTTTTCATTATTATTATTGATCCATGTTTTCATGGGGGTTTAAAAGGAAGAGGCTGCAGTGATGTTGATTTATGATTGAGTTACTATAGAAAAGCCATATGTTGCTCTTGTTCTTGAAGGCGTATGTGTTTTATTC
The DNA here is from genome assembly GCF_951799975.1 of Gobius niger. Lineage (NCBI taxonomy): Eukaryota > Metazoa > Chordata > Actinopteri > Gobiiformes > Gobiidae > Gobius > Gobius niger. The sequence goes on along the minus strand of NC_136855.1, from coordinate 20,160,045 downwards.
TGAAGGCCCTGTGCGGATGTGCTCGCTGATCTGTGCACAGGGTCTGTATCATCGGTAGTGATTTTCGAGCTTCGCTTCGCAGTACCGCTGATGACATCCGTGATGGCAGAGGCAACCCACCTCTCAGGGGCTCTTTAATATGCCCCTCATCGAGGGCATAAGGGTACCATTGGACCAGTCTCAAAATGACCACCGGCTTCAGCTCCGGCTCTTGTCGATTCGCAGATTATTTTGTGATCTGCGGGCTCGACACCGACAGCGGACTGGAGCCCGACGAACTGTCCGGTAAGCGCTAGCCAATGCGGGCAGACGCAGTGTACATTTGATCGAGAAAGAATGTCTATTCTTTGTGGTAATAATTGTATTTATTTAGTTATGTCAGTGCATTTATTGTATCAGAGTAAACAATGTGCAAAGGGTTCACTTCAGGGTAGACTACTGGACGTGTACGTACACACAGGGAGGATAACGCAAGGCCTAGCACCCCTCCAGCCTGTTTTTGCTGCTGGTTGTACACCACAGGATTATGTTGCTATATTATATGTGTATTTATATGTATTCCCTACATTGACTTCATCATCCCCATCACTGTGTGTACTGTGAAGCTTGGTGGATTTGGCTTTTACAATAATGTCATGCTGTGCGATGTTGACTCTATTGGTGATGATTATTGCTGGAGCCGCAGGATTAACCTGGGGACAAAATCCCCATCCGCTCTCACATGTAACATTACAGTAACTTTACAGAATACACCCAATCTAACCTGTAGGAAAATGATAGCATTAATGGCTTAAACAATCAGGAGTTCACACATATTGTGTCTTTATTGGCCATTCTGTTTGCACACCAGTGATTTGCTCTTAAACAGCTGTAAAACTGCATGGCTGCAACGCATACTGTTCTCTGGTCTGCTTTTTGATAGTCATTTTGACCATAACATTGAGACCATCTTCTTTCTGCCTGTTGGACCCTCATATAAAACACTGAGCACAGTTGTCAACAATACTCACATGAAGTGGTTTATACAGCAGCAGTCGTGACTGGAACACCTTTGGACTGATGTGATAGTTTGGGGAGCAGGCCAAAACACTCAAACTACTACCTAACTTTAACATCAAGTAACCTTTTAAAACCATCTGCTTTGGCAGCTTCTAAAAAAATCTGCTCAAGTGATTTTGATGAATCTTGCATAACCTTTTTGTTGTTTGAGTCAGTGATGCCATGGCCTCAAACCCTCAGAGCAGCTGTATGACCTCGCTTCCCCACAGAGAAGTGATGACACATTTCATATCAGAGTAAAGTCTTTTATGCGTAACCACATGTTATAAATGACAAAGCAGGCAGACCTATATATGACTCTTCTTTTTTTTTGTTTAGTTCAGGTATTACTTTCTCCTTCAAGAAGTCCTTTATCGTTGTACTTCCCATTTGCACTTCTTCATTCATGTTCCTGTTAAGCCTATACTAGAAATAGTATCAAAAATTGAAGTCAAGCTGCTCAAACACAGATAGGTCTTTGAAGCACCCGTCTCCAAGTATTTTCTACAGAGATAATTCTTCTTCATTGTCCCATAAAGCGAAATTTGTTTCCAGAGACCGTGTTGTCAACTTGGTTTTCCACAATATAACAATAAGAAGGCAGCACATTAAACAATCACAAAAAGTGCACAACGGCAAACAAGACCACAATTAACACGTTCAGCAAATAAATCAGTGAGGTAACTTGGTGAGAAATTAGTGGCTATAGCTGATAAAACAAAACTCTTCTGTACAGTATAACATACACTCAGCTGTATTTTTGTAGGCTTTAATTTGGTGTTAATATGTTAAATCTGTTTGAACTTTATAGCTCTTTGCAGACTAGTACAGGAGTCATCTTGGATCTTTGGGGTTGCATTTTCTTGTTGTTGCCGTTTAAAGGTTGGGGTTTGCCCTTATCAGCAGTTTCTTATTTGAACCACTGAAAAGAAAAGTAAGTGGAAATTCCTCTGTTAAAGCTCATATGTTCTACATTGTGTGCTATAGGTTGAGGTATCATGATGAGTCTTTGTTTACTGTCAGTCAGGGTCAGGATTAAACATGTACGTACGCAAATGTCCCACATTTGTGTTGTGGTTTGCTCCCATTTTACAGTGTTTGTCTTACTTGAGTTACTTGACGAAAAGCTAGAATCATTTAAAAACGCAGGGGAATTATGAGTTACTTTGAAATGTAATGAAACTCCTGTGGTACAAGAACAAAAGTACTTTTGTACTTGTACCACATGAGTTTCATTGCGTCATACAAAAGTACAAAATTGCACTTTTGTATTACCATTTGACTACAATCCTGTATTAGGTCATCAATCCATTCAATCAATTGTTTTGTATAGCCCAATATCACAACAGCAGTTGCCTCACAGAGCAACCCTGGTAACCCCTGGTTTAAGCTTTAGCCACATCAAATTAACCATTATGTCCATGTTTATTTATGATATAAATATTTCAGACTGTTTTTGTTCTTCACTAAGATCCAGAATATAATTTCCATGATGAACATTGTGTATGTGAGGTACAGTTAATGAATTAATAATCATCTTTGATAAATAAAAAAAACCAAAGCAATGGATTGCTAAGAAAAGAGATGGTCTGATAGAATTAAGTAACTCTTTCCTAAAATCCTCAAGTGAATAATTTGGTTCATTAATATGTAAGGGGGAAAAAACCCTCTTGTTGTATTGTACATTGAGACACCACACCAGTGGTTAATAGTTAATCGATAACCATTCAGTAAGTCAACAAATTAATTGATTCAAGCAATTGAACTTAATGTGCAGTTCTTTTGTTTTGTTTTAAAGAAGATACAAAGCAAATCAAGTTATGTTAGTGCCATGACAGTAGCGTCCAAAGACACTGGGGAGCCTCTGATTCTTTCTCTTATGTCCCTTATTTTCAAACCACTGACCTCGACTCAAATGAAATATTGTAATGACCACTGCTTTTTGTCATCCTGCTCTGGGTAGCACAGTGCTTATTAGCATATGTATAACCAGCCCCCTCATAGACCTCAGTGGAGCTCTGGGACATAAGTACACTCACACACTGGCTGCACTCATTCAAATGCTAAATATCCTTTTCAATGTGTCCTGCAGACACCCATAAAGCCTCCTCGGCAAACACAACACATTCTGTACGACATGAAAACTTAATAAGCGCTTTCATATTTTGTATAGTGTGTTAGTTTCAAATGTGAAAGGTGTGAAGATTCTCTGTCAGCACAGTGATTTAACCAATATCATCTACTACCTATTCTAGTTTTGAATAGACGGTTAATTTGTTATTAATTTTTATGGAATTGCAATTGACATTAGGGCTGTACAGTCTATTCTAAATTTGTTAACTAATAAACAGCATTTCTTGTCTTGAGCTTAGTTTAGTGAGGTTTTAATTGAAGTATACTTGTTGCTGTGGCTGTAGTTTTGACTTGAAAAACAGTTTTCCAAAAATACATGCATAGCCATTTAAAGTTACCTTGTCTTAAGCCTTTTTTTCAACTCATGCATCCCTAGTGTATGCCGTAGTGTGTGTGTGTGTGTGTGTGTGTGTGTAGACTGTCTTTAACCATGTGTTTGCATAGAGCACATGAGATTTGTTCAGTCCCCCTGAATGGCCACTGTGTACATTCTTTCCCATCAGGACAGTGTAATTAAGCCTTTCTTGTTTCTAAGAGAGTGTATTTTCTTCAAGTCGGGTTTCTCTGAACTCCAATCCCACGCCTCTAAGCAGATGCTTGCACAGAGCGCTTTCATAACTTCTAGAGTTCAGTGACTTCCTGTCCAATAATGACTGGGCAGGAACAGAGAAAGTCAATAGATAATGTTTTTTGGTATTACCTTGTTGTGTCAGGACTCACTGCAGCAAACCAGGTGCGTGCACGCTTCCTGTCCTTTCTTACCCGGGAACCCCACAGCCGAGACAACTGAGAGATTTGAGACTTGGCAAAAGCCACATTGATATTTCAGGGTGAATAACATTAGCACCTGAGGGAGAAAACTTACTCGCAGCCACGATATCATCATTGTAGCAGGCTATGACATCACATTAAATGAATAACGGCATTTTTATTTTGTACAGTATGTAAAACTCAAACAATAAAATATAGATTGCATCATGTAATGTGCTGCCATTCAGGTTGACATGCTTCGTTCATCTTGCCATTTATCCCTTTAGTCTTTTCATCCTCCCTTATATTACATTTCTAGTTCCGCTTGTTTGACCAGAAACGTCCTTGTCGCTATTTTTTGCTTTTGCACCCATGTCGATTCGGCCATTGTCTTAACATGTAGCCGAAACTGTGCTGCAGATGACTTCAGCCTCCAAACGCAGTACACATGATGCGAGTGGGCTGAGCTGCTGTCGACTTGAAGGCGATGTGCGCAGGAAGAGAGCGGAGATATGGAGGTGGTCCCTGGCTTCATGAGATGTCCAAAACGGGCACGAAGCCAGATCTGTGACGCGGGTCTCTCTCTCAGCTTCCGCTCCGCGCTTATTGTCAACGCAGGCTATTTGTTGATACTGACTGTTATGAAATTTACTGTGAATTCTGGACAGACGACAGTATATTGAAAAAAAAATATTATTCCGGTTTTGTTTTATTCACAATGATCTTCAAGGATATGACTATTGGATCACTAGTTGGTTTGTGATAAAAATGAAGAATAATCGTTATAACGACTGAGCCTGTTGTTGGGCCAAGCGAGCGTCTTGGTTGCATAACAAGGTTTCTGAAGTCACTGTTTGTTATCTGAGTTTGCCTTAAGGATTTTCAGCTTTTAACCACATCATCATTCTCATCATGTGAGAAGGCTTTTGATTAACAGCATATGACCCACAAGCGTGACATTCTTATATAGTGGCAAAAAGAGAAGTGAAATCCTTATAAAAAGGCTTCACTCAGAGTAATATTTTCATCATGTTATTGTTTTTTATCTTATACTCAGAGGAAGCGTGTGTTGCAGGCCTTTGTTTGAACTGAAATATTAAAATGATGTCACTTCATTTGTATAATCTACTATAAGAAATACATAGGCTGTATATTTTATGGACATTTTGACCAGTTGTTTCATGGATGTGTAATGATAATAATCTCTTCTCTTTTTGACTCACTCTTTCTTGGAGACGGTCTGAGTTTTGTAACCTACTTTCTCCAGAGTTGGCAGATTATGAAAGTTACCGCGGCAGATTAAGCGCCTAATCCTTAAGGCTGTAGCTTCTCTGCCGAGACACTTTACTGTACCTGTCTGCTTTGCCAGATATTTCCTATGTGTTGGACACTGCACACATGTGCTTTGTGCTGTCCGAATGTTTGTAGTGCAGAGAAGCTTTTAATCAATTCATCTTTTACGGTTTCACAATGACAGTGTCCTACCTGAAACATTTCTTGTGAATGTTTCCAAAAAATCCAAAGATGCGGTAAAGCAACTGCAGCCAGTAGAAAAAAAGAATAAAACGGCTTGATATGAATATTATAGACTCAAGAACACACTTCGCAACGGATTCTTGACATACAGTCTTTTCAGTGGTATTGGAGGCCTTTATTATATGAATATCCTTATTGTTGCCACTGTCATTTCTTTTTTGTGAAATTTAAACACATTAAAGCTATTTGTATTTTTGTTTTTTGTGGTCTGCATGCAAAGCACAGCCAGTGCATGAAGATGAGGAAACACTGTACCCTTGTACGTAACCCCAGCAGCTGGCTTAATTTAGCGTAGTCACCTGACAGAGACATGCTAATGTCCTGTGTCTGTGCGCAGCTTGCTCCCAGGAGCACAGCTGTGTTTGCACAAACAGAAGTGATGCGCCGTCCACAGAGAACACAGCTTTTAATTCTATTTTTGTTGTTTTATTTGTTGTGTAGCTCTATGCCAGTATATAGAGGCTACTAAATTCTGTGATGGGGCCAGAGGGAAACTGGCGAGGGAAAATGAAGGTAACCCTGGCATCACACACACCTCCCTTAAACCTGGGCACAGCTTCAACCCTTTAACCTTTGACCTTCATTTGCTCCTACACCTTGGTTAATCTGGCATTTCACTTTTTTTCTGAGCAGGTTTGGAGACTTACCTGTTGTTTTTGCACATCTTGTTATCATAGTTTCTCTTTTTACCCTCCTCCTTTTGAGCAGCTCCTTCAGCAGCAAAATGAACAATGAGCCGATGTTTGACAATCACTGCTTCTGTTTCTCACACACTCAGCCGGCGCTGCCTTTTCTGGCGATGCTTGGTTGATGTGGCCTCTACCCCTTCACTACTTTGAATTACTTTTAGTACTGCTCCTGTGTGCATCACTTCTGCTTAACTCTGGGTTCAAATCTACTCAAGTTGTGCTTAATTGTGTACTGGTTATTTAAGCATTTTGTATTGATAATAAAGCTGACCAAAAGCATCAGAATCTTAACATGTAAAGTATTATCCAATTTCCATAATGCACACGACAGCTTTATATGATTCAATACAACCTTTCCCTAAACAAAACGCTGACTTGCTTTCCTTCTGGAGTTTGCCTGGCAACTTAAGCCTGCTGCTTCTGATCACAATATTGTCTAATCAAATAGAAATATGCCTGTTAACTGTTCTTTTTGTTTTGTTTTTTCCGCCGTGTGATTTTTTTTAGGTGAGAATTTTGAGCAGAGTCCACTGCGACGAACCTTCAAATCCAAAGTTCTAGCACATTATCCAGACAATGTGGAGTGGAATCCATTTGACCAGGATGCAGTGGGGATGGTATGAGTTCTTTTACATTATTATTTTGATATTTGACATTGACAATGGTGGTGTTGTTCACCTTTTACTGAAGCATTCTTGTTCTTGCTCTCATAGCTCTGTATGCCAAAAGGCCTGGCGTTCAGAACACAGGTGGACAATCGTGAGCCCCAGTTTCACTCTTTCATCATCACCAGGGAGGACGGCTCTCGGACCTATGGCTTTGCTCTCACCTTCTTTGAGGAGGTGACGAGTAAGCAGATCTGCAGTGCAATGCAGACTCTTTACCACATGCACAATGCAGAGCAGTATGACATCTTGCACACCCCCACGTCCCCTAAATCTCCTAAAAGACTGGAGGAGCTGCGACCGCGGCCCATTCTTCAGGCCGCCCCTGCCATCTCCCGCCTGCAGCGCTTCAACTCCTACGACATCAGCCGTGACACACTGTTTGTCTCCAAATGCATCTGTCTAATAACTCCCATGGCTTTTGCTCAGGCCTGTAGGAAAGTGCTGGAGCAGCTTTACCAGGCCGTGTCCTCTCCTCAGCCTCCTCCTCTGCCTCTAGAAAGCTACGTCTTCAACATCCTGTACGAGGTGCCCCTGCCTCCTTCTGGACGCTCCCTTAAGTTTTCAGGTGTCTATGGGCCGGTGGTGTGTCAGCGGCCAAGCACCTGTGAGCTGCCCCTCTTTGACTTTGCCATTGGTGAGATGTTTGAGCTCCTGGGAGTAGAGAACGTACTCCAGCTCTTCACGTGTGCACTGCTGGAGATGCAGATACTGCTTTACTCACAGCGTAAGTACTGACCTGCCCTGCCCGTTTGTGCTTTTGTGTTTCCTCAATGTAACGCCTTGTACATTCAAAGATTCAACAAAACCAGCTGAACTAGTGCCAAGCCTTTTTCATGATGGTTAAATTTGTGTCCAGAAAAGTGCACGGTCATGCCCAGTTTCTGCTCTCTCTTTATACTTCCTGTATAGAAGTATTAAAAGCATAGCTCGAGGTTTTTTGCACAACAGATGTCTTCTGTGCTTGTCGGAGCTATTATGCCACATATTGCATAACCTTGAGTGTTTTTTTTTTTTTTTTTCAAGTGATGAATAGAAGTGTTGCTTCAGTTACTGATCATATGAGAATATGTGGAAACAAAATGGGCTTTGTTTGTCTGTTTTTGCTGTTTCACTTTTCATGCCGTAGAGAGAGCATCATTTTTTACGCAGTCACTGAAACTCACAGCCTACAGAATTAGATATTGTCATGACAATGTTAGGATTTGTTGAATTTTATAGAACCAGTTAGAAGTACTTTCAAATAATTGTACTGTGAAAAAAGTACTCAAAAAATATCTTCTTATAAATTCACAATTAGATATGGTTACGGTTACAGTAATGACTCATTCACTTTCAGTTATCTATTGATGAGGACCACATGTCGGCGCAAATCTAGTAAGAAAAAGCACCGTTTGAAAATGCAAAAGGATGTTTGGGTTGGTGACTTGGCATGGTAATTGGATCCATTACAATAGCCCGAAAAGGCAAGTGGTCTATTAAGCACCGGGGGCCGTGGAGAAGCCCATGTGGGGAAAGCTGTCCTGTTGCCATGCGACGTGGAGGCAGGGAGGACAGCCGTGGAGCCTGATGATTATTATTGGTTAGAAGTGACATCATGCCTCCCCCGAGAGGCTCATCACTGCGGAGCATGTGAAGGGTGTTGTGAGAGTTAAAGGCCGCTTTCTTCCTCTGAGAAGAAACGGGGGATTGTTACAGAGGGGTTTGCATTTAAACACATACAGAGCAAAAAGAAGCTGCAAAGTATCTAAATTAAGGACAAAATCCACCACATTTGAACAGATCTATTTTATTAGGTGGAATTCAGTCCGTTTTTGTCTGATTGTGCGGCTCGAGATGCGTCACTCAATGTATTCACTGCTGTGACGAGTGATATTCAAAACCCTGTGATTTTCAGGGACAGATGTCAAAATTATGTGGGAGTCGATAAGGAATAAGATCTCCCAAACCAGCAACATTTTACAAAAACATACAGAAAACTGAGGCTAGGACGTTGAGGGATTAATACATTATTAAGATAGTATAGGGAGCCGCAGGGCAGTGAGCGTCCCCCTGTGGGGCAGCACATGACCAAAAGTAGGAATAGTGTTTGCTTTGGCTCCGTGACAAGTGAGACCCAACTGTTCCTCATTATACCCAAGGTGTCGGCAGATAAATCAGGAATGCAGATGTGGAGAGCTGGGGACGTTTACCTCATATACCATTCACGACAAAGGAATCTAACAAGCGCATGACTGGGGAGGTGCTTTGTGGAGACTTGTCAGAAGATAATTAAAAGATCATACAACCTTCCTGTGAGAATGCTTCAACCTATTCTTTTTAGGTCGTAGCTGTAAAACGTGACACAAAATGAAATACCATGGAGTTCAGTCAAATCTGTCTTATTGCTACAGTTGACAGCTTGTATTATGGGTTGGTAATTCTTAGTTAAATTCACTCAGGTACATGTACAATTTGTTTTAACTGTACTTCTTTGAGTAGTATTCTAGAGTTTCAATGCCCTAAAAAATGTCTTCCCACTGTGAGCAAATCTATCGGAGAGACACAAGCTTTGTTTTAAAGAGGCGGTATTATGCTTTTTTCAATCACACAGCACCAGTCTATAGCACACTACAATGATGACGAAACCTTCTGTTGGTCTGTAAATGCAGTATATTAAAATAACTGCCTTGTATAAAATTGATCTCTCAAAATGGCTGTAGCAAATGTCTTGAAATTGGTTACTCGGCTGGTGACGAAAGCTCGGAGGCGTCTCCAGGAGGTGGGGGCGTTCCGAGGAGGACTCAGGCAAACCTATCCCTAAGATGGCTGCCACATGATGCAACATGATGTAAAGCTTGAAAAAGTTGATTTTGCATAATACCCCCCCTTAACATATTATCAGAATCAGATAACAACATATTATAATAAAAAGAAAGTTTGTGTGTTTTTCGACTGTTAAGAATTATTTCTTTTATCTTTAATATGATGAATACTTTGGTGAAATAGTCATCCCACTACACTGGGCATAATGACCTCTAACTTTCCTCACTTCTTTTCCCCTTGTTTTGTTATTTACAGGGCAAGTTTTCTTCACATACCCTGGCATGTCTCAAACAGAGCGTTTATGTGTGTTTTAAACAGATTACCAGAGACTGATGTCGGTGGCAGAAAGCATCACAGCCTTAATGTTCCCCTTCCAGTGGCAGCACGTTTATGTCCCCATTTTGCCCGCCTCGCTCCTTCATTTTTTGGATGCACCTGTGCCATATCTGATGGGCCTTCACTCCAATGGCCAGGATGACCGCACAAAACTAGAGCTGCCTCAGGAGGTATATGCCAAGTTCTGTTCAATCTCCCCATTATTGTACAGTGCTTCTCCTTTGGAAGTAGATACAGTTAATTCATGCCATATGATACGATTTGGAAATGGTCTTGCCTAATTTTCATGATTATAATTAGTTGTACTTTGCTATGCGTGCCATTTTATATATATATTTTTTTTATCTCTCTCTTCTACAGGCAAATTTATGTTTTGTGGACATTGACAACCACTTCATTGAACTACCGGAGGAGCTACCTCAGTTTCCCAACAAACTTGAGTTTATCCAGGAGATCTCCGAGGTTCTAATGTCGTTTGGCATTTCTCCAGAAGGACGTCCACACTCCAGTGACAGCCAGCCCATATACAGGAGTTTTCGCTCGGTTGATATGGTTACAGACAAGCGCAACGGCAACTTGGCATCACCTCTCAACTCCTACCTGCTGAGAGAAAATGAAACTATCGCCAGACTTCAGGCGCTGGTGAAGAGAACAGGAGTCAGCCTGGAGAAGGTGAGAAATGGCATGATCTCACACACTGTGCTAATAGTTCATCAGCTGCTCCTGTGGATGTCACTAGACTCTTATGAACATAAAGACAGGCACTACACGTATCGTCAGCATTGTAGCATAATGTCATTTTTTAATCTTTTTATTGTACTTTCCAAACACTGCTACATATATGTGGAGACTCGTTTCAGCCAAAAAGACCATCCGTTTCAGTCATATTTAGTAAAAAAAAAATTTAGGCTATTTTCACTAAAACATTGAAGGTAGAAAATGTAGAATTGTTGCTGATTATTACTTAAGCATTGCCTATCGTTGTCCCCAGATGTGGTCAAATGAAGTACTGATGTTATATTATCAATAGTAATGTAGTTATCAGCTATTCTCCGGTCTGGTTTTATTTTGTGAGCAGACAACACGGGAGTCGTGCGCAATTACGCACGAGCACACGAGAGACAGAACTGTTTCTGTAGAGACAGAGAAAGAGAAAGAGAGAGATAAACTGTCCCCTCTCGGTTTCAGGGGAGGAAATGGCTACTTGTTGTGGAGCTTGGGCTGGTCTCTAATCGGGCAGAAAGCGCAAATGTGTGATACGTGCCTTTGCCCAATTTGTAGTGGTTATACGGTAATTCTGCAGGGTTTCAAGTGGTTATACGGCGTATACCTGCGTATCACGTAGATTACACCACATCTAAAAACATGTACAATAGGCCAGGATGAATGTGAGTGTGTTAGACTTGTTTACATGCATGAGACCCATGTATGTTCATTAACATGCACTGTCCCGACCAAATAAACTAGTAAAAAATCTGTGTCTGGGGGGCACAAGCATTATGGGGCATGGCCCCCTATGGCCCGCCGATGGGTATGGCTCTAATTCTGAAAAATTGTAAACATTTTGTAAATTTGGTGCAACACAAACACAAATAGCTATAATATGATTTCATTACTTGGCACATCTTTTGATAAATGACCCCTCTACAGTTTTAAAACCATACTACAAAAATAATAGTATAGGGTTCTCAGTGCTTTTTGATTAAACAATTTGTAATGGGAAGAACCCCCAAAAACAACAAGCAAAGAGGCTTAGAGGCTTATTAACAGTATGTCTCACGGTCAGGTCAGCGTCTCCCTGTCATAGACTCTTTCCCTGTTCATCCCCCGCTCTGAGAGTCCACCATGTCGGACTTTTTAGGCTATGCACATTTCTCTCTCCCTGTGCAGCAGCTCGTGAACATCTTTGGGCAAAGGCAGTGACGGGTGCGGGCTGGTAACAAGCAATCTGTACTTTACTACAAAGTGCTGAACTCCGTGGAAAAGACCCCGCGTATTTTTCGATGTTCGCTTTTACTGCTGAAGGCTTGAACAAGACTGAAAAGTGGCCCACAGCACTGACCGAGCCCCGCGCTCTCCTGTTTATTCAAAACATGGTCCAAAAACAGTGGACTGTATGTCTAGTAATTGTGCCCCCTCGTGGATTTCATATGCCCTGACGTCTGGCGACAGGACTGATTAGAGCCCAAATCTAATGTTAGTGAGAGAATGCTGTGTGACTTAAAAACATAAATAAAAAAGATACAAAGTGGGCAAATGATTCTGCTACTTATCCACATTTGCACGTGCTACTTGTTTTGCACATGAACAAACGCTTGGTAATTGAGCCTCTTAATGGGCATTCTACATACCCTAGGTTTGAAACTTTTATGCTAAGAAGCCGTATATTTACTGACCACTGGTCTGTTTGCATCTATTGGAATCATATGTTTAACTAAATACATGTCAAGCACACTGGAAAGACGTTGTATTGTTGTTGCAGTAACTCTTTATAACCACTAGATAGAGCTATACTGTTAACATAACAATGGAGTAGTTCAGTCAGAGTTGGCGCTTTACCAATGGCTTCTTTAACCTTTCCTCAAAATGGCATAAAAGAATAGTTGAAACTATCCGTGTGAGACCTTGTAAAGTAGCCACTATTTGCTTTCCAGACTAGATCTCTTCTGCTTTCAACTGTTGCCATTCCTCTGTATTTTGACCTCATTTATTATCATGTGGACTGCAGGGGGAGTGGGGGACTTATCAGTGTTTTAACCCCATAGTGTTGGCATCTGTACAATTGACCTACTGACTTTCTAAAATTAGATTTAGGCAGTTGGCTTTCCGCCGGTCATAAATCACAGCCGATAGCCTTGACTTCCGTTCCCATGCCCTTGTAATGTCAAGCAGCCACTTCAAGTTACATTATAAACGATTCACAATGAACTACTGTATGCTACTCTATGCCTTTGTATACATTTTCTGCTGTATCCTTTGTCATATGATTTGTCTTCTTCTTCTTTCAGTTGGAGGTCAGAGAGGATGCCAGTGGGGTCAGAGATGCGCGGGCTCAGTGTGATGAGGAGGAGCTGAAGATGCATCAGCTCAACATCCACGTTCGTGAAGTCTTCGCCAACCGCTTCACTCAGATGTTTGCCGACTACGAGGTGTTTGTCATCCAGCCAAGTCAGGACAAGGAATCCTGGTTCACCAACCGGGATCAGATGCAGAACTTTGACAAGGTAAAGGAAAAGGCGTCTCTGTAAGCAGGGTTTCAGCCAGTCCTGGTGTGTAGTGGCTTCAAGAAGTATCCACACCCTCTTTATTTATTTTATTATGTAGAAGTCTGTTACTTAAATGTATTTAATATGTACTGTATATATTTTTATTCTTCAAATCCACACACGGGTTTCTGATGAGGCTGTACCTTTCATAGACATTGAAATTTACCCAGTGTCAATTTTTATATTTATTCATAACGGCTCAACCCCATTATAAACTTATAAAATTTGTGTGTCCAGGCCTCCTTCCTTTCTGACCAGCCAGAGCCATACCTGCCCTTTTTGTCCCGATTCCTGGAGACGCAGATGTTCGCGTCATTCATTGACATCAAAATCCTGTGTCATGACGATGAGGAGAAGGAGCACACGCTGAGGGTTTTTGACTCACGGGTCGATAAGATTCGCATGCTAAATGTACGCACGCCCACTCTACGCACCTCCATGTACCAGAAATGCACCAACATTGAAGAAGCAGGTAATTCATCTTCTTTACAGCTTTCATTTTGTAGCGTGTAATTACACGTATTGTTTTTTTAACTTGAAAATAAAACAAACACTGTCTTTTAAGAGTTAACTAGCCATTTGGTTCCTGTCCTGTTTGCAGACAACCTACTGACAAAGAGATTTGAAAAAGCTGATTTTGTTGCTCCTGGACCTCATGCTATTGGGCCTGATAATCACTACATTAGTAATATTTCCTTCTGCTCTACATCCCGCGTGGTGTTGGATTCTTCCAATGTGTGTGCAATATATCAGGATTACACTCCAGTAGTAATTTGTTTAATCTAAAGACGTTTTGAAGTCATTTGTTCCATTAAATCTATGCAGCTGGTGTTTATATGCAGTTGTTCATTTGAAAGTCTTGTTTCCTGTTGGTTTGGATCAACAACAAACAATTTTTCAAGTCACTTCTAAATTCTGTTTTGCAGCTTAAAATTTTAACTGAACCAGATCCTCCTTTATTATGTGCCTAATCTTGTCCATTGCACACACATCAGCTCTCATTAAAACGGTTTAATCCATACTTGAAATTGACGATTTCTTTTCATTTCTCACATTATGCATGTTTTTGTCCTTACTTGGAGTTATTGATGCGTCCGACTTAGACTGGAGATTGTGTGGGTGGGTTGTTATTCTCTACTCTCTGACAAACGCTGTCTAGGCTTCATCCATGAGCCTTTATTTGACAAGAAAAAAGACATTCTCAGAGCCTTTTGTCTGTCACTCTTGTCTGTTCAGTGGGCGTTCGAGAGGCCTTCCACTGATTTGCTTCCTCTGTAATCACTAAAAGTGATTTTCAGCCCATCTAAATGTTCAGCATTTTAGATGCCGTTTCTTGTTGGTGCTTAATTCAATGTAACACGTTCATCACGCCTCTGTGTTTGTGTCCATTTTAGAAAAAGCTATTGAAATGAGAGTGCATAAGATTGACCACACCGCGCTGCACCCTCATCTCCTCGACATGAAGATTGGACAGGGTCGCTATGAGCAGGGCTTCTTCCCTCGGCTCCAGTCTGACGTGCTCTCCACTGGGCCCACCACTAACAAGTAAATAAAGTATTATACAACTCGGGGAAATTAGACATACAATTTTGTTTATTTTAGCCGTTTCACATGAGAATTGGTTTACTATTTTGTTTACTTTGATTTGATGCAGGTGGACCAAAAGGAGCGCCCCTGCCCAGTGGAGGAGAAGAGATCGACAGAAGCAACACGCCGAGCATCTTTATCTAGACAATGACCAAAGAGAGGTAACTCCAGGCGTCCTTTGACTCTCAACGGAAAGCGCATGATGTCTTATCTCGTTTCGCTTGATTTCTTCCCTTTCCTTTCTTCGAACTTCCCTTTGTTTTGATTTGCATGTATCTTTTATTTGTTTTAGTCTATAAACTCTTCTCTCTGTCATTTCTCACTCACATTTTGTCTTTTCTTTTGCTTCTTCTTGCACTGGCACGCGCTCGCTCTCAGCATGTAGAGTGTTTGTTTCCGGAGCTGCAGCTCTTGCTGTTTCTCGACTACTACTGGCTCTCTCAATCCTTCAAGCCCTGTTTAAAGTCGGTCTCTGTGGATGTGGTATGTGTCTTATCTTCAAGGCCATAGCTTTCCCACTGGGGGGGAAAACACAGTCTCCCAATGTAGACTTTTTATGAGCTTCCAATTTAGGCTTTCCAGGGTTTTGAAAGATGTGAACTTTTGCATTTATCTTTTTTTTCAAGCAAACAAATTACTATGAATCACTATGTTCTATCAATGATGATTATTTAAATTTTTTTTTTTTTAGAAATATATTCAAGAAGCTAGAAATTTGGGCACGACTATCAGACAACCCAAACTGTCCAACTTGTCGCCTTCAGTCATCGCTCAGACAAACTGGAAATTTGTTGAGGGGTTACTAAAGGAGTGCAGGAACAAGGTGTGTGAATTATATTTAGGTTTATTAGAATTTGTTTTGTTTTTGACTTGTTTTTTAACCGTCCTACAGACCAAGCGTATGTTAGTAGAGAAGATGGGGCGAGAGGCTGTGGAGTTGGGTCACGGAGAGGTCAGTATCACGGGTGTGGAGGAGAACACCTTGATTGCTAGTCTCTGCGACTTGTTGGAGAGAATCTGGAGTCACGGGCTGCAGGTCAAACAGGTGGGAACATGCTGCATTTAATGACGGCATTGTTTGGTTATTCATTGACAAGTATAGAATTGAATGGCTGCTTTTCTTACCTATTTCAGGGCAAGTCTGCTTTGTGGTCGCACCTGCTGCACTACCAGGAGAGCAAAGAGAAGAGTGCGACTCCCGGAGGTTTAGGGCCTTCGGGTTTGATCCACGACACGGAGAGACGTAAATCTGACGGAGGTGTATCAGCCATGCCCCCTCTTAAAATATCCCTCATTCAGGACATGAGGTGAGTCAGTGTTGAGAGAAGGACATTGATACTGTATGTGGAAAATAATCTAATTGAAACGCTTCTGACAAATTGTGATGGAACTTTTTCTTCACGTTGTTGCCGCCTTGTCGTCACTTTTAGGTTTTTCTTTTTTATGATGTTTTTGTCACATTTTTGCTGCTCCTTTGTGGCTTTTTTGTTGATTATTCATCTTCGTTGTAGTCACTTTTTTATCGCTATTTTGACGCTTTTATCTGGGTGCCAAACTGGAGAAAATGTGCTTGGTTCAGGTGGGAGTCAAGATGTTAAACTAATAACAATAAGATTGCACTTCAGAACATGTTTGTAAAGATCTACAGTAAACTACAGTGTTAGCAGGTTTGTGACCCCTCAAATGACGATTTCAGTTTGACTAGGATGAATTTGGTTCTAGTGTTTTCTTCATCTTAATGGTTGGAGTAAGATTGCCCCCTTGTGGGAATTAATGTTTGTCCATAATTGAAAAAATGTCTATCCAATTTGCTTCTTTAAAACTCTGAGCACTACATCATCAGAATTAAATATTATGTACACACAAATCAAATACAAAAAAGCCTAAAATGCTTAATATTCTCGTGTTAAAATTCTGCAAACAAAAGTGTAATTTATTGTAATCCACCAGTAGAACAAGATTCAGGAACCTCCATGTTCGACTGCTTTGAAACCCTATTACTTACGCCACAGATATCGGGGCTTGTTGTGTATGAAGTAGGAGGGGGTGATCCAGTGTAACAGTGCATTATTTCTAGCCTAATTCCTCTCCCCCCGCAAGTCTCACTGCAAACGAGTAGGGGGTCTGCGAGGTCAGAAAACCCACAACTGTTCTCTGATTGGCTGTTTCAAAATATCTGACGCTATGATGCTAAACATTCAAATCTTAACGTATTTGCGAGTCAAGCTCACATTTCAGCATTTATTTCATTTCGAATAGTTATCCTTTTCATGACATGCAGTGCTAATTCATCATAGTATCGTGTTTTTGTGGGGTTGCCTCTGTTGCCATAGAGATAGCAAGCGGAGGAAAGTAGGTTACCTAAATGTGAGGGTGGAGGGGGGTGGAGGAGGTGATGACATGAAGAAGTGTCCGTGGAGCAGACAAGGCTCATGGCACTGGTGGAGTGGAAGGAGATGTGTCTGGACAAGGGAGGCGCGGTAGTGGCTCCCAGCAATGACATGGGACTGACTCACGCTGTGCTGCTGGAAAAAATGCCACCACATAACAGACATTTACATTGTTGAACGGTATTGTTTGCTCGTTTTTGATGCTAGTACATACTAATACAGTAGTTAATTGTGTTATGTTTTCTTTTCCTTTTTATAGGCACATCCAGAACATGGGTGAAATCAAGACCGATGTGGGGAAGGCTCGTGCCTGGGTTCGCCTCTCAATGGAGAAAAAGTTACTCTCCAGACACCTGAAACAACTGCTCTCTGAACACGAGCTCTCAAAGTACGGCCAATTTGTGTTCACTTCTCATTCTACACATTCTACAGTTTCCTCTTCTGTTTTGTGTTGTTATGAAATGGCCATCACATCACACGCCATCTGTTTCTCCGAGCTACTTTGAAATAGCAAAACAGCTTAATGCATTTCACTTCTAGATAAATAATTGACAAGCTTTATTAATAATTGATGTGTCTGCAGAAATGGGTCATTGGGCTGCTGTCTGCTTTCGTGACCTTAACATGTTTTTCCTTTATGTCGTCTCATTGCTTCATAAAATATTATTGTATGTGACTCACTCTTTACACGAGCCTGTAACATCTTTATAACAATAATGTGTTTTTTATTGTCTTACAGAAAGTTATACAAACGTTATGCCTTCCTCCGTTGTGATGATGAGAAAGAGCAGTTTCTCTATCACCTTCTCTCTTTTAATGCAGTGGACTACTTCTGTTTCACCAACGTCTTTACTACTATCAGTAAGAGCCATGTTAGCCTAAAAATAATTCAATATAACAAATCTAGACTATTTGGGTGCATTTAGTTACTATATTTTTCTCTTCAGTGATCCCGTACCATGTGGTGGTTGTCTCCAGTAAGAAGCTGAGTGGGTCCATGTTCACAGCTAACCCCTGGGTGTGTGTTTCTGGCGAACTGGCAGAGACTGGAGTTTTGCAGATCCCCAGGAATACTTTGGAAATAACATTTGAGGTTAGTTACAATTTTTACATTCATAACAATGCTATTTTTATGTTTCAAACAGATGTGCCGATGCCTTTGTTTAGTAGTTGACAAGCATACTTTTCACACCCTGGGCCCGATCCGAGTATAGTTAACACAAAATTAAACATGTTAATTTTCTAACCGGATAAGAAGGGGTAATATATTGCAAGGCGTAATAACAGCTTAGGAGCACTTCGATGACTGTGCAGTAATATCTTCAGAATTCTTTAGCTAAATGCTAACAACATCTTTTTGCGTAACTGAGGGCATGCTCAAAGATCAGACTGGTACGCATCACCTCGAATTAGCCAAGGTAAGAACATATCTCAGTATGGAAAAACGGTGGTCTGTTCCTTTCACATTGCGCACAGCCTTGTGCATCTTATTAAGCGCTCGCAGGACAAACAACACGCTAATTTTCCCACTGTGAGTTAAATACCGTCCAGTTCCTGAATATATAACGAAGGTCAGGCTCTAGTGCCAGTATTAAAGAGCAAGAGCGAACTCCACTCCGTAGAAACATGATCAAAACACCAGCACGTGCGCCCCCATACAGCCCACAGTAGCGGAAAATATTGCAGTCTAGTACGGTCTGTAGGGGGTAAAGATAGGAGAGAGAGTTCTGCTGTTCCCCTGTCCAGCCACTGACTGCCAGGTATGAAGCTGAAGATTGCACAGAGCGCTTCCCGCTTGCGCAAAAGTCTACAGTCTAGAAACACAAGATCGAGTACCAGCTAAAGTACCACCACTGAGAGAACCACTTCATTGGTACTGTGTCTCTCAATCTGTGGTACTCGATGTCCTCTGCAGCTCTAGGCTCTGTTTAATTTTGTCGCACAGCTTTTGGGTTAGACCTTGTTAAAAATAAATAAAATAAGCAAAACTGTATTATTTTAATAGTTTCCTATGGGGTACTTGGTTTGAAAAGATTTGATTTGATTTTTTTTCAGTGTCAGAATCTGGGAAAACTGACCACAGTGCAGATGGGTCACGACAACTCGGGGCTTTATGCTAAGTGGCTTGTCGAGTGGGTTTTGGTCCGCAACGAAATCACCGGACACACTTACAAGTAACCATACAATTATTTTCTAAACTTTTTTTTTTTACCCCACATGCTGTGACCTTGTTCAAAAAGTGTTGTTTTTTACAGATTTCCTTGTGGCCGGTGGTTGGGTAAAGGTGTGGACGATGGCAGTCTGGAGAGGATTCTCGTTGGAGAGCTTATGACACCCAGCACTGAGAACGATGACAGGTTGTGCCGCACTCCACCAATGCAACAGTCACCAGGCATGATGAGGAGGTTCGTCACCATCTCGCCAAACAGTAAACCAAGTAAGTGACCTCTTCAACTGTACATTGCAATTAGCAGGTCTACATTTTTTTTGCACGTCATTCCACTATTATAGATCATTACAAATTCCTGTTACTGTATTTCCATCAGAAACGCTTGTAAACCTAAAGTATAATGGAAAAACAAAATGGAAATGGGCTTATCTAATAGTTTATAATAGTAATAGTTTATAATAGTAATAGTATATAATAGTAATATAGTGTGGCATCTTGGTGGACCTGTACACAAGTCACTACATGCTTTGTCTCATCTTTTCTACTTTGTTCTTATCCAGAGCTAAATACAGGGCAGATCCAAGAAGGAGTCGGGGAAGCCATCAATGGGATTGTGAAGCATTTCCACAAGCCGGAAAAGGAGGTGAGAGGCAGCAGTCTAGACAGGCTGCAACATGCAACTCCATTATTCATCAGCAGCATGAATTCTTTGTGAGACCTTGGTGGTCTCCCAATTCAAGAGGCAATCTTCAATCGTTATAAAAAAATTCAAATAGGCTTAATTTGACATTTTGGATTTATTTATTGCATTTCTGACTACTTTGTCCCATTATTAATGTAATAAACACTTAGTTCAACAATAAATAACACTTACAATTTTGTTTTCTTATGGTTTGTTAACAGAGGGGCAGTCTGACTCTCCTTCTCTGTGGAGAATATGGTCTAGTCTGGGCCCTGGAGCAAGTTTTTCAGCATGGATTCAAATCACCGCGCCTATTTAAAAATATCTTCATCTGGGATTTCTTAGGTAAATAAATGCTTTGTTGTCAAATTCTATGAAAGATGCAAGAACTCCAATGTCTATTTCTTTACTCATAGAAAAATCCCAAGTATATTTTGAAAGCGCTGAACAGAGGGAAGTGAATCCAGATGAAAACTGGCAGAGCAGAGTACGCCACTTCTGTCGTTTTATGCGGGCCATCAACAGCACCTCCAGGAATATTGGCAAAGACGGGAAGTTTCAGATGCTGGTCTGTCTCGGTGCCAGGTATGATTTGTTTTTTACATTATGCCTTTTTCCAACAATTTTGTGATAAAAGATTTTTAACGCCACACTGCATTATATTTCACACAATTAATAGATTACAATACAAGTGTTTACGTCATTGTGGGTATTTTTGTTGGTGACAAAAATACCGACAAAAACAGCTGTTTTCTATGTTGTATCACTGTTCATTCATAAAGACGGAGTTCAGTATTCCTAATGCTCAATACAAAAGTGGCTTATTGAATAAAACATGCCATTCTTTATCTGAGCTACATCCTGGCCTGCAGGAAACATGATCTCCCCTGAGAGGATTGTCAAAGCATTTGATATTTTAATGGTTTACTCCATTGACAGCATGTGGCACCAGGGCATTGACTAAATACTGACTGAAGGTTGATGCACTGTTGCCTAATAAACCACAAGGGGGTGTCAAATATTTACAATTTACACTCCACCAATTACTGTTGAGTTCAAAACTACATCACATTTTCAAATTGTTTACTACAAATGGTCCAACCACCAGCAAGACATTGCATTCTTACAAAAGAGTTAGACAGTCGAGGCATTTTGCGTGACATTGCTTGTTCAAGGACACGAAAGAAGTTGGTATCAGGAATTCGACCTCAAACATTTTCTTTAGTTTGAATGATCAGCTCCACTGCCAGATATACATCTACAAATAAATACCACATCATCTAGTGTGTATTTGGAGGATGAACACAGACAAAGTAAATTAAATTGTTCCTTTACAGGGATCATTTGCTGCATCACTGGATTGCTTTGCTGGCTGACTGTCCCATCACTGCTCAGATGTATGAGGACACTGCACTGATCAAGGATCGGACATTGGTAAACTCTCTTATCAGAGTGCTACAGACTTTGCAGGAGTTTAATATCACCTTGGAGGCATCTCTCATCAAAGGAGTGGGCATCTAAACCAAACCAACTTGCCATAAGTTGCATCAGGAGCATACAAGGATAAAATGAAACTTTTTATGCAGGATCAGACTTGAACAAAGGACTATTCTGGCTTATATTAAAGCTACTGTTACATTTGCCATATAATAAGTGCAATGAGCCTTTCAAGATATGTTGATATTTCTATCTTGAATGATGTTGCCATTAGATGTTATAATATGTTTTCTATTATGACCATTTTCACATTACTGACAACAACCTACTAGTGCTATAATGTTGAAAACTAAACTATTTTCTTTATTATTGTGAACAGCTGATAATGGTTATATTTAATGGGAAGGGAGGATCAAATGGTTTATATTTTTCAGACAAAACAGTGTTATTTTGTTAAATCAGTCAAGTTGCTTGCGCTGTTATTAACTCAGATTCCAATGTCATATTGCAGAGCGTAAAGCAAGTGATGCAGAAGTATGCTTTATAAGTATGTATATGACAGGGACTTTGTGGTAAAAAGCATCCACTTAGATTCATAGAAATAAAAGTTAATATTTTATGTCTGAGCAAATGCCAATATTTGATAATTTGCAGTGAATGAAGTTCATTGCATGACTAAGAGATTGTGGACCATATCCATATCTGTTTAAAGGGGAAATTCGTACTTGCTGGTTTGTCACCTGACCCACATTTTCATGGATCACACTGACAGCCTTCTTGTAAATATCTGGCCATATTTTTTCCTTGTGTTGCAATGATCCCTTGCAGTGCATCTACCCTAAAAAGAAAATATTGAGCTTCATCAACATAGTTTCTTGCTATGCAAAATCGATAGGACAAAATCAGATGAAGGGTTGTTTTAATGAACTGTACTGTACATAACAAGATATTGGTATGTGAAGGACTTCCTTTCTGTGCCAACAATGTTTGGAATGATGGTGTTGTACTCATCTGTGTACAGTAAACAAGCATCTCTGGAAGATTTATATTTTTGTTTTAAAAACTGATGTACATTTTATTGCCGTGTAATGTAGTGTTTACTAAGTGTACAGTGTAAAAACATATTAAAATAAAGTAAAATAAAGCATCTAAAACTGGATAACTGTCATGACTTCATGCAAAATATTTACATAAATGGTAATCACACAAATAAATCTTAGATGTGTGATCTTTTTCAGCTGATAAAAAACGTAAACAAACTCGTTCGCGCCATGTCACCCAGCGTTTTTTCTTTGAAGGCTTGGCGCAAACCAGTTATGGGAGTTGGAGTTTGAAAAGAGCCGTGGTTCGCCCGTTTGGTTGAACCAGTCTCTCTGTTTGACTACGCTTCCCGTCATGCAACAGCGAGGAGAGGGACGTGTGGTTAACGCTGATTGGCGGAGGTGGGGTTCAAATTCGATAGCTACACTCCTTATATGGTGATTTTAGCCCGACCCCTTTCATTCGGGCTTTTTATGCAAATGTTATTCTAATGCACAGCTGTATGCAGCAGTAGTATGAGCATGCGCAGTGTGGAAAACGTATGCGGCGAAGATTCAAAGTTTTTGTTCAGTAAGTGCTCCCTTATTTGTCTTTTAACAAAAATACGCGTTTGATTTGCTTCCAGCCTGTTTGTAAATATTTGTCATGTGGTTGTGAACTGACGACTTCGTTATGTCTGTTGAGGCGAAATATACAAAGAGTAGCCGACTCGACAATGGGATAACGTGGAAGTCAATGAGAGCGTGGCGTGGTTGCGTTAGCAGCACTAGCTAAGCTAACATGCTAAAAGCTAACAACAATGAACCGTATTTGGCGCTCACCGGTGCAAAAGTTTGAATTTAAAGGGATCCGTAGGGTCTTTCCCACTTTAGCGAAATATTATAGATGCCCTTTCTAGGGTGGACATGACTATGTGCATACATGTATGAGAAGTTGCTATTAATGTTAAACAAAATTCAGGTCTGGCTTCGTAGCTTTTTGTTTCTTGACTTCAAAAAGAGCAGCAGCCCGCTTTTTGCTTCCACTTTCTAGATGCAAACGGTTGTCACTGCGAAATGCACAATAAAGCGAATTAAGTAAATTCAACCTATACAATCAACATAACGTGAATTATTTCCTTCTCGCTCAGTTGGAAAAATCGATTTTAATCGTGATAGGTTGTGAATTCTGCACGATCACAAGGTTCGTTTTATCAAATGAGCCTGAAAAGGTTTGGATAGAAAATGCGTGTAATGCTTTTTTGTTGTGTTTTGTGTGTGTTGTGCCTTGAAACATTGCAGCGTAAAATGACGTTTAATTTGTTATGCTTTAAGTGCGAGGTATTTTTGTTTTCGACGTTTTTGCTCACTTGTAGAACTTATTTTTTTTCTAAAATCACGTGTACGAGGTCACGAAAAACAACAATAGTGTTTTCTGAGATTATTTTGGAGTTTAACATATATATTCCAATGTTGTAGTGCTGGGCGCATTTGCTTGTGTTTGTGCGCGTGTTGGGACCGCCCCCTTCCATAGTAAAACTGCTTGGTGTGTGACTCTGCAGACGTACACGTTCCTTACTACAGAGGCTGTCACAATTATACATTCTCTTTTGCAGATTTACATTGTTACACCAGCACAGACAATGTTTGGCTTTCACAAGTCAAAGATATACCGGAGTAACGATGGCTGTTGCATCTGCAAGACCAAGTCTTCCAGCTCACGCTTTACAGACAGCAGTCGTTATGAGGAAACCTTTCGGCTTTGCTTTGGGTAATTCATTTATTGTAGTCTTTAAGATGTTTGAAAATGTATGTTCTAATACGCCATAAATGATGATCATTTTCTGAATTATTCTTGTCAAGGTTGTCAGAGGAGCGAGTTGGAGACATTTGCAATGCTTGTGTGTTACTGGTAAAAAGGTGGAAGAAGCTACCTCATGGATCTAAGAAGAATTGGAACCATGTAAGTATTTCTTTATATATGTCTGTGTTGTATTACAATGTAAAAATGTATATTATTTGTTTTAAATTGTTGTTTTATTGTTTTTGTGTGGTTTTGAATAGGTTGTTGATGCCAGAGCAGGGCCAGGATTCAAGATGACAAAACCCAAGAAGATGAAGAACAGTGATGGAAAGAGGAAGAGCAAGCTAAAGAAGCTTCAAAAACTAAAACGACAGAGTATGTGTTCTCCCACAGTGTTTTTATATCTATTACTGTTTATTTTTGCCTGGATGAGACTATTTTCATTCAACGAATTTGAACACAAGATTATTGATCATTTTCCTTTTATTGTCCCTTCAGATTCTGATGCCCACAGCACTACCTCCAGTGTGTCTCCTGCCCAGTCTCCCAGTTACAGCAACCAGTCAGATGATGGTTCAGACATCGAATCCAAACAGAGAAGATCGTCTCCGTCCATCTACTCCTTTCTTGAGCGCTCATACTGGAAACGGTATGTTTGGCCACCCCATGGTTACAATATTTACAGTCTGTGATCAAAGTAAGGATTAATTCTGAACATCTCTACAGGCAAAAGGTGTGCTGCGGGATTGTTTACAAAGGGCGCTTTGGAGAAGTCATCATTGATCCTCGCCTTTTTAAACCCTGCTGCAGCACCAAAAAGCAGAAGACACTGGCATCTACACAGGTGGCCACACACCTCCAAGAGTCACTTCCGCAGAAACTACCAGAAGACATGAAGGACACCTGGTGATGGCCTTAGTTGTACTCCTTTATAGGTTTATCCATGGCGTTCACCTGGATTTGTCTCCAGTGGCAGACTTTTTTTTTTTTTTTTTACTTTAATACATAGTGTAGTTACTCTGTCATTTATGTTTTTTTTTTTGTTTTTTTACAAAAAGCTGAAATGGGGAAGAAAAAAAATCTTAGGGCATTAGTGTTATTTATAGGAGGACAACATTTGTCCTTTTTGTTTATTTTTCTAGCAAATGATCTACAATTTGTAAATACATTTTTATACATATCAGTACTGTTCTATGTCTTTGTTAATTTGAAATATCTCTGCATAAAAACAATTGGTTGTTGATTTCTAATACCAGTGTTAGTCTGTAACTATTCAACCATGTTTTTGTTGTAAATGTTTCATGTGACTCAGTAGATATTATAGCACAAAAAGGGCTAAACCTGACACCAGCAAAACATTTTCTAGTGAGTTAGCTGTTAATTAACTTGTTTGTTTTTATTGTGTAGATAAGGCAGACAAATATTTTTCCATTTAAAGTTTAAACAGACATTTTAATTTGTCCAGTCATAGATGATTTGAAACCATGCATGCAGTACATTCCCCTGCCTATTTATTTTGTTTTGTACAGCTTTGTGTCAAATAGCAATGCACATTGTAAGCACAATGAATTGTAAATACAACATTTAAGCTTTTGGTACTTTGAAACTTTTTTATATCAGTAATTGCAACCACTACTTTTGTACACTTAATAGAAGGAGCTAAAAGCATTATTTTTGTACACTTAACTGTTTTTACTTTTTTTTTTCTTCAACATGCTGTCACACTATTCCATCCTACTTTCTAAAGCCATTTAGAATAGCAATACAGTATTTTAACTACTATACTGGGATTATAGGTGCTTATTTTAGCAAGTTACTAATACCTTTGGTGATTCATTTTAAGATACAATTGTTCAAACTATGCAGACATTTTGAATGTTGGGAGGTCTTGGGCTCTTTTTCCCGCCATTAAGAGCTCAAAGGGTATTTTCTTGTAAACCAAACTTATGACAAGGCTTCGCTCATTTCAGCAATAACCCCACCTACTCATGTGGCTTGTGTTAAATCATTAAGCAATGCTAAAATTGTATAGTTTTAGCTACAGTGCTTTAACTACTCAAAACTTTCAGCCTTCAAAAAAAAATTGCTTTCACTGTTTCACACCGTGCGTGAAGCTGCTTATGTATAAACTTTTATGCGGCAGGGTAATGTGCTTAAAATTGTATTGAATATTAAAAGGATGTTGCTTCCTTTTAATCTGGAATAAGCTTTTCTGTGTCCATAGGGTATTGCCATATTTTCACAAGGTACATTTTGGAAGGATGAGGTGCCTTAGAAATTGCCCTAACTTTTGGACTTTTGTAATTTATACTTATTTATTACAAGGCGTTTTTGTTTTTTTTACTGAAATGATAAACTGGTGTCAAGACTCTGAGAATTTTGTATTATTTTATTTTGTGCACTTCTGTTGAACTTGTAATGTAGATGTTTTTAATGCTGTTTATACTGTACCACAATGTAGATCTTTACTGTAATAAAGTGCCCATTAAAAAAAATGCAGTTATTACTTTATCCACCAGATGGTGCAGCAATCGCCTGTGATTCTAACCTTTACCACGAGATAGCGCAGTTAAACTATTTTTAATGCAAGTGAGCGGGGAACAACCTTTTTTTTTTTTTAAAGTGGCACACGGGATGCAAGATGAGGATGCTCAAGACATTAGCCATCGTGCGTGACAAAGAAAAGGTAATCACAGATTTTTAAAAATTTGCTTTAAATTCGCTAATCCTTCGATGCGGACAATATAATCTACTCTACATTTCATAATTTTAACTGCCTATTTGGCCATGTGTCAACATAGCCTAAAATGAGCACAAAGTAAAGCATATTCTCTGACATTTAAGTTTCCTTAAGAGGTAAAACTCAGCTGAATCTGGTGGTTAAAAGTTTTGTCTTAAGGATGTTTTGGTAACTTTTCCGTCGTTTCTCTTTACATGAATAAATAAATAAATAACATAATCATAGTAACTAACTTCCGGTCGTGAACTATTGCCTATTTACGTCGCTTCAAAGGGCTTTCTCGTACACGCGTGGACGCGCACGCACGCTCTCATTCTCGCTCTCCCTCTCAAACGCGCACACACAAACAGACACACAGCTACTTGCTCCTTTCTCTTTTCAAAAGGCCCTTGTGAAGCAGATTGACAGGCTAGAATGAAAATGAGGCGGGCGCTCGTTCGTGACTTCAGTGCGTACGCGTCCTTTTGAGAAGACCTCTAAACTTGGATCATATCACCATGGGAGCTATTTGGGCTGCAAGGGACTTTTGTTTGTTTTTGCTCTTGTTAAATAGTCGCCAAAGCGCAGCGCTTCCAGAGAATCGAGGTGGGACTGTAGTGAGTGAGTGTACTTTTCTTACTGAGGAGACTGCTACTTTACGCACGCTTTTAACGGCGCGCTCTTGTTGTTTCCCTTTGGTGACGACTTCTTTAATGTTTACATTCACAGGGATTTGTTGTTTTGAAAAGGTTACTTTTTCACCCAGCGTTACCAGCTTGTTTTACATTATGTTTGCGGTGTTGCATGCAGTTTGTGTCCTGTGGTCATAATTCATGTGCATTTCAGCAGATCCATGTGCAGATGGAAGCGATGGCTGTCACATTGATGCTATTTGTCAGACAACTCAAGGCTCATACAAATGCACGTGCAGAGCAGGTTTCAAAGGTGACGGAAAACATTGTGAAGGTAATTTCTCACTTTGGCTTTGTGCTTCATATCTGAACAATTGTGCATGTTTTTTTGTGTGGGATTTATGACTTATCTTGAATTTAAAACACTGGTTACAATTTGATTGAACTTTTTAAGTGAATCTAGTTTCATTGATGAAATATTTTCATCTCAGACATTGATGAATGTGACATGGAGCACAATGGTGGCTGTGTACATGAGTGCAACAACATACCGGGCAATTACAGATGCACTTGTTATGATGGTTTCCATTTGGCACATGATGGTCATAATTGTCTGGGTAAGACATTTTTGCAACCACTGAATAAATACTTTTGGACTAAGAGGAAAGAAATGTTCTTATGTCTTTTTTTTGTGTGTGTGTGTCTGTTTTGTAGATGTGGATGAATGTAAATTCAACAATGGTGGGTGCCAGCACACTTGTGTCAACACTATGGGCAGCTACGAATGTCGCTGCAAAGACGGATTCTTCCTCAGTGACAACCAGCACACATGTATCCATCGCTCTGTGGGTAAGAGCTTACCTCTCCTTTCTGCTTAATATTTAGTCTGATTGATGGTGTCCATAAGTATTCTTAAATTGCATAGTCAGTTGTCAAATAAACGTGTCAAAGATTGCTGGATGTCGAAATCAAATGGATTTTGTCCACTCCAAAATCCCATCAGCACCCGTATGATTTTTTTTTTTTTATATCACTGGAGATTTTGTTTTTTGTTAGTTTGACTCATTCTCTTTGGAAATTGTACTTTACCTCCAAAAGTTCCTTTCTCATTGGCCCCAAGTTATCAAGGTGGTCAATGTTTTTGGATGGTGAAAGGCGTGAGAACAATCAGTGTCTTATAGAGATGCCAGAATAATCTCTCGGTATGAGTTCTTTGTGTAGAGCCAGTCACTCACTGTAGGAGTGCAGCATTGTGTACTCCTTTCTTCCTTTTTATTTCAGAGGGCCTCAACTGTATGAATAAGGAGCATGGCTGCGCTCACATCTGCAAAGAGACACCCAAGGGAGGTGTGGCCTGTGAGTGCCGTCCAGGGTTCGAGCTGGCTAAAAACCAGAGGGGCTGCATTTGTAAGCGCTGTACAACAAACAACAGGTTTTGATGTGATATTTGAATTGGTGACATGTTATTTATTCTACAGTAACATGCATTCACGGCAATGGGGGGTGCCAGCACACCTGTGAGGACACAGAGCATGGTCCAATATGTAAGTGTCACCCCAGGTACACCCTGCAAGCCGACAAGAGATCTTGCCTCGGTAAGTAGTCAGTAAATTAGCGAAGGGAAATCTTAAACTTTGAGATGTGAATAAAAATATATCAAATTCAGCTTTTTTTTTTTTTTTTTTAAGTTTAATCTTTTATTCACATTTTTAAGGTAGAGACTAGCACTCCTCCTCCAGCGCCAGTGTGTGTGAGGTCCACTCCTATCGCTGTGCACTTGCCTCCTGATCTGTCCCGTTATCTGATGCTAAATGAATACATCCCACATGTGTCTGAAAGCTCTCGTTGTTCATCCCCGATAACATTTTCTCTATTATCTTCATCACAGAGCGAGATGAGGCCACCGCAGAGTCCGCGGACCACAATGCCACCACCTTCACTGAAGTGGATAAACGAGTAAAACGAAGACTCCTAATGGGTAAGGCTCACATTTTGTTTCCACAGGATCCAATGATATGTTATGGTTTCATTCTAATACCTGAGTAGAAAGCTGCCAGGGCCACCTGCACTGGCAGACCAACGCATTCCTGAGCGTTTTGAGCAAACTGTGAAATGACTACAGGCTCACCCGTTTGTCCCCCTCATTCTCGACTAAAATATGCATTTGTGACAGAGTGGTATATTTCACATTTTCCTTCTACTTGGGCAGGGCCAAGTGTGAACATTTTCTTGCATTGTTAGTAGGTCAGAGTTGTGATTCTGGGTCACTTAGATTTTGCTGTCGCTGTTTTTTATGCAGAGAGGTAAGACCAAATCAATTGAGGATATTGCATAACCGTGTTCTATGAATAGCAACAGCTATCTTAAAGCTCCAACATGGACTGGAGGTTTTCTCCACAGTCTTCAGCCCTGCCCTGATGGACTCCCATCAGCCCAGGGCCTATCGATAGCCTGTCTGTTCAGGGGAGTGAATTTGGTTCTCCTCGAGGTTTCTCTTCTGTCCCCTTGGGTTTTTTAATTTTTCCCTTGACGTCTGTGTGATTGCCAGTTAGTGTGCTGGTCCCAAGTCTTGAGAAGTGATGAGAGCCTCTAGGAGAACCTTTGGTGTTTGCCTGCATGCAGCACCAATAATGTAAAAGAATAAGCAGAAAGATAAGAAGATATTATTTTTGATGCAATACTGCATTATTACTTGTCCTTTCAGAGACGTGTGCTGTGAACAATGGGGGATGTGATTGCACCTGTAAAGACACTTCCACAGGTGTCCGCTGCAGTTGTCCTGTCGGATTCACATTACAGCCGGATGGAAAAACATGCAAAGGTCAGTGAGTTTGTCTGGCCTTAAATTCTTGTTCATTTATTTTCTTTCACTTTAATAAAAACGCATTGTTCTCTTATTCTCCCCGCAGATATTGATGAGTGTGAGCTCAATAATGGCGGCTGCGATCATTTTTGCAGGAACACTATTGGCAGCTTTGAGTGCAACTGTCAAAAAGGTTTCAAACTGCTTACAGATGAACGCTCCTGTCAAGGTAGAAACCTTATGAATAATTGAATGCACTGATTAAAACTTTTGAAACACTGTTCCCTGTCCCTGAGTAGTAAATGTGATGGACTTTAGTAAATATTATAAAATATGTAAAAATCTGAATCCTAGAATATAAACTGTGAGATACAGTTAACGCCAGCAGGAACACTTGCCTGCAATGTTACCTACAGTTTAAAATAAGTGGCTGCAATAATGACTGTTTAAATACTATTATGGGACTGTATGTGGGGATACTGATTTCGCATCAGTTTCATGGGTGTGAGATCATGTCATGCTTCAGTGTGTTGCAGCATCAGGTGTGGGAAATCCCTCCTAATGAAGGTTGTGCCTAACTGCCTTGCTATTATGTCATCCACTAATGTTGATTACAGATATAGATGAGTGCTTTTTCGAGAGGACATGTGATCACACGTGTGTGAACTCCCCTGGTGGTTTTCAGTGTCTGTGCAACAAAGGCTACACCATGTATGGACTGGCCCACTGTGGAGGTGAGACCCTGTTGGGTGGAGACAGCCAGACATAACAAGTTGAGCGTAACATTCTTACACATGTGATGTCCCAGTAAGTGATGTTTGGGCTTTATTTAGAATAATGTTTTTATTTTGTCTTTCAGACATAAATGAGTGCAGTGTCAACAATGGTGGCTGTGAGCATATATGTGAAAATACCTTGGGTGGATTTGAGTGCTTTTGCCATCCTGGCTATAAACTGCACTGGAATAAGAAGGATTGCATTGGTAAGATGGAGCCTTCTTCACTCTGTGAATCATATGTTTTGTCATGTATATTTAAAAATGTTTTTTAAATGAATGGGAACAAAAACAGGAGATACTTTGAACTCTGCTCCTTTTCTCTTTTAATCTTTGCCATTTGTTGTGTGTTGAACCTTGTTATTCTGGCTGAAGGCTGGATCCCAGTCCAATGTCTATTTGGACTGTATTCTATTCACTTCGAAGTTATATTGTGGTTTCCATCTAGAGACTGAGAGTTTACCACCTGCAAAATCTTCCACTAAACCTACATTGAACTGTAGTAAACAGGAGGGAGGAGACCGCTGCTTCCTGACATGCCAGTCACAAGTTCACATCAGCAGTGGTGAGTCCTTCATGTTATGAATCCTACAAGTGCTCTATTGCCTCCTTAAATCCTCAATCATGTGGGCACATTCAGGTTTATACAGACATTATTTTATTTTCTGAACAAGTTCAATGTTATTTTTTGGAGGTAGTTGGATCTTGTCTGTTGCCATGGCACCTAATGTGCCAACTTGCATCAGGATATGATTGCCTTGATATATGATTTTGATAGAATCTTGTAATACCTTTACTAACCAAATAATTAATCATTCCTTTATTGTGTTGATATTCTGTTCTTTGAAGAGTAGTTAAACATTAGTCTAAAGAGCACTGCTTCGTGTCCCTACATGCTGCGTATTTGCTTTCACCAACTTGGCTTTTGTGGCTTTCACTTTTGTCTGCGTCGGTCGATAAGTCACGGCCTTGTGTATGTTTTAGGCACAGAGGATTCGTACACGGTGACCTGTGGAGTGCCTCTGCCCTGCCCGACTGATTTTCAAAGAGACAACAATGGCCTGTACTGCTTAGGCAAGTACCCAGATTCGCCTCAATGCTCTGCCACACAAAAAAGTAAAGCTTTTATCTAGAAGTGGAAACGGTGCAAAAGAGCTGTTATTGTATTTTTTCCCTCCGTAAAGCTGTTATACCAGCACCACAAAAGAATAAAAACATCTCTGGGCCAAACCAAATAACCTTTAACGGCTTTAAATCATCAAGGTACTTCTAACCTGATGAGAGACAAGTCAACATAATTTAGAGAATGTTACCAAACCAAATACTCTATTGAAAGTAACCGTAGTATCTTGATTATTATACCATATAGTTAAGATAGAATACAATAGGTATCTTATCTTAGCAAACTTGTATGTTCAAAATCATCACACTGTTTTAAAATTAAATACAAAGGAAAAAAGTATGTTCTGAAATAATTCCAACTACCCCTGCATGATACCTTTGCTTTGTTACTCCATCAATCCCTGTATTCCTGTTTAAGAAACCGTGATGTTAGAAACTGCTTGTGTTTGCAGGTCAAGCATCTGGCGTTCCACGTATAAGGACCACAGCCACCTTCAGGTCTGGCACCGCAAAGTGTAACTTAAAACGAAGCCAGGAAAAACTCAAAGAGGGCTTAAACTCGGCTCACTCAGGTAAAAAAGTTTTGTCCCCAAGATCCCTCAACTGTTGAATGCAGATAGACATAGCTACACATTAAACACCGACTGTAGTACTCATGTATACACTATAAATGGGGGGTGGGTTTACAAAATCCAAAGGCAAACAATAAACCAGACCTGAAAAGGCTTCAAAGAAACTCAAAAACCATAAGCAAACGTGAAAGGAATTAGTGGGAAAGTGGTGCGGTTCGAAGCATCTTGAATGTCTCAGTGTAGTGTTTTGTCTGGGGGTGACAGAGGGGATGTAATTAGACCAAGCACGGCTCTGAGTTGTGGCTGACCACAACATCAATCAAATCAGTTTCCTATTGTGCTATAATAGATTCTCTTTCTGATCACCTTCTACTGTAACTGTGCGCACAGTTTCTCCTGAGCTGTTCATACAGTATATTTGAGAACTTTAAAACGTGTAAACAAGGTATCGAAGTTTAAAAGCTAGTCACAAATCAGTTTACACAATATAATCATGTATTATTCTATGAATCTAATTTAGGATTTTTCGCATACAGTTATAGAGGTTCTTCTGTTTCTATGCTTGTAATTACAATTTTATTATGATAACTTTACTCTTTACTTGTTTTGTTAGGGGCAACGTAGAGACATTAAAGCAGTACTAAGTAACTTGTTTACCTTAATAAATCCTTTCAATAGTTACTCTGGGGACGATTGATGGGATGATTGGGGGTCTTTCACCTCCCCCTGGTGTCTCTGGCCAGAAAACCTCACTTGCAGTTTTCCCTGCACCAACCCGGAGCACCGAAACACACTAATGGAATCACGAAGAAGAAGCTAACAGGCAAAAGCTAACTGCGGGCTAGCGCCACTTAAAAAGTATTTACAGCCAAGTTTGACAGAAAAAAATATCCCCATTGTGTAATTGGATGTACAATATTCCTCTCTCCCTTTGTCTTTTCTGTCAGCGTAGTATTTTCTCTCACGGACAATTAAGTAAAGAAACGCAACATGCTACGATATGCAAACGATACGCACTTATGGCCTCTAGGGGCATGAGTTACTTAGTACTGCTTTAAAGGGACTATACAGAGTTTAAAAATGTTAAAATTATGTATTTTCCTCCCCCTACATGTTCCAGCAATGTCCTAATGTGTAGAATGAGCCCAGATCTATTCACCACAACTGCCGGGTCGAAGTGCCTTCATGCACAAGCTTAATATAGAAGGTGCAGTTACACGCATGACCTGAGTTGGCAGTAGTTGGTATAAAATGGCCAACTTGCATCTAGCTCCTGTAAGCTCTAAGACAGATATGTACTGCACCAGATAATAGCTAAATAGCTCATTTCCATGCATAGTCCATGAGTTACAGATAATGTATTAACAGTTCACATTCAACCTTCTATTGTATAATACCAAAAATGTCTTCCTACATTATGTCGTATTTACAGGCACAATCTTTCCAAATCAGATAAAACCGCAATAACAATAACTTTGAGGAAAATGTAAAGAATTAAAATATTTATTCCATTTCAATACTCTTTAGTGCAGAGGTGTCCAGACTTTTCATTGAAGTGTATACAGCGTGGAGGGACACCGATCGGTGGTTAGTGCAGTGAGACATTTGCTCGGGTACATTTAAGAGAAGTTTAAACCGTGCCCCACATCTTTATTTAGGCTTGGAACCAAAATGTCAGCTCTGTCTCACAACAAAATGTCAATTTTTGAGGTTTTAATTGTATGGAACCTTTAAACTTGCAGTGAAAAGTACTAGATGATGTGTGCAACTTCAACAAGAAGCCCGAGGGCCACTAAAACTTGGTCTGATGTCTGCATTTTGCCCCCAGAAAGCACTTTGCGCACCTCTAGTATAAGCACTAATTGGCAATTAACGCTTTAAAAAGTGGCCAGTGAGTGAATGTCAATTGTCAAGGCCAGAGATTGTGTCTTGAAAACGTTAAACGTATTATCAGTTTTCCACTTGGCCGTATTGATCAGTCGTCTGCCATCTCCACAGACAGCCGGTTCCTCTTCACTGAAAACGTGCAGTTCAGTTTCGTGAGTCTCCGGTGCACGTCATCCGGTCCACGCCCTCGAAGTCGCCACGGCAGAAAGACCAGCGAGGAGGACGGCTCGTCCATCACAGCCGAGTTTGTGCTGGATGTGAACGCAGAGGAGGTAACAGGTTGGTCCCTCTGCAAACCCCCGCCCCCCTCCCATGCCCTACTGCCTGCACCTTTTTTTTCCTGCTTCACTTGGTCTATGGCTGCTGTCTTTGTCACTCACGCGTCAAACCACAATAAAGTATCTCCTGTTTTGGCTGAGGTGGTGTATATGGGCCCTGATTTTACCTTTTTTAATGGTGGCTGCTGGGGTTGGTTTATATTTATATATTCAACAGCATGGGCATGTCCTTGTTTATATTAAACGTTAAGTTGGAGGCATTTGTGGTACGGAGTGCTTTTCTCAGCAGAGGCTTGCGACATGAATTGTGTGCGTCGGCGCTCGGAGAAGAGGCTCAAAAAGACCATCCGGACCTTGAGAAAGTCCATAAACCGAGAGCAGTTCCACCTCCACTTCGCTGGATCGGACTACGAGCTGGGACGGAGCTTGGTGCAGCCCGCCGAGCTGCCCGGACACTGCCTCGCTGGACAGGTGCTCGTGAACAGGAAGTGTGGTGAGTTTGGATTCGATTTATTACACCAGCCCTCAATAAGTCATCACCCACATGGCAATGGGTGCTCTCCACACACAGCAGATTCTTAGTGTAATTTTATGTAATTGAACTGGTACATGCCACTGAGATAAATTTAGGCAAGCGGTTTGAATTATTGGATTTAGTGCAGGTGTTAGCCAGATGAGTGCCATATTTGGTTTGCAGACCTGGTGTAATGAGCCAGCCGCGGCGTGTAGAACAGAAAGCCTGTTGTTGTCCCGTGGAGCTGTGAGATGGCCCAGCATCTCTCCGGGATAGGGGTGTAATATGAGGGCTCCTGGCACCTTTTTTGTCTCGTGCTTTGGCTTTTTTATGTACAACATGCATTGGTTTAAATGTTTGTGGGACCGCACACTGTCTGAGCTGGAAGCTGGCCTGTGTTTTCTCTGGCTGGTGTTAAAGTGCCCCTAGCACTGGGCCTCTCAGTAAGTTGGTGCCTACCTATACCACTTAATATCACTCAGAGAAATGTTTTTCTCTTCTTAACATGTATTCAGGTCCTGTACATTTTGCTCATTTTCAGCCTTACTCTTTTACAGGATTGTGACTTCATTTCAGTGGATTAACAGTAGCTCGGAAAAATTGTGTTTTTTATGGTTTGAGTCAATATAATTTTCATTCATCGTTTTTCCTAGCCTCCCTTGTTTGGCCTCCCCATAAAACCTGGCAAGTTTTTTTTCTTCAATCACTATTGCAGGACTTAAGTTGTCTTGATTTCTTAACTCCCCTGCTACGCTTTCAGGTCAACATTAAGCAGTCTATTGGTCATGGCAGGGGTGTAGACATGTAATTTGGGAGAGGAGGGGAAGCTGAAAAGCATTCTTAACCTCCAGCTCTTTAAAGGGGGCTATATTTTTCCCTCCTCCCCCAGTTCTCGCTATGGCTTAGCACTGAACGCAGTTTAGTCCTTTTCAATTTGCCCAGTCCATTGAACAACCATATGTGGGACTTGTTCTCACTGCTCGAACTGGAGTGTAATCCATCTGAGCCGGTGTTGTCAAAATAAAAAATGGGTTTATGCATAAATAATTCCTTTTGATATTTGTGGGAGCTTAATCTGTGAGTTAATCTGTCTCCTAGAATCTTCTTTGCCCTGGTGATGGTTATGTGCCTGATATGCTTTTGTAATGATTTACAAGTTTTTACAAAAAAAATGTTTCCCTTCCGAAGTCCGACGGGAAACGGGACACCGTGCGGACACCAGGCTGTCAATGGTGCGCGGCAAACACGTTCAAGCCCATTTAACTCCTGTTCCTGACTTGTTTCCGTGTTTGTTTTAACATTGAAGATGTTTAGGAAGTGCCGTTGATTCACCCTGGCAGTTTGAGTGTTGTGTCCCCCCTGCCCCCAGCTGGGACTGCTTTGCATGACCCCCAGCCACTAAACTGCTCAAGAGAATTGACTTCAGCCACACCATGGGAATCAATTAGCATCAGCTGTTTGGGCCTCGACTTGATGGGCGCAAGCGGTGATTGGACCGAGCAGAATGGGGGGATTGAGAAACCTGACCCCTTTTATTGGGTTCAGCTCCTAACCACTGTGATACCGTAGTGTTTTCCTATGTCATCAAGCAGGCAAAGACTGGGGACTTGAATAGAGGTGAAAGGTCTTTTAAACCTCTTTGGGGCCATCAATTCGAGGAGTCTAAAGAGTGGCTCTTTGCATTTGAAAAGCTTCAAGGTTTTTTTTCTCTTTCACTCTCTCTCCACTCACTGCTTCCCTCTGTCAAATAAAAGCTGTTATGGGACAATGCAATGATGGCTCTTCATGGGCTTTCAGGGTAAACAATGGGCTTCCAAAAATGAACTGCTCTACAGAGAATTACATTTTCTCACCCTAAAAGAAAATCTTAACAACTTGCCAAGTGATGTATAATGGATGTGGTTTGAACCGCTGAAAGGATGCAACCGAGGAATAGCCCAACGCTAGACTCGAATTTTATTGATTTAAAGATTTAGATCATGTTCAATTATAAGTCAAGTTCTCAAGTTCCCAAATGCACTCAGACAGACCCAGCAATTCCTTAAATATAATTACAGAGCAACAAGGTGCTTAAGCTTCTGTAATCAGACAGTGGGATGTGACGGGATGAGAGGGGGAAACTTGCTTTGATTTGGCATAGTGATTTGAAAAGTTGAACGTGACTGAGGCATTAAAGCTGTTACCGGTAACAAAGTCACAAAAGAAAGCTCCCCTTCTCTTTGTCTTAGATTTGAACAAACCTTTTTGATCCACATAGGAAATTGCACAGTCACAGTAGCTCAATAATTAAAACAGTCTTACAAACCAAGTAAAAAACAATAGAAAGATGATAAAATATGAATATAATAAGTAGGGGAAATAAAAGCAGGATAGGTAAAACTATGCACCCACTACATAAAAACAATATCAAAATGGCAATTAAAATGTGTTACAATATGTTTAAAGATTAAGAAAATACAGCACAAAATAAGCAGTGGAGCACTGACATGAGTAATATAATGTTATATAATATGACTGAGGGGTTAGTTGTTTTGCAGTTGAGTACTGAGTATGTTTGTGAAGGCTCTCATTCATCCAGGGAGTATCCATCGAAAAGGGTAATTCATCAACTGGACTGGGTTTGGTAAAGTTGAGGATGTTTCACTTCTAGTCACAGAAGCTTCTTCAAGCTCTTTTGGTCTTTAGCTATGAAGAGGCTTCAGTGACTAGAAGCGAAACGTCCTCAACTTTACCAAACCCAGTCCAGTTGATGATTTAACCTTTTCTATGAAAGTACTGAGTATGGTATGAATGTGCTCCTGTAATGTTCAATGTGGCATTGGAGCTGAGTCTTTTGGAGAATAAGCTCCATTGCCTCCACAGTCTGGTGAAGCAAGTGAGGAGTTTGTACAGCTTCCTCCTGTCTCTCACCGTTTCGAATACTTGATTTACAAGAAAGTTCTACTCAGTGAAATTGAATTTGATTGTTTGTGTTATTACTGGCCTGTGTTTACTTTTGGTAAGAGTCCTGCTCTGCCCTTATCCTAAATTTGGTCCTTTCTGGCGTAGATTTTTATATTCAAAGTTTATGTCACTCATTAGTCAAGAGTTTGATTCAGTCTTTTGGTGGTTGTGAAAACCTCTACTCTGCTTCTCTTTGAAAATAAAAATGTTCTGTATGTAAAACCAAGCATTTTCCCCCCTTTATTTTCTCTGTAAAAATTATAGCTGTTGAATGGTAGCTCTGAGAAGCTTTGATGTTTTAATGATCGCTGGCTTTTACTGCATTATCCGTTTCAAGTGTGCAGTGTGATTGCATTTGAGAGGCGGCTGGTGAAGTCTGGCTTCCTTCACTTTAATGGCCCTGTCATGTTTATAGTGTAAATCCACATTGTGGTTCGGGCTGTTTGATTATACATAGCTGCTTTTTATGACTCACGTCTATGGCTCACATGTTTTTGTAGTCATTTCCTAAGTGACACTCATCTGTCTGTCCATAGTGGCAAATTAAAAGCACGGGCAACACTATATATATATATATACATATTCAATGTTTACATTAACGTTGATTTATTTCAGGAAGATGACTCGATTAAAACTGCAGCATAACAATTTGCCTCACCGCATGTGTATTAAAAGTTTCCAGGAAAAGAGGCGGGTCATAAAACCCTGCACATCTGTAATAAAATAAGAATTAATAATTGTCTTTCTTCACCTGTTTATTAGTGAGCTGCAGCGTTGGGACGTTCTATGACATGAATTTGGGGAGGTGCATGTTGTGCCCAGCGGGGACCTATCAGGATGAAGAAGGACAGATGTCATGTGAGGTCTGCCCTGTTCCGGGTGGAAGAGAAATCTCTAAAGTTGTTGGTGCTCAAAACCTTTCAGAGTGTGGAGGTAAGACAAAGAAACCGTTAACTATTTGTTAGTGTTATAAAATACCAACACTATTTACAAAGGGCGCACAACAAGAAAACAATTGATTCCTGCACTCATACACAGATTTGTTTTTGTGTTTAAGATGGTTTAGATACTGTAGTTTAGACACTTGTGAGATAAATACATGTGCTATCGTATGTGGAAAAGAAAGTGGAGGTTCTTGAATAACATAAAAAGGACCACTATGTTTGGGGCCTGCCCTTTGGTGTTATCTCATGAAATTGAGATCCAAAATCTCTCTAGACTAAACAAAAAGAGCTATCTGCAGACTCTGTGCGGTAAGGATAAGTCATATAAAACATGAAGCTTAAACGCAGCACTATGTTTTCTTATCACAACGAGAGAAAGTATGTCGTGTTAACAATGATGAAGACTCCAAATATGTAAATCTGAGTTGTTGAGATAGGATGTTGATGGAATTCTAAACAATGTTTTCCTCAGTGTTTGTTTGGTGAATGACTCATGCGTTCATGTTTAGGTCAGTGTCCTCCGGGCCAGTATTCTCAAGATGGCTTTGTTCCCTGTGTGCCGTGTCCACTGGGGACTTACCAGCCTGATGTGGGCCGCACCACCTGCTTCCTCTGCGGTGGCAACCTGGTCACTAAACACCATGGAGCTGTCACTTTCCAGGAGTGTGAGACCAAAGGTGAAATCTTCATTGCCGCATTTTCTCTCAAAATCTTGTGCCTTACAATAGACACATTCAATAAGTACTGTACAATAAGCCATACATTGTTGTTAGCTAGATTTTTCCTGAAACATTGGCTCTATTTCGTTTGTGTGGACCCCCATGGGCTTTGCACTGCTGTTTCTGGAACTCTGCTGCCCCCTGCAGTTAGTTCATTATTTGTACATCTATAATAAAAGTCCCAGTGGCTACATCCATGCCTGTGGTGTGTGATGTGAAGATAATTTGGATGACTAAATGATAAAGAGTGCATTAGTAAACTGAAACAGTTTTAATTGTTTGTGTCTCCTGTAGTTCAGTGCTCTCCGGGCCATTTCTACAACACCAGCACACACCGCTGTATTCGCTGTCCCATGGGAACCTACCAAGGGGAGTTTGGACAGAACTACTGTGTTGCCTGCCCCGGAAATACCACCACGGACTTTGATGGTTCCACAAATATTATGCAATGCAAAAGTATGCCAGCACACAATAATAGGCATAGACATGTGATACAATTCTGTGAATACACTAAAATAATCGCATTTACTTTACAGACAGACAATGTGGTGGAGAATTAGGTGATTTTACTGGTTACATAGAGTCCCCAAACTACCCAGGAAACTACCCTGCAAATGTAGAATGCACTTGGACCATCAACCCTCCGCCCAAACGCAGAATCCTTATTGTGGTGCCCGAAATCTTTTTACCCATTGAAGATGAGTGTGGAGACTACTTGGTTATGAGGAAAAGCTGTAAGATCAATGTCAAAGATTAGTCTGTCTAATTAGTTAATGGATGGCAATTAATAACAAAATGTTTGCTTTACTTTGCAGCCCTATCAAACTCTGTGACCACCTATGAGACCTGTCAAACATATGAACGACCCATTGCTTTTACTTCTCGTTCCAAAAGGCTTTGGATACAGTTTAGATCTAATGAGGGCAACAGTGGGAAAGGTTTTCAGGTCCCTTATGTGACGTATGATGGTAAGAAGAAGATACAGTACATAATCTAAAGAGAAGAAATATTGAATTAATCATTGATGACTCGTTTTTTCCATAGAGGACTATCAAGAATTGATAGAAGATATTGTCAGAGATGGACGACTCTATGCCTCTGAAAATCATCAGGAAATACTTAAAGTACTTGAGTTCTTCTAGACTTAAATGGAATTACACTAAAGCGCCACTCAGACTGACTGTATATCTATATTTCCCCCTACAGGACAAGAAACTTATGAAGGCTCTGTTTGATGTGCTGGCTCATCCACAAAACTTTTTCAACTACACGGCGCAAGAATCAAGAGAAATGTTTCCAAAATCTTTCATCCGCTTCCTGCGTTCTAAAGTCTTACGATTCCTTCGTCCCTAAAGAAGCATCATTTACCAATGTGGATACTACACAATATTTCTTTTCCCCCCTAAAGAGACCATATACTAATTCCTCTGTAGACATTACCACTACAGGACTGGACTGCACACTTGTTAAACTGGTCACGCTGAAAAAGCAGACAGTCAGAAGCTTTAAGAGGAAGACCATGAGCAGTGGAAAAGTGGGATGTGCATTTTCCCATTGTACTATTGTGGTCCAAATGTAGGCCTAAAATAACAATTACAGGATGTGTTCACGGGTCTCGTATTCATTTGCCATATATTCTAGTTAATATGAGCTTTAGCAAAGGAATCAAACTCACTGTAGCTATAAATATGCTAATTTCAAAGATATTATATAGGGTGTATCTAGTTTTAACATAATTGCTACAGGCCTAGCTCCCAGTGGGACACAAATAGGCCACAGCAGAATGAATACGTGAATACAGCACAAAGCACACAAAATACAAAGCAATTACTTTGATAAAATATTTGTACATGATGTAAAAAGTGGGCAATAGAGTTGCATTTTGTAGTGCAAAAGATAACCACACACACTACCAACTGAGAAAACTATGATCTTGGTATCCAATATATTATTGTATTGTGATTGCAACCAAAGACAAACTCTCCTCCCTTCACTTAAGAGTTGTGTAACTTCTTAGTTAATGTGTATATTTTTTCTTTTATAGTTTTGTACATCTGTTACATTGTAAATAAACGTAGAAAATCTTACGAAACCAATTTATTTCAATTATTAAACCTATACATGGTGTTTATTGAGATAAAGGAACAACATTGCATATCTGGAATTGTTTGCATGCTTTACAGCAGGGGTAGGCAAGCATGCTTTGAGGAGGGCTGATTTTCATCAT
The DNA here is from genome assembly GCF_951799975.1 of Gobius niger. Classification (NCBI taxonomy): domain Eukaryota; kingdom Metazoa; phylum Chordata; class Actinopteri; order Gobiiformes; family Gobiidae; genus Gobius; species Gobius niger. The sequence goes on along the minus strand of NC_136855.1, from coordinate 20,117,603 downwards.
TGCCAAAACGTAAAGAACCATTTTCCATTATATACGACATATTGGGATGTTCGGTCAGGAAACTTAAGAAATAGTGACAAAATTTCAGAGTACTTTAACATGTATTTGATGTATTGTATTTTGTATTGTATTGTATTTGATAACAATATTTCTCAAAATCACCTTGTGGGCCAGAGGTTCTCTGCTGGAGGGCCGGATTTGGCCATCGGGCCTGACGTTGCCTATACCTGTTTTACAGTATGGTTAGTGCTCGGTAGTCTGCTCTCGAGGGGCGGTCTGCTGTGATTTATCAGGGCTGCCAACTCTCACCCTGACTTTTTGCAGTGAGCGGCTGCAGACGCTTTATTTTGTCTGTGTGCCTGTCCAGGCTCCTCTGGCGTATGTGTGTGTCTGTTGGCGGCTCTAGTGATTGGTCGTGGCTCATTTTTTTTTGTATTATTATTTGATTCCTTTTCGGAGGAGGGGCGTCACTGAAGTTGTGCATGCTTATTTTGCAAAACAAAAGTCACTGCTGGAGTGGGGCGGACGGAGAGAGGAGTGACAGAGGGACTGCGAATGGGGACGTGAGTGCGGCCTGCGGAGAAAGGGCTTTAGAGCGCGGCTCCGGGGAAACAGCGAGAGAGCGCGCCTGAACGCCTCCAGCGCCAGCTCTCCCGGGCCACGGGAGAGAAAAAGGCGCGTGGGTTCCGTGAGTGACGAGGCGGCTACAGGAGCCCCGACACGCACATCTTCCACCTGTTCACTCAGCTCACTCCACTCTTGGCCGCCTCCGAAGCGACATCACCGCGCCCACTGCCTCCTCCTCCGCCCCGGTCACCTCCGCCACTGCTGCCCCACGAGGAGCTCAAAGTGAGCAGCATAAGGCAACGAGTTTGAGAAATAAAAGTCCTAATGAAATAATAAACAACGGTTGCAGTTGAAGCTAGACCTCTTTTACTTAAGTTTTCCCCCCCCTTTTGCGCAAGGGAGAGATAGGCAGAGAAAAAGTAGTTCTTACATTAAATAATCCTATTCAAAGTTTAATCATCAAACATGCTCTAACATACTGCAAAATACAAATGTTCATATTTTCTAAAGCTTGTGCTGCTTTTTGTTGGTAATAATTGGAATGACTGACGCAGAGAAACAGAGACATTGTGTCATTGTCCTTTTGGCAGGGCTGTAGCGATGAAGGGGGACCACTGGGCATTTGCTGAGAGGCACCAATTTGAAAGGGGCCCAGAAATATAATTCTTTAACACCAGTAAATAGACGAGCTAAAATTATAATATTATTAATATATTATTATTAAATTATAAATTATAATATTTAATATCTGAATTATAAAAAAAATTATTGGAGTGCCCTCCCACACTTTCAATAGGTTCTGATGGTCATGTGTTGTGGTGCCAAACCCCCTCTGATCCGTCATGCAGCTCCTGATGTGCTCAGTCATGTAAAACGTACTTGTTTTTGGCTTGGAATTTAATACCATTACGAGACACTATCGCCATGAATAAGGCCACCCAGCTCAGGACCGACCAAAGTCTCACTCCAAAGTTTGGTGAAAAGTTGGCAGCCCTGGATTTTGTTTAGATCTATGAGTTGAGTATGTCAAAAAATATATATAACACTAATCCTAATCTTAAAGTTAACCATATCCATGGTCCTAACTCTAATGTGTGTCATGAAATCTCACGTTTTTACAGCACTGTCCTTCTGTAGACTACCTGGCTAGCACTATATTTACCTGCGCGCAATCCCAGCCAACCGGTGTTATGCCGAGAATTGCATTCCCATGTCCTCAACTCGGCAGTTAGGCGGTTTTCGGCATGACACCGGAAATGTCGCCGTATCTCACCGGAAGCTGCGAGTCAGCTGCTTAGAAGCTGTGATGATGCGTTATGATTAGTTTCATGCCTACTGTGGAGCATAATTAATTGTTACGATTTGAACCTTACATTTCTTAACCTTGTTACTGCCTAAACACTTCAGCGAGCGTGATAGTGTAAAAATGAAGCCTCTAGTCTTTCTCGGGGCTTCCATTCTGGCGTGTTTTGCGATGCTATCCCCAGTTACAGCGAAGGTAAGGCTAGCTTCGAAGAAAATAAACATTTGACTTTTATGGTTTCACAATAATTGACAATGCACTGATGTCCTCCAATTCTCTTACATTTGAGCGCCCATTTTAGACCGAATGGCCACACTTGCCGACTTTGCTTGATAGACTATGAAAAGATTATGCGGCTAGCGTTGGCCAGTTTGTGTTTTGTTTGTCGATGAGATACTGTTTTATAATCGGTTAGTTGCTCTACATACTACTTACTACTATACTTACTGCAGTTAAAATATTTGGTTCCTTTTGATATTTGATTTGTAAACATTGACCACTATACCTAATATTGCATTGTGTCTTTCTAGAACTCCGAGGATATTCGCTGCAAATGCATCTGTCCACCATACAGAGACATAGAGGGACAAATCTACAAGCAAAATGTTTCTCTGAAAGACTGGTGAGTACAGGGAATATGAGGCTCATAAACTGCATTGATCTTGGCTTTGTATTGACTCATTTCCTTTCCTTTCTCAGCAATTGTCTGCATGTAGTTGAACCCATGCCTGTTGATGGCAAAGATGTGGAGGCCTACTGCCTTCGGTGTGAGTGCAAATATGAAGAAAGAAGCTCTGGGACCATCAAGGTTTTTTAACTTTCATGTTTAATCTTGGGGCCATGGCATTGTATCTGCTCTACAGCAATCGCATATCAATAATTCCTACAATACTCACATAGAATTTATCTAGCCTAATTTTTGCAGCTTATTATGAAATGTATCATATATAATGAAAGTTGTCAATTTTGTGTGAGGCAACCCCTGCAAAGATACAAACTAGAATCCTGTGAGCTTTCTTTTGTAATCTAAAAACTTTTCTTCTTGTTGTTTTTCTTCAGTTTACCATCATTATGTATCTCTCTATATTGGGATTATTGCTCCTTTACATGGTTTACCTGACTCTTCTGGAGCCAATGTTGAAGAGGAGGCTTTTTGGACACTCTCAACTCATTCAAAGTGATGATGATGTTGTTGTCGGGGTAAGTGGCATATGTTTAATTGATGTAATGTTTGCTTTACAACTAGTTTATTACAGCTATTTTTGTTTCACGTGAGCATCATGTGAGTTTTATTTGGCATAGTGTTGTAAAGTAGTTTTGAAGGTTATAAGAGTGAAACTAGCTATAGTTTCTGAAGAAATGAGTAAGTAGTAAGTAATCTTTATTTATATAGCACCTTTCACAGGCAAAGGCCACAAAGTGCTTCACAACACAGTAAAAGCAGAAATTACATACAATATAAAAAGGGGTGAAAACAACACAGAAATCATAGCAGCCCAAAAGTAGCTAATTAAAAGCTTGAACAAATAAATGTGTCTTAAGTTCGCTTTTGAAAGAATCAGCAGAGTCAATAGAGCGCAAAGAGGGTGGAAGATCATTCCAGAGCCTGGGAGCAACAGCCTGGAAGGATCTGTCACCTCTAGTACGAAAACTCGTACGTGGAACCTTTAGCAGATTCTGATCCACAGACCTCAGAGCCCGCGCGGGGGTGTAAGGCTGGACCAGAGCACTGATATAAGAAGGAGCCTGACCATGCACGGCTCTGAAGGCTAGAACCAGAACTTTAAACTTGATCCTAAAAGACACTGGCAGCCAATGAAGCTGTTTTAAAATAGGGGATATGAACATTGTTGGTTGTGTTTTGTTGCTTAAATCGCTCCTTTTTTTTTTCTCTATAGTACTTTGGTTTATTGTTGTATTCTTTAGGTGCTCTATAAACAAAGTTAGAATGCTTGGATATTTTTGTGTATGAAAATATATTATTCTCATGCATTTTTATCTGCTTGCAGGATCAGCAGCCATTTGCTAATGCACACAACGTCTTGTCCCGCTCACACTCGAGGCCTAACATGCTGAACAAAGTGGAGCACGCTCAGCAGCGTTGGAGGAGGCAGGTCCAGGAGCAGAGGAAGTCTGTTTTTGACCGCCATGTTGTGCTCAGTTAAAGTGCTCTAAAACTACTGAAAACCACTGTGACAAAGCCCACTGATCATATCTATCTCTTTTCTCATTGTGACTCCTGAAGTGAAGAAAGATTCAATAATGACAGGGTCTGCAGAGATCCAGGCAAATATAAAATATAAAGGGTTCACAAATTCTTAAGCATTTACTCTGTTTTACCTCTGCACATTGTTGATAATGATGAAGGCTTTCACTGCAAATGTAATTGCAGAATCAGAGATGTCATCTTTTCAATCTACAAATGTGCCAACACACTAGTCACATTCGATTTAAAGTCTCCGTATATTGTTACATGATTGCGACTTTTCTCAACTTGAGGTCAATATGTTTTGAAATCATAACACAAAGGTCTAATGGCTTTGAGTGTTAAAATATCCAGATGTTGATCCGTGCCAAACAACATGACTGGATAAATGGACCAATCATCAACCATGAGCAGTGATCTGTTTGCTAGCGGAATCTTTCATTTGAGAAAATCATGTGGAACTTTAGACCAGTCTCAGTCTCTGTCATTTTGGTTGGCAATCAGCTGTTTGAAACACCGCCCACCACTACAGAATGCCTGTTGTTGTTTGAGGTTCCATTTTAATGTATATTTCAATAGGCACAGTTCCAAACAGCTGGTTGCTAGCCCAAAGTCACATGGCTGGTCTATACATATACCATTTCCAGAAGACTGACGGTGTAAAGAAGTAACAACCTGCATGTCTAAAGATTATTTATTTAAAAAAATTCATCATCAGATAATTAAAATGGACATATGTTCCTTTGTTAATCTGTAATATAAATCCTGTCCAGGTGTGATAGCAGTCGTGGCAGTTTGGTGTATTTGATTGTTGAAGTCCAACTGCCATGTTTTTTTTATTGTTACTGACTGGTTAGCCAATGTCACTCCAGTAAACTACTGTATGTAGAAGACTAATGAGAAACCGGTATGTGATTACCAATAACTTTATACTCGTGTTTAGTTGTACTCGATATCCTATTATTGTCAACTGAGGAGATTTTGCTATTTCTATGTCCTTTTTTATTAAATGTCCAAATGAAGTGAGCACTACTTAACTGGCAGAATTTTGCAGATAATATGTTTCTGGCATTTGTGCTTATTCAACATCTGCTTTTGAAGTCTTTGGTAATCATGTCTTCTCGACAACTGTGGCATGAGTTTCCTCCTGCCTATAAAGGATTACTTTAAATCCAACTTTTGGGTGAATCATAAACTTGTTGTTATATTGTATGTTGTCAAAAGCAGTGAAAATATTAAACTTGTTCGTTGTTGTTTGAATGGTGTTTTTCTTCTTTGCCCTGACAGATCATATGATATTTTTCTACAACTGTCCCTCTCTCACACGTGTTATTTTTAGCACCAAAGAAACTCCAGTTAATTTTCCTAAACAAAAACATATGGGAGCCTTTGGAAAACCGCCATAGCCTACTATTGAAATCTTGCAGTCATTCTTCAACCAATATGGCATTTTGAAGTCGATATCTGTTTTGTTTTTTTCTTATATGAAATGGGATTGAAATGCAGCGCTGCGTCATCGTTTCCTGTGCGTTTTTCATTTTTCCCCCAGCATCCAGATCCAGTTTGGCGAGGACTTTTTCCCGCAGAAGTTAGACTGGGCGGCCACGACTACACGGAGCTTCTCTCAGACATGGATGGCTTACGATAGATAACTTTTTGCACATAACACAAAAGAAGGTGGGTGGGTCTCTGTTTTTTTTTTCTAAGATCCAAAAGGTACATTTATTCGCATTCAGCGGCATTGTGTGATGCTTCAAGGAGTTTGTGTTTATGTCTCTAATGTGAGTTCATCTGAAGGTAACAGTAAAACTTAGAAGCTTTTATATACGTATACAGCCATGATTATTATTGAAAATAACAACTTAAGGGGAGAAAAGTAAATCAACCTTATGACAAGCCTGAAAAAGCTGTCTTTGTCATGTTTTGGTTAGGCTGCGTTGTTGTGTATCTATCGTTTTGTACCGACAGGGGGCGCCCCAGCATTTGATGATGGTCTTTTCCAATGTGTACCTTCCATAGCTTCTCCTGTTAATCAATCTTTTTGTGTTAACGTGTCAAAAACTCAATCATAATGGCCCCACTTTAGTCTATGTTGATAAGTCTATGTATTAGGCTTCTTTAAATGATGTGCCTTTTTTCTTTTTTTTTTTTTTTGGAACTGAACAAATCCTGTAACAACATGGACTAAAGTAAAGCGTTGCTGCAGCTTTCCTGATTTAAAAGGGAAATAAAACCGGTTTGGGATGGAAAGGCAGTGGACTTACTACAGGTGACTCACATTACATTACTAGTCAAAGGCTATCACTTGCAGGTTCATAGGTAATACTAAAAGCAAGCACGAATATGCATAGCCTATGTTTGTTTATTTATTTTAACTTAGACACATCTGTAAATGACTTTGTTTTTCACCTAGTGTTCATTTGACTGAAAGTGTCTTTTGCTTTTGACCAGACTTGCCAGTCCCAGTTAAGGCAGAGTTTAGAAGCTGCCTGAGGTCTGTTTCCGAAATCTGACACTGGCTTCTTCTTCTTCTTCTCTTTCTAACCTTTCTCTTTAGACTTTTTATATTTCGTTGAACCTCTAACATTGTCCAAATTTGAACAGGTGTGGTTTTTCAAGTTTAGGTGGCAGAAGCCTCACAGACTTGTGGGTTATCCCAGTAATGTTTCAGGATTTAGTACGCACTCAAATATTAGATGCTCTCTCTACATTCAAAGATTTCAGGATTTACTTGTAAACCCAGTGTAAACATGCACAAGGGTTAGTGATTTTCAGTGTGGCAGTTGTAGCTGTGGTTTTGTAATGATATTGTGTATGCAGCATTCAAAAATTTGTTTCATGTCATGAACACTGTGTTCTTAGTGCTCGATATAAGATTTTGTATAAGTATTTGATATTTTTGCAGATTGTATACCTGCCCGTATTGTCTAATAGTAAAGTAATGTAAACATAGGTCTATGATCTTACTAAAGTGCTTGCTTGCAATTGTAAGTTACATTCAGTTACACTGTCTTTTATATATGTCGATTGTACAGTGCGTTACGTATGTGGGACATGCAGATGAAGACATTTGTTATGCTTTGAAGACTGTTTGTTGCTCCCAGGATGTGGCTTCTCCATATGGGACTGCGCTCAGTGGAACAATGAATTCCTCAAGTTAAAGCTTGGGTTACTCATCCCTTCAGAAGAATCCACTGTTTTTGTCTCAGACCACTTTGCTTGGACCGTGTGGTGGGGATTTACTGTTTTCAGGAAGGACAATCTTTACGGGACCTTGAACATTTTTGCGTCTTGCTGGACTGGAGGCTTCCTGCTGACTCCATGTAATGGACTGTGGTGACGGATGTCAGACTTTTTGTGACTTCCTCTGGTCCCAAGTCTATGGGACAAGACACCTCCTGAGAGTGGACCTGTGTCTCCGACAGAAGTAAGTGAACAACAGTGCTTTATCACTGTTTTATGTTTGTACTGTGGAGGATGAAGGAAGACACGAGGTGGATGGCAGAGTCTCTGCATTTTTTTATTTTTCCACCACGAACAAGTAGCTAAGGGAGGACTTTGTGTGTTATATTAGTAGTGACACCACAATACACAGCATGTGGCCAAGTGCACATAATGAACAAGATGTAATTTTGATAGCCTCCTTTTGTAAAAGTACTGTGGACTGGGAAATTGTGTGTGGACCTATATCCACCACGCTCACTACAGGTTCTTTAATATTGTAGAAAATCTTCATAGAAGCAGCTTGCAGATTTCCATACTATTTGAGATTTTTATCTGTAAACAAAAAAAAGCAATCTTTTTGAGTTATATTTAATTTTTCTGAATATTTTAATAGCTGGAATTGTTTTCAGTGTAGAATTTGCCCTAGAAAGTAAGCAAATGAACAAAAATGTTTTACACAATATAAATGATAACTAAATGGCAAAACAATTATGTATTATCAAAATGAAATATAGAGTAGAAATGGCAGTAAATTTGCCTTCTATGGTTTTTGGCTTTTCATATTTATAATATGACATCACATCAAAATCTTTGCTATTTGGCAGATCTACATAGTAAAAGAAAGCCTCTGCATTAAGCTGAGTAAGAGAGTAGATTTTTGCCTTCATTGTGTTACTTTACCTTATACACTGACAGTGCTGTTCTGTCAGTAACAACTGTTTGGCTCCTGTATGAGTGAGTGCCATCTTGAATGCCATCTTTGTACTGTTGCAATGTCTTCCCATTGACCAGTGGGCCTTGGGAATTTGAGCACGACAATGTGTTGTACATTGCTGGCAAGACACGTCCATCCCATCAACAGAGGCTCTAACTTTTGAATATTCATCGAAACTCCTCGCTGCACCGTGACACAATAAACAAGAGCACTTGAATGAATGCCTCGGCTGTGCACAGGGCATGGGGCCAACTTCGAAGAAGAAAAGTGGGGGGGCAAACAATCGCGTTCCCTTGGAGACAAGTCCAGCCTCCACCTCTTCAGCGGTCTGTGAGAGCGAGGGCAGACTTTTTTTTCCCTGACGGTTTTGCTTGGAAAGACATGAGACGGGAGTTTATGGAGAACGACGCGTAACCAAAATCACGCGTTTTGGCGCACGGCTTATTATTATTTTTTTGGCGTTTACAAGGAATATACTCTCAACACGAAGAAAACAATGGATGTTAACGGGGAGGTAAAAGCCACTCAGCCTGCTTTTGTTTTTTAAAAGAATAACAAAGTTTCACACTAGGCACGCTTGAGGTTTAAACGCCAGACAGTCCATGCGTCCGGTTGAAATGCTATGGTCTAAATCTTTAACATCACCATATTTGGTCAGCAGTGACATGTGAAACTACAAACATCTGGAGAAATGCCGAACTACTTTTTTCAGCTGATCCTTAAAAAATGCGGCGGAAGGAAGCAGGCTCGTGTTCCTTGGCTCATTGTGGGACGAATTAAGTCCAAAATCAATTCGCATCCAAAAGTTCAGACTGCACAACAAACTGAACCTGGGGAAATCATTGTGAACTCAGTGTCCTTTGGCAGCTCGAGCAACCAGAGGAGGTTTTTAACAGTCGTGGGAGTACAAAAACGTGGGATCAATTCTAGTGTAGTTCATGTCTCATGTCTGTCTTTCATTATTGCGACAAAAAGTGTATTAGACTTTGTGTAGTTGCTAATTAACTTAACATCATGTTGCTCTCCAGGCTGCCAATTGAGCACTATCATTTATGCTACACAAGACAACAAGTTAGGAAGTCAGCTCTACTACTTAATTTGGCCATTTATACTTAACTTTAATGTTAAATCATTTGAAGGCTGTTTGACATGTTTGTTTAGGCGGACTATTGTTCCCAACCAACAATGCAGCAATGGCTTTCACTTGTCTGAGGACAGGGCTGTCAACAAAAGCTTTTGTGGAAACTATCTTTTGTTACCAAGTCAGTGAGCCTGGTGTCCCAAGGTCTTCAGTCAATTTACAACTGTTGAATATGGACACCTGCATATTTACTTTAAGGCGAGACACTGCAGGTGAATAGGGAAAAAATGTATATTTACAGATATCAATTTGAAACTTTTGCTGTAGATCACTGGCATAAATGTGAGGAAAAAAAATTCTGTCATTTTATCTTTTCATATAAGAACAAGGTGTTTTATGCCAAAAAATGCCCCAAATTCTCCATCTTTCGGAGACGAAATCTGAATAATGGATAGAGCTACATTCAAATTTATGGTTTCATTTTATTGATGAATGAGCTACCAAGACTTTCTCAGAGGGGATTTTGGATATCTTGTTTAGTTTTAAAATAAGCAGTTTTTTAGTGGGAAAAATTGTAAATATTTAATTTTTGCCTTATTTTTTGACATTCAAAACTCAATAAATGGGGCTAGGGATTAAATAATAAAAAATCCCTGGAAAATTTGAAGTCTCTAGGTCCTACTGATGTGGACATAATGTCGCCACAATGACAGAAAAATGTGTTTTGAGAAAAAGGCCCTTGAAATTGCATTGTCCCATATAAGTCTATTGGCAAACATTGAATCAGTGCAATATTTAAACATGTTATTGCCCAAAACCTGAAAACTGAATTTTTTTAGTTTTGCCTGTAGTGTCTCCCCTTAAGGTGCATTGATGTTGTAGTGACCCAGTGGCTGTATGAGTGGTCAACATGGTACCATTGCTTTCCATTACAGTAGTCTCTAGGACGCTCCAGGATCAATTGTTTGGAAGATTTTTCACTGCTGACGGATCCTCTCACCAGAAAACCTACAAAACAATTGATTCTGAAACATTGTAGAGACGACTGTGAGCGAAAGTAAAGGTGACATCCTAGCCACTCATGCAGCCACTGGGTCGCTACTGAATCAAATACGCACAAATATCAACTTTTTTTTTTGCATCAAAAGTTGCATAATGCACCTTTAAGCATAATCAATCAGAAGCTTAAAAAAAAGGTTTAATAACATATGCATAAGCTCTGATGGCAAGTCCCGACTTTTTCTATATTGTCAGTTATGACCAAGACAGATTTCCAGTGTTTACAGTCATATTGTCTTAGATTAGACCAAAAATAGAGTGTTTGTACAAATTGATTGGCACAGGGTAGGATTGTCTGATCTCCTCCCTATAAAGCGTTGCAAACACGTTTTCAACTTTTGTTTCCTCTCTGAAAAGTCCAAATCGGAGCTTAGTGACACGATTTGCTACAGCCCAGATTGACCAAAGCCTATTTTCCACATGCCTACCTCCGCAGCTGTCCAAGCTCACATCTAGGTTACACCAAAGGATTTCCACTTCCCACAAAAGACTAAAAACATTATTCCTGATAGCCTTTAAAAAAAAAAGCTGAAATAGCAAAAGTTGGATCTTTACCCACCTGCCCATAGCAGTGTGAGGAGGGCCAGCTCTGTGGTGGGGCCAGTATAATTACATAGGTGTAGCACTGTGCGGCTGCCAGTAGTATCAACCTTGGTGGTTTCTGTCACATACATAGATGTAGTGGTCTGGATCGCGAGCAGCCAGAACCACGGACAAGACGCATGCATTCTCACTAATTGCTGCTGTCTTGAATTTTTGGCTTATAGGAGTTCTGTCTGACCAACATGTTTGAAATACTTTAACGTGAGTTTTGGTGATTAAAACTCCATTTCCACAGGTATAGCTATAAAGATAAACCACACATTTTGGGTCTGTATTCAGCATTAAATGACTAATGCAGTGTTGAGTGTGTTACCAGCTAAAGCCAAATGTTCCATGCAACTCTCTGTTGGTGCATTACAAAATAATGACTTCAGAGACGCTTCGATTGAATTTGTCATCATGGGGAAATCTTCAGATTAACCAATGGATTGCAGTTTCCATAATGTGACTCAGGCGGTCTTTGTCCATTGTAGATTGGCTCGGTCTTTTCAGAAACAATCTCATGCAATTCTGTGTGGGTTTGAGCCCTCATATTTGCCAGCGAGTTACAAAGACTGGAATGAGGCAAAGATGTTCTGCAATTGTGCATCTTTCGGTCAACAACTATTTGAACACAAGTTGCCGATGAACAAAGTTTGAGAGAGAATAGCATTGAATTTCTTTATATAACATACTGACAAATTGGTTGCCAACACCTTTCCATTTTAGCCACATTTTAGTGTTGTTTCAGTCTTATTTTGATTAGTTCAAAGAAGGCTACTATTTTGTTTAAATTTAGTAGATTGCACTGTGTTGACATGGTTAGTAAAATATTGCAAAAAAATTCTCAAACTATTCAAGACAAGTTAATCAATATTGTAGTCTTTCCTCATATTGTGCAACCCTATTTGTCAGCTATATGTCACAGTTAAAGAGGAAAGCATGCCACTGCCAAGAAATACAGGCGCTTTACCCATCTCCTCCTTTCCCCGTTTCAAAACATTGTTGAACTTTTCAATTTGACCGCTGCCTGACGGATAGGACAAATATTAGTGCATACCAGCCTATATGGTGAGGGCGGCGCATATCTGATCTGTCAAACGTGGACAGGTGACGGTCCAAGGACGGGCGGATTCATCTCTGAACACATTTTAACCTAATTGAGTAGCCCTCTCGTGCACACACGCATGCACAGCCACAGGAGATAAAAGTCTTACATTTTAACCACATCTCCCCCTCAAGGACAGGACAGACAAAGGGTGCTCTGTTTCCCGGCCACATATTTTGTTGGACCATGAATCTACAGCTGGAAACTATGCCTCAGTGAGATACTAGTCATCAATTAATACCTCTTTGTCATGACAAGACTGGGAAAATCCTGCGTTTTTTGGCATTTTCAACCAGGTTACCAGTGACAATGCACATTTTCGCCTCCCTTTCTAATGTTATGCTTTCTTGAATCTTTTATCGCCGCGCTGAAAACAAGACTTGCAAAGATCTTTTCAACTTGCCAAGTAAATTTGTTCAGGATTTATTTCTGGTGTTCACTTTTACTTTATTTGGATAGACCTCCACCAAGGCCACGGTTGCTTTGTGGAGGTAGTCTCAAACTCCTCAAGAGAGTCTGGATTGGAGTTGGTTCGTATCCTTTACCCAAAGTAATAAAGAATTGTTGGTAGGGTATTCAAGTTACAATGTATCAAATGAGCATTGTTAATATTTGCATTTGAAGATGGTTTCTGCCTAGATATGTTATTTCTCCATCCAATGCCCTGTATCTTTGTTACCCACCTGCGAGAGAGGCTGAAAGAGTCTCTTACATTTACCAAACAGTGTTGACTTTGCTCTGCTGACCTTTAGCTTGTTTCTGTACCTGACATCTCCAGAGTGCACAGTTGCTCTGACAGTTCTTTTGCAGCTCTTTGTGACTTGGGCCTGGGACTCAGTGAGATGAGATAGTATCTGGGCTCAGAGGAAGTCAGTGGGCTAACGCCTTCATGTTTACACGGCCCGTCCATGGGCTTCTCTGACCCATTTGTTTTTGATTGGAGTTTTCTCGCACCATGAGAATGACAATAATGAAGGGTGCTTACACAAACAAACATGGCTTTTCATCTGCCTGGATATGGTTGTAATAGGAAAAGGAAGGGATGTAGTTATAATGATAAAAAGGACTTACATTTAAAAGGGATTCTGATGTTTCACTCCCAATTTACGGAGCCTCCTCATGCCTGATTTTTGTGGCCTCCACGTCCACCAGATAATGATTAGATGTGAGTGGTGATGACATCACAATGATATCACCAAACTCTGTCCGTGGCATCCTCTGCACGTCTCTTTCCCAGGTGTGTGACTGCTGGAAGCACAATCCTCAATACCTATTGAGGGCGTACTGACCTATCAGACATGGCCTCCTTCCCCCTCTTTCAAACGCCATTCCAGTGCAACTCTTCAGGTTAGGATTAGTTATAATACAATGAAAAAAAAAATATTTCCATATAATCACCTCATCATATTATAATACACTGAGGTACTTATTATAATCATCCCCTTCCTGTGCAGTAAAGTGAAGTGCTACCACCTTGTGTTATCTTTATTCTTTGTCCAGACAAGGTAAACTAGATTTGATGCCTCTTCTGCATCAGGGCTTCCCGGATTGACAGCCGAAGCCTATAGTCACAAGATGAACGGGATAACTCTGTGTTTAAGTGCGATGATAACTTGCAGCGTCCACAGCGACAGGAAATAGCTGACAGCAGGAATGCCCTCACTTTCCTCATTTGTCTGTTTATAGCACGGGGCTTTAGCTCTGATTCGCTGGCTTTTTCATACAACAACTTCCTGTAAACAAGCTGGTCAGCGAGCGAGCACCCTCCCATCCTCCACCTCTGATCTCTGGAGAGCTCCATTTGACCCCTTCATGCAGCAGAACAATCAGTGTGTGCTTCGCCTCCAGGGTCAGCTCATTTCATAACATGATGTTCAGGGCTGTTGGGCACCCACTTGAGTGTGAACCCTTTGTAGTGTCAACAACAAGTCAAGTCAGGTTATTTATTTATTTTAATTAAAATTATGATTATTCTATATAGCCTTAAAGGGATATTTCAGCATTTTTGACATGGGACGTCATTTCGTTGTTATCCAGAGTGTTGTTGATTTCTTGAGATTTTTTTTAATTCATGCAATCCTTATATTTGAAGAGTTTAGTGGTGCTAGGCTAGTGCATGTCTATGGTAACTAGTAGCCTGTTTTAAAAACAGTCTGACACAGTGCACCTGAGGCAAAGTATAACATCAGAATATAAATCTAAATGTCTGTGAATAATTTTTGAAATATAACCATTTTGCATTGAAAATAACTTATATTTGAGCAGCATCAGCTTCCTGCTTGTAAGCTACGCAGCGGCGGAGTGATCTGCTAGGTTACCGGATCTAGCGACCGGCATTACTACACGTGGAATTCACAAAGGAGCTTTCTACAAATCAGATATGGTAACGTTTGGAGGACTACCTTTTTGAAGAGATTTTTAATGCAGGTTACTAGTTACCATAGACATGCGCTAGCCTAGCACTAGCCTAGCACTGCTGAACTCTACCAATATAATAGTCAGGGACCCAAACTCTCAAAACTGTGTTGAACCTGACATGGTCTGCTATATGTTTTATTTGTGTTTTTTCTGTTAACTTTGACCCTAAGGACCAATAATTGGAGGGTCGGCTCTGCTGGAAATATCGCAAAAAAAAATTGTGGCCATTTTAGTGTATGCACCCTGCATTTTTATCAGAAAAATGTTAAAAACTACTTTTTTCCCTCAAATCCTCAGTGGGTTGGGTAGGCTGTCAATAAATGCATTCCAGATACACAGAACACATGTGCTGATAACATCTACTGAAAAAAATCGCTCTTAAAACAGATTTCTACACATTTTTGCATCAATTTAATGCAAAAAAAATGTGGCGTTTTCTCACTTTTTTCCAATATTTTTACCCTTACTTCATTGGCAACTATTCCACCCAGTTCAAATAATTGGATTTGTGATGATTTAAAGACCAATAAGTGATCAACAGACTCAGAACCTCAGAACTGTCAAAAGTCACTTTTGACACTGGTCTATATTTGGTCTTTAAATCATCACAGATCCAATGATTTTGTTCGGATTTTGATCATTTTTTCCTGTGGAATGTGTCTACAGTCTGTTTAAAATAATGGCATATTGACTGATGGGTGGAATAGTTGATTGGCCACAATTTTTTTTCCCGCGATATTTCCAGCAGAGCAGACCCTCCAATTATTGGTCCTTAGGGTCAAAGTTAACAGAAAAAACACAAATAAAACATATAGCAGACCATGTCAGGTTCAACCCAATTTAAAGAGCTTTTGAGAGTTTGGGTCCCTGACTATAAGGACTGCATGAATTTAAAAATATATATATCTCCAGAAATCAATAACACTCTGGATAACTAGGGAAGGAGGCCCTGTGTCAAAAATTCTGAAATATCCCTTCAAAAATGCTCAAGCCCGGTGAAAGATTTTTGACCTCCCAGTGATTCAGCGACTTGTATAACAATATTTAGCTAAGTCTTGTCTTTGTCCTCTTTCTGTTGACTCACATTAGCTAACCTGGGATCTTTTTGTCTGACTGTAAGCCGTGTTAGTTTTTCCACTCAAGCCAAGCCTATTCAATATTTGCTCAGGTGATTTCATACAAGCCCAGTCGGAAACTACAGGAATTGTTATTAAAGGGCTTTTGCACTCTAAAGGCCTTTAATGTGCGCTTTTAGAGTTATCTATATATATGTGTTTAGTTGCACTCAAATATCTCCATTGTCCTTATAGCAACTTAATTTAGGAACAGCTTTTGAAAATAAAATATGTGGAATGATGTGACTAAACTATGGCGTCTTGTCTGTTATTGTTACCAGACAAAGACTATTAAGCAGCTCTCCTTCAAATGTTCTGTATATCTTTTGTATGACGTCTATAATTTACTGCTACAAGTGTGAAAGTCTAGTGGAAACTTACTGGGGCTAAACACATTAAAAACAGGAGTTGTGCCAAGATGTTGAACCCTGTCATGTAATATGAGTAGTTCACACTGAGACTAATACTTCCCTGTCTGTTTGTCTAAAATATGTCCAACATATGTTTTCAGTATGTTTTCAGTGTAGTGCTGGAATGTGTGCTGCTTTCATAATAGATTTTTTCAAAGTATGAAGTTATTGAATGAAACTGCTGTTATTTCACTGTTTATTTTCACTGTTTTATATTCAGCATTTCCTTGTTTTGTGTTTTACCTTTTAACACTTTACCATTAGGTTACAGGTCAGTTTGCGTGTTTTATTAAAATTCAACTCGATTTTTGGACAGGTTTTGATATTCTTTGTTCTGTTTTCCCCCCAGGTGAGAGGGCAGAGCGTGCTCAAAAATGACTGCCAACAAGAGTTCCAAGGCTGCGCCCCGAACAGGAGGGGGTAGAGCTGCAAGGGACAGCACCGACAGGTCAGTGACACACAGGACATTGTGAACTGAAAGTCTTTCAGTCATACATGCGTCTATTAACACCTGCGAGTTGGCTGATGTGAAAGAAGAACATGTCCTAGTCATTGGACATTTGCAAGTTTCATCCTGTATCATGGACAAGAGCCCCATCCCACCTGTAAATGTGAGTAGTGAGACAGACCTGTGTATACTTGTTAAAAGCCTATAGTAGGCGAGGTGACCAGACTTGAACAATATAGGATTACACAACAATATATAATGGGAGATAAATGATAATGCTCCTCTATCAATGCTGTATTGTAGATTTAGCTTTACCACAGCATGTTGTCACCTTAAAGAAGAACTAAGTAACTTGTTTACCTCAATAAATCCTTTTCTTAGTCCCTCTGGGGGTAATACAAGTGTTTTAGGGATGATTGGGGGGGTCTTTCATCTCCCCCTGGTGTCTCTGGCCAGAAAACCAAACTTGTAGATTTCCCTGCTCCGACCCGGAGTCCCCAATACACACTAATGGAATCACGAAGAAGAAGCGAGCAGGCTAGCGGGCAAAGCTAACTGCTGTAAACAGTATTTACAGCAATGTTTTAGTGAAAAAAAAGATCTCCATTGTGTAATTGGATACAATATCCCTCTCTCCCTTTGTCTTTTCTGTCAGCATAGTATTTACTTTCACGGACAATTAATGAGTAAAAAAAACGTACTGCATGCTATGATGACACCTGCAGTGGTGCTTATGGGCTCTAGGGGCATGAGTTACTTAGTTCTTATTTAATGTTTACAAGTCTATTTTTACTAGAGGTGGGTGATATCCAAAAGATTGTATTAGAACCTTGATAACGATTTTGATTTATTATGATCGATGTTCACTTCGCTTATGTTACAATCTTTTATTGCTCCTTCAGAGAAACTGAACGCCATCTGCTGATTCTCACAGTTCACGCTTCACTGTGATTGGTTAAATCCACCTGTCGATCACTCAGAGCATAAGCGAGGCTGAGCTATAAGTCAGTGGAAGAAATCTTTTAGATTTTGAGCTGCATTCATTATAGAAATACTGAAATAGCAGATTGTCACAAATAACAATTTGATTATTATAATGCCTAGCCCTCATTTGTATGTCATCATACCTTAACATTAAGTTAAAAGAAAAGGAGAATTAGTTAAGAATTTGATACTTCTCATTTTGATTTAGGGGCAAGTAATTTTGGTCAAGCTAATATCTCTGGGACCACACACAATGCCTTACAGCAACAAAGCGCTTCTTTGTGCATGTGCTGTGAAGCAAATCCACTTTGGGAGCATAATTTAATACTTCATATAGTCAGGACTCAGCAACTCATCTGCTGCCAATTTGCTTGTACGTAATGTCTTTACCAGAATGAACACAGTAGTCCACACAGTAAGGAGGCGAGATACAAACATTATTTGAATGCGGGTTCTCGATGACCAGCATACCAATGAGAAATGTCAAAAAAGCTGACATGTGACAGACTATCCCAGTAAAATAGCTGTTATGGGCTGTCTGCTTTGGTTGCACTGGTCAGTTACAGGAAGTAGCTGTGGTTGGAGGGGTTGAAAGACTGAGTGAAAGCCAGAGGCCAGACTGCCATTGGCATCCAACATGGCCTGTGCCTCTTTATGTGTGGCCAAACAGCTGAAGTGCAAAAAAGCAGTATCTTACCATCTGTAATAGCCAGCTTCAAGCATGTATATTTGGACATCTTTCTAATAATACAACTTTTAAATCATTTGTTGCAATCAAGACAACAAGATAATCGTAGTGATCGTTTGCGGCAGTGTAGGGCTGCGCAATATACAGCACAAACCACAATATAGGACATCTTAAATCTGACTGAGATTGGCAATTTTTTTTGATTATATGGACAAAACAAGAACACTCAAAATATCTAGTACCATTTTAGCCTTGTGATGTTCCTTATTTAGTAATTATGTTGTGTTTTATCTAAGTCTGTTTTGACACAGTTGGATATTTTTCTTACATTTACTGTGAAATATTTACGGTTAACAGATCATTTAAAAACAGCACACATAGATATATTGTACTGTTGGTGGTCTTTACATGCAGATCCTAATTTACATTTAATCAGTCCGATTAGGAGGCTTGATTTGAAATATTCCTCCAGTTTTCTAATTCGAAATGGGACGATAATCCGCTCAGGTCAAGCCAAAGAGCGGAGAAATGAATCACCCAATTACCAAATTAAAGCAGTAATCCTCTTCCTTAGTCTGAATTATGCTGTTTTTGAGTGTTTTGTGAGGTTGCTACCTAAACCCCAGTGATCATTAGTCTCTTCACAGTGCTCTGGTCTCTGTCTTGGACCGAAGGCTGACATTGGTTAGAGCTGTTGGCCACAAAGCATTAACATCTGTCTAAGCCTGAGAAATGACAAAATCTCAAGGGGTGAACTTATTTATGTTGAATCTATTTGATTAGAATAGAACTTTGCATAGAATTAGCAGAAATATCTTATGGTACTGTTCAAATTGGCAAAGAGAAGGAAGCTTTATATTTCTCTTGAGCAATTATAGTATCATGTCATCAGCTGCAGATTTAAATCACTCAAGGGCTTCCAGACAGGAGATGTCGTCATGAGAGCTCACGTTGCTTTACGATATGTAAGATAAGATGCATCCATCGTAGTCGCTGCTTGCAGGTTCAGGTGTTCAAACATCTCGTGCCCTGCAGCCGGAGCAGTGAAACCAGGGCAGGGCAGAAAGGTGTGAGGTGAGATGTGTCCCAACCTGCACTTTGGGCTCGCGTCCCTGACTTTTCCCCTCCCAAAACGCTCGTTATAACGCTCTGGCAGTGACATCAGGTTTCCCTTTCGCAATATCAGCCAGCGTCAACGGCATGACACTGTTACTGAAGAGCTATGAGTAGTAGGATGTCTGGGAATAGTCTGTGGATATCACTGTGGGAAATAGCCGGATACTTCCGATTGTGTAGTGATAGTAGGACGAGCGGTATCATGGTTTAGTGAGCGGAGCAGGTAAGGCTTCTCCAAGGAATTCTGATCATGTGGTGCTTTTGTGTGAGGTCCTCTGTGATTCACCCCCAGTTTGATGTGGAAAAAGCACATTGGCATTATAATTCTGTCTGTATTTCTTTTGGCATATGCTGAGATGTTGAGCTGCCAAAAACAGAATACTTTCCTGTGGGTTTCACGAAATAAGTAGCTCAGGTTTTCATTCCATCTTTGATCCCCGCAATGAAATCTGAATTTTCATCTCATTTTGTAGCTCTCCTCCATCTGCTCTTCGTTAATTTTTTCTGGTAATGTTTTTGTAGCCGTGTTGATTCAAAGCCAGGTTTGATATTTTCTTGTTTGTCTTAAACTAGCTTCTATGATTACAGTGTTTAATGCTTGTATGTCTGTTCTTTAGGCACCAGCCCACATCACCTGTGCTCTCCACTAGCCCAGGACAGAGCCAGCAGACGCCCCTCAGCGACGGCGAGAATTCTGGGAAATCAAGTCGCTACGTGAGGACAGACGGCCGCTTCCTGGTCCGAGGCGGCTGGAGCTGCAAGGCCTCGACCTTGTGCGGGGGTGTGTCTCTGGTGAGCGACACCAACTCTCCAGGGATACTCACCAAATCCAAGAGCATCGGTTGCCTGGATAACAGGCTGTCCATCTACAGACCTCCAGCGCAGACAAACCAGGATGCTGTGACAAATCAAAAAACAGGAGATGTCGGTTCAGAAAATCGCCCAAATGTTCGGGCTCTGAGTTTGAGTGCTGTTTCATTGGGGTCCAGTCAAGCCCACAAGCGCACCCTTTCATTGGGTCGCTCTGTAGCAGGGGTTCCCCCAACTACAATCCGCAAAAAGATCTCAGAATGGGAGTGCAGGCATGTGAATCTGCCTAAGATGAGCCTGTGTTTGGAGAAAAGGCCGGTAGCGGATTGTGTAGGGGGCAGTGAAGGCTGTCCCAGTCTCCTCTCCTCCCCCTGCAGTGAGAAGACGTTTGACTTTAAAGGTGTTCGCAGGATGAGCACGGCTTTTTCCGAATGCTCCTTCACAGAAACCGATGATGAACGGTTGGCAGACAAAGATGGCGCCGGACGTTTCCAGAAAAGACTTGGCAAAACTGATTCTCCATTTGCACGCTCTTTGTCTGGTCGGAAGGAGACTTCCGCCGTTCTCAATAGGATACAAAAAATCGAGCAGGCCTTGAAGGATAATCCCAGCACAACTCCCCCGCGCTATCTCAATAACTGCTATGGCACTGATAAGACGAAGCAGAAATCGTTTGTAATTGGTGATGACTTGGACAGTGCATGCGCCAGCAAGCGCAGCAGTATATGCTCGGTCACAACTGAACCAGACATTGTTTTAGTTTCTGACAAACTCTCAAAACTCAGACAAAGGTTTAGTATGAGCTCAACGAGGTCTGAGAGCCCGGAGCCCACGCCTCAACAGACTCCTGTGGGCTCTCCAGTGAACCCCCTTCCCAAACCAAAACGCACTTTTGAATATGACGCTAAAAGAGACCAGAAGGGCTTACTGCCAGCTAACGGACTACCTCCTGATCAGGCCACAGAGGCGCCTCCGCCCCTGCCCTCCACGCCAGCTCCCAGCACCACCCACAAGAGCAAGACGGAGGGCAACACAAGACTCCAGGACAGGTAAGACCTCATAGATAGACAAAAAATAGTCTTATTTAGATTCCAATTAGTTTACTGTGCAAGCATCATGTTTACAAACTTAATACGCATTGAATAGCATTGAATTGATCATGTTTTACTTACATCTTTAACACAGTGTCTTTTCAAGGGTGGAGCCACAACTGAATGTCACACTCTAGAAAATGGGACAAAAACCCCTAAAACATTTTACTCATTGCTCTCTGTGTTTAAAATTCCTGCGGCAAAAGAAAACTCAGACCAAGCCTAAAAGCCACAGCTTTTGGGAGCATGACACAACTTCACTCGAGGCTCCTGCTGCTCTGTAGTCCCGCCTGTGCACATTTAGAAAGATATCATCATGGCCACGGTTCAATTCATTCTAACCGTACTGTAACTTTCATGTGAAGTTTTCAGGGTGTAGATGCTCACTTAACTTCTGCATCATATAAAAGGTAGTTATAGGTAAAATGTACTTTGAACATTTGGCTTCTCGGGACACTGTCAGATTGGTAATATTTGTGAAATATTAACAGAAACTCTACAATAGTCTACTTTTTGAGGGCAATATAAAAATCCTCTTTCCCTTCTCCACAAACACAGCCCACAGTCCACAGTTTATGAAAAACACTTTAATTGCTCCAATTATCATTATAAATGTGGCTTAATGTCCTGTGTTTAATTTCAGAGAGTCGTGTGAGTCTGAGGATGCTACAAGCCAACCAATTTCATATTCCTCCTCTCCAACAGAGAACGGCACATCAACTACAGACACGAGGAATAAATCCAATGCTAAAAGCACTTTTGAAGAGAACGCGTATGAGGACATTGTGGGTAAGCACTGTGACTTCTGGTTGTACTGAAGAACATGCACATTCTTCCACGATGATCAATACAAATCATATTATGCTTTTATTTGCAAAAGACAAGACAAGGTTCAGTTTAAACTACTCTTTAGAGTTTTCATAAACCTCTTTGTATTTATTTGTGTGATGAATATAGTGTCTGTTTCAGTCTGAAATGTTGGGGTGTGAAATTCCTTTCCACTAAATGACCCTTTGCCATCTGCCCGAGTCCTGGACCATGCCCCCAAGAGAATACTCACTCAAATGTTAACATGGGGGGGGGGAATCAGAGGTCTTTCTGGCAAACATGATATGTATATTTTGCTAAATTTCCTTCTTAAGTTCAAGGTATCTTGTAGCTAAATTGTCTTGAGTTCATCAGGCTCATGTTAATAATAAAATAATGTTCAAACAAAGAAATGAGTTCAGGGCCTAATTACATTTTCTGTCTTTGATGGTGTTATGGATATGATTTGTATAAAAACAGTTCTCTGTGTTTGTATGTGGATGTGCTCAAAAACCTGTGCTACTATGTGATTTCAAATTCCAGAGATAGAGGGAAGGCTCACAGAACATTGCGGCTGAATATAACTAAACATTTTACAAGCCACTGAATCACTATGTGCAGGAAACCTGTGATTCTGTGCCAAGATTCACTAAGTCTTACAACACACAACACTGTACTATCTGCAGTTTGCTTACGCCTGTCTGATGTATCATTATCCATTCGTAATTCTAGACTACTAAAATGACACCATAACATTTATGAACAATATAATATAGTTTATAGCTGTTGAGAGAGGCTTGAACTAGAGGTTATTATTAAAATAATAATACAATTGCTTAGTGTCACACAAACATGATTAGTACAATTTAAAGTGATACTGATGACGACAACCACTTTAGTCATGTTTCCCAAAACGGTCATTTGGGAACTTTAAAAGCACTTCACCATTAGTCACCCACCTAAGATAAAGACACCAGTAATCTTGGGCTTTTAGACATAGACGCTCGCTGGCACTGGAGGTCATGGGGGTTAAGTACACTACCGGGACACACACTCAAGAACACGGCATTATCGGACGAAAGTAGTCCTGAATTCCGAATTTGTCACAAAATAGATTATCTCCAACAGCCACTTGCACGTAGAATAGACTAAAAACAGGGGTTTGATGCAAAGATACCTTCAAACAATTAGATATGCAATGAATGTTTCAAATGAAATGAGGTTCATGGTGTATATTATCACATGTACAGAAACCTCTAAGCTTGGCCTCTACCTCTAAGGGTAAACCAATCTTGTCATTGTTGTAGTGGCTCCTGCGGCTTGTTTTGTTCCCAGGAAGCCTATTGAGTCGAGACTGAAACCAACAATCCCTGCAGTGTGGACTAGAGGCGTGTCCCTCCCTAAGTAAAGCAGTGTGTCTGGGAGCGTGTTAAAGACGTGCTTGTAATCAGAAGTGTAGATTAGTACCCTCATGTGCATCAGCAGTCCTACCCAGACATATCATTTTCCTAGCGAGCCCTCATTACACAAGTGCCAAGCTTCAATGGAGCAGTAGTGCAACATGGGGTCTGACTAAGCCCTCTTATTCAACTCCTCACCTTTTATCATGAACTCATCAACTGTGAGTGATGTCAGTGAGCATTTAGTAAGTTTGGATTTGTGTTTTTAATAATTAACTACAACGGCTCACAAGACAGATCTGAAAGTTAATGATTTAACTTTTTGCAAAGTAAATTGTGTCTTTTAGGGCAGAGGGCTTTTCTTTCTTGTAAAAGTTTCCCTCATGCATTTCAACGCCATCTGGCTCTGTTTTTGTTCTTCATTGTGGTTGCTTCACTTTCTCACAACCTTCCCCGGACCCTGCCAAAAAGCTATTCTCAGAGCATATGTCTGAATAGACATGGGCCACGGCGTTTTCTCTATTTGAGTTGGTTCTGTGCCATGTGACATCAGCGGGAGCTGTGTACTGTGTTCTGTTCCTATTATCATTCTGCTGCTATCACATCAGACCAAGATGAATGTGTTTAGGAAACACTCTTGAATAGTGTCTGGTGTGGAGACACTACTTTTTCAAGTTTGGTTTACTTTTGTAAGTTTTCTATGCGTTTGATGGTCAGGTGAAAATGTGCATCACAAAAAAACAACAACAGGTGTCAAGATTGTTTCAAATTTATATCACACAGTTTGAATGTGGATACTGAAGAGCTTGTACCTTTGCTTGTTTACTTGGTTTTAATTACTGCCTAATTTCCTTGAATATGACCCTGTATTTGACACACTCCAGCAGACTAATCCATGCCTGAACTACAACTGATTCACAGTGTAGTGTCCAGCAGTTTCAGCTGAGACCTGTGGGGCCCTGTGCCAGCAGCAATTATATTGAAAAAAGTCCACTTGTTTCACCGCAGCCTTTATGACAAGATTCTTTCAGGATTTTTGCCTCTTAATTCTTCTACACCACACTGCCCCCAAACTGCCCCCTGTGACCCCGGACGTCATCGAGTACTTTCCAAAAACAACCCCCTTTCCTGTGGACTGAAGCTCTATTAAAGGATGTCTGTCTGAGCTACTCTGAGTCTGACCCTGTTCCCCACAGAGAAGGAGAACCCGTACGAGGATGTTGACCTGAAGCGCAGGAGTCTGGGGCGAAAGTCGTGTTTCACAGAGAGCAGCCGGTCGTGGAGCACTGCGGACCGGAAACTCAACTCTCCTCCGCAGGTGATACATGTGTGTCCTCTGTCTGGAAACGACATAATCATGTAAAGAATCAGGTGTTTTCAATTCTAACATTGTTGCAAATGTTCTGTTGTGGTCTTGATATGAAGATAAAAACTTAAATTCTGTGTCTTTGCAAATGCATGAACAATCTACACTAGATTCATTCTTGCTTACAGTTTAGAAGCTGTCCTGCTGTTGTCCTGTTTTGTTTGATCACTGTTCTTTTACCAAATTTGAACGCCGTAGGCCCCTTTGCTGTATAAAAGGAACTATCCGGTATGTTTATACCGTTTTGACATTTCCCAGAAAAGCCAGAGTGCAGTGCTGGCATACGCACATTGACACCAAGCTCTCTCTCCCTTGGAAACAGGATTTGATTTTCCATTTTTAAAAACAACAATAGTCTCTCTTTGCTGACATACTATCTGTCACCTTAATGCACTTGGACATTAACCAAACTACATTTTTGTTCCCTCTGTTGTTAGTTACCATCCAAACCCAGTAGCCAGTCCCTGCGCTCCACTGGTCCCACAGAGAGAAAGAGCCACCGGATGTCCCAGTTGTCCAAACGCCACAGCCACAACGACATGCTCCTCCTGCCCCAGTCGCCTTGTGGGCTGCTGGACAACAACTTCTGTGGCACCAGCGACACTCTGGGTTCACACAGGCACTGGAAGATCCCCAAGGTACATTATATGGTCACTGAAGCTGGGTCATACGAAAAGCTATTGTCCGTAATAGAAAGAACCGCCCGTATTCACCGTAGATCCAAGGCTATTGTATTGAAATATACATTCTTGTGTTGTGGTGCTGCAGACCATCACCCTCCCTTCCTTCCTTGTCTGGAGACTAGCATGTTGTATGTTACTAAGAATAAGCTCATTAGTCACCACTGTCTAAACATTTTCTCTATTTCTCTTTGTTTTGCGTGTTGCATTCTTATTTGAAAGTGTGTAATTACTGCTTGTATACTTATTGCTACACTCTTTACCCAAACCTTTTGTCTTCTATATGCCTAAATTATACACTTCTGCTCCCATAATTCCTTAGTTACACCAACAAATTATGTTTTCATATTTTGTCTAAAGCTGGTCCAAAGGATAAACTCCATTTACTGCGCTAAGCGTGGGAAGAAAAGGCTCAAAAAGTTGTCCATGACCAACGTCGAGACAGCGTCTTTACGAGGTAAGAGCATGGACATAGAAACGCTTCTTTGGACATTAGCGAAATTCCTCTTTGGCTTGTGAAAACACACTTGTCTCTGTTATGTCCAAAAACAGATGACAACAGCGAAAGTGAGAGCGACTCTGATGACAGGTTCAAAGGTGAGAGACACTTCATTATTAATTCAAGTATAGACCGATTTGAATACATTGATCACTATACTTTACTTAATAATTGGAGATTTCATTGATATCCTCCTACAACACTTTGCTATATTATTACATGCTATGAAATATATTGAGTGAACCACAGTGAACAGTGAACTCTCAGAGGAAGGAGAAAGCTTACCTGATAAAGAAAACGTAAAGCTGTAACTGTTATTTAGGTTTTTAGGTACTTCTACCCCTAAAATTTCCATTTGTTGCCCTCAGCACACACGCAGAGACTGCTGAAGCTTCAGTCGATTCTGCGGCGAGCCCCAAGCTACAGAACCCTGGAGCTGCAGCTCATCGAGTGGCAGGAGAGAGAATTGTTTGAGTATTTTGTGGTTGTGTCCCTAAAGAAGAAGCCCAGCAAGAACTCATACACTCCAGAGGTCACCTATCAGTTTCCCAAGGTAAAAATGAAGGAAGTATTCACACTCCTCTATTTATTCTTGTGTTATTAAAGCAGTACTAAGTAACTTGTTTACCTTAATAAATCCCTTTTGTAGTCCCTCTGGGGGTAATACAAGTGTTAATGGGGTGATTGGGGGGTTGTTCATCTCCCCCTGGTGTCTCTGGCCAGAAAACTACAATTTCACCTTTGCTGCCTAGTACGGGTCGTAGCCACCAATACACACTAATGGAATTAAGAAGCAGCTAATGGGCAAAGCATACAGCCAAGTTTGAGTGAAAAAAATGATCTCCATTGTGTCATTGGATGTATAATATCCCTCTCTCCCTTTGTCTTTTCTGTCAGTGTAGTATTTACTCAGATGGACAATTAATGAGTGAAAAAACGCAACATGCTACGACACCTGCAGTGGCACTTATGGTCTGTAGGGGCATGAGTTACTTAGTTCTGCTTTAAAGGAACAGGCTACCATTTTTCCATACTGAGATATGTTCATCAATCAATCAATCAATCAATCAATCAATCAATCAATCACCTCGTCTATCTCAGTACGAAAAATGGTGGCCTGTTCCTTTAAGGTCTGCTACTTTTCTTAAACAATAAATAGAGAAAAGGATTGGGGCTGCTGCTGTTGTACTGGGTCTGAATAATGATGTCACTATGAAATTGACTTTATTTTTAATTGATATTTGACATTTCTATTTGTTTATTTATACTATGATTTTTGCATCATATTGCTATATAATCAAATGTAAATACTTACCAAAAGTGGTTTGAAAACTTGTTTAAAATCTTGCAATGTAGCTTTTTTTCTGCCCTTGATTTATCTTCCCTCCATGCTCACATAAACCCAGTCTCACGCAGGCGTCCCTAAGATAGTTATTCAATTACAGCTCACATTTTGTAATTTGGAGGGTCAGACTCACAATATAATTATGTTAAATGTTTCTCAGAGAGGCTTTTACTGCTGTGTTTGTGAGTTAGGAAGATTAGTGGAAGTGGCGCCTTTTGAGGTCAGAGGCTGCCATACATAACACTGTACCATTACTGAGACAGATCGACTGTTTTAGTTGAAATTGGGGGGTTTTGGACACCCACTGACACCATAACATGACCAATATTAAATCACAGCTCCTTCCTTATCATGTGGTGCTGATAACAAATTAAAGGTCTAGTGCTGTATGTTTATAACCTTGTATGGGAATAATATTAATAATTTCTTTGTCTCGCTGAGGGTCCATGGGGATCACAGAAACGAGACACTTGAATGAGCCAACTGAGATTCCTCTTGTTCCCCCTCGCAGCTCGAGAGGCCCACCAAGCAGATGAGGGAGGCCGAGCAGAGACTCAAAGCCATTCCTCAGTTTTGTTTTCCCGACGCAAAAGACTGGGGTCCTGTGTTGGAGTACACAAGGTAAGTTACCACACATAGTCCTATAAATCATGCTTTATTCTGGTTTATAAAACACTTTTCAGCTTAAATTCCTGAGCTCACCTCTGGGCTCATCCTCTCCTGTTGGATGTGAGCGATGCAGTTTAAGGCCACATTAACATTTTAACCTGGAAATAAATATAATACAATGTTTTTGTTGGTGAGATATGGAGAACTTGCTACATTACTTTGACTACAGGTGGCCAGACATGTTTAAATACACTGTGAGCTTTGAAATGATCAGAACAAGTTTGGAAGACCTTGAAGCTGTCTCTTGAAAAGGAGACAGCTTGAAAATGCAGGAAAACAAACAACAACACACAATTCCAGATATATTTTTAATGACGGAGCACGGGGCTTGTTATATGTGTTGTGAACCTGTATAGTTGTATACTAAAGCAGTTTATTGTGCTCTCTCCTAATAGTGAGACCTTCTCCTTTATGTTAACCGGGGAGGATGGCAGCAGGAGGTTCGGCTACTGCAGACGACTATTGGTAATGACTCCTTTTTATCTCACGATGTGGCCCTGGCTAGTGGGGCTGAGGTTTGACCCTATGTCTCACCATGGCACACAGTCTTTCTGGACATTTGAACTCTTCTTGTGCTGAATCTCCCTATAATGAGCAGCTTTGAAGTGTTTTGTGCCTGACTTTACAATTATCCCGTGGCTGCCAACCCTGGCGATGTGGGATCGTGTGAAATGCAGTGACTATTTACTCGCAGCCTTTCAGCACACTATCACACGCATCACACTATTGGCAAAAAATCGGTTTCAAATTTCCACTTTCTCATCTTCTTTTTGCCGGTTTGCTTAATATGTTTGCTTGATAGTAACCGGTTTTAAACATTACGCAGCCATAGCTCTCTTCCAATAACTGTGCTTCCTCCCGCTGTTGTCTGTCCGGCCGTTGGCAGCAGAGCGGCATTCCTGAGGACTTGAATCAAGCAGCACATAGTTGATTTAATCATCCATTTGGAAAAGCAGGGGAGAAAATTGTATTCCTAATATGGACAAGTGAATTGGCTTTTCTTGAGTGCTTGTTTTCACTGGTGGCTGCTGCTGTGTGTGCTGGAGTGTCTCTTGTCTGCGTACCCCCTGCTTCTTGGCGCACATAATGGTCTTAAAGTGAACTGAAGGAGGTGATACTATCAGCAGATAAACCACATCTGTTTAGGAACTGGGTGCCCACATCAAAGCCTTCACCTTAGATTACATCCACGATACATAAACTGTCTTAATCTGCGATGAGTTGGCCTGTTTCATTGTATAAGCCACATTAAGAGGCACACAGTTTTCTAACAATCTGTCTCTGTATTGTTTTGTCCTTATAGCCAAGTGGCAAAGGGTCCCGACTTCCAGAGGTTTACTGTGTGATAAGCAGACTGGGCTGTTTTGACTTATTCTCAACGGTGAGTATATCCTAGTTATTTTTTTGTTTTTATTCAGATTGTAGATAATGACTCTACAGCGCTTAACATGTTCTCCTCAGATCCTGGATGAGGTCGAGAGGCGCAGGGGCATCTCCGCAGCCTTGGTCTACCCGTTTATGAGGAGTTTGATGGAGTCGCCCTTCCCTGCGCCAGGGAAGCTCATCAAAGTGAAGACCTTTCTGCCTGGAGCAGGAAATGAGGTTAGAGCTGTTGATAGCACTGTATTTTCATAATGGCCTTTGAAGCAAAGATTTATCACTGACGTTTTACAATTTGATTTTTATGTAGGTCATTGAGTTGAGGCGACCCACTGACTCCAGACTGGAGCATGTGGACTTCGAGAGTCTATTTAAATGTCTGAGTGTACGCCAGGTCATACGGGTCTTTGCATCGCTGCTGTTAGAGCGAAGAGTCATCTTTGTGGCTGATAAACTCAGGTAGGTTCTGCTTCTTCTAATTATGAACTGAATCTGTTTTCTATACTGTTCCTGTTGGCTGTTAGTTCTTGAGTTGAGCAACAAGTTAGTGTATTTGTCTGTCAGTTAGCCAGCTGGACCACATTGATGACAGTAGCTGCAGAGGATCAGGTGTTCTCTGATTCCTGAGACCTATTGTCCTAGTCTTAACGTCTGGTAAAAGAGCAGAGACTTTTGGAGCAGCACCGGAGTGGACAGGGAGGAGACTGCAGTGGACATGTTATCTGTACATTTATCAGGCCGAGTTTAAACAAACACTATGGGGGGCAGTGACTGAAGGGAAGGAATGCACTTCCTGTGTGCGACTCTGGGTGATATGTGGCTGCACTGTCACTGTTTGACTCACTCTGCTGTGTTCACTCCCTGTTTGACTGACAGCGCTCTATGTCTCTGTAGAAGAACGGTTAAAAGTGCTCATTATGTGACATGATGAAGGATCACTGAGAGGGAGTAATAAATTATACCGTGTCACGATATTACTTGTAGGACTGGTGTCATGGTTATGGTAAAAGTTCAGTCCACAAAGAAAACATACTTTTTTTTAGCTACACATGACATTACATTACATTACAGAAATAGCTACAAAAATGAAAATTACAAATATCTAAGTGTGCAGTGTAATCTTTTGGCTCCCAGATAAAGTCAGTTCTTGTGTCTGCTGCCCTCAGTTTAAACCCATAGGTTTGTAGCTTGTGTAGATTGTAATGTGGATGTGTGCAGACATGCTGAGCTGCTGTGTTTGGGTTTCTCTGGGAAGCACTGACAGGGCCTCACTGCATCATTAATGACTTCTATGATAAAAGGGCTACTCCCACTGGAGCTTTGGTACATAATCTCTTCCCAAAATACCTCCAGCTGAACATGATGTATGCATCTTTCTCTTGAAATCTATATCCAACGTAAGCACCAGCAGGAAATGCCATCAAGTTGACCCATGTGAGGTCTCATTTTTGAAATTAAATGTTTTAATATTGAACTGCAAACTTTAGTCACAATACTTTATCATAGATGAAATGCCTTTATTGTTCTCTGACATTTCTTCATGGCCAAACTCTGTTGACTTGAAGATGATGACTGAGTGTTGCCAGTGCTTTTATGCCTATGCTTCTGCATGTCTTCAAGCTTTGACTATGGAAGGTTCTTGATGATGTGTTTATGACAGAGATTTGGCAGCGTGTTCTTACATTACAATGGTACTGAGTATTATTCAGTTACATATTATTTTATACATGTTTCATAGTGCTTTTTTAATTATGGAGACTTGTCATTGGTGTTTGGTGTGCCATTAAAGAGGCTAGTTACAATATCTGAATAGATCCATGTAAATTTCAAGGGCAGTGTTACAGCCTTCTACATACTGATTGCAAACTATTGAGATATGATCTGTTTTTACTTTTTCTTTAGATTAATAACAGATCCAATAGTCAAGTGCCCTGAGTGTATTGTGAGTGCTTGTCTTTCTGCAGCATTATGAGTGAACGCTTGTAACAGGTTTTGCAGCTGTACAGTGTTGTACGTCTCAGACACCGCTGAATTATTGCCTCAGCTGCTGCTGTTTTTCTAATCAAAGCATATGGCAACATGCTAATTTCACTCAGACCTCTGTTCAAACTTTTATGAAACATGCCATGCTATGTTGGCACTGGGCCCAAACCACTTTAACCGTCCTGTTCTCCATGAGGTATTTAATTCAGAGTTTGGGCAAAATCTGCAAAGCAAACAAGTGAAATGTTTTTTTATTTTCTAACTTCGGTCCAGTCGTACCACAGCTGAGTTTTAAATTTGTCTCAAACTGTCATGAATATTTACCTCCCTGAGCAGATTATACATGCTCAGACAGCGCCATACACAAACACCTGCTCTCATCTGTAGTCTCTCTCAACAGTTGTGATCTAACTGCGAGTAGTAAAACATGTGTCGAGATTTCTGTTGGGAAGTCATTTTTCACTTGTGTAATAATTGCTTCTGCTGGACCATGTGTGAAGCCAAAGAGCTCAGAATAAGTGCAAGTGTCTAAAGATCCTTATAGGCAGGAAGTCAGGAAAAGCTATTTGGGGATTAAGGGAGCAGAAAAGCTCTGAAATGTATAAAAGTACAACAGCTTGCCATAGAAATCCTATAGGTTCATACTTCATATACACTATGCTGTAATTTTAAGAGTCATTTTCAGAATTGTTTTATTTATTATTTTAAGAATAGGTCTGGTTTCCACAGAAGATGTAATTGGACAGCAGAGTACTGGGCCTGAGATTGTTTGCACTACTAGTAAAGAGTGTACCAACTTCAGTATTTGTTGATCGGTTTGATTTGCTGCTAAGTGATCTCGGTTTCCTGGTGCTGCACAACATAGCAGGTTGAGCCGACAAAGGAGATTATTGACTAACTAGAATTTGATAGAAAGCCAAAGAAAGCAGGGTTGTTCACGCATTAACTTAGTGACACTATTCAAGGTGCACAAATCTAACTCATACTAACTCATTACTGCAGAGGTACAAGTTGTACACATTCTTGGTATTTTGGCAAAACAAGCAATGTGACGATTATCAAAACTTGTTCCGACTCAATCTTGAAATTACTGTGCCTCTGGGCTGAACACAAAAACCTGGTTGACAATCTCTGGGTTAAAATGTGTTCCTAAGCAGCCATTCCATTTAATCCAACTCAAAACAAGCCACTCCCTATCGTCACCAACCAACCATTCATGCTTCATTCATGTGTGCTGCTTATTCCCCAATTACGGCAGTGTTTGATCTGAAATCCTGAAGCTTTTCTGGGCTGTGAGCTAAGGGGAATGTCACTTTTTCTTTTTCCAAAGCTTTTTGAGTGGCATCGTCTGGTAGTGCTGCGTGTTTTTATTGCAAGTTCATCCCTCTCCCAGGAGTGTGTGCTCGGAGATTGAGTGTAATGGATCCCTCTGCTATCAGCGGTGTGTTGGGTCGCGTGTAGCCTGTGGCGAGGGTTTCTGAGAGCTGTGCCCCCTTCATCCCCAGTTGGAACTTGTCAAAAACCCAAAACTGGAGATCTGTTAGGAATTAGTTAGCCCTCCTCGGGCAAAGGGGAATAATTCAGGCGAAAAAGAAAAGACTTCATGTTATACTCATTTCCATCAAAGTTTGATGGAAATGAGATGAAAGAGATATGTTGATTTGTTGTCCAGGTCAGCACAAATGTATGTTCACCTCTTACTTCCTCTTTTGGGCTTGGGACGGGCACACATGTACAAATAGTTTCTGACTTCTTCTACACGAAATTCACATAAATGCATTTAAAAAAATTTACGGATTACCAAACAATAATGCATTTTGATCATCATGGGGACATTGTAACTGTAATTTTGTTATAACGTCCTATACAATAACAACGACATATGGTACGTGGTATTTTAATGTCAATGTATGGGTGCCCTGAAATCGTGAAATCTTTGCATACCACTTGTGATTGCTGACCTTGTTTTTGATCCATAGTGATTTAGTGCACTGCTATGTATGCGTTTGGTTGAAAGCCATAGTTTATTTGCACTCCCTTTGTGTACATGGATCGGGCTGTATGCAGAGAACAGAGGGGAGGAGGGTCAGCCACTGTCAACAAGCGGCGGATCGTGAGAAAGACGGGCTGCTATTTGTGATCTCCGTGTTATACCCCAGCTGTCGGAGTCAAATTGTATCGGTCTTTGTCAGCATCGCGTCAACAAGACATCAACTGGAACACGGCATCACACCGGCCCTTGTCCAAATAACTGAGTAATGTCACAATAAAGGGCTTTTCAAGTGATTCAGTCTTTAAGTGGTGTGTGGTTTGTACTCCTCTGTGACGTCCAGCAGTGAGTGGGAGAACGCACTTTGTCTGGAGTCTGTTGTCTGCTCTTATGGACTGCTGTAACTGATGCAATACATTCCTACAAGACTTTCAAAGATGCTAAAGGACAAAAGTATGGATGAAATGCAACTAAATTAGGAACATCATGACAGTAACAATGCATTCTTGTTTTTGGCTTTGTTTGCAAAACATGTATCAATCTCAGTCAGATTGAAGACAACAGTGTGGCACTCTATTGTGCAGCCCCAGAAGCAACACATTTTATCTCCTTGGCACCTGTGTGATTTACTAAGGACTAAATTGTAGCTGGAAGCCAGTGCGCCCTCAAAACTGCAGCTCTTGTGGGGTGTACCTGGTCTGCATTGGTCAGTCAGTATATTTAAAGGGACCAGATGCAAGTTATTACATAAGAATCTTTAATTTTTTACGTCATGCAAATATGCTGCTTAATTCAACAGCCGGTTTACTGTACCCCAGAAACATGGCAGTGACAGACACCTCCATGTGTATGTATCACACTTATCTGATGGGCCATCTGCTCTGCTCTGACTGTACTGTAGCTAGTTCTGGTGTAGCCCGTATGTCAATGAAACTAATCTGTTAAAATATAAAATAACATGAATACATTTTTGTGTCCTCTCTGCAGCACCCTGTCCAGCTGCATGCACGCGGTGGTGGCTCTGCTCTACCCCTTCTCCTGGCAGCACACCTTCATCCCGGTGCTGCCTGGATCAATGCTGGACATTGTCTGCTGTCCCACGCCCTTCCTGGTGGGGCTACTGTCCAGCTCAGTGCCCAAGCTCAAAGAGTTACCTGTAGAAGAGGTAAGTGAGAGAGACGAGTTTTCTCATTGGATATGCTACATTTTTAAAGAGACCTAACACACACCAGTGCACATGTCATGTAAATACCAATAAAGCAAGTGCCATTCCATAAAGAAGAAAATGCATGTGTCATAACTTAACAATCGATAAAAATGCACAGTCAAAATCTGGTAGAGGTTCCCATAAGACTTTTATTTTTACATGTCTATGCATTAGCCTGATTATACTGCTTTTGCTCACGATCAGATCAGTTTTAACAACAACATATAACACCCAGGTTTAACCTTATCCACTGAAAGCAACAAATACCTGTTCTTGTTGTCTTTAGGCTTTAATGGTTGACCTGGGGACCGACCGCTTCATCCGACAGGTTAGTTATTCTTTATCTTTTAACACGATAGAGGCTCTCGCTGTTAACATTATTGTACCACGTTGGCTCCAAGCTTTACAACCAAGACCGAAACCTCCTCTGTTTATGAAATCCCGACTCTGTGTTTGCTCTTGTTTACAGATGGACGACGAAGCCTCCCTGTTGCCGCGGAAACTCCAGTCAGCTCTGGTGCAGGCACTGGAGCAGAGGAATGACATCATCAGCCAGGACTCCGACAGCGAATCAGACGAAGGTGAGCAAGAGGACCAGTCATATGTGTGGACAGATGTTGGGTTTTGTTAACTGGGAGCGGGGCTGTCTCTGCGGTGGTGTGCATGTCAAAGTCCCCGGCCTCGTGGGAAACCTCTGGGATGTGACGTCATAAGGAGCCGATAACAATGAGTCACCGAAGTTTATTTTACGAGTGAAATAATGTCTGCCGAGTTTGACACAAATGTATGGGCCTAAATGTGCACAAGTGTGGATAACTGTAGTAGTAACGGGGGCAGTAATATTCAGTGTGACTGTACAAATCTATAAATTAGCCGCATCGTTGTCAACGCATGTGAAAAAAGTAGCGGCTTATTGTCTGGAAATGATGGTATTCTTCTGAGATTAACTGGAAACCACATCTGCTTTAATTTTACTTGTTGCTACAATTACTAGGGAATTCCACTACTACTTTTATTACCACTACTATAGAACTACTGCTGCCACTTCTGTTATTACATTACAGGCCCAAAGGGTGTATATTTCTTGCCTTTGGATGACAGCTAAGATTCCTGGTTTTACACAGAACATCCAGGGAGCGTATAGGCAAAACTGGACATAAATGATTTTGAGCCTTTAAATACCTTCTCGGTGTATAGTTTCACTGCACTGTATTGCTGCCACCTCAAAAAAATATATGAGTGGTTTTCTGTGTCCCCGCTGTCTGCATTCTTTCCCAAATTCCTTCACGCAGTGGATAAAAATGACGGTGGTTGTTTTGAATCACTTCGTGCCAATTCTGACTTGTTCAAACCTATCGTCAATCCAAAACAACACACTTGCACAACGTGCAGCAACTGTTGGTATCTTAACGTTTATTTACAAAGATGTCAAACTGTCAGGGCCCGAACCGGTTCATGAAGTCAGTCCTGCAGGAGACAACTGCATGGGGTAACACAAGTAGAAGGGAACAGCAATATCCAACCACATTATTATTATTACAAGTGTATTTTCTCTTTTGTGGTGAAGCTGATTCAGACTGATTGACCATGAGTTATGGGATACACCCCTGAGTCTAGGTTTTATAACAATACAGTGGTTAGATATGATTGCTTGTGCGGCTGCAACACAATACTCCTCTTTTGTCTCGCTATGACTGTACTCATTTACATTACACATGCATGTAAGCTCAAAATCAGTCATACCCCAATTTTAAGTTAATTACTTTTAGGTTGTACGTTTTTACAACAGTGACAAAACAATGATTTCACAGAATATCACAGAAGCAGACTTTTTTAAAAATTTCGTTTCCACTGGGATGCCTCAGCCCTCACTTTAGCAGATCCCGATTCTTTGATACAGGGGCGGTAGTGGCTTACTGGTTAGAGAGTTCTATACAAACCTGAAGGTTGGTGGTTTGATCCCAGCTTCAACCAGTACCTTCTGTTTAAGTATCCTGGGACAAAACATTTGAGTGTTGTGCCAGAGTGATGTGTTTGTAACTTTGTCTGGTTTGTGTCTACAGAGTATAACTCGCTGACAAACCTGGTGTCAGAAGCCTTTATCCGCTTCTTCCTGGAGACTATCGGACACTATTCCCTGTTCCTCACTCAGAACGAGCATGGAGAGAGGGCTTTCCAGAGGGAGGCTTTCCGCAAGTCTGTTGCATCCAAAAGTATCCGCCGCTTTCTGGGCGTCTTCATGGAGTCGCAGATGTTTGCGGGATTTATCCAAGATCGGGAGCTGAGGAAAACGAGGGCTAAAGGTAAAAATACTATGTCGGTATGAATTCTTACCGGATATAACCAAGTTGTGAAAGTGAGGTTAGTTAGATAGTTTTAAAATGTAGCTTTTAATTTTAAACGTATTGCAAGCAACATTTACTTTTGTATTCAAATTTATCATATTTCTATTGCCAAAAAAGCAAAAGAAAAAATCAAATGCTATCACATACTATTTTAGATATTTTGCTTTATTGCTGCTTGAGTTATTCAAGTCCTTTTTTTTTTTTTTTTTTTTTTAAGAAAATGTATCCATACATAAGATTGATACAAGACAGAATTGTAGACAAATACTGGGACACTGTAATTTTCAGCTGGGACTCCTACAATTTTAACAACATTATACTGCCCCCTGGTGGGTGAAAGTCATCCATAACTTTTTATTTTCCCCCCACTGTGCTTGCCTACTTCTCTTACACAAAGTCTGACGAATTGTGTGTGCCTAGGGTTATTTGAGCAAAGGGTGGATCAGTATCTCGAAGAGCTGCCCGACAGTGAACAAAGTGGAGTCAACAAGTTCCTCAAAGGCCTTGGTAAGTATTGCATTAACAAAGTAATGTGTATTAGCAGTAGTCAGGTGTGGATGTTTTGCATTTATTAACTATTATCTCTGAGGTATCAGCAACTATTATCAAAAGTCAAATGAATTAAAGTAAAAAGTACACAGAGAGTACTTTGAGTAAGCTGAATTTGAATAACTGGTTTACCTTGGTATAGTAATTCGGTTCATTCGGTGTGTTTTGTTGTTTTTCAGGAAACAAAATGAAGTTTCTCCACAAAAAGAACTGAGATACAATGCTTCAACAAAATCATGTCCCTTACATTGATGTCTTTTTACTGTTTTTTTTTTAAATATATATATATATAAATTGTAAACATGTACATATTGAGCTATACGCTGGCTGTGATACTGCTTAAAATAGCTCTCATAAAAAGGTACACAGCGAGCCAAATGTAAATTAACCACTTATGTCTAGTGTGCCTGTGATTATTAGTATGAGTGAATGATTGTACACATTATTATTTTTGCATTTTTCACGACAAGGTGGTCCTCTGTTTAAGACAATGAAGAAAAAATGATTGTAAGTGTTCAGAAACCCTTTTGCAATCTTTTATTAAAACCATAATTGAAACGTTGTGTGTGTGTGATAATTAATTAGACTGGATGGATGTTTCTAATCTATTGAATGTATTGGAATTTGATAGCTTACACAAAAGTCTGTACTTGTCTGGTAACGGCCCCTGCTCACGTCCAGTTGCCCAGAGACTGACCAGGTGGATTCAAATTTCCCTACTGGAACTAAAAAATGTCTTTTAATCCAAAATTGTTCTTTAATGTGGAGCCTATCTGGCATGTATAAAATCACCTTCATTTCTTGTGACATCTCAATGACAGTTTCTCCCCCAAAAAACCTCAGATTTGGAGAAAGTAGGATCCCAAAAGGCTGCGCTCGTCTAGCACCAGCGACCACATGCTGCTGCTGCCGCTAACCTAATTAAGTCAGATGCATCACTGTGGCAGCTGTCAGTGCCGTGCTGTTCTTAGCTGTTGAGAGTGACATTAATGTGTGGAGCTGTTCATTCTGCACACTTTATTTAAGGCGATAAGTTAAAACAAGGCAACATATGAAGATGTGAATTATGATCAGAACCAGAATTGCTTTATTGGTGAGGAAACCGGTTCACAACTAGGATTTTATTTTTTCTTCAAACGTGCAACATGAAACATATAACACATAACTTACATAAAAAATAAACTATAAAAAGTGAAAACTACTAGAAGTGTATGCATAAGAGGATTGAATTTAAACTACGATAAATACAACGGTAATTTGACATAGAACAACAGCATGAGTGTATTTACAGATGTGCAGGTGCATTGAGTGATAGCAGCAGATATGAGTGTGGACATACCACATAGTGCAAATGTCTGGAACAGGTTATTACATTCATGAGTCTGATACAGAGTTATTGGGTCATGAGTCTGATGGGGAAAAACTGTTCATGTGGTGGGAGGTATGGGTCTGTATGGACCGTAGCCTCCTGCCTGAGGGGAGAGGGGGAGAATAGTCCGTGTCCGGGGTGAGAAGGGTCAGCTGTGATCCGACCTACACGCCTCTGGGTCCCCCCCTCAAGAAAATATATTCATAGAAATCAACCTATTGTGGATCCTCTTGGAGCTCTGGACACCACTGTCGAATGAGGGTCCCAACCACTCACACATGACATTTTCCTTTGTCTTTCTTTTCTCATCTCATCACATAGTTTGTAGGATCGGTTGCTATTATGTCAAGTGTTTGAAATTTATTGTAGCCCAAAAGATTAAAAAAAAATACTTCAATTTGTAGACCGAAAATGAAAAGAAACGCGAATAGCCAACCTGCTTTCCAAACTTTCAGTGTTTTAAGTGTCAGCCTCGCGCGCGTACACTCCTGCTTTGGGAGACGTCAGAAGTGTTGCAGAGGAGCGTGTATCAAAATCTCACGATTAACTGCGAGACTTGGCATCTCCAAAAAATTTTTAGCTGGTCAAAAGAGCGTCATCGGATAGGGGCATCGCAGCAGCAGCAGCAGCAGCAAGCAGCAACAACAGCACAGGTCAAGGTAAAGCGCAGCAGTGACAGTGCACGAGCGGTGGACTCGTGGGGTTGACCGGAAGACACGAGGGTAAGCTTTAAGCTCCTCCAGCATCACTCTTGACATCTCCTGCGCGCGGCGTTACAGTAAGATGCCCTGTGATAACTATGCGCCGCGGGAGATGATGCGTTGTGGGTGTGTGCGTGTCGGGTTTATTGCGATAACTTGCTGTATTTTTGCTGCCCCCCGTGCCTCGTGGTTCGTCCAGCGGTGCTGTGACAGGGGCGTAATCCGTTGCGCACTTTGTAAAGCCGTGCGCGGTGCCAGTGATGCGCAGCTGTAGGTGAGGCTCACGCAGGGGCTCACAACATCCTTGTTTCAGAGCGAGGATGATGTTGTCCACTGTGCAGTCTGACGGACAACTTGCGTGCACAACGTAACGTACACGCTATCGGTTATACACCTGCTCACATGTCGGGGAAGGGGGAATGTGATTGTTGCTGTTTAGTGTTCACAGGTTTGCAAATGTTTTTCTCTTGGTTTACTTCCATTAGCTCCACATCCATGGCGTACTAAATCTGATCTTAATATTGTGACCTCTTTCCTCTGTCTGTATAACATTCTTCACACAAGTTCTAATGCACACTTCTGGCAATGCATTTAGTGTGAGAGAAATGTGCAGTAAGTGTCTGGTGCACACTAATAAGCGTACTGTCCTCATGTGAGAGTGAAAGGAAAAGTAGATAACGTGTAGGCCTAAATAAAACGAAATAAACATTATTTATGTCTCAGCATTGACCTCATGTTTCAAATTGACTTTTGTCTTTTGTGTATGCAAATTACAGCTCTAAAACCTTTGCCTCACCTGGCAAAGTTTGACACATTGAGACACGTTGAAATATCCCTAAAACTTCAGAGAGACTTGAGACTGTAGCTGAAGGTAATCCTCCCTGCGTGATCCCAGCGTGATGGTGTTAATAGATGTTATATAAAGGTGCTTTCAAGGGAGCGATCTCCATACTGGCTTTCTATTATTGTGACATCTCCTGAGATGACGTGGATTGGGTGCCAGCTTTACTTAGCAGGGAGCCTGGCAGGGTCCTTCTCTTAAAACCACAAGGAGGCTGAACACAGGCATAGAGCTTATAATTTAAAAGCAGTGTACTTTTGCTACTCACTAATTGTGTTTTAAATTGGTTCTTTGAGCACAATGGGGAGTGGGACTAGGCTGAGCTCCCCACTGAAGCACCCAACAATGAGAAACTTGTCAGATTTGTAGGTCAAGCAGTAGGGGTTGTTGTTAGGCAGACTTGCTCCAAGCTCTGGATGTCATGCTGCTATGATTCTTATTTAAAAAAAAATGAAAATAGGCATTCTATACGTTACTTTGCTTGTTCTTTTCCATATCTTTAGAGCAGTTGTTAATTATTACAGCTGAAAACCAAGGTCAGAATGAGGTGATCTGCGATTATTGTTGCCATTCTTTTGATTAACTTGTGATAATCTCATGCATCACTGTTGGTTTAAATTTTTTACTCCCACAAGGGCAGATCAAATCATTTTAGTTTTCTTTGTATTGTTTCATAAAACCCCCATGCATTTCGTCCTTCACTTTTCTGTCCATGTCCATGTTTTACACAATTTGAAGTTTATTTGTTTGCAGAGTTTTACAGCTTTTTCAACCCTTAGCGTCACTTTTTAAGATGGTCTTGTTTTATTAAATCTAATCATCTTTCAGACTCAATCTGATCTCTTTATCCTCATCTAGTGTGTGTGGGTTCTTCATTTCTCTGACACTGTGTTAAAATCTTAATTGATTTCCGGGTGTAGTGGGGATTGTAGATATATGTATCCCTGTCCCATCTGGAGCTTATCAGAGCCTGACCCGCTTTTGGTGTGCTGTGTGAGTGCACTGTTCCTCTGGGAGCTGTCCCCACCTTGTGCTGACAAAGGGCTCAGCAAGAGGGGCCACATTTGTACATCTCGAGAAAACACAGCTTCGCATTTAGTTATACCCTGCAACTTCTGCTTACTGTACCAGTCACTTCTCGACGCTCATTGTAGGTCACTTGGTCTTTGGTTTTTCCATTTTAGAATTAGCTTCCGGCAATAACGCGCCCTACAAAAAATAATTATCTTATCTCCCTAATTCCCAATTATTATGCACAGGCTTATTTAAGAAAAAGGATGAGATTTTGTGATGTTTTTGCATGCACATCAGTGGTTAGCAGATTGTTCTCCTTCTCTGCAGTGGTACAGGGTCCTACACATGGATGAACTGGGGGAGGAGAGGGCTGGCTGAGGCTGTCATGTAAGGCTCTCCTCTGGGGCCAACACTTGCCGAGCGCTGCTTCCTGCCTCAGGTACAACGCGCTGTCTGCGCACTGTCTCCTGCTGAGAACTGCACTCCAACATCCTGCTCCACAAGGCAGCAACATGGAGAAGGTAGGGCATTCTTTTTAGATTCAACTCATCTTTAATGGTACAGAATCGCAGATTCATTGTTTTGATTGTCAACCTTTTTACCTTTATTTCCTGTGTTTGTAAAATGGTGGATTTGTTTTGTTTGTCTTGAAGATCATGTTTTGCGTTTGATATTTCTATTTATCAGAGTTCTTGGTAGAATGTCTGCTCCGAATTCCATGTGCTCCCAAAACTCTCAGAGATTTCTAAATTCATAACATGGGTCAGAAGATTCTATTTCCCACTGGGAGCCATAGAGATTAAGTGAGACACTTCACTCATACTGCTGAAAACCTGGCACAAGGGAGCAAGATTTCGGGAAGTTTTTTGTTATTCACTTGGGCCTCTTCCAGTAAATATTATGTAATGTTTTATTCATACAAAAGTGTAATTACTTTACGAAGTACACTTCTGCTCATTATCCCTTGTGTTTAGCTATAAATAGGTTCATGTTGCAGTCAAATGAAAGTTGACATCGCTATATACCAGACTGAACTTGCTTCATATGAATGATATAATTACATTTTAAATTAGCTTATTAGAAACTTGCCATATAAAGCCACACTGGGAGCTGAAGTGCACTGTCAATATACAGTATACAAAAATGAAAACATAGTCATAAAAACCTTGATGGAAGTCTTGAGATCTAGAAGCACACTTGAGACTATAACTCCCTGAGGCGTGAAAACAAACATCTCAAAGCGATGAACCGGAGGAAGACAACCACACAAACACCGACACATGCCTCCTGATCTGTGTCTTTACTTCCACATCTTTAACGCTGCTTTGCCCTTGTGCTGTGCGTCTGTGTGTTTTCAGAGCTGCTCCCAGTGCTCCGAGCCCACTCTTGCTCAGAGCCTGTGTACTCAGTGCAACAAGTGGCTGTGTTACCAGTGCACAGATGTTCACCAGCATCACACGCCCCCCGCCCTGTCCCGCTACACTGACTTTCACCCGGCGACAAGGCCCAACGCCAACCAGTGTCCCGAGCTCCACCAGAGGGGCGCCAGCTCCCTGCCTGCAGCTGCACAAGGTCAGACTGCCCGTTACCCTCTAATGATGGTTTTAGTCCAATATGGCTGATCGTTAGAGGTGGGGTAAGATGTGCTTATGCTTCTGCCCTCACCCTCAAAGAAGACAAATGC
Organism: Gobius niger; assembly: GCF_951799975.1. Classification (NCBI taxonomy): domain Eukaryota; kingdom Metazoa; phylum Chordata; class Actinopteri; order Gobiiformes; family Gobiidae; genus Gobius; species Gobius niger. Next base: position 20,074,629 of record NC_136855.1, on the reverse strand, counting down.
TGTTCTGAGTTCTTTCAGTGTTCTGCGTTGATGCACTTTTTCTTTTATATGCATTTGAAATGTACCGTATGTAAAGACAGCAAATGTTATTATGAATCTGTGGGCCAAAACAAAAGAAATTAGGTCATGTAAAAAATCTATAACAAAAATATTTTTCCTCAAATTGAAAAAAAACAACAAAAACAAATAAATAAATTCTTCAACCACAAAAGTAATTAAAAAAAAACAACCTTCTCAACTCCTACTGATTTAAGCTTTAACAGCATTGCTAATTACTGCCCTCCTCCGCCTTTTATCTTTGTGAAATGCTAGCATGTTTGCATTCCATCTCTTCTTTTATCATGCCTGCGTACGAACCACTGCAATTAATAATGCATAAAAGCCTGTTCACTATGTTTCCTAGAGATGCTTGACTTGTATTACATTTTTAACTGTGGCCCAGATTCTCTGTTAGTCTAATATTAGCATAGCCCTATTAAAAGACGTACAGATAGACCTGACACCTCTGATGTCGGCTGATTTTCCGAGTTATAAAAGCTACACCCAAGTTCACAGGGCTTTACATTAAGACTAGCCACCAAACACTGTAAGATTTCTATTTTGGCAAAGCAGCACTTTTACTCACTGGCCAATTTTGGCAGTAGGATTTTAGGTCTCCAACTGATACTTGCTAATGCCAAGTATTTCTGTGACGTAATTCATCATGATCAGAGAGTAAAAATGTAAATGAAATTAGTGGATTTAAAATACACTAGAATCACTGGCCAATGAGCAAAAACGTCAAGGCCTTAGATAAAACCTTTTACATACTATCTTTGTCGTAGATTTATTGTCATGCAGAGGTGGTAATGTTTGTTTGGTTGCAGCTTGTGTGAGAAAACAAGTGTCAGTGTGTTGACTGACAGGATGTGGTCAGTCTCTGGTTTGATGCACTGATGTTGATGCTTCACATTGCCACAGAGTGTTGAGGAGCCAAGCGCAGCAGTGGGGGGTTGGAGTAGGTAAAGCGGCCAGCCATAAACCTTTATCATACTCCAGCTATTTGTATAGTAACGAGCTTTTTGCAAAATGAACGGTTTTATGACAGCAGGCTGTTACAATATGACAGAAATGAATGGAATGTGTTTCATAACTACTTGGATTATGTTTGGAAGTTAGTTATTTGGCTATTATCTGGCCTAATAGATCCCTGCTACTTCAAAAGCATGGTCCAAATGTCTACTTTTAGATCTTAGTCTAGTGGGGCTGTTATTACTGGCAAAAAATAAGTAAATCTAATATTCCTTTAGAAGCAGAACTAATACATGCAATATAGCTGTGTGTGAAAGTTACTTTGTGAGTTTTATCCACCGTTTTATCCCCTCTCTGCTGATCCTCTTGTGTTTTTAGGTGTCGGGTCGTATCCTTGCCCCCTCCTCCTGTGCCACTCTCATAGACAGGAGCCCTTGGAGCTCTTCTGTGAATCGTGTGACCTCCTGTGCTGCAGCAGCTGTCACCTGTCCGCCCACAAAAACCACAGGTCAGTGTCCAGTACGCAGCGCAAGGACACTGCCACCGCGCATTCAGAACTCCCTGTGAGCTGAACTGTTGACGCTTTTATCACCTCCCTCCTGCATACAGTACCCTTGGCCTGCCTAATGCCTATTAAGTATTCATATGCTTTGGTTTCGGTGATGTTACAGAACAGTGGCTGCATCTAAGGTCACCTGCATAATGGCCGGTCCCAAGAGGAATTTTACTGAGCAATAAGAGAATACATTAGGGAACTTTTCGTACAGGGGGAAGTAATGAATTTGTGTGTCCTGTGTTTGTAGAGTGGTGCCGATTGAGAAGGCTCTGCAGGACCAGCGGTGGCTGTTCGAGAGTCTCCTGGTGCAGGTGGAAGAGAGGAGGTCGACAGTGGAGAACAATGCCAAACAAATAGAGGAGAGGTGTGTTTTAAGTTGAGCTCACAGAAATGAAATAATGACTGCACGATATGCAACGCAAGCTTTTAGTAGTATGAATACACTGTAGATTTACTAGAGTCAATTTCTCCTTTAATGTGGTTCTGCGTGAGGTTTTCCCCAAATTGTTCCCCAGATCTTGGACAATTAACCATCTGCAGCATCACTGTCGATTGTTGGGCTTTTCTCATCTGATTGATTACTTAATAGTTTGATATCTGTCTCCTTGTTGATTTTCAAACTTAGCATCTGTTTGATCAAATACATTTTTGTGAGATGTTGGGGCCTACAAAAATAATATATGCAAGAAACCTCAGACCCTAAATACTATATCATTCACAACAACAATGCCAATGTATTTATCATATATTCATATGTTTCTAATTATATCTATAGTGTCTTAATTTCCAGTTTCTCCAATTATTTTTTATTCAGTTGAGTTTACAACGATAAGTTATATCAATACAGCTATTAGATATATATTAAAAGATCTCCTCTTTTGTACCTACCTGCATACTTACATTATTCGCCCACACATATTCCATTCACCATCACACTCATACTCATTCCTGCATGCACTCGGTCAGATGTGCACAGCAACCACTGCCTCGCTATATGTTAATAACACGGGAGGAGAAAAAAAAAAGAAAGAAAAAGGAAAACAAACATGCAAAAAAAACAGACCATGAACAGTCTGGGTGTTCCTCGGCATAGTGCTTCCTTTAATGAGCTTTGCTGATTAATAACATCACTAACCATAACATAGATGACAACATTATTGTTACAAATAATATAGAATGTGTATATAAATGATCATCATTCATTATTATGATTAATTTTAGTTTCCACTTTCTGATTAAAATGTCAGTACTTTTGGCAGCAACAGTAACAAATACCTAGGTCTTCTTTTTAAAAAAATATCTTCAATATTTATAAAAATGATTGTCAATAGCATTGCATATTTTCCGATCTTTATTTTATTGGATATCCTGATTTTCTTTTGTCATTTTTCACTGATGGTTTGCATATTTTATTTTTTGTATAAACAAATCCAGTCTTTGGAAGGCCTTTGTTTCTTCTACTGTACATAGTGTTTCATTAGAAAATGATTTACTTTTCCCTGTCTCTTTTTATAGACTTCACAGCGTAAAGATCGCACACAGGAAGACAGAGAACCAGATTAAAATGGCAAAGATGATAATGATGAACGAGCTTAACAAACGATCCAACCTATTAATAGAGCAACTGGAGGTAATAACTCTCTTTTTCTCTCTTTTGCGTTGAATTTTTAAGCCTACCATGAGTGTGCACAGACTTAGATTTAGAGTTTTGATGTAACCAGTCATGAGCAAACGGAAGACCATCAAAACCAATCAGAGCAGATTAAGTTAGTCACAACTCAATTAATCAAAACATCCTACAACCCCAAGAACTGAGCTTACGTTTACTTTTTGTAAATTTTATTTTACCGATTTCAGTTTACATTTATTTTGCGTAGAAATTCTCAGAAGACCTGCAGCAGCACCTGGAGGATTACTTACAGGGGGCCATAGAGGTGTGTGGACAGATGGACCACGCACAGAAGTTCATCACCTGGGCCACAAGCCACCACTGCAGCAGCCCGCTCCTCTTCAGCAAGGAGATGGTGAGATGACATCAAACACACTTGTTTGTAGACCCACTGGCTAATGTAGCCATTGGGTCTACAAACACCACACTTCTGTAAACAACTTGATATGGTAATTTCATATTTTCAGTGATCTTTCACCAAAAAAAAAAAGAGTGGTGCGCACTGAATGGGTGCTGCTGCCGGATGCTCTCTCATCGAATGCAATTTCTCCATCTGTGAGATCAATAAAGTACCATCTCATCTTATCTTATCTTATATTGTAAATTAAAGAAGAACTAAGTAACTTCTTGACATTAATAAATCCTTTTCGTAGTACCTCTGGGGGGGAATACAAGTGTTAATGGGATGATTGGGATGATCATCTCCCCCTGATGTCTCTGGCCAGAAATTCCTGCCTCCGGGTCGGAGTCACCAAAACACACTAATGGAATCATGAAGAAGCTAACAGTTAGCTTCTTAAGGCTTACGAGCAAAGCTAATTGTGGGCTAGCACCAATTGAACAGTATTTACAGCCAAGTTTGATGAAAAAAATATCTGCATTGTGTAATTGGATGTACAATATCCCTCTCTCCCTTTGTCTTTTCTGTCAGCGTAGTATTTACTCTCACGGACAATTAATAAGTAAATAAACGTAACATGCTACGGCACCTGCAGTGGCGCTTAGGGCTCTAGGGGCATGAGCTACTTAGTTCTGCTTTAAATAATGTTGATAAAAAATATCCTGTGTGTATTTTCAGATTTCACTACAGATGCAGCAATTGCTTGAGCCTCCACTTCCACTGGATTCAATGAGTCCTGTCAGGATCAAATTCAACTGGGATGCGAGTTACTGGACAAAGCAGATTTCTACTTTGGGTAATAAAGCAAAAATCTTGGCTGCAGGATTTTCTCTTTGGTGAATAATCGCAGTGAATACGTGTAGCATTTTTACATGAGCTTACTGTGTTTCAGGGCTAAGATACAGAAAATGAAATGTGTAAATCGTATATATATCGTGTTGTTCTTTAGGCGAGCTGACTGCTGAGGGTGGAAACTGCCCATACCCCCAGTCTCTATCCTGTCCCAGCATCCTGCGCCCACAGCCCATCTCCTGCCTGACTCTGCCCACTGTGTGTCACCGATCAGACTCGAGCTGTGGCTACAAGAGCTGCTGTGAGCCCCAGATGTGCTGCCTCCATGGCCTTCCCAACCCAGATCTGTCCATGGATAAAACCACAGTGGATGGCAAACTCTACCGATCCGGACTCGGTCTTCTCTCCACAAGACATTGGGACACAGACAGCTTGTCCGCTCCTCATCTTCCCGTTTCATCTCCTGTGTCATTTAGACCCACACAGGCTAAGTGCACACATGGCACTGTAGCGCACACACAACCTGTCTCCTCCCACTCACTCAGTGCGCCTTATCTGCATCAACAACAGCGCACTGAAGCTCTTCCAGACAGCCAAGTCAATACAGAGGGCCCAGCCCACAGCCAATGTCAAAGAAAGATGTCAGTTTGCGCCCCTCTTCAGCAGGAGGACAGAGATGTGATGTGCAAAGACATGTGTGATGAAAGATGTAGGCTGGACGAGACGTGTGGACATGAAGTTGAAAGCGCAGAGCTTTCGGATAAAGAGCAAATATCTCTTGTGACTGAATTGGGAAAGGAACAGCAGAGAACCAGACCCATACTGACCACCAAAGACATCCGGGATGGCAAGGTGAGGAAAACAATGCTACACTGCTGAAATGTGTCCCTCTTTGTCACAATATTTGCGATGAGAATTCAAATATCTCACACCGAAAGGCAGTTCCCATTATTACATACATTACTCATACTGCACAACATTTTACCCAATATACGGAAGAAAATGATACTAATTTCAATATGTCTTTACAGTGAGCAAGCTCTCTCTTCTCAGACCTAATGTTGCAGGTTACAGGAAGCCCAACATGAGGTTCAAGTCCATCAGATCCTCTTCCAAACACTTTATTTTGATAACCCATTGCAAAGGTTTCCCAGGTGTCTATTTAAGCAATAGAAGCACATTTGGTATCATTGGCATATGAGTTGATGTTGGACCGTACAGCCTGGAATGTTCCACTGTGTGACTCTAATTATCCTCACAGTTAAGTTCATTCAATGTTCATACAGTTGTCACGTTGAATATTCAATCCATTATTATTATGCTTATTGATGCCACTGCTGGGAAATTATTTTGAAGGTTTACAAACTACGTAGTGTCACTAATATTGTAAAATCAAGTGCAGTGTTTTTAATGGCAGAATGATCACGTCCCACAGTTGACAGCCATCCTAAAAACAGATGGTGTGACAAAAATACACCCCTGCATTAAGAAGAAAAGGCTGATGGGAAAACAAAGAGCTGTGCTGGCAATCAACTCTTTTTTTCTTTTTTTTCTTTTTTTTTTAGATTGCAGCCTCCTCAAGACTCTTATTAGCACTGGCAATGTTAGAATAATTACCAAGACACATGAGCAGAATACCTCGCTATAGCGCTTGAATCATGTAGTAAAATTAGACCACTCGAGTGCTTTCATTTATGTACTTAACCTGTTTTTAATAAGTCACTGTGGGAATAGCGTAGCATGCCAGTTATATGGTTAGCACCCCGAGACAAATTCCTACACCCCACCTCTCTCTTAAGAGGTAAGGATTAGAGTCTATTTTCCCTCTCAGTCAGAGCCCTGCACACCTTTCCCAAGAGCCATAGATCATGTTGATGGTTTTAATCCTTAACTGTGGAGCGCACGCTTAGTGTCAGCCTGGCCTCGATATGGCGGAGGAAAGAAGCAGTCTATTTGTTCTTACATTATCCGAGGCGTGTTCAGAGGACACAGTGAAATTATGAAATTGCAGAGTAGCAAGACTCCTTGTGCTGAATCAAAGCATTTGCACTTCTGATGATGAATTTGCATGTGATAATGGAGAACTAACAAGTGTTTTGTGCTGAAATAAGCAGTACGGGAAACAAAATAATAACGTGATACTTTACAATAAGATATCAAGATTAATCAGAGACAGTACTTATTAAATATAAACTGTAGAGCACCCGTTATGTGTTATTGTTTCTAATGATGAAAACATGTAACTCAATGTCGTTATTGCTCGATTTCCCATTACTACAATAGCAAAACCTTGCCGCTAAGGAAAAGGTAAAACTATATCTATGAAGCTGCCACAGTTTATTTTTATATCCTCTGTATGTAAAGTAGACCTGACTTTGATTGCTCATTATTCAAGCCGTCTGTGTTCCTAAAAAAGCTTGCCACCCAGTGTATTTTTAAAGAGACACATTTCTCTTTTTCTCTCTGCTGTTAATGGCATGAACAGGTGCATCTGTGCATTCATCCTATGCCGTCTGCCCTGCTCATATTGTCATGTACACGTGTGTCTGACAGAGATCCACTTCCCTGGAGGTCCCGGTGACAGGCCCAGAGTTTGCAGCTGATGTTCAGAGGAGCCGGCTCAGCCCTAATCCAGTCTGCGGCAGAAGAGAGAGGCGCTCCCAGAGCATCCCTGCAGAACTGGTTCCTGCCTCCTCCGCCAACCCCTACGCAGATGCGCTCCCAGCATGCCCTCAGAGTCTACAGGCACCAGCCACTGATAAGGTATCACTGGGGAAGGATGTGCTGTCAGAAACAATAGAGATTATCAAGTTAGCATGTGATGTTTACCTATCAAAGTATCATCCTTGCACCATAGCGAGTCATATTAACAATATTACTGACTGCAGGCAGGCACGGTTTGATGATAATCTTAACAAATATCTAGCAGGTGTGTGGATTTGGAACATATAGAAGCAGGTTTGTTTTATCATTTGTTACACCTTTTCAAATATTTAAGACTCCCTCCAGTGATTCTCTGCAAACACGGGAGGGGGTTACACAACTTTAAAAATACTAGAGGTTGGTTTAACTTCCAAGTGAGCATCACCTTCAGTGTTTCTTTTTTACATTTATTTTGTGATGCGTCAAAGATGCACATACACCACCCGCACAATTATTGGGCAAGTGTGTTTTTGTGACTGTATTGTTATTCTTCTTCATATTTTGTGTCAAACTGATCATCTGTGTAATGAGAGGGGGTGTGGTCAAAGCAGGTCCACACTCTGAATCAGGTTATTATGCAGTTGATTTCTCTCTGTCAAAATGGAAAGAAAAAGACATCTGACAAATTTCCAAAATATTAGGATGGGACCACAGAACCGTGATATGTTTCGTTGGTTAAAGCCAGGAGGATTGTGAGAAGTGATGTGGACAAAAAATACATAAAGTAGCAAAGAAAGCCACTAGGAATCCATTCTCTACCAGTGCTGTCATTTTCAGCAGCTGTAACCAACCTGAAGTGTCCAGAAGTACAAGCTGTACAAGGTTCCTGACCCAGTCTAAACGTTTCCCCTGTCTTGCTCAATAGTGTTTGGGTTTCCACCTCTCTCACATTGACATGTCTCAGCACTGAACACCTTTTTCTTCAGGACACTTCAAGTGGGTTACAGCTTCTGACTGGATGATAATTGATTCCTGGTTTTTGACAGTTCATTTGCGTTTCTGTCTCTTCTTGCAACCGTTATTGGCTATTTTCAACAAAACATTTGATATTTCTCTAGTCCTGTCCAAATATGTTTTACATTTCCAGACTGCTGCATACCACGGAAAATGACTATGACTATGACTTTTCAGACATGTCACTTTAGAGTTTGAAAATGTAAGAAAAATAGCAATGTGGTCACAAAATTGTGCATGCTGTATGATAGCAACTTGTGTTTTAGGAAGAAGTGAAAATAACAGCAACTTGTCTGACTAAATGTGAATCTCCTCAGATCTTGGCTAGATAGAGAACATGACAGACACAATACAAAGGACATTCAAAAATCCAGTTGTTTTGATTGACCTTTTTTTAGTTTGAATCAACTATCTGGATGACTGAGAATCTACATTTTTAACAATACAAAAGAGTACTCAGTTATTTATTAGTCTTGTACCCATTTTTATTGTGTTTTTCCAAGCAGAGGAATACAATTTGGTTTCTCCTTAAGTATATTGTACTAACAGACATGTGTGAGTACTATATTACTATCAAGCTAGTGGTTGTTGTCCAAACTCATTCAGGAAAATAATTGTGATGTTTAAAATGCGTTAGTGAGGAATGAGTTTTAAAATCTACGAGCTCCCTTTTTCATTGTTTGTAAACAGAAAACATCAGGCAAAGGGCGTTTAAGATCAGTGAGGCAATATTTGATGCCAGCATTTGTTACCTTTGTGAGTTCAGTGTGTTTTTGACAGTGAGCATATTGAAAAAGCCTGCGGAGAAATACAATATGATAGGCTGGGTGATAGATTGGTAATAACAGTACTAATATTCTCGTGTTATTACAGCACTCCCCTGTGGACTCTAGACAGAGAAGGGCTTCAGACGGGGTCCTCTGTGTTGTCAAGGAGAATTCTGCCACACTTCCCCCTGCTAGAATCCGTCGCTCTCCGTTGCTCACCTACAAGACTGAAGCAGGTTTGTTGTAGCTCTTAACTCCTCACATTCTGTTGGAACACCATAACTGTAAAGGCACTCGTCTTTATTTAATCATCATTTATTTATGGCAGATCAGTCGTGCACTTTTGTCAGTGAGGGCTTGGACTTTGCGGTCAACGGCAGATGCAGAGGTTCCAACATTGCGCTCAGAGCGGCCCAGAAGGAGCAGGGAAGGCCCAAAGTCCCAGTGGTCTGCTTAGAGCGCCTCAAAATCCTTGTCTCTCAAATCCCTCCACAAGGACGAAGGCAGAGTGACCCCTTGCCTGCCAGTGCGAGCAATGAAGAAGTCTGGGATGTGGAAGTATGTGTAGTTTTTGTTGTTTGTTATTTTAGTTCTTTATTGGTGTAGCTGCGGGACCCACCTTCAAGTTGTCATGACAACCCAAATAATCGCTCTAATTTCAACTTGTAAAGAACATTTTTCATATGGATTTTGATAGTAGACTATTTATTCAAAATATATCTGTTCCTTACAGAGTTGTTATAATCATTCATGCACTGATTATAAAGGAGACGATCAAAAGCTATTAGTACAATTTTATCATCTGACCTTTTGGCCAGATGCTCAACCAAGACACAACCCACCCCTCAGAATTATTTTTAACTAATTCCTAATTTTACTGTAGCTAATAACTAATAGTGACAAACACCATAATCATTTAATTTTAGTGATTAATATGCATTGGACAGATACTAAGCTAGAATAGTCCTTCCTTGTCATATAATGTCAATGCTCACAATGCCCTTAAAAGTTAAGACAAGTCCAATGTCATTGTTGTGTCCATATGGTAATCCTCCTGGGCTTTGCTCCTCCCACAGAGGCACCCCTCCACCTCACCCACTTCCTCTCCTCAGCTCACACTCTGCTCTGGCTCAAAGCTCAGAAGAAGTGCAGAAAACAGAACTGCTAAAGTTACTGATTTTTTTTTTTACTGCTGATGCTGTCCAGTCTGTCCTGACACTGTCCTGATACTGTCTGACATCTTCGCTCTTTGGCCTTTTCATTTCCATTCCCCCATAATTAAGTCTTGCCACACATTTATTGAATATTTTCTCAAACGGGAAGAAACACGGGCACAGCGCATGTTGTTTGATCAGGGCTGCACATCAGTGGTAGAAATGGAGGAGGAAGGAGGCTCAATTTGAAGTTGTTGGGCTTTAAAATGGTGTTTTTCTTATTTACTTTGGTTTTAAAAAATAAACAGAAGAAGAAAAAAAAGGTGCTAGTGAGAAGGAGACTTAAAGGGCATTGAGTTGAGAACCACTATTGATTCATTTATTATGTATTTCTGTTTTCTAAATAAAAGCAGCTAAACTCCCACTTAAAATTGTTACAAAGAAAGCCAAGTCATCCCAAAGACTGCTAATATTTCCAATGTTTAAAAAAAAAAAACACAGGATGAAGTTGGCAAACGCTCTCCAAGGACCACCTACTCTCTCTCCACCCCGAAGCAAAACTCCAATCAGTCAAGCCCAAGTTCAAACAATGGTGACTTTAACTACCAAGGCTTTCAAAAATCACCCAGCTATGTGGCACAAAGCTACTCCTCTCAAAACACTGACCCGAGAACTCCCGAAGAAAACATTATTCAGATTGACCCAGATTGTGACACTGACGACACTGACCCGAATGTCGAATCTTCATCTGAGGCGGAGCTCGAATGCTTCACCCATGAGAAGTCAATGGGAGCCGGAGAAGTCGGGGAAGTGGACAGGGAAACAGACATTACTGACAACGCAGATTCAGATCCAAGCCTGGAATATGAAGCGGGCTCTGAGGAGGAACAGGGGCGAGACTCGAGGGAAGGCGGGTCAGAGCTGGACCAGCAGGACCACTTTGAAGAAGCAGAGTCACAGTCTGGTTCCGAACAGGCCCAACATTCCCAGTGCTCCTTAGAGTCCGACGTGGAGGTGGATTCTGAGGGGGAACCGGTGAACGATGAACCCCAGCCTCTCCGGTCTGACCAGGAAGACGATCCGCTCATTGGTCCCATTTTGATCGCGAACCCTGAGCGGCAAAGTGTTGCTGAAGATGTCCCGGACAGAGCCGAGATGGAGAGCGAAGACTTCTGCGCCGTTTGTTTGATTGGAGGAGATCTTCTCTGCTGTGACCGCTGCCCCAAAGTCTACCACCTTTCGTGTCACATCCCGGCTCTGTTAACCTTCCCCTCGTAAGACTAAACAATTCATTTGTTTTTAATGTCTTTATGTTCGAATAATTAAGTGTGTGTTTTGGTGTAGAGGGGACTGGGTGTGCAGCCTTTGCAGAGATATGGAGAAGCCACAGATGGAGTACGACTGTGAGAATGAACGATCGGCAGAGGATCATGTGCCGACGTATGGGCTGGCTGCTACTGACCAAAGAGTAAGGGATTATTAAAGTTTAGTGCAGTTCAGTCTCGCCAATACAGAATCAAGTATTCCATGTAATTGAAATTCTCTCATTTGTTTTCAGAAATGTGAACGGTTAACTCTTCTCATTTTGAGCAACATGCTGAGCGCACCCTTCCATGAACCTGTCAGTCCACTTGTAAGTAAACGTCTTCTTATAGAGAAGTAGAAGAAAACATGTCAAGATACGAAACAAACACACAGGTCTGGCAAAACTAAATCGTCAACATTAACAGTAGTATTTTAGTTTTGCAGTAGCATTGACAGTCGGTATATTTAAAAAAAACTAAAAAAACAAACAGCCAATATACTGTAGTGTTGAATGTGCTACTGTCTCGTTCCATTGCTATCTTTACTTTACTTTATTTCACTTTGTGCATAGGGCTACGTGCCGGGTGGCTAAGTGGTTTGTGCCCTTGTCTCTCGGAAAAAGGGGGTTGTGTGTTTAATCCTCGGGTTGGCAGACTCACACCTTCACCACATATCCTGCCAGTTGTTTTTTTTTTTTGTTTTTTTTAAAGCTATGCATATTTTTTCAGCAGAGGTAGGGAAGTAATCAGGCAGGCACGCATACTCGATTAACTTTCTGATGATATTGTACTTCTAAGAGCAGTTTTATGGCTCTGTGCTGTGAGGTTTTTGGAAGACCACTTTCACGTCCGCTTAGGTAGATTTATTTTGAAGTAAGTAACTCTTTAGTAGGGCTGGATACCGTTACACGATACTTTTTTCAATACATATACTCAAATATTTTTCATATAGAACCGTAAAACAGATTAATTAGGTTAATTTATTCCTTTTACTTCCATTTAATTTCTTTTGCATTTGAATCATTTCTTTGAGGTAAAACAGCCAAGAAACGTCCTTTAAAGGGACTCTACGGAGTTTCAAAATGTTAAAGGGGCTAGATGCAAGTTAGTCATTTTATACTCACTATTGCCACCTCAGGTCTTATGCGTAACTGCAGCTTCTATATTAAGCTCGTGCATGACGGCACTTCGACCCGAATTAATACCTGAGGTGGCAGTAGAGAGTATAAAATAGCCATCTTGTGTCTAGCCCCTTTAACTACAAAAGGATGGAAAAAACACTTTATAACACATTAAAAACACATTATTTCCCCCATTTTCAACAAATTTTTCCATGTTTTTTTCCCCAAAAAAATTCCATATTTTTTCCCTAAATTTCCCACATTTTCTCAAACATTTCAAATGTTTCCGACAATTTTTCCCGATTTCCCCCCCACTTTTTTCAATTTATTTTGAACTTGTGTTTCACTTTTTTTTTTTCCTTTAACATTTTGCTGACCAACAGCATTAAAACTCGAATATAAACATTGTATATTTCTTTTCGGTACCTGCTTTCGATACTTACATTTTTTCGATACGAGTAGTACCTAAAAAATGTTTTCAATACCAGACTGATATCGTTGTAAATATTTTGGGTACTCTGCTCACCTCTTCGCATGAATAAGCAAAACATAAATAAAGAATGCATGATAATGACAAATTGTGGTTTGTTATAATATTTTTTTCTTCAGGCTCGTCATTACTACCAAATCATAAAGAGACCTATGGACCTGTCTGTGATTCGAACTAAACTCAACAGGAGCAACAGCAAACATTACAACTGTGCCGACCAGTTTGTGGCCGACGTCTATCTCATGTTCAAAAACTGTGCAAAGTTTAACTATGTAAGTGTAGTCATATTTCAATCGCTTTTCATATGCCATTATAAATCTTTGTGTTTACAAATATAGACGATGGTTGGTAAAAAGTAGCCCCAGAGTAAAGACAGTTGCTCAGTAATAACAATGGATGGAAATAACGTGCTTCCATATCTATCGTATTGCCATGGAATATATGTGTGTCCATATAAATATTTACACCAATCTACCTTTTTTGTTTACAGCCTGACTCTGAGGTGGCCCAGGCTGGGCGAAGTCTCGAGTCCTTTTTTAACTCCAAGCTCAAAGAAGTTTTTTCAGACCGCATTTTCCCAGGTTTAGAGCCGGACTCTGACAGTGATGAGTACGATGAAATGTACAGATCCACAGAGGGCGGGTTCCCGTGGCCCGAGAGGAGGGAGCAGTGCCACAGGAAGAGGAAGAGGAGGCACTCTCTCAAGTCCAGGAGACAGCATTTCTGAACACAGCTTACACAGTTTGCTTATAGCAACGTTTTCACTGCTGTAAATATACTCCAGTTTGTTTGCAATCTTAATGTTGGTCTGTCTCAATGCTGCCCTCTTTTGATCGTTGGTAGTAACATACTGCAACAATGCTTCCAATCGTAAATGCACATTCAAGTATTGTAGAGGTCTAGCTCAGGATGTTGGAATGGACTTATTATAATTTCAGTAGTGTAAAAAGTAACATGCCTCAACAATTCTGTAAAGTTCTATTTAAATTATACACAGAAAGTTCAGATAATACATTTTATTGTTATATTCTGTAGCATGGCATTTACTCTGAAACTTCCTTATTTTATTTTAAATTTGTCTGATATCTGACACTCGTTTAAGCTGCCCTGATTATATCTGTTAATTATTATTACTTTTTCTTTTAATGTATAGTATATTCCTATTTGTGGCTTATATTTTACAATATTCATTACTTTATTTTAGAAATATAGACTAAATGTTTTTTTTAGGTCATTATTGTAACAGTGCTTTATATGAAATTGCGTGTTAACATTTGACCATGTATCCTATTTAATTGGACTGTTACAACAATTTGATATCAACGTTTATTTGTCCACAAGCTTCAAACCAACCTCTTCCAAATAAATAAACTGCTGTTTAAAAGTAGTCTACTTTTGTATGGTATGCACATGTTGTGTTTGCATCAATTCTGTTGTTATTGTTTTAACAGATACTTGAAGCACTTGTAGTGCTATATGCATAACAATAAACGTTCTTTTTAAATGTACCTTTAAGTAAACCCAGCAATTCTAACATTTAGTTGTGTTCTTTCTTGTCATGTCAATACAAACCTATATAATAAGTACTGTGGACATATAATAAATAATAAGAAAATATACAACAGCAAAAATATTATAGTATAATCACTCAAAGTGTTGCTGAAATCCAAAATGTGTCCATTTGAGATGCATCCTCTTTGATATTGAAAGCAATTTTGGCTGGTATTTTTGCTGAAATTGTTTGCATGGATGCTAGATAATAAATGAGATGTGCAGGGTTTTTTTATTATTATTTTTTTCTACAGTGCATATTAAAGATAATTGCTAAGTGTGGATAAGACTATGTTGTTCGTGGTGTTTTGTTTTTATCTGTACGGGCTCGCGTGTTGCGGAGGACTTCCAACCAGTTTATGAAGCTCATTCGTCTTGTGATGGAGAACCTGTAGTACAGAGCAGACTGTGGACACAGTGGCTCCAAATCAATGGCTGAGCTCATCCATAATGTCTGAGAAAACCAAAGTCTGCCTCCAAGACTAAATCAGTTACAGTTATGAATGCGACCATATGTCTATACCAACGTCTTGCATCCACCTTTATAGTCCAGAGATTCTTATTAGAAGTGGGATTTAAGGCTACCTTTACAGTAAGAACAAGTGAATTCCTGCCGACATTTTCTTTGAGTGTAAAGATGCATCAATGCGCAATCTTATAACATTTTAGGTATGTTAAATTATTCAAATAAAAAGTAAACCCATAACCTTTTATCTGTTTTATAGTTCTAAATTTGACAATGTAAAAATGAGTTCACGTTAGAAACATTTAGTTTCCAAGGCCTCAGTAACTGAATTTTATTTTATGAAAATCGTATTTGTTTTCTCCTTAGGACGCGTAAATTTAGTGCAGTAACTATTTTGTCCACGAGGTGGAGGCAAAGACCAGGTGAAATCGAGCAGGAACCAGTGCAGCAGAAATGTTCTCATGGCCAAAGGCCAAGTGGGTAAGGTAACCAACCAATTTAGTCTGCATTTAAATTCAGTATTATATCGTTTAAAAGACACAAGACTTTTACGATTTAAAACAGTAATCAATAAAATATAGCTTGTGTTGTGCCAAATAGGATGTGAAGGCTGCACAGTGACTGTCCCTTCATGCCTCCACTGAAATGAATTTGTTCTTGTTTCTGCTGTGGCCTACATTTTTTGAGACGTCTGCCCTCATATAGCTTCCCAAGGCAGGGACCAGCAAAGGGCAGAGATTAGCTTTAACCAGGATTAAACCAATGAGAAAAATTTGAATTTGTGGCCCTTATCTCTTAGTAGCATGTGGTGTGCTCTGAGCAAATGGCAGAATTTGATCTTTTTTGCTTTCCTTTTGGCAAAGCATGTTTTCATGCCAATAGACGCTTATCAAACATGGTCAGTGAAGACAGAGAGGATTCTTGAAGGCCCTCAGAAGGCTTGTTTACAGGGACAGGGCATACATTAGCTGATTGGTGGGAGTAGAAAGATGTTATTTAGTGGTCGTAGGTGAGTGTGTTTAATGACTTCATGTTAATGTACACTTCGACTATATAAGACTAACTTAATCTCTTTGCATAATATTAGGATTCACCTCATAACGTGGTGTGGTGATGGCCTCTATATTTGCATTCTAAACATGCAATTTCTTGCCTCATCAGGTAATGTAATTCCACGGTTCATTAGCACTGTGAGGTTTATCATTTGTCATCAAAGCCGAGCTGTCAATAAACGATTTCGCTTCACACCAGGAAAATGTAATGTTTATGCTAAACCAGGACAGACAGAAGTGTTTGCGTTAATTGGAGTTTGTAAGACTTTGTTTTAGCTTAATTTTCTGGCTTTATTTGAATGACAGCTAGTTACTACAGCTCGAGGTGCTGTCATTAGAGAGCTGCCTAAGCCTAATTAATCCAACTTTTGTGTAGGCAAACAAAGTTTTATTAAAAGTTCCTCCTGGTCTGATCTGAATACTGAAATCTACCTTTCATAAGGAGTTCAACATTTCCTCATGTGGAAAACATGTTTTCAATCAAGCTGTTTAAAAAAAAACTGTGTGAAGTCAAGATTCCCAAAATGTGGCTCTTAATGGCACATACATAGCTAAATATGCGGATTTACATTTCTTTAAGTATCATTTCTTATGATTTTTAAAGAGCCTAAATTGTAATTTACGGCTACAATCATACATGGATTTAACATATAGGCCACAGAAATGGTTTAGGTCTACTTGTAGCTGTGATAAGACAAACCTCTCTTAAAGGTGCACTATGTAACTTTTTATGTGACAAAAAAAAGACTTGATATTTGCGTGTATTTGACCTTTTAGTGACTCAGTGGCTTTATGGGTACAGCATGGCACCTTCACTTTTCCCTCACAGTTGTTTGGGGTTTCTGGCCAGTTTCTGGTACAAACCTCGAAAAACATTTGATCCTGGAGCGTCATAGAGGCCACTGTGAGGAAAAAACAAAGGTGCCATGCTGCACCCATAACGCCACCGAGTCACTAAAAGGTCGAATGCACGCAAATATTATGATTTTTTTTCACCTAAAAAGTTCCTTAGTGCACCTTTAAGCGATACTTGTTTGAAAACCATTGTTGTTTCAATTGATTTTGTCTGCTTAGTTTCCCCACAAACTCAGTCAGTCACTAGTTTGTTCAGTTTAAACTAATTACATGACCTGAAATGGCTGTCTGACAGGATGATGGAGGGTGGAGACATGCCTAGTCTTGACTTGTGATTAACCACAGTCTCTAAGTACTTCCTGTGAAACTGGAGAGGAGGCCTGCTCTGTGTAAAGAGCCTGATGCTGCAGGTAAAACGAGCACGCACGACATGTACTAGTTAGTGGATGCTCTTATTTCACCCGACTTTCACAAAGCAACACCAACTCTTTTTTTAATTCACTCAAATAAAACATGATAGACCAATCAACGACTAAATTGATTTGGCCAAACTCCTTGGTTATAAACTAAACACTTCTATTGTTACGTTGTTTTGTTTGTTGTTAAAGGCAAGCTGTAAAACACTACTCACACACACAGACACACCGCCACCATTGTTTAATTCATTTGCGAAAACAATCAGAACAAATGCAAAAAAAACAAAAAAAACAACACACAATCATTTTTGTTGCCATGGACCCCAATCCTATAGACCTACAGTATGTACCACGACTCCCAGTGTCTGGCCCTCAAACTCTTTTCTGATACACTCATCACATGCCTCTGTCGTCCATAAATGAGCTTTGATTGAGGTGATTGGAATTTCCCGAGGCTGTCACAATCGTTTTGATGGAGAAAGAGACAGCAGATAATGGGAGAGACAGGCCTGTTATGAGAGGCCTGTCAGGGCTAAAATAATGCATCAGAGTGGAGAGGTTAAAGACACTGCTTCCTTGTTAATAATTAATTGCTGTGCGTGTGGTGGATCCACTTCATCGCTCCTAGTCATCACTTGGTAATTGCTTTACATTTAATTTGGCTTTGGAGACTGTTTTGGAGACGATTTAGTCTTTAAGCACAATTCAGGATACATTGTCCTTTAAGTTAGGTCTGCAGGCAGCCGCTTGGTTGGAGATTGTGGAAAATATGAGTTCAGAGAAACAGATAGGTAATAAAAGGATTCAATGATCAGGGTGTGTGTTTTTATTCACTACTTGTCTGTTCGGTCTCATATGACTTTTTGCATATGACATCACTGAAAAAGCTGTGGCACGGGTCAATTATCATAAAAAGTGGGAAAAAATTAACCAAGGCCGGTGACTTAGCATTTTGATGAAATTAATGAGAAGGTGTTTCATTTATAATGTTTGGGTTGTTCACAATTCTCTTGTTCAATTATGTGTGTGATATGTATTTGCAAAAACTAGTTCAGAAATATTTGAGACATAAGTGTGTGTTTTTTTATTAACAATTTTTTTTGTGTTCCACCTCAGTTTGAGTAAAGTGGGGCAGCATTTTAGATATCATAACAAGCAAAATACATAAAAAACAAACAAACATCTAAACATATTTATGAATATAAGTTACTATTGAATGCTGCTTTAAAGGAATAGGCCACTGTTTTTACATACTGAGATATGTTCTTACCTTAGCTTTGACGAGTTCTTTAGGACCTGTCTGGTCTTCACCCGTGCCTTCAGTCACGTAAACACAGCGCAGATGGCGTTAGCATTTAGGCTCTCCCTCTCTCCACTATAGCTCCAAAACAGGTCAAGATAGAAGCTACCAAGCTCTTCCACGTTTTCCCTATTTAAATATGGTTATGTGAAGTGTTACACTACAAAGTATAATTACACAAATTACACGTAATAATACCAGGAGTAATTTGGCAACGGCACAGTAAAGTGAAGATTACTGCGCGGATTTCAAACTACTCCTGGTATTATTACGCCTTACAATATAGTCCCCCCTTTTATCCGCTTAGAAAATCCACATTTTTTAATTTTGTGTATTATACTTTGTAGTGTAACACTTCACGTAACCATATTTAAATAGGGAAAACGTGGAAAAGCTTGGTAGCTTCTATCTTGACCAGTTTTGGAGCTATAGTGGAGAGAGGGAGAGGCTAAATGCTAACGCCGTCTGCGCTGTGTTTACGTGATTGAAGGCACGGGGGAAGATCAGACAGGTCCTAAAGAACTCGTCAAAGCTAAGGTAAGAACATATCTCAGTATGTAAAAACGGTGGCCTATTCCTTTAAGTCACACAGCGTAAAATTTTGGATTCTTTTGTTGCCGATACAAAACCTGCTCCTAATGAGCAGCTCGACATAGAAAATGCTATTTTTGCAGTGTTTAATCAATGGAAAAAGAATAGATTTGGATAAGGACCTAACCTATTTAAATGTTATATTACTGCCTTTAGTCAACGTCTCCAAGGAGATGAGCTGGAGACGCTCCTAAAGTTACAGTCAGTCAGGTCTGAGGAGCTGAGCAAACACAGCAAACACACTTTTGCTTGGTCAATTTTAAGTGACACAAGGGCTTTAGTTACTCGATACTGATGGTACAAATTGTTTTGAATATGATGCTTTAATATTTAAAAGACAGTTTTGTGAATATTTAAAAACGTGTTCAACTTTGTTTCTGTTCATTTTTATTTTTGCTCAGATGACCACTTGTCACACTGGGTGTCCCTTTTTTCTTGAAAAAATGAGTTGATAGATGATGACGTTAATAGAAAACATCTCAATAATTTCAGAATAGTGTAATGTCCCACATTACCCAAATTCACCCCAATTCATATGCAAGGTACATAAAGTGTCTTGCTCAAGGACATATGCAACAGTACTCACAGTGATGCTTGTGCTTCAATGGTAGCACGTCTCAAACCACCTCTAGTATTCAGATGCCACGGCCATTTTCTACATTTGTGACCAAGAGCAGCAAAGTAGCAAATGGGTAAACTAATTCTATACTCTATATAATCTATACAGTGCTCGCAATTCATTTAGAGTTGTTTCAACAAATAACAAGTTCACATAACCATTTTAAGTATAGGGCCTTTAAAGCCACACGATGAAGCATGGTTTGGAACTATTTTTTGGAACCTACATTCCAGGATAAAGGCTATGTCACTCCATTGAGTAACTAAACTGTCAGAAAAAGCCTAAAAAAAGACACATGGAACAAGGAACCATTGCAGCCTAATGTATTTAAACCAGATAAAATAATAACCATATAAAAATAAATGGTAATATTGTATTGTATTCATTGGGTGAATTAGAATTCTCTTCATATATTTCACTTGATTACATTGGGATTAAAGCTTGGACCACTTGTCACAGTTTTTTTTATTTGGGATTGTAGCGCAGATGATCCTATAATAAAACTATAATCATTAATGCACTGAAGTATGGTATGGCCTTTCGCTGGTACTTGACCTCCACAATCTGCTCTCTGTGCGCTAGAGAGATCAAACTTTATTTTGCCTGTGTATAGCCTCCTTCACCAGGGAATTTGACTGTTCCATTTGCCAAATCCAAAGCAGTCGGTGCTCAGCCTTGCATGCACACAGATAATGATCAAGTTAATTAGACCTGAGATTGAATGAACTGCTGCAGCAACTTAATCATTTGTAACTTGATTAGAAATACTATATTCTGCTGCACCAGAGACCACAAACTTCTGCTGAGAGCTTGAAGAAGGAAGTTTCCACTACAAATTCATTTTGTTGTTTTTCACTCGAAAATGATCATGGGAAGAAACTTTTTGTCCTTCAGTTTGAATATGCTCCCATGTTCCAATGTAAACTAGCCTACTACAACATGAACAAAATTGAGACCTTGGCTCAAAAGTTGGGAGGTCTTTAAGGACGAGGCAAGTGTTTAAATTTAATTATTGAATTATGCCGAATATTTAGGGTTAGAATGTAGTCGGCCTTTTCCTACATCAGCAACTAAATCAAGTCCAAAGGCTACAACGCAAACAGGATTTACTTTAAACAGGAACACTCGGTCAAATGAAACCACGTGATTAATGAAAGTCGCCATTGCGGCAGCCAGTCATGTGATGCCGAACTTAGCCTATTGACCCACATGTTTGATTCAGCATAACGTGGTTGCGTCCCATACGTAATACACAATAATACACAATATGTAAGGGAAGAATATTGTTGTGTTTTTTACATGTGATGGTGATGATGGTGATGATGGTGATGATGGTGATGATGGTGATGATGAGGATGATGATGGTGAGGATGAAATGTAATAAGAGACTGAGTGATCTGTTATGGATGTGATGCTGGTGAATGACCCCTGACTGCACTGTATTTATGACACTTTCCCCCAAGGACTACAGATGGAAATTAGCTTGTGAAGCTACAGTCTGGTACGGTCATCTTTGCTCTTGAGCATAATGTAAGTGTACACTGTCCTGATAAATAAATAAACAAACAAACAAACAATTGGTCCCAATTCACCTTATTCCGCCCCGCCCACTTTTGCCTCTTTATGCCTCAGATCAGCCCTTAGTGTCATGACATTTCCAGTATAGAGCACGAAGTCCGTTGACTAAGTGGAGAACGAGGGGAAATGTTCGCCGCTAAAATCTGATGTATAACAGATTGATTTGTGTAAAATGTCCGATGTTCATTTGCTCCAACAAGTCAACACTGCACCGTTTCTGAAAACAGCTTTGTGTCTATGTACTGATTTTCTCTTGGCGTCTGCCCTCCTATGTAAACTAATTTGAGAGAGCTGTTGTGCTTGTGTCATGATTTAGCTGTATGTGGCTAATAGTAGCACAAAACAGGAGGAGATAATACCAGAAAACATGTTTTACTCTCCACAAAAGTCTTCTTATCCCACTAAAGTACAATCTTTTGAAAGCTTCCATAAAACATGTAGTCCAATAGTAATAAATAAAGTCCATCCCTGTCACGTTTTGTAGCTTCACAATGACAGCAGCTAATGCCAATGCAGCTCTCAGGCAGACAAGGAGCAGGAGCATCAGGAGGAGGAGCAAGAGCTGTCAGTCAAAGCTTTTTTACCCTTTTTGTGGGCACAGCCAATCACCATTCAGCTAGTGGGTCTTACAGCACCACCCTTTGCTTTGAAGCGGAGCTTCATAGGCTGTTTTCCAAAATGAGAGCTTCAATGGGATTTCCCATAGAGCTTCAGTTAGCTCTGAGGGGACAGGGACTCTACAGGGAAGACCACACTGAAGCACCTGACATTTTCACAAAATTTAACACGAATCTGGTAGATTCATTAAGTAATTTAATACCCACGTTTGGAAAATAAAATAAAACATTTTGGGGGAAGTTCATCTTCCCCTCTAATCAATGAGGAGCCACCACTGGCTTCACGTTTGTGTTTATTTTGTGCCATTTTTCAAAAAAAAAATTTACATGTTGGTTAGCTCACTTCCTCAGCCTAACTGAGTGGGATGCATGGTGGTGGTGGTGGTGGTGGTACATCCATGGAACCAGGTGAGAATACAGGGGGCTATGTCTTTAGGCCCATCTTGTTTTGCATGTTTAGTGAATGTGCTCTCTAATAATTAATGAATTAAATTTACGAAGGAAGACTAATGTAAGAATTGATTGTGAGTGCTAATAATATTGGCACTCACAATAAATTCTTACAAAATATTATTTTGTTATGACATTCATGACATTGCATAGATTCATCGAGTTGCCATCTGAACAGACTGGTGGCCAACAAGTGCATTTTTATACATAGAAAAATCTATTATCCATTATGACAACTGAGTAACCAGAGATGGGTTGTACGCAGTTACCACTTGTTGCTCAAGTACCTGTTATAAGAGTTGTACTTAATAGTAGTTTTATGAGTTGAAATGGTTGACTTCTACTTGAGTAATATTGTAATGAAGTTTCTTTAATCTTTTTCTATAAGTATTTTAAAGTTCAACTCAATGGCAGTTTGTGTTTTGTTCCCCTTTTTCCATTGTGTGTCTAACCCATAGGTACAAGTTCTTACAGATTGTTTCATAGCACATTACATTGTACTAAATTTAGTTGGTACAATGTATCAAGGTAGTATAAAATGTTACCTCTGACTTTCACACTTTTACACAGATACTCAGTACTCACACTACTCAAGTAACAAATTCTCCAAGTACTTTACTTACTTGAGCAAAATTATTTCAAAGTAATTTTGGCTACTCCACCCACCTCTGTGAGTACCACATACTGTAACTTCATACGTTGACTAACCAAAGCAAAGCAGGCCTTGTGTTCCTCTATGAGTTGTGGAAAGTGTCATATTACAACACACATGGCAGGGAAATCACCGTAGCAGCCTTTTTCTCTCTTCTGTTGACTTCTTGCCGTCTGTAATACTGTGATATCTCTTTGTAAATATGTGTACACATAAAACCTTGGCTTCATTGTTTGTGGCGAGGCGCTGTTCTTGTTTTCTCAGCAAAACAAAGGATTTCATATTGGTCCAGACACTACTGTACCTCTAAATCGTGTTTGTTGACTTTGCCTTCTGGCTGTCCTCCAGCTGCTGTAGGTGACACACTTTGGAATTATAGCGCAATACTAGGGATACAACGATTCATCGAAAAACGATTTTTAAGCAGTTTAAAACCGGCTTCAAATGTGAATCGATGTAGAAAATAAAAGAATCGAATGCCTGTTTGTTTTTGTCAATTAAACCAAATTAAAAACAACAACAATACATTATAGCATTTTTGTCTTTTTGTTATATTTGCTGGCATCTTTCAAATGACATGTTTTGAGGCTGTATTTGATAGTAGGGTCGGTTTCCGTTAAATGACACCAGTAAAGTATTGGGGGGAAAAAGTGTTGATGCCTGGTGGGTCCTGAGACGGCACTAAAGAATGTGGTTACTATGTTGCTCAAGCTCAAATAAATTAGCAAAAAAAAGGAAAAAGAAAATAAATGGTCTTTGTAAATGGTCTTGTTTACTTCCGCAATTTTGGCCGGATGTTTTGGTGAATGGTAGGCAACAGCTGATGCATCCAAGCTTCTAACAGGGTTTTATAAAATGATAGATCTGTTACAGCATAAGAGAAGCAATGCCCTGTTTATGAACATTGTTTCTTGCCGATCATTGGATTCTTATTATTTGTTTAAAACATAAAATGCCTACCACGGCCCCCGGATGTGACGACATCGCGATCAGTCGTATGGAATATCGTGTATTGTAAACCATGGAAATCAAATTACTAAAATAAAAATGTAAAGGATACCATGCCCTATAATCATAAGTTTCAAGATATATATATATATATATATATATATATTATTTGTGACTGCAACTTTTTGGATTATTGGAAATTTTCTCTCAAAAACGGGTCATCTGCCAAGTGTCTGCTAAACATACAAGAAAATCCCTGGATTAATATCAGTCTCTAATTGTTCAGCTGGATTCTTTAAATGTAGCCGAGCCTTTAGTTTGTGCTTTGTTCACTGAGGTGTCACCCTCTGATGCAGTGGAAGTCTCGCCTTATTTTTCAGCTTTGTTTCAAACAATGCTATTAATCTACAACATATCAAGTCCATTGGTGTCTTTATGTTTTTCATTTGGATGTGAAGTCGGTCTTTCTGCCTCTTTTTGTAAACCAGTTTATTTCTTCTTCTTGTATGTTTTTCTCTTCCGTTTCCACTAGATGGTGCCAGATTTGCCTCTTTCTGAGCCACTTATAATTGTGTAGTTGATTGCTATTGTAAAAGGTTCTGTGTGGTCAAGCTATGACAAAAAGGAAGCATGCAAATAAAGGGTAGAGTTAATATAATTTGGGCACACAACTTTCAAATTTTAGTGGAGTTATAGTATGTGAAATGTTCCTTACAAACTTAATAGATCCTAAATATAGCTTTAAAACGCAAACCAAATATAGTATAGGTTGTCATGGTTCTCCATAAAAAAAACATTTGGCCCATACAGTTGCAAAATGTCGTTTTAACAACACAAAATGGTGCAAGGGGGAACACACAATAGCACAAACCTGTATAATATGCCTGCCTAATACAATAATATAATACACACTATTCTAGTTGACATTTAAAATTGCATAGATACAGCTGTCCAGATGTGAATAATTGTTTGCTATCACTGTTGGCAAAAAGTCATTGTGTTTTTCCTCGTGACCTCTCAATTTCAAAGTGGCTCATATGCAGAGTGCACCCCGGTGTCAGACAGCAGCCCGTCACACAGTGTGGCTGCTGTGTGCGGAGGCAGAGGATTGGGAGCGGGGCAGACACGGGGCTAATCTCGTTTGGAGGCCTCTGAAAGCACTGGGAGCGACTGTGAGGGCACTGCCATTCAAGCCCAGGGTTTTCCGCTGTAAAGAGAATAATCCCCAGCATAGATACAACATTAAAGTAGTCAAGCATAACACACACAGGCTGCATTTCAAATCCACCTATTTGCATCTCCAAGTGAATGAGTGCCAACAATGGGCCCCCGCGCTCTGCAGTGCACTGTGTTTTTGTGTATGCTCAGTGCACGGCTGGCAAATCTGTTTTCTTAAGGATTTATGTACCTCCTCACTATCAGGCTCAGACAGTATGGAAAATGGTAGAGAATGAATCGCACCCAATGAAAATAAACAAATGTTCTTTAAAAATAAGCTTCTTGGCGAACATACTATGAATTTGGTTTACTCAGCGCAAGGATGAAACTACAGTCAGTTCTATGCTATTATTTTTTAAATATTTGATTGGGACTTCTATTCCCAAATCATGCAGGTTAATGATCAAACAACTCACACTCTTAAAAGTACCACATTTATGCTTTTGTTCAATTAGCAATTCATTTGTTGCTTTTACCTAGAACAAATGATAGCGTTTAAAGGTGAATTAACCTGGTTTTGCATTCTTTTGTTGTCCAGAAAGAGTACATACTATTCCAAAAAGAGCTGAAGGGTGAGTGGAGGCCTGTACGGTGGCTAGTTTGGGGGCGTGAATTTGGGACAAAGCATGAAAGGCCAAGGAAATTAGAAAATTCTTTGAGTTGGAACACGGGATGCTCTCTCCGCTCAGCCCCATGCCTTATACCCCCGAACCACTCCCCTCGTCTTCTCCTCCAGCGGTGCTCTGACAGATGGAAGTGCGGGTGGGTGGCTCTCAGGCTGGGAGGGATTAAAAAAGCCTCCCCTGATTTTGGAGCTTGAAGAGGGTGTCACTGCGCAAAGAGGTGGGATAAGGCCCTTGTGGTGAGGATAGGTAGGGGTTAGGGATAAAGAGGTGAGGATGCTTCCCCTCTCCTACGGGTGATCCAACCTTTAGGATCTAGGAGGCCACAGAGGAGGTGACTGATGATCTAGTGCCGAGCACACGCAGTATACTTGTTACAGTTTCAGTAGGTCACAATGACATCGACTGAAAACAACAACCGTTCTGTCCCCATAACAATTTATTATGTATGAAACCTGCTGACCCTGATGTTTAGACCTACACGGAAATGATTCTTGCATTAGTTTAGTTCTAAAAAAGGACTACAAATCTAAAGTTGGTATAAACAAAGACTGACCCAAAAGAGCACAAAACATGGTTAGAATTACAGTTAGAATAGAATAGATTTTATTGTCTATACTGAGGGAGAAATTCATGTTTTTAAATAAATAAAAGCGAATTAAAGCAGTTCTTATAAAAGGTGTAGGCCACGGTTTTTCCATACTGAGATATGTTCTTACCTGAGCTTAGACAAGTTGATGCGTAACTGTCTGGTCTTTGTGCGTGTGCTCAGTCACGCAAATGTTGTCAGCATTTAGCCTCTCCCAGCAAAGGTGTAGCTCCAAACTGGGGTGAAGTTAGAAGCGACCAAGCTGTTCCATGTTTTCCCTTTTTAAATATGGTTACGTGAGTAGTTACACGATCCACACAAAATTAAACATGTCGATTTTCTAAGCAGATAAAAAGGGATACTATATTGTGAGGCGTAATAATATTAGGAGTACTTCGACTTTACTGTGTGGACGTCGAAGTGCTCCTATGGTATTATTATGCCTTGCAATATAGTACCCCTTTCTATCGGCTTAGAAAATCGACATCTTTCATTTTGTGTGACTAGACTTGAATCGTGTAACTTTTCACATAACTGTATTTAAAAAGGGAAAACGTGGAACAGCTTGGTAGCTTCTAACTTCAGCCCAGTTTGGAGCTATACCTTTGCTGGGAGAGGCTAAATGCTGACAAACATTTTTGTGACTGAGCGCACACACAAAGACCAGACAGGTACGCATCAACTCGTCTAAGCTAAGATAAGAACACGCCTGTTCCTTTAAGATAACTTGTTTACCTTAATAAATCCTTTTCGTAGGCCCTCTGGGGTAATACAAGTGTTGATGGGGATGACTCGGGGGTCTTTCATCTCCCCCTGGTCCCTACTCCGACCTGGAGACCCAAAACACACTAATGGAATCACGGAGAAGAAGCGAACAGGCTAACGAGTTAAACTATCTGCGGGCTAGCACCACTTTAGCAGTATTTACAGCCAAGTTTGAGTGAAAAAAAATATCTCCTTTGTGGGTTGTGGCACAATGTACAATATCCCTCTCTGCCTTTGTCTTTTCTGTCCGTGTAGTATTTACTCTCATGGATAATTAATGAGTAAAAAAATATCGCTTTAAATTAAACAAAGAAATATCGGATAAATTATTCAATTAACTTCAAATGCATTGAAATAGGTTTCATCCATACCAATTTTGCCAAACCATTATAAGCATTTTTTTTCTTTCATTGCTGCACCTTCCATGCCTTTAATTAATCAGCCCATCTGCAGAGGCCCGATACCTGCAGCTGAAGCCCCCTCCCCTTTTACCCTAAACACAACATCGGCTGCTGTGGCGGTGACATTGTGGTAATGAGCTAACAAGGCTACAATGTCATGGAAACGTTGCAGCCACGTTATCTACGGGAGCTCATCTCACACGCTGATGTTCTTGATCCCCTTCAATCTTTAAGTTACCCCGTGTTCTACCGGCGCCCTACACACCAATAATACAGATGCATATGGCCAAATGGCAGGGGGAAAAGCATGATGCCTCTATATCCAGAGGAGGGGGACAGGAGGGGGCTCTTCATCTAAACATTTGAAACAGATGGCAATTTCAAAGCAAACCTCATCAATCTTTGTTGACACTACCCCTCTTTTAAAAACTGCACTTATTTAGGGATATTTGCAACTATAATTCGCGGGCGCGTCTCATTAGAATAAAAAATTAATTAGAGAACACACTGGAGTAAATGCCTCTTTTATAAGTCCTTGTTAAAAGTGAAGTTCTCCACTATGCTTGGATGGTGTGTTAATTTACAGTGATATCTAATCCCAAGTTACTGCACATAAATGGCATTACGGCACATATTTTAATGGGGAGGTGGTTGTTTTCCAAGCAATTTTCTGCAAGAGTAGATTTTTAATTTATTCATATTTAATTTATTGCACTCTGAATACATGCTCAGTCAAACTAATCGACTACATGTATGGGTTTCTTAAAGCCACACTGCTCCTTGAAAAAGGCAAGACTCCTTTTCGTCTACATACAGCTCTGTATATGGTAGTCAGGTGTGATGGAAGTGGATATTTGATACTGGGTGGGTTTCCATAGTTATTAAAAACTTTTACAGAAATGTGTTTAGTATGGACAGTATATCAGTGAGTATGCTGCTTATAATATATTATGTAGTATATATATATAACATGGGAACTACAATATATTATTAATGTATTATATACATTTTAGATCCTGCTTTTGAGCATAAATTGTAAATATATCTACAATAGTTTTGCAAAATTTGCTGTGCTTGTGTCTTTCAATATAAATGTTTTGATTTAGCTTTGAATTTTAGAAAAGGTGATATTGGGTAAAATAAAGGCTAAAATGGGCATTTTACATTAAAACAAAAACAGTTTTATATTGCAGCAAACAGCAAAGCAGCAGATATTATTGTTTCAGCTCTATCTGCTTCTAAAGGCCACTCAGGTCTATCACATTATGTTAAGGGCCTGTAAAAGACATAAGCACTTGTCGGACCACATGGCAAATTATTATACATAGTGCAAGTGCGTAAAGAGCGCTCTCATCTCTGCTGTTGGATCAGATTCTGCCTGAGTTTCTGGCTCCTCTGTAAAAGCTAAATAGCAGCACTGCAAAGGTAACATGCCAAGATTTTGTTTTTAGCAGCTACAGAGCATCTCAATGTTCAAGCTTTGGCTGTTATTACTTGTAGCTTAACAATGGCATTAGCATTGCTGTGGTAAATCTGTTGCGGCAGATTCAGGACTGCAGATTCACAGCCGCCTTTTGAGGGATCGATTAGACCCGATCCAGTCATTAAATCCGATATAGTCCTCTCTAGATACCTGGATCGGCTACCAATACTGAACATCTGGACATCCCTATAGTCTGCAATCCTGCCTGTTTTCGATCTGGTTATTCCAAGGCACTTTAGCAATTGTATCCATTGGGAGATATAAGAGAATCCAAGTTCAAATTTCTTGCTCCTCGATTGCAGTAGGGCTAACGATTATTTTGATAATCGATTAGTCAGCGATTCTTTATTTCAGATAGTTAACTAATCCAACACATTTTGTTTTTGTTGCTAAAGAAA
Organism: Gobius niger; assembly: GCF_951799975.1. Classification (NCBI taxonomy): domain Eukaryota; kingdom Metazoa; phylum Chordata; class Actinopteri; order Gobiiformes; family Gobiidae; genus Gobius; species Gobius niger. The sequence continues at coordinate 20,045,136 of NC_136855.1, read as the reverse complement.
ACGTGTGCCTCGTAAACAGTGCAGTTTTAGTGCATCTCACTTATCAAACTGCTGCATTATTTCTCAGAAGCATCAATAAGAGCACAGTAGTACTACAGTAGTGTTGGATTAATCAGGTACTAGGCCTGAATGACTTAGAAATTATATCGCATTGGGATTTTGTTAGGATTAGCAAGATGTATTTTACATAATATCACAAACAATTATACGCAAGCATAAAAAAGATGGAAATGTCCAGCCATCACACAAATCAGAAAGAAGGCGGGTTCTACGTCCCAGAGATGAACGGGCTGTGTCTGAAATATGAATATCAACCCAATGCTGAACCTGGTAAGAGTTTGTCATCATCCAGAATGACACAAGTACTGTACCGACATGGGCTGAGAGGATACTCTGCCAGGAAGAAGCCCCTACTCCAAAAGAAACACCAATAAAGCCAATTTGGAGTTTGCAAATAAAAAAATAGATAAAGACGTTTCTTTAGACATATCCTATGGCCTGATGGGAAAAAAATGTAATTGTTTGGCCATGATGACCATCGTCACGCTTGGAGGAAAAAGGGGGAATCTTGCAGCCTGAGAACACCATCCCAACTGTAAAACACGGGGGTGGCTGCATCATGCTGTGGGGTTGCTTTCCTGCAGGAGGGACTGGTGCACCGCAAAATAGATGACATCATGAAGAAAGAACATTATGTGGAAATATTGGAGCAACATCTCAAGATATCAGCCAGGAAGTTTGGGCACAGATGGGTCCTCCCAAAGGACAATTCCCAAAGCATACGGCCAAACTGGTTACAAAGTGGCTTAAGGATCACAAAGTCAATGTTTTGAAGTGGCCATCACAAAGTCCTGATCTCAATCCAGTTGAAAATGTATGGGCAGAACTGAAAAGGCATGTGCACGCAAGGTGGCCTGTAAATGTATCTCAGTTACACCAGCTCTATTAGGGAGAATGGACCAAAACTCCTCCCAACTATTGTAAGAAGCTTGTGGAAGGAAATCCAAAATGTTTGGCCAGTGTAAGTAAACATCTGGTTCCCACTTATCTGACTTTTGAGCACTTTGACTTGGTGCTAGCAACACCTTGGGGTACCATTTCAGAACTATTGTCACCACTGTTTCAAAGTGAGCCAAGGTTACTAAACGAGATATAAACGGACTGTTGGCTGCTGATTTGCCACAGGAGAGACAGACAGCCCTATGAAACAGCTGCCTGGTCAGCCATCCACTCCTGCTTTTTGTATCTGTTGAAAAGCAGGACGGTCAATTCTCAAAAAGTATTATATCCTTCCAATCACAGACCACATTGTCTCGACCGGAAGGCCAAATTAACCACTTGTAAAATATTTTCTTTATGTACTTGCAAGGCTATGTCATATGCCGTTTGTGTCATATCCTGCAGCATCTGATGGTTTTCTCTGATTGGTCCATATGCTTGTCAATCACGCCCATCGGGAACTTGTAGAAATCATCCCTGACCCAGTATTTGTAAAGAATAGGAAAAGCCTGTTTACTGGCTGGCCAAACAAATGAAACAGGTAGAGTTTACGAATCTTCATATTTTACAGCATACACTTGGCAGGATTTTGTAAAGATTATCACAAACTTCCATCTGCTAGTATAAGCCACCGCTAGCTTACCTTCAAACTTGATGTTAAAGTGGCTGCCTCTTTCCTCTTAACCTAGGTTCTTGACACTAAATAAAATAAAAGTGACTTGGATGGTCTGGAAAAGTGCTATAAGACTAATGTATTGTTATTAAAACTCCAAAACACGCAGACGGCCTCCACTGATGTTGTGGTGGTAGTGTGGCTGAACACACAGAGGGTCACAGCGCACAGACGACCCGCACTCTTTCTGTAGCTGCATCGAGTAAAGCAGGGCTATGCGAGTTGGGACCAGTAGACCTGTCTACTTCTGTCCAGCTTCGGACCAGATTATTCAAAGGCTCTAAAATGTTGGGACATGGACCAAAATAAGCGACACATAGTATTTTACAATATACAGTTTTAATTAATTATAATGGCACACTTTCAGGACGCATGCACTTTAATACCCTTTCATTTGCTGATGCAAAGTGTGTCACGTGTAATGAACAGCAGAAAGGTCGTTTGACACTTTTCTGCCAGAATGAATCCATTTCTTTCAAGCACTTAATTCTGCCCACCTCATTGGTGCAGTCGACTGGAGCTCTGAGAGGTCTCTGTATCGAAAGCACTTACCCCACTGCAGGTAGGGCTGACCACAGGTTTGAGGGATGGAGAGTGGGTGGTCTCGTGTCATAAGAAAACAGTCTTCATCACCTCCACAATAACTGGAGCATTCATTACTGCTGAGTAAAAATGCAGGTTGCCATTAGACCGTCAATTTACAAGTGGGTTTATGCAGAATGAAAAACTTGAAGGGTCATGATACAGGGTCACAGTTAAGTAAATAATGGGAATTGGTCTCAAGGGGCTCGAAAACCACAAACCATGTGGTCACGCATCAAAATACAGCTCAGCGCACAGGGACATAAATTCAATCATGACAGAAAATAAAATGCCCTGTTGCTCTCTCAACATCATAATAATCACAATTAGAAAGGCAATTCCAGTCTAGCTGCTTATATACTGCAAAGTGGAAGAGAGTGGAAAAATGAAGACTCCTTCCACGGTGTTGTAATATTTTTGACACACCTTTGGTATAATATCCAGCAAACAAGCCTGTGATTATTGCAGTTTCAAATATTGTCAACTGGACTGACTTTCAGCTCAATTAACCCAATCCAGTTGCCAGTATTTGAAAATCTATTCTACAATGGCTTATTCCTGGACTTTTGACAGTCTCTACAAGCATGACAAACATGGAAGTCTATTGCCTTTACAGGTCATCTCTTTCACAGTTACACGTTTGTGAACGACTACGTTTTTGTTGTACATTTTGTGGGAAATGTTTTAAGCAAAACATGATCTTTTTCTGGATCAAAAGATGCATATTAATCATGTTTAGGCTGAAATTATAATCTTAGTCTTAGGGGTATTTTGTAAGTTTCTTTATAAAGAAGCCGGATAACAATAGTTTTTCAGCTGCACTTCATTAGGTGCGCTAATATGCTCGGAGACACTACACATAACATGATTTCAGATTCTCTTTGAGAGATTTGATTATTCTCACAACACATTTGCACATTTTGCCTCCACAACGCTCCCACTAATGGCCATGTTTTTGGAGAAGTATAAGTGCATCTACATTAAATATGAATAAACACATCCTGATGAAACAATTAGGCAATGGTCTTCTGTGCACAGGGATTATGTGTTTGGATGCCTAAAAACGCAATAACAAAAACAAAGCTGGAGTTTATGTTACACAAATTAGCCTGGCTTTTCCTTGGAGCAGGATGTAATTAGCGCGTTTGGTTTTGCTCATGAGCGAACCCACACAGAGAGAGACTCATCTGGAGTTACGTCTCAAAGTAATAACGTCATGAAGCAAGTTTAGGTGGTGGTGTTGGGGATGTTATGATGACAGCGGCATATGGACTGTGCGTTCGCCTTTTACCACAAAGGAGTCAGATTGAACTTCTCACTCTCAGCTTCTCACATTATTGTCCATTATCACACTGCGGTCCATGTGTAAGGTGACAGTGCTGCTCTGATGGAGAGGCGACAGGGAGACCTCCAATGCAATAACATATTATTAGCTTTTTTCACAGCTCCGCTGGGTTGGATTTACACTGGATATCAGAGACCAGAGGCCAGCCCACTGTCACTGCGGTGGCCACCAGCCAGCTATTGCTGAGATACACAGGTGTTGGGGCCTGGATAGCACACACCTACACAGCCACACAGTGTGTCAGTATGTCTGATTAAACCTTCCTTTTTCCAATCAGCCCCAGTGAACTGCTGGTATAACATGTGGGGTTCCTGTATGTTCAGACAGAAACATTGATAGATTAGTTGAATTAAATCACTGAAATTCTTCTTTGCATATGAACAGAGCACCTCTCATGTGCCCTTGTGTGTGATACGTGACACCCGTGTCCTTGTGGTGTTAACACTGTCCCTGGTGACCGATGCCTCTTGTCCCAGGCCTGTTTATAAAACAGTCCCAACTTCGTTAAGGGACAATAACAGCAGCCTGCCTCAATTATGGTGACATTTTGCTGACATGCAGATCACCTCCTCTCAATCTTTTTTATGTAAAATACTGATGTGCTAGTCACACATGGAAGGATGAACTTTGGGACAATCAATTGTATTGATGAATCATAGATCATAGAAGCCAACAAGACTGACAACAGCAGTCAACTCAATGCATGCATAAAGTCAATATTAAATTGTAATCATAATCAGACAAAGTGAGTTATGTGTAATCAATAGCACAATTATAGGACGCGTCCTTGCAATAGAGACAAAGGGAGCATTTAAAGAGGCGGCATTGTGTTGAAAACAGCAAGGGGGACAAATATTAACCTCATTTATAAGACTGTAACTGTCTCCATAACTATCTATCACAATGTGACACTATCATAACAATACAAGTGTGAGGCAGAAAGAGTGGCAGTCTGTAAAATATGAGGACATATTGAGTGCATCAGGAGCGTCAAGGTCTCCTCCCAGATAAACAAGAATGACAAAGTATTGTATATGCCATTTATTTATGAAAGGGGTTTGTTCCTTTTTATTAATAATATATATTCTACTCACCACATCTTTTTATGTATATTTAAGAAAAGGTTAATGGGCTCAGACATCCTGGTTGCCACAATGTTAAAAGCAACCAAATGTAGTTTTTTAATTGTTTCTGTTATAAACCTCTTTCAGTACTGAATTGTTAGAGTTTCTCTCATCAAAACATGCTTGGAGCTGCATTGAGACCATAGACATTGCTCACTCCTATCTGCTGTTCCTATTTAAGTTTGTGTCCATTAAGTATAAACTAGTGTATTTTAGTTCAAACCCGTCTAAAAACAATCTGATAAGCAGATCATTTCCCGATCACACCAAGCGAAGGAGGTTTTCAGTATTATATCCACAAAGCATCAGGTACGTATATCATTTGTAGCCACTGAAGAGTTTATTGTGTGTATATTTCACTCTTTTCAGAGTTGACACAGGAATAAACTGTATTTTTAGAAACAACGGTCATTGGAGCCAGGCTTTTTCTATGTAAAAACCTACCAACCGGAGTTGGCCCTGGCCACTGGAGGGTGGTATCGCAGCAATGTCATGAGAAGTTCCTCGCCCCTTGGTTGTGACACACTTGCACATCTTTGAGTAATCTTTGAATCCTCTCCTGTGGCTATTCTTTGCACCGCAGTGGCAGCTTCCAAAAAGCTGCTAAGCACAATCCTTTCATCACAGAGTAAAAACACTTGCCATAGCTTCACTACAGCCACATGAGGCTTGAGGACAATTTGTCTTTTTTTCTCTTTAATGAAACTGTAAAACTGTGAGAATCAGGAAGTGAATCTACTGGATATTGTGTTTCTGTATTAGATCAATACTGCATTTTCTAGCCAACAAAGTGTAAGATAGTGATAAAGATGTATTTGAGATTATTATCAAATACCTGCAAAAAGCATAATACTCCGCCTTCAGCATCAAACTGCAATACTGTGTGTACAAAGGCAATAAATGTAACAATCCCTTCTGCAGGATATCCACCCTTGAACTCTGTCTGACAGTCACATTGAGGCCTTGAGCGCCTGCACAATTAACAGTTCAACTTAGATAAAGGGTTAGACCCATAGCACCATTATAGTATGTGTCTTTGCCCTTCATTGTGTTGTCTTTCATTCATTGGCTTTTGTTGATTAGCCATAATGAGGTACTCTGTTATAGACCAAGGCCGCCCCTCTCTTTAGTAAGGTGAGGCAGATAAAAGTGCACACAGGCAGCCGTCATAGGAGGTCACCGCGAATCAGATGGAAGGGCTTTCTCGTGTCTGCCAGCCCACACTTTCAAATGTTAATGGATAGGGGCGCACAAAGTTGAAGTGGGTCTGAAAATGCTAATTGTCCCTAATTCATGTAAATAGCTTTCCTAATGGAGGAATTAAGCATTTTAAATATGCAATTGGAGGCAATCAGTCCTTTCATTTGGTGGGGTGGCACAGGTGTAGTGGATTGAAATTCATCTTTCACACAGGGCGGCTCATTTGTCATTTGGCTGTGTTCAGGCATGGATGACGGGGACGACGAGGAGAGGTCCTTCTGCACTCAAACGCCCTGATACCAGTGGCTGAAACACATTAATGGCTCTGCGCTGTTGACCATATCAAGATAGAGGCAAAAGCAATTAGCAGTGCGCTAATCGATAGCGGCAAACACGGGGAGGAAGTATAAGGCGTAAAAGAAGCCATACACTGAAAAATTTATAAAGGCAAGCGTATAACTGTATTTCTTGGTGTTTATAATAAATCCCGGCTACAGAGGCCTTAGCTACAGTGTGGGGAGCACGGAGAGGACAGCGCTGACTTATTATTCTGATCATCTCAAACAGACAATAAAGCAGGAGGTCATGTTCAGCCTGTAATAACACGGACCAGACACACAGGAAACTCTCACACAAAGCGTATGGGCCATGAATAAAGCGGCCAAAGCATTGTCCCCAGAAAATGACAAATGAGTCAATATGGAGGGGATGCTGTGTCTCTGAGGTGCAAATAGCCAGCGTTTTCCAAATAGAGGAGGCAGTTGTGGTTAATGAACGAGACACGAAGAAAGCTTGTTTAAAAGGACAAATCAGATCACAGATTTCAAACCCATTAGCTCCTACTCAGTGCGAATGATAATCGTGATAACGGAGACAGGCTCTTTTGATTCAGAGTAGCAAACGCGGCTGTCTTGGGAAAAAAAATCTTTTCCTGGAGGAGAATCAAAGAACAGTTCATTTTCACTCTGACCTTCAGGGCTCCAGGCGGCCAGACAAGGGCACAAACAGATTGAGAATTAATTGGTGCAATTAACATTTTGTGATTATAAGGACTTGAGATCAATACCCTATGCAAATAGCGGTATTGATGTGCGGCAGAAACCTTGTTAATTGTGTTTGGCGAACAAACAAGCCCTGGTGTTACTATTCCATAATGGAACAGGAGGCACGGACAGCTCAAACTGCTGACCACTTTAGATGCACGAGGATGCGCCGCAATTTGTCTGCGCACTCCACACGCTGCACCCTCCACTCAGCTCGAGACTCTCAAGAAAAGTTGGAGAGTTTCATGATCTCGGGGCTTTCAAGTTGAACGTTTAGTGGCCCCTTTGAAGAGGTTTTTGGGGTGGAATGGAGATTATTCCATGTTGTTATCACCGCTCTCTTATACAGTAATAAGCTGTGGCAGATTTGCATGCGTAACTAGACAGGTGAAATGGCCCATCCAAAGAACAGTATAGACTCACTGTACAGTCAGCAGCAGAAATGAATTAGTCTCATCTTTATTGCCACCAACTAGATTTTCCACTCTGATTATTAAACTGTGTAAAAATGCATTTTCATTTCAGTTAAGTACCAGTAATCCTGTTTGCAGACCCCCACAGACGACTCTAAATGTAATTCAAGCAGAAACGGAAACGGCCGGAACAATGTAATCACTGTGAGATTGAAGCCATGCTATTCTTATCATTTTGATTATTTCCATTACGGCTGATGTGCAGAGACACCGGCAAAGGCAAGCGACAAACCAAAGAGTGTGAAAACCACTCCATCCAATAACTATCACAGGCAATAAATACCGGCTCAACATGACCCATTACACTTTCATCTCCTTCGTGCGTCCGCTGGCACACACATCGCAGATTGCATCCCGTAGCCTTGAAGAAACACACAGGGCTGGCAATGCAAGAAATATATGCGTTAATTAGCCAGGTTTACAGGCTGAAAGAACAGTTAGTATGCTCTTTTATGTGCTGCACTGCCCACTGAGGTGTTGTGTTGGCGTAATGATGCAGGGCTTGATGTGGGCTTACCTGTCTTTGGTCGCGTTGTGACAAAATTACTAAAAAGGACGTAGCATGAAAGGTATAGGCCTGGGCATGACCAGAGCAAAGGGAACCAAAAGATTCCTGTTCTCCCTTTTATCCCTGTGATCATTTATTGTGCGTTTTTGCCAAAATGAGACAATGAAATAGCCCACAGCCTGAGTCTCTTATGCTCTTATGGGCCAGATTACAGGTAAAAGTAATTTTAAAATTGCTATCACGTGTTAGCCATTTTGTAGTGTGCTAATTACTCTTAATTCGTTTCAATTTTGAGCTTTGCTCCTTTAGGCATTAGCTTTAATCTCCCTTGTAACCACCTTTGTGTGTGTATTAGGGAGGGCACAGAAAGGAGGAGCGGCTGGACCCAGAAATAAAACTGTCAATTTAGAAAAAGACAATGCCTATAGTAGATAGGGTTATAATGATAATGATAATCATATTTGATTATATAAACCAGGAACTTAAAAGCATATTTCAAGATTTTTGACATAGGACCTCATTTCCTAGTTATCCAGAGTGTTTTTGTTTCTGGTGATATATATATATTTTTAAATTCATGCGGTCCTTATTTGAAGAGTTTAGTGGCGCTAGGCTAGTGTTAGGCTAGTGCATGTCTATGGTCGCTAGTAGCCTGCATTGACCCAAGCACAGTGCACCTGAAGCAAATCACTTATAACACCAGACTAGCGATACAAATGTCTGTGTTGACTGAATAATATTTTTTAATACAACCATTTTGCATTTAAAATAACTTATATTTTTGAAGCATCAGCTTCCTGGTTGAAAGCATTACTACACGTGGAATCCACAAAGGAGCTTTCTACAAATCAGATAGGGCAACGTTTGGAGGACTACCCGATGATTTTGAAGAGGTTTTTAATGCAGGCTACTAGTTACCATTGACATGCACTAGCCTAGCACTAGCCTAGCACTAGCCTAGCACCACTAAACTCTTCAAATATAAGGACTGCATGAATTTAAAAAATAAATATCTCTAGAAATCAACAACACTCTGGATAACTAGGAAATGCGGCCCTATGTCAAAAATCCTGAAATACCCTTTAAGCTGCTTGTTGCAAAAATTGACCCAAAAAAGTCTGATTTACGGTATTGTTCCCAAACTCCAGCCAGATTTTTGCATACTTATTTCTAGGGTTGTGTGGTAGAATAAAGTTAAGTAATGTTTATTCCAAATCCTCTTTTTTATAAGTAAATAGCTTCTGCGGAAAAAAGTTTTCTCATTTCAGCTGTCTTAACACAAACTAATGACATGTGACTTTTTGTCCAAACACATGTGAGGACAAACTACACGCAGTAAATGGCGGCGACAGCGCTTGAAAAAAAACGACATTTAAAGGGGCCATAGAGAAAAAGGGGGTGAAAAATCCACTATAGCGTTACGTTTTTAGACACAGTTCCCAAAGACCTTGTCAAGATTGATGTCTTTCCTATGGCTATAGTTAATAGTACGGGAGCGCTCCTGAAATTAGAAGCTCTCTCTAAACGTGCCACCTTTGAATTGAGGACATCTGAGGAAAAATGGAAAGGTACGTGTCATTTCTATGGGTTACCGCGGCACAGAGAAAAAGAGAACAGCCAATCTGTGTGCTGTAATGGATATGTCAAGAATTGCTAAATCATATGTGTCCAAGGCAGAAAGACAACTAACCCAAACATAATGTCATTGTAGCCGCGGCGAAGGAGCAAAGAGAGAAAAGCAAAAACACAACACCGCAATGAATGAATAAAGCACTTTCAAACCCTCTCAAATAGGGGAAATATTAGCCATTTATTTTCCTGTACACAGTTCCTTATGATTACCTTTTTTTTTTTGGCATCTCCGTCCGAGTGCATTATGGAAATGAAGTGATGCTACTTTGCTTAACAATAACACGCTGACTTTGAATCCTCTTACTTAAGGTTTGATTGCTTCTTGACGGTGGTTTTAAATGAATTGTGTTGAGGAGTGATAAAGAGCTTATTGCTGCGAATAAAAGCCCAGAGCAATGAGGAGAAGCTACACATGGAGTGGCTAGGCGATACAGGCTATTACGGTGAGGGAATGGTGTCCTTGACTGCCAGGACGGCTTAGAGTTTTATTTCATCTTGTTTTGCCGGTGCTGCTGACAATGATGCGTGACTCCGCGACTGGAGGAAGAGGGCAAGCGCTCGAGCCATTTCGGATTCATTTACATACAGCGTGTCTATAATATTGCGTGTGTGCGAATGGGCTGAGTGCAGGTGAATAAGGGTATTGATTGCAGGTAATTACAGTAGGTGTCATCTCGGCACTTATCAAGAAAATATGTGAAATATTGATTTAGGGAAATAGAGTGCGCCTACTTTGTGGTGATATACTCTTGGGTGATCAATGGGAGAATTTTGTTTTGGAGTTTTTACCCCTCCGCAGATAAATGCCTTGGATAAATTAAGTGGGGGAAATCAGGGCAGCTCCATGTTTTCCACATAGATCAAAAATAGAACCAAGGTCCCCTGTACTGTAGTACCCAACAGCATTGAAGGGTCAGAAGTAGAGGAGAATTTTCATTTGCTGACAAATCACACTCAAAACAACAACCAAATTCAAAAACCCAGAAGATTAGAATATTACATGAAATCAATAATAAAAATACTTTAAACAGAGAGATGTCGGCCGTCTGAAAACTATAATCATGCATATGTACTTCGTTCTTGGTTTGGGCCTTTTGCTTGAATTGCTGCCTTAATGCAGTGTGGCATGGATGCTATCAGCCTATGGCACTGCTGAGATGTTATGGTGCTTCAACAAGAGGAATACGATTCTTCAACAAGAAGAATACGACATTTGAAGCCCATGTCCAGGATCCATCTGTGTGTGGTGGCTCTTGGTGCACTGACTCCAGCCTCAGTCCACTCCTTGTGAAGATCCACCGCACTTTTGAATAGCTTTTACCTGACAATCCTCTCCAGAATGTGGTCATCCCTGTGGCTTGTGCACCTTTTTCTTTACACTTTTTACTTCCTCTTAACTTTCTATTAATGTGCTTTGATAGCACTTTGAGAACATCCAATTGCTATTGCCTTTTGAGGCTTACCCTCCTTATGGAGAGTGTCAATGATGGTTTTTCTGCACAGCTGTCAGGTCATCAGTTTTCCCCATGATGGTGAACTACTGAACCCCTATGAGACCATTTAAAATCATAATACAAAGTGAGATACATCAAGCCTTTGTTTGTTATCATTTTGATAATTATGGCTTACAGCTTGTAAAACCCCAAAATGAAACATCTCAGACTATTTTGAAACTGGAGCCATAATTAAAGCAAACAAAGGCTTGACATATGTCACTTTGCTTGTCATGAGTCTATATCATATTTGTTTCACATTTTAAGTTGTATTACAGAAATAAATGAACTTTTTCACGATATTCTAATTTTCTGAGTTTCACCTGTAATTGTGACATCATTGTACTGTGTTTATAATTCCCATGTAGAATGCTCATTATTGTGCTAGACATATCTATAAAATGTAAATTTACCTTTACTTGTGATTCTCCTTGTGTTGTGTGAGTGTGCGTAAGCCCTCCTGTTCTGACCTCTATCCTCACACGCACTAAAAGCCCAAACCTCATGTAAATTCAGACAATGGAGGACGTAGTGACTGTGGGAATACTTGTTTATCAGCGCTGAGGAGAGGAGTGGAGCTGTAATGGTCCTCCAGTGACTTCATCTGCAAACTTTCTCTGTTCAGCAGCAGAACTGGTCTCCCTTTGCGCTTTCCCCACACTTGTTCTTTTTTTGGTCCACTGCGCGATTCGGACAAGGCTGGTTCATTTGAAGGTTATCACTGTTTTTGTCAAGGTGAACCTGTGCTTCTGCTGCGCTTACTATGCAAAATGGCATGTTTTATTATCATATTTAATTGGGAGAGATATACGAGCTTCAACTCTAGCCTGAGATGCAAAAACAGTGTAAATAGGTCCTAAATGTGTACTTGAACTACGTCTCAAATTGTCATTCAACAACGCATGAAAAACCTGTGACTCTTTGGGTACAGTATATTGAAAGAAACATAGAACCTCTCCATATTCAACCATGACCTTTTCATCCAGGCTGTCCCAGGATGGAACCGTCTTGCTGCAAGGCGAGAACACTCACCATGCAGCCCAATATTATACGTTATACATGCCTTTCAGTCATGTGACTTTTGTTGTTATGGCAGCCATTTTGAATGCCAAAGTAGATTTATGCAGTACTACAACATGTAACAATATCTCTACTCAGGATATAAAAGAAAGACAACTGATTGACAGTGGCATTTTTATTTACTCGTATTCATTGCTCAAGAAGATAAGAGTAAAAACATGGCCCCAGAGAAGAACAAGCCAGTGAGTCAGTGTTTAATGTGGCAGTATGAATGATGCGTGGTTGCCTGCGGGGTATAAATAGGGCAGCATTCCCCTTTGTTCGTCCCACCTGACCTCTCCCCTCCGTGACGTCACCCGCCGACCAGGAGCTAGCATGGCTGTGAGAGCTTCGTGTAACATGTATGAAGATTGTCGCTAAGAAAGAGGAAATGTCACTGTCTCAAGGCGTCAAGCCCAGTGTTCGGAGCATGCGGTGTAGCATGTGCTCTCGGTGAGTGGCAATGAGATCATTATTGTTCGGAACTAATAACTATCAGTTGTGCGCTGAGCTAACACTAGCATTGTTTGTAGCTTCTCGGCTGTGCGAGGTCGGCGCATAGAAATATATACATGGAAGAGGCATGTTGTCCCAGCTCCTATCTCTTTACATAGGGGTGCTCAGTGGCGCATGACTCCAGTTTCGTCCGCCATAACGGCCCAAAGTACCCGTATGACGCGTCATCTGTATCTATGCTCCCCACGGCCCAAGTGGGTGAAAGCAGCGTGAGCGCGCACGGCTGCCGACGAAGCCTCAGAGCGGAGCGGACGCCATTACGCAAAAAGTAAAATCTCTTAATATCATCGTTCTTTAAATACAAAATGTTTTTTTAAGGCCATTTCAGGCGAATAAGCTACCATGCTACGATGACTTAGGGGGTTAGTTTGTCAGTGCGGGGCTTAAAAAGCTAGTTTAGCCCGCTCTTTGAACAACCGGGCGCTTAGCGGCCCTTCGGACGTACGTAGCCGCGCTCATGAACTTCCGCTCGGTCACTTTTCTGCGAAGTTTCGTAAGTGCTGGAAGTCTTGATATTGTGATAGAATTGATAAAAATCGAGTTATTACTTCACTGTATTTGCTAGTATAACATCATAACTAGAATGGTTTGGTTGAAATACAAAGAATGAGCTCTGCAAAAGTGTTTTATATTACATTTTCATTGGTAAAATGTGAGATATTGTTTTTTATATAGCATTTATCTGTACTGTACTGTACTGTACTGGATCCAGGACAGATGCGGAAATCATGCATTTTTTTTTGTTTCATTCTACTTACACAAATAATGTACATGTACATAAGTACATTAAATGCTGGTAGTATTTTTTTAATTAATAAAACAGTTACAGGTTATTAGTGCCATTATTTAATTTTCAGAAATGAGTTTAATAACATGTAGACTAGTTGTTTCTTATTAACCATAATCCAATGCTATAAACACATGTTATATTCATCATACATTTCGTATTTAGTTTTTGGCTAAAGACTTAGAGAAACATAAACTTACTTGAGATGTTTGTTATTTCGCGTTTATCCTTGTTTTTAGTCCAGTTCATTTGTTTTGCTCAGACTTCAGCCGCTAAATCACACGAGAGAGAACTCTGCTCGTTCATGAGTCATCACGCACACGCTCGCGCACGTCTGCGGCCCTGGTGACGTCACGTCATTAGAAAACTTTTAAAAATGTATTTTTGATGCTTTACAATTTTTTTTCGAAGAAAAAAAGTCCATGTCCTAAAAATAGTAATTTTTAAGAAATATATTTGCCATAGTCTGAATCTCCGGATGCCCTGTGGACCATTTTACAGGCTGCTCCTTTTACATGAGTGTCTATGACAAAAAGGGCTTTTTGGGCTGCTGGCTGCAATATCACGGCCTGCCACTAGCACAACTGGAGACAGGTGTAAAGGGGCGGACCCCCCCACTGGGTCGGCGTCGCGGCTGTAGCCCTCGCGTGTGTGTGTGTCTGGATGTGTCACAGCCACCCGGTATGTGCACGTTAGTGTCCCTGTTATGTACGTAGATTTATACTGTTAGACTAATTATATTGTAACCTCCTAGGCTGCTGGTCGGCGGGAGAGCCTCCCTTTCTGTCTCGTGTCTGTCACCTGGTCCTTCCTCCGCCACACGGCGTCTCGTGGTGGTCGAGACCCGTATCGGACTGGTAACATGGACATTGTGCATTGGACTGACTGACAGCTACATGAAATGATACCTGTCAGTAACTCAAGGAACTGTGAACCTGTCTATGAACGAACTATGTTTTAAAGGCAAAGCAACGAAACGTTAATAAATTAACCGACTGTATTATTGTCTCTGTCCCAAGTTAATACGAACCTGTGGTGCCTTAAGCGTGGGGATATTTTCATTTGCCCAGTATAACGCTGGGCTGGCGTTGTTGGTTTTAAATGGTAACATCATGGTAAGATAATGCACCCCCCCTGCGCCCCCGTCAGGTCACATTTGGCGTTGTTGGCAGGATTAACTTTATCCGGACAGAGACTTGATCAGTTGGTATTTTTTTTGAGGTATTATAGCATGTAAAGAGAAAATGTATTGTACTTCGTTACTGTGCAGCTAAGGCTAAATTGTGTGAAGAAAATGGTTTTCTGACCTGTGATTTGGTTGTAGGCCTACGGTGTGCATTTTATTTTCTTTGCAGTGCATGTTTTGCTGTGTTTTATTTTGCTTTTGTGGGCCCTGCACTTGAATTATGGAAGGTGCTGTTTTTATTTCTGTAACAATTAACCTTGTGGCACGTAATAATACCAAGACAACTGCATTGTATTGTATACCTCAAATTTGTACTGACTTTTTGGTTGCAACAAATGTCTGTTTGCAGAAAGGGAGGCTCTGTAGAACTTGGACGTCAGGGTGGGAATGTCGGGTGTGGCAGTTGGGCCGCTGTTGGGTTGGCAGCGTCCGTGCCTCCGGTTTCAAGCTTCAACGCAGCGTACTGTTGATGCCGCTACTAGTTCCAGGTTGGGAGTCCTGAGGTAGAGTAGTTGGTCGTACGTGGAACCGTGTGGCGTGTTATTGGCCTTAAGGGCATCTCGCGTATCCCAGGTGAACGGATGGGACCGCGAGGACACTGACAGTCTGAAGCGTGACTTGGTCAGCTACTCTTTGAAATGTTTTTAAACTGTGACGTGAGTGCCAAGTGGTTGCCTCAAAGTGGATGGCTCAAACCCATCCAGGTAGCGGTAGGTAGGGTGAGATGTAGGGACTGCTGTAGCAGCAGGGCCCGCTTGTTCCTCAACTACTGACAGCGTATCATACGCGGCCGTTATTACTGCACCGTGTAGTCCAAGCAGGAATCATAAGGGTGCGAATTTTGGTGTGGTTCATTTGCATGGCTCAGCTTATAGCCTTAAGGGCCCTTCGTCAGCATCGAATCTTGTGTTTAGATGAGGCAGCTGCATGCACGGATTTTATGTTTGTTCGTCAGGGCGTGGTCGAGGTTTGATCATCCTGTAAGAGGAGTGCCTCACTGTGTCGTTCCCACTCTGCACGTATGTAGTATGGATGGTTTAGGAAACTTTATCGTCGGGACGCCGATACCTTTGGGGGGGTGAAATGTGGCAGTATGAATGATGCGTGGTTGCCTGCGGGGTATAAATAGGGCAGCATTCCCCTTTGTTCGTCCCACCTGACCTCTCCCCTCCGTGACGTCACCCGCCGACCAGGAGCTAGCATGGCTGTGAGAGCTTCGTGTAACATGTATGAAGATTGTCGCTAAGAAAGAGGAAATGTCACTGTCTCAAGGCGTCAAGCCCAGTGTTCGGAGCATGCGGTGTAGCATGTGCTCTCGGTGAGTGGCAATGAGATCATTATTGTTCGGAACTAATAACTATCAGTTGTGCGCTGAGCTAACACTAGCATTGTTTGTAGCTTCTCGGCTGTGCGAGGTCGGCGTCGCGGCTGTAGCCCTCGCGTGTGTGTGTGTCTGGATGTGTCACAGCCACCCGGTATGTGCACGTTAGTGTCCCTGTTATGTACGTAGATTTATACTGTTAGACTAATTATATTGTAACCTCCTAGGCTGCTGGTCGGCGGGAGAGCCTCCCTTTCTGTCTCGTGTCTGTCACCTGGTCCTTCCTCCGCCACACGGCGTCTCGTGGTGGTCGAGACCCGTATCGGACTGGTAACATGGACATTGTGCATTGGACTGACTGACAGCTACATGAAATGATACCTGTCAGTAACTCAAGGAACTGTGAACCTGTCTATGAACGAACTATGTTTTAAAGGCAAAGCAACGAAACGTTAATAAATTAACCGACTGTATTATTGTCTCTGTCCCAAGTTAATACGAACCTGTGGTGCCTTAAGCGTGGGGATATTTTCATTTGCCCAGTATAACGCTGGGCTGGCGTTGTTGGTTTTAAATGGTAACATCATGGTAAGATAATGCACCCCCCCCATGATGTTACCATTTAAAACCAACAACGCCAGCCCAGCGTTATACTGGGCAAATGAAAGTATCCCCACGCTTAAGGCACCACAGGTTCGTATTAACTTGGGACAGAGACAATAATACAGTCGGTTAATTTATTAACGTTTCGTTGCTTTGCCTTTAAAACATAGTTCGTCCATAGACAGGTTCACAGTTCCTTGAGTTACTGACAGGTATCATTTTATGTAACTGTCAGTCAGTCCAATGCACAATGTCCATGTTACCAGTCCGATAAGGGTCTCGACCACCACGAGACGCCGTGTGGCGGAGGAAGGACCAGGTGACAGAAACACGAGACAGAAAGGGGAGGCTCTCCCGCCGACCAGCAGCCTAGGAGGTTACAATATAATTAGTCTAACAGTATAAATCTACGTACATAACAGGGACACTAAACGTGCACATACCGGGTGGCTGTGACACATCCAGACATGCACACACGCGAGGGCTACAGCCGCGACGCCGACCTCGCACAGCCGAGAAGCTACAAACAATGCTAGTGTTAGCTCAGCGCACAACTGATAGTTACGAACAATAATGATCTCATTGCCACTCACCGAGAGCACATGCTACTCCGCATGCTCCGAACACTGGGCTTGACGCCTTGAGACAGTGACATTTCCTCTTTCTTAGCGACACTCTTCATACATGTTACACAAAGCTCTGACAGCCATGCTAGCTCCTGGTCGGCGGGTGACGTCACGGAGGGGAGAGGTCAGGTGGGACGAACAAAGGGGAATGTTGCCCTATTTATACCCCGCAGGCAACCACGCATCATTCATACTGCCACATTAGCATGCTACCAGTTAGCATTTAGCTTCAACAGCTCAGCTCTGTCCTCTCCAAGAGAAAGCCCTGAACCACAAACATCTAGCCTTGGATACCTGTGAGGGAGGTCAGAGCTGAGCTGTTACTGCAGTATTTCCTCAATGTTCATAGATGTGAGGTTGCTAGCCAGTAGCATGCTAGCGTCTTGAACAGTTCAAACACTGACTCAGACCGTTGACATGACCAACTGTAAAAATCACAGAGAAAGGTTTTCTGTTTCCTCTTTGATGTGCTAATTTAGTCTGAGGAGTGAAGCAGATCTTTAGTAAATCCAGCATAGCTCGACAGACAGAGCTGCTACGTCTGTGCCACATTTGCTGGCTACATCACATAAACGTACGTCCCAGGGTCCATGTTTTAACTGTTGTCGTCTTGAGCAATGATTACGAGTACATAAAAATGTCACTATTAATCAGTTGTCTTTCATTTTAATCCTGAGTAGAGATATTGTTACATGTTGTAGAACTGCATAATGCTACTTCGGTATTCAAAATGACTGCCGGAAATATGTGTGATGTCATTTGAAACGTATGTATAAGTGAAAAGCAGAAGCTGAAATGGGAGAAATGTTGACAATATTTATACTATAGATTTGACCAGGTACTGATCTTACAGTTTTGACTGTTTCTATTTCGTGTTCATGCAGCACCATCCCAGCAAACTATTGGCTGCATTATGAAGTCAGTCTGTGTTGCTGCTCTCTCTCTCCCAGGGCTACTCCTCTTCTTCTCCAGAACTTTATTTAACCAGTGAAGTTTTGTGGTGGGTGTTCAGGGGTAACAGAGGAGGGGTTTTACTAAACCACAGTTCAACAAATGGGATTTAACACACAAGAGGGTCTGATGGCCTATTAATTTGGCTTTGGCTTGCATCCAGAATGAGACCGGCATGGCTCCTAATTCATGGCTAATTTCTATCAGAGGTATCGGGAGAGTTTCCTCCTCAGAGCAGGATGCATCCACATAACTTTAATGGATTCATTCAGGGCTGCAGCACGCACACATTGATTAGAGTGCCTCCGAGGCCTGCTGCTGGTTGCTTGACATAGGCAGCAAATGAAATGTGACCTCTGGTAAAAGGCCTGGACCAGCCAGCCCCAGTCTAATCCATTAGCTCCAAACCTTTCCCAATCCCATTTAATTAATGAAGTCATTTGGAAAAGGGTGAACATTTACCAATCCCCAAGACAGGAAAAATGGTCGTATGAACTAAGAGACATAACAGTAAAGGCCAGGAGCAGCTGGTCATGATGAGAAGGCACAATGTAAAGTGTCAGAAGGATAAGAGTACAAGATGAAGATCAAATCATACAGTAATGAGTATTGAGTGTCTTTGTCTAATATCTTGTGAAGAAATAATTAAATACAAAACACATCAAGTCGAAAGTTAAAAATACGTAGTGTTAGCTGTTAGTGCCGCGGTTAATAGGGCTCCTGGTTTTTGAAATTGATTAATCTGTCAATTATTGTAGCAATTAGTTGCAGTAGCAGTTCTCACAAAACCAAGACAACCTTGAGAGCCCTGGTTGTGCATATGTTACACGACTTATTTCTTTAATTGAATTCACTAATTCAACAACAATGAATAATTTATGGTGTAACACATAGCACTATGTAAATGAGCAATTTAATTTTAATGACTTTTTAATGTCCAAACAAATAATTAACAGAGCCTTGTGTGGTGTGTGTCATTTGAGTAAAATATGAAGGGACTTCTTTATTGTTTGTGGGCTGAAGCTAATTTCCCTATAGCACCTCTACAACAGTGAGAGTCATATGGTCTAAAAGCACTGGAGTCATTACCTCAAGGTCATTAGGAAGTGTGCACAAACCTGCATCTGGAGCTGTTGTGTTAAGGAATAATGCAGGCTTTTATGTCCCACACAATCACAGGAAATGGA
Organism: Gobius niger; assembly: GCF_951799975.1. Classification (NCBI taxonomy): domain Eukaryota; kingdom Metazoa; phylum Chordata; class Actinopteri; order Gobiiformes; family Gobiidae; genus Gobius; species Gobius niger. The sequence continues at coordinate 20,025,828 of NC_136855.1, read as the reverse complement.
GGCACATGTTGTGAATACATCTCTCTCGCTGACAAAGGGAAAATCCACTATGGATATCCTAAATATTCTAACTATTCCCTTTGGTGTGGTGGTGGGGAGAGGTAGAGGGCGACATGCTACTGGAGCCAAATGGCATTTGATAATGGCTTTTTTTTTTTTTTTTTCTCTAGCGAAACCCAAAAGACATTGTTAAGATTTACATTTTCAAATATGTGCTGACCTTTTTCCCCGCTCCCCTCCATTCGCTTGTCATCAGTACTGTAATTGAATCAATATATTTCCTGATCAGGCCCGAGATTGAATAAGGTCACGGGAAGCCATGTGTGGACATTAAAAATCATTATTCTACTCAAATTGAGCAGAGATGGCATGGTCCATTCAGGGTTCAAAATGAAATTATATTAGAGTCTATTACACTTTTACAATTATATAGACGTTTCAATATTACAGCAGAAATGAAGTCATAATAAAAAAAACCCAGAGGTATATTATAAAGAAATGACCCAAGTATTTTTCACATTCCCGCCGTTCTGGAACTGATGAAGAGAACTTGGCGACATTACATTTACTGATAAGTGACCTTATTCATAAAATATTGAACAACTCTGTCAGTGGCTCCATTTCACTTTTGCACCAGCACAGTCTCCAGCCCGCTGCAGCAGCACGCAGTGTTCAAAACAAACTGTCGCGGCTCTTGCTGTTATTGCATTCATTGCCTTTCAGCATACTTTAATTTTAATTATTCATTTATTTTTTTCCGGTTATGGGATTTTGCTTTCACATGCCCGAGTAGTAAAACGGCTAATTAAATTGCCCAATAGAGTTGTGCAAATGGGAAGACAAAGTTTCAATCCTTTTAATTCAGTGCTCCATAAAGAAGTGGAAAATTAAATTAAAGCACACTATTAACTGAGATTTTCTGCCTAAACTCCTGAATATTATGTCCTTCAAATTAAATAAAAGTTTTATTTTAATTAGCTTACTCAGTGAAATGAATAACACTTATCAGCAGCAGACTTATCAATGCCGCATAAAAATAAGTATGAGCTTGACAAGAAAAGTTTCCTTGCAGCTTTTTCCTGATACTATTAGTCCATTTTATTTGAAAAGATTGCACTGAGTATATCACAAATTAGACGATTATACTGCGTGAAGCATTAAGGAGCGGCCTGTGATTTGTCTACTGTCATTTTGTGTGATAATACGCAGATATTCACTGGGTTGTTTCTCACTCAAGGCGGAGCCACTCAACTCAATTAGGCGTGATGGTCACAATGTCTCTGCTTTAACCGTGCGCTCCCTTAAACCTGTCAAATTACCAGGAGCTGGTCGCCTTATACGCCTTCTCCAGTCATCATCATCACCATCATCATCATCATCATCATCATCATTGTAGTCAGATGCAAATAGGCTTTCAGGTGTGACAGAGCTGTGCTGTTACGCTGGCTGCTTTAAACTCTACATGCAAAGTGATGTACCACAATGAAAGGGCCATCTAGAGCCGCTATGCTTCCTCCTTAGATTCTTTAAATAGGAGAGTGCAGAGTGGAACATTTATGAAACGCATAATGGCAATCTAAATCAGTGGGCGGCTTCACTCTGCAAGCATTAGCGGGCTCAATGTAGTTAAACACATGAAGGCATATACAGCACTTGTGGCCTTATTACTGTAAGAGCCTGTGAAGTCCTCCCTGATGGAGAGAGGCACACTCCACTGCACCACTGATCTCTGGGAAATTAGTGAATTAGTGTTATCTTTTCACACTGGTGAAAACGAGAGGGAACCTGCCTTGGTGCAATTTCTGAAAGAGTGAAATAACATGATTTGTGTTTGGTACAAAAAAAAAACACTTCTATGCTTGGGGAAGCTAAAACCCAAGTGTTGTGCACAGGTTTAAAACGGCCATAACTGAGTGCATTTTCTCCACTTTGGCTTTACCCAAATCTAAAAGCTTCTGGACTGGAGCTTGCTCCCTATAGGCCAGTGTAACGCCCCATTTGAAAGACCCACAAAACTGATCTAAACAGATGGTTTTCCTCACATTGTTGTCGTCGTCACTTTTTTTTCATTGTTTTTAATCTCATTTTTTGTCACATTTTTGTTGTTTTTATGTCACTTTGTCCACCATTATTTGTTGCTCCTATGTTACTGCGTTTTTGTCATATTTTTGCCACTTTTTTGTTACTTTTTTGCTGCACATTTTGGTTGTATTTTTGACACTGTTGTGGTTTTCAGTTCAGGTGGGGGTCAGGAGGGTAAAAGTTTTTGTTGAAATGAAAGTAATCTTTTAATTGATTTAAAGTTTTTCATGTTTTAAACGTTTAAATCATATATTTAAAAAAGAGTAGTTTTTACCCTGTTAAAGAAGAAATAAGTAACTTTTTTTTTTACCTTAATAAATCCTTTTCGTAGTCCCTCTGGGGGTAGAACAAGTGTTAATGGGATGATTGGGGAGTCTTTCATCTCCCTCGGTGTCTCTAGCCAGAAAACATGCTTGCAGCTTCCCTGCTCTAACCCGGAGGTGCAATACACACTAGTGGAATCACGAAAAGAAGCTAACAGGCTAACGGGTAAAGCTAACTGCGGGATAGCACCACTTAAACAGTATTTACAGTCAAGTTTGAGTGAAAAAAAATGTCTCCATTGTGTAATTGGATGTACAATATCTCTCTCTCCCTTTGTCTTTTCTGTCAGCGTATAGTATTTACTCTCACGGACAATTAATGAGTAAAAAACGCAACATGCTGCGACACCTGCAGTGGCACTTATGGCCTCTAGGGGCAGGAGTTACTTAGTACTGCTTCAATGCTATTATAGAAATATTAATAAATTGTCTAAGATATACTGCTTCTAATCTAACTAGTACTTAAACCTCTTTCAATACTATTTGTACTTAGGTCTAATGGAACTACAACCTCTACTTTACTATGTTTACCAATGATTGATTAATATACACTATTGAGAGTTTTCACCATTAAGCTCGACCATTTGTGCTTCTACGAGCAAAAAGCAACTCAACCGTCACAATTGTCCTTTCCCTTGGGACTTCTACTTCTTCAATTTTGGGAGTAAAAACCTGCATTGGTTGAGGGTCATATCACACTGTGACTGGCTAAAGCCCCCTGCCAGTCTCTCAGGGCATGACAGAGGCTGACCAGGAGGAGTGGGTCAAGAAAAGTAGATGGCACAGAGCAGCATTAAACAAAAAAGCAAGGTATCACGCTATAACAATCATCACTGGGTTTGATGGTGATTTAATTTTATATTGTCATATCAACCGCACTTTAACTGTCACCTTCCACTGTTATTCTACTACAAGAACAACAACTAGGCATCTGCTAGCTAGTACCACCACCACGCCTATGCTAATACGACTACCAAAACTTGGCTCATCCCCAAGAGCTGTGATTGCAGAGCAAGGCTGTACCCCATATGCCCCTGGGTCAAAAACATTTCTTAAGCAAGAGAGTAAAAAAAAAGCCAATCTGTACATTTAAATATGTAAATGTAAAACGTACAGAAATCCACATGCCGTTTTACTCGAGCAGATCCCATGTTGTCATGCTGTGCACTCTGATAATCCTGTTCTTTAGCCAAACTCGCTGGCTTTGTGCGCCTGGTTTGTTGGAGGCCCGATGGTGATGAATGTCTTTTCCTGTCGCCCGTACGGCTCAGGCTTGCCAGACAGAATGAAAAACAGATTAAAGAGTGGGGAGAGCGACACAGAGAGGATGTTTGGCTGTTGGCTATTGAGTTATCAGGCCTTTTCACACCTAATGAAACAACTTTGAGCACTGCAGCTTATTAAATATCCCCCAGTCAGCGGGCAGAGGCAGAGAGCAGAGCCAGCCCTGAGAAAGTCACATTTGAGTTTAATTAAAAACAAACAAATTACTCTAAGCTCCACACATCCAGGAAATTTGACTTCATCCAAATGGGATGCAGCCTTTAACAATGGAGTGGGGAGTCAAACTTACAGGTGGTGCAGTCAGTCTTTTGTTTTCGAAATTACAAGATATATAGGCTTGGACAATATTTAAAAAAAAAAGGCGTAAAAATAATGAAAAGCACTGCTGGATGTTACTTTAGTGGAGTATCCTGCAATATGACGCAATCAATTTGAATATGAAATGGATGGATAGTAAATAATGAAAAGGCGACAGTTTTACAAGTTCATTAAGTGTCTTGTTTTGACAAATGCGTCACAGTGCACCAGTGGAGTGGGGCTGAAGGGCGTTGCTGTCAGCCTAACCAGTGCACACTGTTCTCTGGTGCTGGCCTGTCCTCTCAGTGTGGCTCCTGCCTCCCACAGGACCTCTCTAACAGCACACACAGCCGCCTGCTTCGTTTCATTTGGATTCGACCCCTGCTTACCTTACTTCCGAGTGGGCTTCATTATATGTCTTTCTGGATCTTTCAGTGCCTTCTCTCTCTCTCCGAGACATTCACTAAGTGGGAGAAATGTAACAAAAGGAGAGCCTCCACTGTGCGATTCTCACTGGAGAGGGTGACCCCAACTTAAGGGAGAGAAAGAACCTGAGGATAATAGCAAATGAAGCCACAGGCTGCATTAATGGGCAGACACTGCACAGCGAGCCCCTAGGAGCGCTCAAACTGACAGACATGTACTGGATATTAATACTCAGCAGTTTTATCAAAGTGGTCAAAAATATGAATATTCATCCTCATTTATAATTCAAGGCGTTTGGAGCCCTGCGGGGGCCTTGGTGGGTTTTGACCAATTTCCATCCCTATTACAGGAATGACAGCTCTCACTCCCGGGCCCTGACAGAGGTCTGCCCAGTGCACAGGAGGTCTGTCCGGGAGGGAGTCCACGCCCGCTCCCAGCTGTCCACAAACACTCATTAACAGAGGAAAATATCCAACGGAATCTCTGTGAGAATTTTTAATCACACAAAGGCCCTGCTAATTAGGCAGCTGATGGGGCATGGAGAGCACAAGGACGAATTCTTTAAACAAAGGACTAGAAACTTTAGGAGCCTTAATTACTCGGGCAAAGAGTTCATTCCAGAATGGCAGAGCACATCATTCCACTAATGAGACCAAGTGGCAGCAACTATTAGTGAGAAATAATGTGGAAAGTTCAATTATATAGTGCTTTTGGAGCCTTTCCCCTCGTCTCCTCCCTGCTCCTTGTGCGCACACATAAGACAAAGTCGGGCCAGCAGCGGAAGCAGGCAGGGGCGGAGGACACGTAATCACTGGCACCGGCGCTGCGCTCTTCACGTGGATCTTGGCAGGCTTGATCATCTTAATTGCCCATTAGAATGTTCTCCTCATTGAAAATGAATATCATTATGGTACCCAGCGTTGGCCTTTGCAGGAAAAAAGAGAGGGGCTGCAATTTTACCATTCAATAGCACATGTGTTTCGAATTCTAAACACACAATTGATGACCAATTTGCAGTCGCACAAAGCTTTGATATGTTGTGAATGAAAAGGGCAAAATAGGAGTTAATTACGGATAGATATAATTAACTTGTTCTGCAGAATCACTTATTCATTAAGAACATAATGCGTTGGATTTGTCAGATGACCCTTGACCACGCTTTTAGCTTTTGTATGAATAAAAGTTAGGTCCACTAATTTTAGTAATAGCAGTCATCACAAACTATTTCAATTTCACAATCAATCAATCTGGACGTGCCACTGAAGGAGTCACATACCGTATATTGTATGTACATTTTCCCCAAAGATCAAAGATTGTATTAAAAGCCGCCATGCCCACATCAGAAGGTGCTACATTCCAATTATAGCAAGCAGGAAGTACATTTCCTGTGAAATAAAAGAGCTAATGGGAAATGGGAGTCACAGGCAGCATTCCTTATTGCCTCTTTAGGTGGAACAAGGGAAAGTGGCAGAAAAGTGGAGAAAAATATGGATGTCCACACCTGGCCCATGTCCACAGTCATATATATGCAACACGGGCCACTTAAAGGACTGGGGGTACTTGCTTACACTGTTCCTTCCCTGCAGTTAATGCCCTTGTATGTTGGTTATCTGTGATCCGTTTTGAATGACAGATGGATAAGTCAGGACGCTATGTTCACAGAAGCTCAGCACATTTATTTCAGTAATAGCTGTTGAAAAATAATTGAGAGTGACGACAAACTGCAGTTGTAGCTGTAGTCGACGATAGTCTTGCAATTATCCAGCATACTAAGTAAGGCTGTGCAATTAATCAAATTTTAATGGAATCATAATTAAACCTATAGCAAATTGCAATTATTGACATGGGCATGGTGCTTTTAAGTCGACATATCCTGTGACAGTTTCTGCTCATTGTTTGTTGGTGGAGTTAGATTTGTAATACAGTGAATGGTTAAACATTGTCCAGACTCGGTAATGAAAATGTAGTCATACCACTATAACCTGTTTGAGGTGTTCCCTAAAAAAAAAACACCGTACGCATGTGTCACCTTAGTTTGTTCCCCCTCCAGCGTCGTATTCAGCTCATCTTTATAGCCTTATGGCCAACAACAATTTTGTACTTTCATCATTTCATGTAGGTGTGTGGGTGAAATGGTCACAGGCTGGATTCCCCGGAGAGGCCCATTAGGAGTGAAATTTGAAAATCAAGAGGAGGTTGTCTGCGCTCTCCCCTCCTCTCCTCAGACATATAACCCAGAGAGATGCGCATGACCACGAAGGACCCACCAGTGAGGAAACCTATTGATTTCTCTCCCTCCTGTGTTCGCTCTGCCAGAGTTGTTTGTTTCTTTTTGCCCATTGCCCCTGTTTTATTTACAGGCACCAGGATCAATAGAGACACTTCCTTACTAGCTTGTTTCTAGCTTTATGAAAACACACGTCTCAGTCTCCTAAGCGCTACCGCTGGCAGATTTACATCATTCTGTTGCAATGGTGCAGGTCATTTGTGCAGATGATTGACAGGTGTAATTGTGTGGGAAAGGACTTGTGTAAAATTTGATAAAAAACTGAAACGGTGAAGTGAAGTCTTCATGTGTGTTTGTCGAGACCGGTTGTGATTTGTCTTTCAGTTGAAAAATATTTCTGCAATATTAACCTTTGGCGAACAATACTGAGGGTAAACCAGTGAGACATGGTAAGAAGAGTGTTTTGTTTGGCAATTGAAAAATAATCTGCAAAGATTAGTTTACGTGACAAATGTCGGTGTTTCAAATCACCACCACAACAATTATTCTCTCACTCTTGTTTTAATCACAGGTGTGAAGACAAGTCAGTTTTAGCAGAGGAAAGATGGTTGACGGATCTTTGCCAGGTCATTGTTGTTAAGCCAAAACACAACTGTCTTGCGTAACTCACTGAAAAGGGTGTACAGTATTCCAGCTTGATATCCAAAGAGCACACAGTGGCATTTAAGGATAGACGTCTTATGATTATCTGCTAGTTTGTGGGGTCACACACAGGTGACGCAGGTGCAAAATAGCTAGGGCAAGCTGGAAAATGGCATATAGCTGTTTATGGGAACTGTATGTAAATGAGATAGTAAATAATGCGCTGATGATCTACTTTTGCACATGCTACCCGTTTCGCACTTGAGCAAATGCTTATTAAATGACCCCCTTTGTACTTGGAATAGTTATGAGTTGCATCATATGAGTTTAAGCTTGTCTTACAGTCAGATTTTAAAGCAAATGATTGCTGTTTAAATTGAACCAATGTTTTTGAAAGTGGAGAATACTTTTAAGTACCAAATGACACCATCTCTGTTGTTAATATAATTTGTCCTCAGAAGTCTTATTGACCAGAGACAGCACAAGTCACAGGTGTTTTACACTTGAGTTTTGGAGTTCTATGCAAATACATAACTTTGATCAGCCTATCTAAATTGAAACATGCCCCTTTAAGATGATTTCAGATTTGTGCTTCCGTTAGAATAGCGGATAAGGCTTCTTTAAAGTACACGGAACATTGTTCTGATAACTATGTCATGGGTTCGAGTCCCGACTATGACAATTTTCTGGCTGTCACTCCCCACTCTTCATCCCTTTTTATTCTGAACGGCTCTAATCAAAAAAGCCTTCAGGCCAAAGATGACCATCACAGTCCTGTTGTCTCTTGCAAAAATCACTGGAGTTTTTCATGTCTTGTGGCAACTCCCTGAAAGTACCAAGGCCAAACTCATCTAATCCTCTGCCTAAGGCATCTAAGTTCATGATGCTATCTTTGCTAACAATGGATAATGCTATGTACTTTCCAGCATCTCTCATCTCCTGTGTGTTGACTGTCTAACCTGATGCTTCTACACAATGCTTACACAGTGTTTTGGGCGCACAGGGTGCTACACATTGAATTAAAGGAGTTCTGATTGATAAGGTAGTTGAAGGCAAATCTGCTCTCACTAATTGTCTTTCAAATGCCCTCATTAATCAAAGAGTGGCGCCGGGCGGGTGACGGGTGCCGCTGTCAGGCCCGGCGCACCGCGGGCTCTACTCGTCTTTAGGCCAGTTCACCTCGCAGCATGACGCTCCCAGCTCCTCTGTCACGGCTGCTGTCCACGGACCGACCGGGGATGGGAGATGGGGGAGTGTGTGTGTGAGGGGGGGGTTGTTGTGGAGGAGAGAGCACAGGCCATCCGTCCACAGCGCACCTGCCTTCTGCCAGACAGGATCTGACCGCCCCCTGCCATCGGGACAGACCCCAGAGACCAATTTAGCAGCCACTTAATGATTCATGACTTCAAGTGGTGGAAATGAGGGCAGCATATGATAACAGGAATAAACACATTTAATTAGCTGGGAGTATACATTATTTATTTATTTACCTGCAACCTCTGATTAATTTATATATTTTGTGTGTTTGTGTTGAGGCGGGTTTTTATTTTTTATTTTTTTTGGGTGCTCCGAGCATCTGGTAGACAGCCTTTGTTGTGCACATCTCTCTATCCTGGGACCTTTTGGGAGAGTGGGCCGGGTGCGAGGTACGCTGGCAGGGGATTTGGCAAGGCCCCCCTACAATGAAATGAAAGGAGAAATGGCGGGGAGTATTAGACTTTAAAATATACAGTTCCCCCGTGCTCTAAGTAGCCTTGTTTGTGAATTTCCTGACAGGTACTTACTCCCCCAGTTTTCTTTGAGCATAGGGCATACATTTTCATGGAGGCGCTAATCAAAGGCGCGCGGCGGCAAACAGCACAGCCACAGTAGGCCCAATCAAAGACACGTATCTGGCTCTCCTCCATAAGGCTCCGGGAACATTGATGACAACTCTTACCCAGCATCTGCCATCGCATCCATCACTTCCTTCAGTCTCGCTTCACACTAGGAATGTGCAACGCAGCTCACCGGGCGCAAACTACAGGAATTTAATCAACTTTCCATGAGTGAATAAATATAAAAGGATACGTTTTTGTTTCATGAATGCAAAATCAATTTGAAAGTATTTGGACTTACATTGTTGTTATTGTTTTTTTGAAAATTATTTTATTAATTAAAATAAACGTTTGCGATATGGTGTAGCCATAATAAAGCGCCTTTACAACAATTTGTTGCATACACACCCAACTGGTTGAATCACATCAACCGCTCCTGTTAAGTCACTTGAAACGATTGCAATCAGTCGCTCACGTGTGTTCACTACAGGAGGAGCCACTGATGCTGCGCGATTATGAAAAAAAACCTCTGGGTTTGCATGCGCTGTTGCTCAGCACTAAGTTGTGAATGAAAATGATTTCCTGATTATTTGCCTGTGTTTTGGTCACAGTTGAAAAGTTTTACTACCTTTCTCCAACTCGTGCACTTAACACAAACCTGGCCCCGCCATCATCCCTCCTGCCTCTCCCGGATATTATTTCAATATATGTGACTTGAAGTGTGCAGTACCTGTCTGTCCAGCGATCATGTCATACGTTTATCGAAGCGTATGATTCCTCTGATCCGAATGCCTGGGTTCGGAAAATGCATTTCAAACAACGGATGCGTGGTCATAAAGCTTTTCCTCCTCTTTTCAGACCGTGTTTCCCCCTTGTGTCTTTATGATGTAGAGGCGAGGTTATGTTACTCCAAAGACGGAGAATCTCCAGTGTCCTTCCCAAATATGTGTGTTGGACTCCACTTCCCCCTTACACCATGTTCACCCACTCTAAACAGCTGACACACACAGTGCACACTGCCCCGCCACCTGAATGAAGACTACGAACATATAGGGCAGGACGATTTTAGAAGATTATCTTCCCCATATTGATTGATCTTGATTTTCGTTTTGATATTTTTTGTTTTAATGATAAAAACAATTTATTATGGTAAATGGTCTCAACTTCCATCCATCCATCCATTTTCTTCCGCTTTATCCGGGGCCGGGTCGCGGGGGCAGCAGTCTCAGCAGAGACGCCCAAACTTCCCGATCCACACACACCTCCTCCAGCTGTTCTGGGGGGACCCCGAGGCGACACCAGGCCAGCTCGGAGACATAGTCCCGCCACCGTGTCCTGGGTCTTCCACGAGGCCTCTTCCCACTAGGACATGCCTGGAACACCTCCCGCGGGAGGCGACCAGGAGGCATCCGGAACAGATGCCCTAGCCACCTCAGCTGGCTCCTTTCGACGTGAAGGAGCAGCGACTCTACTCCGAGCTCCTCCCGGGTAACTGAGCTCCTCACCCGATCTCGGAGGGTGCGCCCAGCCACCCTGCGAAGGAAACTCATTTCGGCCGCTTGTATTCGCGATCTTGTCCTTTCGGTCATTACCCAAATCTCATGACCATAGGTGAGGGTGAGAACGTAGATCGATCGGTAAATCGAGAGCTTTGCCCTCCGACTCAGCTCCCTCTTCACCACGACAGACCGATACAGCGACCGCATCACTGCTGACGCCGCACCGATCCGTCTGTCGATCTCACGCTCCATCCGTCCCTCACTCGTGAACAAGACCCCGAGATACTTGAACTCCTCCACTTGAGGTAAGGACTCCCCACCGACCTGAAGAGGGGAAGCCACCTTTTTCCGGTGGAGAACCATGGCCTCAGATTTGGAGGTGCTGATTCTCATCCCGGCCGCTACACACTCGGCTGCAAACCGTCCCAGAGCGTGCTGGAGGTCCTGGTTCGTTGAAGCCATCAGAACAACATCATCCGCAAACAGCAGAGATGAGACTCTGAGGCTCCCAAACCGGACACCCTCCGGCCCCTGGCTGCGCCTAGAAATTCTGTCCAAGTTGAGAAATTCTGTCTCAACTTATATAGCGCTTTTCCACCTACATTAGGCACTCAAAGCGCTTTACAGCAAGGATCCACTCACCCATTCATACTTTCATTCATACACCAATGTACGCAGACACTGGGGGCAATGTGGGTGAAGTGTCTTGCCCAAGGACACAATGACAGTGTGCACTTTCAGGAGGTGGGATTCGAACCCCCGACCTTACGGTCATGAGACGACCCGCTCTACCATCTGCACCACTGTCGCATGTGGCCTTTCCTGGACTAGCAAGTAAACAGATGCTGCGGCCGGACTGAAATCTGCGACTTAAGGCCCATTCATACTCAATAAGACGCAAGAACTTTGTTCTTGCACCCTGAGCTGCAAGATCAAAGTTCTTGCGTCTTGTGAAGTATGCGCGAGCCTTAACTCTGTCGAGCAGCAGCAAAAACAAGCTCTACACTTCTAGCCTCACAGTACAGCATCCCCCACACCACACACAAATATCTGCAACGGAGACGCTAACAGTGGAATGTTTTAAGAATACCAGAAGCAGACAGCGAGATGGTTTGTGTGCAGAGCCTCACAAGGCCACGACTTCACGGAGTTTAGCACTAACAACTTCATTTGTGCATAAAGAAATACTAGTAAATGGCACATTTCTAAGTATAAAAGACGATCAAACTTACAATTCACTGTTAGAAGTTCAGCTAATCCACGGCTGCAGCCTCAAAATACAGCAATTGTTAGTTTTCCTCTTCGAAGGTAAACTTTTCATCCGCGCGTCCGGGTCCTCTGACAGCTCCTCGCGCGTTTATGTTTTACCCATTATGAGCGCAAGTTTGTAGCTGATTTTATACTTTATAATCACCAGATCCTTGCTGTCGTGTGTGGCTTTACAGTCTATGGTGAATTCCTGTTTCTTAGTCGGAGTATTCCCAGGGCTTGATCTGACAGGCGCTGCGGCATCATGGCGCCAAGATTTTTTCCCAGAATACGACAGGATTGGCCAATTCTCCTGTCGATTGAAACGCACCACGCGATTATCGAGATCAACCTTTATTAAAATTACGATTAGATTAAAATTAGATTGCCCTAGAAAGGCGAGCCACCACCCAAATGGTTTAATTGGCAACATGAGAGGACAAAAAACAAAAAAAGCTCTTCTTCTTGCCAACGCTGATCATCTCATTTCATTTAGAGCCAGATTTATGTGACTGTACAGCCCAATATCTGATATAAAGTCTATGGAGTCAAGATGCAAATCATTTGGAGGTAGTTGTTTTTTGTGGCCACCCTCGATCGGAAAAGCTGAAAGGACAGCATAAAGACACACACACACTTGTCCTCGGGGAAACATAGTGGGAGTGACCTCTGCTTGTGTATAAGTGCAGTGAAATCAGCACAGGGTGGGAGTGGATGATGATGACAGGAGGTGAGGAAGGCCACAGTCCGGAGTCGCTCGAAGATTCCCAGCGCCTCCCCACTCCTGCAGTCTAATCCTGGACCTCCAGACGCCCTCCTCGTAATGACACGGCTATCAAAGCCAATTGCTGTGGCTCAGACCCAAGGCGTTGCATTAAAGCCCCCAGTGTCTGATTGCTCCTCCAGAGTCAAGTGCTCGTGTCCTTCCTGTCATTCGGCCTGACCACCATCATTGCCACCAACTTGTAACAGAGTCTTCTCACACAGGCTGTTGACTCTGCTAGTGCCAATGACCCTGGACTGAAGCCAGGGCAGGGACAGGGGAAATATCGTAGGCTAATTGTTTTTGTGTGTGTTTAAAATACTATTGGCCCCTGCAGTGTAAAGAGGACAGTGCACTGCATGAAAACAATTAATATGATGCTTAATATTGATGGAAATGTGGATAAAATTAAGCTGATGACCTCAGTTTGATGGATTTGTAATTAAAATGTTGAATTGAACAGATAAATATTCTCTAAGTTGCATTTATTTACATAGCTATACATGCTATATTCTTTTTGCTATATTCTGTTGAAATGTTCGGTGTAGATTAGCAATTTTACTTTTGGAGATTATCTAGTGCTTCATTTAAAGCAGTACTAAGTAACTTGTTTAGCTTAATACCCTTTTCGTAGTCCCTCTAGGGGCAAAACATGTGTTAATGGGATGATTGGGGGTCTTTCATCTCCCCTGATGTCTCTGACCAGAAAACCACAATTGAAACTTCTCAGCCTACGGGTCGGAGGCCCCAAAACACACTAATGGAATCACGAAGAAGAAGCTAACAGGCTAACAGGCAAAGCTAGCTGCGGGCTAGTACCACTTAAACAGTATTTACAGCCAAGAGTGGGAAAAAAAAGATCTCCATGGTGTAATTTTCTGTTTTACCATTTGTCCTTTTTGTTTGCTCAACTGCTTTTTGCATAGTCAACTTAAAACAGGTTTAGTCTTAGTATTTGTTTGTGGCCTGTTTTGTTCGTAGAAGTGATAAATTCTAAGAGTACAAATTTCCCGAACACCGATTTCTTCTTTATTGATTTGTTTTTGCATTGGGCCAACAAAGCACTAATGGCAGTAAAGCATTTTTGTTATGTTTACTTTTAAGAAACATAATCTGCAGTGATACAAGAGTCCACTCCTATGTGAACTGGTATTAAATTGGCAACGCAGGTCCAGAGGGAACAATAACAAGGAAAAGGTTTTTAAAAACAAATTGTCAATCATGCAGGATGTAGGAGGTCCTTTAATTGATGCTTCTAGACCTTTTTTTGGACTAAGCTTCCCAACGTTTCGTAAATCATCCAATTTTCTTCATCAGGGCCAAATATGTGATGTCCCATAAGATGCAGTGCAACGGGTATAAAAAGCTTCACTTTTGTCTTGAATTACTGCATTGTGACTTCTGGATGTGCGTTGTCAATTCAAAACCAATGGACTGAACTTCACAGGTTGTTTTTTTTTTTAAGAGAAAAAGTGAGGAGAGACATTCAGCAACATTATCGGTCCCAGGAATAATGTACAGCCTTATCTTATATAGGCTATCATACAGTTTAAGATTTTCCTCTTGATATAACGTGTTTGCTGAGAATTATATGGCACCAATACAGTACAAGAGATATTTGCTACATTACACCTAACCTGATATTGATGCGGCCTGTAATACAGAGTAATTTTTCAATGGAGAGCCGTTGCCGCAAGTCGCTGTTGGGTCAGCGCTCCGGAGCAAATGGCCTGGTAGTACAATCCATGTTTGCCGCACACCTCCGAATCCCACGAACGGGAGAAATAATGGGAGTGAAAGAGCAAATACGAGTAAGCATTTGTTTGTCAGTGTGTGTTCCTGGAGGAGCTTGTGCGTGCGTGTGGGTGGGGTGGCCCTGTGTCGCCGCACAAGATGGAGTGCGGTGTCTGAGTTTGGGCAGAAGGTGAATAACTACCGTGCTTACAGTGTAATCATGGTTTCTGTCAGGTCTATGCCGCTTGCAGCCCGTGGAGGTGGAGGTGGAGAGAGAGTGGAGAGGGGCCCGGCAGACAGAGCAGCTCCTCCGGTGATGAAGTATACAGGCAACCGGGGAGCGCTCCACACCTGGATATTTATTAACACAGGGCTGACAGTAATGAGGCCTGAACAGGTGGGCAGGGACACGCGCATCAGAGTCAGGAGCATCCACCAGGAGGCAGTAGAGGGGGAGGGGTGTGTGTGTGTGTATGTGTGTGTGTGTGTGTGTGTGTGGGGGGGGGGGGCAAAGGCTGATGCTTGATGCGCACCCACTCGAAGATGCATGCGCCCGACAACAACCACTAAAACAACGCACTGTATTGATTTCTTCCACACTGGAGATGGTCATATGGATTTAATCACAGAAATGTTCAGTCAAGATTGCCAGACAGATGACCGGCAGTAATATAAAACGTATACTAAATTGATTGCTTTATGGACTTTTTCTGTTGCTTTTTTTTTTTTCAAAATTCAGATTGACCTCTCATGTCAAAACCCTTGCTTCAGCTTTTGTACCTCAACAACCTTTTCAAGTTATTTGGCTATGTAATTATTATTTCAATACTTTTAGACAATGATTGAGAACTAAGTTATGATGTTAAAACAAGTTATAAACTTTGGCGAATAGGGTCCAGTGTCATATTGTTAGGCTGTATTACAGAGATCACCAAAAGGCTAAATCTCGCCATTTTCTTTCAGAAAAACTTAAAAATTAACATTTACATCGTCATGTTCAGAAATGGTTATATCTCTTAAAATGAAGCTCAAGTGTAATAATTCAGGTCAACGTGTAAACAAGCAGCAATCTCTCTCTTGGTACAGCTGCGTTTTTTTGCCTTTCTCTGCAAACTGCATTTGTGGTTTCTGTGGATAATTTTGTACGTCTTTGTTTGTGTGGGGTTCGGTAGGTATTTTTTTTTTTTCTGCAAAAAAGTCCATAATGGTCCTGAAGAGAGCAGCTTTTTAAAAGTCAACAAACAGCTAGTGTACGAGCTGAAACGCTGATGAGGCACCAAGAGCCCCCCACACCTGCAGCAGAGTGGAGGCGTCACAAGAGGCGCAACAGAAAACAAGGGAGGGACAAATGAGGAGGCATCCGGGCAAGACTCACAGCTAAGCCACGTGTGCCTTCTGTCCCTACTACTGTTCTGGCTGATGTTAATTATATTTTTGTCCATAAAAGTTTCATTTTGTACATGCTCTGAATTGAAAGTGTGGTAAAACTCAAAACTATTCTTGCTTCATAGACAGACATGAGACTGGAAGGATAAGGCTGTAACAAGAAATTAGGAGAGTGACTCATAGCTTATGGCTTACAGTGTGGAAACGAAGCCAGTGAAATGTGATCTGCTGTTCTTCTCTTGACAAATTACCAATAGTGAGGGACATTTTCCAGACCTCATTACAGCAAAGGACAGACATGTAGTTAGGTTAAGCATCGGAGCTCTGCTTTAACACAAAGGGCTGCCATGTCGTGATTACAACCTGGGTGTTTGCGTGTCCATGTTTGCCTCGTGTCGCCCTCTTTCCTTCCTATGCTGCAGTTGTCTTATTAAGACCCTGAGTGAGCCTAATCACTGCTGTCATCTGACGCTGAACAGATGCGGTGAACAAAGAAGCGGGAGCAGACCGGCCCGGGCCCGAGGTGCGTTTGCTGTGTGCGCGGGGGTGGAGAGAGGAGAGCGCAGAGCTGATGCAGGCTGATGGCACTTCCTGTCAAGTACCCCTCTCCCGCACTAATGGGTGGAGAAAAGGTAGAAGAGGGTGACTACGTCCAACATTTTTATGTCAAATCCCCCTTAATAATTTGTCATTGCCAGCGCTGACTGACACAAACTGGAGGTGAGACAACCGCTCGTGTGTGCCCACCCAAAATGGCACAAGCGGAAATTCACTTAACTAACACAGTCAATACCAGATGGCACTGTGGGTAATTTGAGTTCCTGGGTTCTTATGTGCAGGGAAAGTTATATAAGTGGACGCGATTTGGGGAATCATTAGCGGAAGCATGATAAAATATTCTTTATTATAACTTTTTACCTCGTGGCTTCACTCTGCGTGGGCAAAAAATGTAAAGATTTCCACTTTGTCGGTGCTTAATAAAAAGAATGTACTCAATGGAAAATATCACTTTGGAAATGCATGATACATTCAAAATAACATGCAAATACTGGCCCCTATATTCAAAACAAACAACAGAGATGTAAAAATAAAGTTGAATGAAATCTGAAATGTAGCAAATCCACTTATAGACTTTAGATATAAAAAGTACATAAGACAGAAAACGAAACTCATTACCCGTGTCTAAAAACCTCCCATCTAACTCACCTCCGCTGGCCTTGTTGCTGAGTCTGCCGGGATCCTCTTCTCATTTCCTATGCAGACACCTCTTACAGATGACCTTGGTCTTATCAGAAGCTCTCCAGATCTTGCCAAAACACGCGAGAAATGCATGATTTCATACATGTGCCGCTGAACATACACAATGCATCTGTCCTCCTCAACCGCAAATCCCACGAAGACGTATGGCTCACTGCTATCTAATCAGTTCTCCTATTTTCAGATCGCTTTAATTTCAAATGTCTGATTCAGGGCTTTTTGGCTAATCTACGAAGATTTGTATCGAGCAACAATGAACGGAGAAAAAAAAGTTTAGCGCTGCCTTGCGACCCGGAGGAACATGGATTTAGCTCAAAATCACACATGTTCTACTTTACACATCAAGAGAAACCGCCTTAAGAAGTACCACACATTTGCATGGAGTCAAACCAGACATCACCGTTACAATAGGGCTTAGTCTATTCCTATGCATCTGCAATCAGAATTTATCAAGCGCTTCCCTTTAAAAGATCCGATGTCTGCGGCTAATCTGGTAAACTCCAATAAATGCTCCTCAATGGGAAGGAATTAGCGGGCCAAGGCAGCACCCACGGGCCTTAAGATCACAACATACCTCAGAGATTAATTAACTTCTGAGTTTAAACATTATTATAGGCAAGCGCCGCAGAATTAGGAACATCTTAGACTCCATTATGTGGCCCATGCTTGGAAGCAAGGCACTGTCTTCCATAATGCATGCAGGCGTCATATGCACTCTGACAGCACTTAAGAAACCGACCGCTATTTGAGTGACAAAGTTCACATGTATTTTTCAGCTTTGACTCTGAGCTGTGTGCGCAGAGGCCTCGCTAACCAATTCTATATCTTTGTTTGTGTGCAGCACGGAGAGGAGTCAACGTGTGCAATCTCAGCAATTAGCAATGTGTTGTCGGAACGCGCTCGCAAATTATCTTCCCTGTCTGAACCGGAAGGGCCCCGTGCGAGCGTGAGTCACACATTTTAATGGGGTCTTTATATGTTGTCCAACACCATGATGCCGCTAGTCGGTTCTGTGGTGGATTCATGAGTTCTTTTAAATTGTGGTGTTGTTCAGAAAATGGGGATGCATAGTTAAAGAGAGAAGAGGAGGAGTCAGACCTATTTCTGGCAATGTTCTGATAGTGTATACTTTTTGGTGCTTGATTTATTTGTGTTTCTTCCAGGCATGTCTATACTGAGGTCTGCTTTGTTTATAATACAAGTGTTAATGGGATGATTGGGGGGTCTGGCCAGAAAATCTCCCTTGCAACTTTCCCTGCACCGGGTCAGAGGCGCAATACACACTAATGGAACCATGAAGAAGAAGCTAACAGGCTAACGGGCAAAGCTAACTGTGGGCTAGCGCCACTTAAACAGTATTTGAGTTTGAGTGAAAAAATGATATCCATTGTATAATTCGAAGTACATTGGATGTATCCCTCTCTCCCCTTGTCTTTTCTGTCAGCGCAGCATTTACTCTCACGGACAATTAATGAGTAAAAAAATGCAACATGCTACGACACCTGCAGTGGTGTTTGTGGCCTCTAGGGGCAGGAGTTACTTAGTTCTGCTTTAAGAAAAACAGTGCGGTAACTCTAGACTCCTTTTGAGGTGCACTCTTTTTCAAAATGTATGTGTGAAGCCAAATTGTTTATAACAACCGTTTGTTTTTGAATAAAACATAAAAAATAGATGGTCTAAATATGGTAATATGAATAGCATATCCATGTTTGGACAAAATGAGCATGTACTCTCTGCCCTTACAGTGTTTCTATAGCTCTTCCAAAAGTTCAAAGTCAACTTTACATTTCCTTTAAAGAGGAAGAGTATTTGACAACATGTGTGGAGGGCGACATTAAGTGCTTTTAGACCCAGCGAGAGCATATGGCTATTGATGCATTAGGAGCCAGTCTGTCGAAGATATGTGCTCTCTCGTAGACACCACTCGTATTGATTTCTATGACCATTTAATTTAAGGCACTTTCACATAAGGCTGCAAGAGATGTGAGAAAAGGCTCGGCTGCATATTCAGCCGTAATGCTATAATCATGTTTGATTAAAAATGGATGAGCTTTAGAAACGGTTCCATTGGATTTCTTGTATTTGCTGGTTATTAGATGAGGGATTGGTCAAAGGAAAAAGTGAAATGAGGAGAAAGTGAATGAGAAAAAAGTAACCGTTATGGACCATTGTAATTTCAGTTCTTTCTTGAACTACAACCGATAAAGTTTATGAACTCAGAGCAACAGACAGTAACCAGCTGTTGTTTAAAATGTGATTATTGTGGAAAACATCAAGCCTCTTCATGAAGTTTCAGTATTTCTACAGTGAAATCCTTGTCAGACTCATCATTCACTTGATAATAAAAAGAATGACAAAAATACTTTTTATTGGCTGTGACTTTGGCATTAGAACATTGAATATAAGAGAACTTAGAAAGGAGAGAACATGTTTTTGTCCTCCACTATCATTGAGCTGCATTGCAAAGGTATTGCAAAGGTCAATACGCCATTGACCTTTGACCTCTTATATATGAAAATACCTGCAGCATCAATGAAAAACGTAGTGAGTAAACAACTATGTGAACAGAAAAGTCAACAACATACTGTGTAACATCATGGCAGTCTTTCTTTATGCACTCAATAATGCCGTGCTGATTGGCGGCGGGCTGAGAGGGAAAAACTGCGAGTGCAAGGCAACAGTGTGTACTGAAGAGAGCGAGGGCAGCGGGTGTCAGGCTCATTAACCTTGGCAAGAGAAATGTTTGAAAGAGACAGAAGATCCGCGCTGCTCTGGGTCACATCCTAAAGTGCTCCTTGTAAAACCTCAACTTCCACCAACTGACACAGCAGCCCTGCCATTTCATATATATTAAAAGCTTTTTTTTTTTTTTCCTCTCAAGTGGCGGCACAGTGTTTGAAAGGGAAATGGGGAACTCTGTATGGCTCTGTTAAATATTCAAAGGCAAAGGTGGCTCAGACAAGGCCGTCGCTCTGTGTGCTCTGATAGAGTGAGCGAATGGCATTATGCAGCAGCCAGCGTATCTTCATTTAGAGCAAGCCATTTACAATCCGGAGCTGTTCAAATAACTGCTTTTTATCCAGAGACTGATGAGTAAACATATATACATTACGTCTATCTTGTCGATTAATCGGAGCACCCAGCTGTGAGGGGGCCTTCAGCTCCAATCGGCGGCATGTTGGTTTTGAGGAGCAAATTTGGATTTCATCTCCTCAGGAAGAATCTAAGCGGGGGCATACAACATCCGACCAATGAATGGATATTGGACCATTTGGTTTATATGTTTCAAATAGTTGCAAAATGCATGCGCCTGATAAGTTACCGACCGAGTTGTGCTTTCATTACAATCTAAAAGAATGAGTGAACTTTTGAAACAACTACCTGCCACTTCTGTTTTTTTGTGTTGTGCCATTATATAGTTTGAGTCAGTACTTTTTCCTTCTAATGGCTACAAAACCTGTTGACAGATGATTTTTTTTTCTTCATTTAGAGTGCAGAATGGAGTGCAGAATCCATCAACAATGCAACGAAAGAAGTTGTGGCTTTGTATATGTGACACTTTCTCCTCCAATATCGTTCATATCTGCTACAAACTGAGCATTTTCCACAGTTTGCATTATAAGCCCTGCATGTTTTTTTTTTTTCACTCTTAACATTGGCTTTCTCCGGCTTGTTCCGCCATCCACAGTGGCTGTAAATTGCCCACAGGAGTGACTGAGAGTGAATAGTTGTCTGTCAGTGTCTGTCACTTAGTGTCACTTAGTGCCCTGCACATAATTGGTGATTGTCCTGGGTCCACTGTGTCTCCCACGGAAAGCAGCTTCAGGGTAAGTGATGGAAGATCAATGAATAAGAGTCGCAAACACATGCTGCATAAGGCCCAATGGTCCAATATGAGGACATTATTGCATTGTTTCATATAGATATAATGCAGATAAATATATAATGAGTTAAGTGATTGATGAAATTACACAAGCTCTCCCTCTCCTCAGACCTGCATACGGTCCAAAAATTGCAGCTTTTTACCCGATTTGAGCTGTCACTTGCGAGTAACTGACCATTATTCCAAAATACCCCCATTTAAACCCCCCATTCTGAACCAAATCACTTTATTTTGGCACAAAATGGTTTATATGAATTCAAAGAAGGGAAAGTGGCCCAGTGTCAAAAAAGAAAAAAAGAATTGAAAAAGCAGGACAAATGGCAAGTTCTAAAAGCTGTTCAATGGCAGCCACTGATTATTTGTTAAAACATAGAGAACTTCTTCCATCCCAAAGGTCACCGTGCTGACGTGGCCTTGATGAAAATGCTCCTTTTGTTGAAGGTGGTGTCATGATTTGAATTAAGATTGTCAGATTGGAGGTGTAAGCTCGTATCACAGTGCAGCCGTCTTGCATGACCTTTCAGATAAATTGTCATTTTTCGGCCCCACGATGCCTCTTACAGCTCAGTGGGAGAACAGACCCTCTGCTGTTTGTCCTCTTTGTATGTTGTCTTGGAGTAAATTGTCATAGGGAGCATTTAAAATAATAGAGAGGAAACATCAATTTTAGGCAACTGTTTCCTTTTTGATTATCCACTATAAATGTCCAGCACACTTGATGTCTTCACCCTCTGCGACATGCTGCCATGTTTCTGGGGTTTGCACCTACACTGGCCGGCACACCGGACTACAGCTGATGTGGCACCGCTGCCCTTTCCCTGTTAATTGGTCGCAGTGCGCTCATCATGTGGTTATCAGCTCTGATTGGCTGATGCTGAAGCTGCGACTGGTCATTCAAGTGTCACGGGCCTGTGTTCCCATAATTAAAACCTGTCATCCAGAACCACATCTCTCGTCGCCACTAAACCCTCCGTCAGATGGCAGCGCGCAGATAAAGTGTCCTGAAGCCGCCTTTTCTGCTCCAAGAATGGCATCTTTGTAAATTGGAAAGAGGGCACATATGAGCAAAAGTTACCTCGAATAAATACAATAAAGATGAGAGTTGTAGCAATTGTTGAAAGATGCACCTTCAAAGGATTAGAACAATAGTCAAGTTAGTCTTCATCAGATGTATTAAATAAAATGCATTTGGGAATTTTCTTGAATGTATGACTTTAAACTATAAACTCCTAGTGTCTTTTTTTTTCAAATTTGGAATAAATCACACAGAATTTAGAGAGTCATAAAAGCCTTGTTGTTGCTGGGAGAGGCTCCAGCCAAACCCCGTAACTACAGTTTGAAATTGTCAACAATTACTGTACCCGATTAAATGCACTTTTATGCAACACATTTTTTGTAGTTTTTCCTGCTTTTTATACGTGTAAATTGATTTAGCACTCAGACAAGAACGGTGAAGTGTTTTTCTCATTGCCTGCACTGTTGGTGAAATTGTGGTGATACTGAGGACAAAGCTGAGAGACACTTGATATTTTTAATGACAGTGAACACAGGTCTAGAGCTCTCCACTGTCGGCTGGCCTTCACAGGGAACACGGCACAAATCTTTGGAAATTAATTAGAGACAAATCCCTTCTCGCCGCTCGAGTGTGGTATTTAAGGCATTGTCCTTGGTGCTCGCGGAACAGCACCTTTCTGTGCGGACCCCGGCGCCTGTACCGCGGGATAAAGCACCCTAATCCACATCAGTAATCTGCCCATCCCTGCTGTGGACTGGCAGGCCCTGCTAATTGCCTGGCATTATTAGGTACTTTACTTGTAAATTTGAAGAGGAGTAACATCACTCTACCTCATCCAGGCGGCAAATGATCCAATTTGCCTAATTTTGCAATTGTTTGCTACTTACAGCTCCCTCTGTTGTTTGTGAGAAGGAATTATTCAAGAGGGGCTCTGATGACACTAGCACCCTATTGTGCAACCAACTGTAGAAGAAAACTTCATTATAAAAAAAGTATGTATATCTACGTGAAAGAAAGTGCCTAGCGGTTAAAGGAAAACTTCAACTTGCTTCTTACCACTGAAATTGTTGTTAATGTAGCTTCGTTATTGCTACTACCTGGCAACACACATTACCACCAACCTTTCATCATATTGTAGATCAAATCAGCCACTGTTCTTCCTTGAAAATAAACTAACCAAACCCCTATTACTCTAAGCATGTTGCCCAACGTCTGGACAAAGCAGTGCCACTGTCTGTTATCCACTCTAGTCTGCGGTGTCGGGTGGAGTTTGAAAGTTAACTTTTGGTTTTGTAGTTATTTGAGCTGTTGACTGCTGGTCCTTTGTACTCCTTGACTTGCTTTAAGAGACATCTCCAGCCCGGGCGCCTGTGCCTGTCACTGTGGACGCCCGTGTCCCTGGACTGCATGCTGTGTGCGGGGCGAGCCGGGCCCCCGAGGCCTGCTCCGAACTGCAGTGGTGAACAAGGCAGAAGTGACAGCCTGATGACACTTGCTTTTGTGTATCATATCATTTGACCAATCATCTGCATTTCATTTGTGCCGCGACTAGCGATCCCCACGCAGAGTGTCAGGACTGCTGGCCTACTTCGCCGCTGTGGAGCTGGCTGGATATAAAGCGCGCTGATGAAACCCTCCTGTCCAGCCCTGGCACTCCAAATCAAAGTGGAAAGGCAGCCCTATTATTCTGTGTTTCATACAGCAAATGGGGAAGCAAATGTGACTGCATATCCCAGGATAGCCTTTTGTACTTGTTATTACCGCTGTGGTTATTGTCAATAATGGTGATGATAATGTCTGGTGTTTGCTGTGCGTTTCCCTTTGTTGTGCTGCCGAAACATGGGTTTGTTGGCAGAAGAGCAGAGGAAGAGAACAGACAGATTTTCCATACAGAACTTTTATAAAGGAATGCTTTTACTTTAGACCTCACAGTGAATTAAACCTTTTGAGTCATTGGGGAATATGTCAATATGCCTTTTTTTTTGTTTTTTGCCTTTTTAAGTTTTGGTCGACTTCCTGAATATACATACAGTAAGGTGTATTTGTAAAATATCTTTAAAATGCACACTCTTTGGATAAGCGGATGGAAACTGCCCATTTTAGCTGAACATATTTGGAGAGCTCACCCGATGTCCCTGTCCCCATCTCCATTATCCTGCTGTACTTAAGAGGAGCACAGATAAGCAATTAGGCCCTCTTCCACCCTTTGTTGGCAACACTGTCACTTCTCCACAGAGACACAAACCACTCAGAGACAAACATTTAAAAGCTCTCCATGTTAAAAACAGTGGGAGAACGGAGTCGGGTAGAAGAATCCATCTAAATGAGAAATGAATAAATAAATACAATAAAATGTGGGCACTGTTCTCATTTTGGTGCAGTGATGCAGCCTTGTCAAATGGCACTTAAAAGCGGGGAGTGGGTCTAGGGGGAGGTTGAGATGTTTATTCTAATGGAGGCCATAATGAATGCTTACAGAGTTGAGCCTTGGCTTGGATAGGGGGCGCGGTGCCAGTGTGGTTTTAAAGGGAGGCAGTGGCAGCAGAGCCCTGGGCACTTGGCACGGGCGCACAATCCACAATCTCCACAAACGCAGAAACAGCACGCAGACCTGGAGATAAACAAACGACAAATCTCTCATCAGATGCCTTTGATTTACAAGTCCACTATTTTCAGTTTTAAAGCATCAAATGACAACAAACAAAAACAACCACATTTGACATAAACAACAGTCATTTTCATACTCAAGACATTTCAAATTATTGAACAAGTTAGATGTAAATTAGATTGTTGCTGAATTGCTTATCTACCCTATGAAAATAAACACATCAATCAGAGCATAAATGCAAACAATTTATTATAACCATGGAAAACAGACTTTTCACCAATTTATGGTACTAGAAATCCACTATCAAATCTGCCTTGCCAGACCTGAATGTTGCTTGGAATACCTTTCTGTACTGTTTCTGTTGTAAACCCTCCACCTTTTTCTTTTGATTGGTCTTTCTACCTTCATCATTTGGGGTGTTTCCACTGGCAGGCCCTACCCGGCAGTGCCTGGTCTACCTGGTAAGGCGAGCGTCTCCACTGCCCAGGCCAGGACTAATCTGGGCAGACCATACGTTTCGGGACCGACCTCTCTTCTGGTCAGAGGCGTAGCTTGCTATTTGCCTGGAGCCCCCAACAGGAAAGGGCCCCATGAACTGACCTTTTTTAAAAACTTGCATCAAACACTTGTCTCCTCTAATGCGCTGTGGTGCTGTTTATCTCCATCCTGCTGCCTGCTTTAGTGAGTCATGGTTCCCTATAATGTTAACTTAGAATGAGCAGTGGACAGACTTTTTACCCGTGTCTCCACCAGATTATATTTCTAAAGTGAAACCAGTTTATTGTGACACTCATTATGACCTAAAGAACGTCAGCTTTCTGTTCTGAGGGAAACTTATGCAGAGAACTGCATTATGGGAGTTGTCAGGTGACCAACTCCTGCCCACGAGATGTCCTCTCCATGTCCTCTCTCCCAGTGCGCAGTACACTACCGACATTCTTGCTTGGGGCCCCTTGGTACCCTTGGTACTTCCGTGACGTGAGCAGACTGTCTGAGAGAGAGGACCGAAAAAGGTGATTTTGCAGATGATAGCATTTAGCCGCTGTTGTCAGAACTTTAGCTGGTGTTAGCATAACATTAGCATGTTGCTTGCTTTCATTGTTGTCTTTTAGCCTTTAATATTTTATATACTGGGCAAAGTAGATATGTGACAAGGCACGTACATAGACCAACGCGTACGGGATACAAGCGTCTTATGTGAAATTGCAGCTCTTGTCATTCAATCAATCAATCAATCAATCAATCAATCAATCAATCAATCAATCAATCAATCAATCAATCAATCAATCAATCAATCAATCAATCAATCAATCAATCAATCAATCAATCAATCAATCAATCAATCAATCAATCAATCAATCAATCAATCAATCAATCTGCTTTGATACCTGGGCGTACCTGAACCTACCTTATTTCAGTGGTTTTGGACTTTATTGTATGGATTTTAAACTTCTAAGCCATAAAAACAATATAATATTCCATTGTTTTTATGGTTTAGGAGAAGCATTTTTGTCTGAACCATATTTACCAACCACCCGCGACAGCTGGTGATCTTATAGCTTTTGTGGTCCTTTTTAAACATTAAAATAGAAAGCCTATTTCCTAAAAGTGTGAAATCTTAAATTGGGATAAATCAAGTGATTTTGCATGGCTTTTGGGAACCTTTTTGCACAAATATTTACAAATAAAAACACAGCAGAGATGTGAAAGAGATGAACTGCAAAGCTGAGTGGGGAAAAATAAAAATGTTATTCCTGTCCATGGCCATTGTACTTATAAGCATTTCACCATTTCATTCAGGATGTTTTCAGAAAGGGGAGCGCGTGGTCTCTAGTGGTTTTTGCACTGTAGCACTATTTGCACTGTCTATATGTGTGTGTGCGACGTGCATGTGCGTGCCTGCTAGGGGTGAAGACTGAAGCGCGTTATTAAAATGATGAGAGCAAGTTCAATTTGAATCATGCAGTGCCTGTCAGTGGCTTCTCGAATTGCAGGGCTGATGAAATTGCTCTTGCGGTTATTTAAAAGCAGTTGTAATCCATCTGAAAATGCCGTGATATAATCCATTTAATTTCTTATTCCTCGCAGCAATAACACTGAGTAACAAAAATCTATCAAAGCGCCGTAGCCCGGTGATTTAGTAATTATCTTTATTTTACATTGCTGCAATTTAGACAGAATTAATTGGAGCCTTATCTGAGTCGAGCGGCGGGTCACTTACCTCAATGCACCACAATGTTATTTTATCACAGTCATCAACCTCTGCAAGCTCAATTGTGGCCCGCTGTGCCCACTGACTGCATTTTCTGTCATACAAAACAATAGCTAAGTAAACATTATACCAATGGACCCTGTATGGTAATATGTCATTGTGTGTCCCATAACCCAAGCCTGGAAAATAGAGGGTTGCGTGTTGGAGAGTTTTCCAAACTACTTTTGTGTCACTCTACCAATATCGTAGAATTTTAGTGGTGTCACGTATAATATCAAGGCTTTACTGAGCCACTGCTTTTCACAGAGATTAGTAGGCAGAAATCAGAATCTTTTTTTAATGACAGCTATTTGAAGTGCTTCAAGCGCCTTGTCATGGACCACATCAAGTCTGTTCTCCCTCCCACCCTGGACCCATACCAGTTTGCTTATTGGTCCAATTGCTCCACTGAAGATGCCATCTCCACTGCGCTTCATACAGCCCTCACTCACCTTGAAACAAAGGACTCCTACGTTAGAATGCTGCTTTAGACGAGCTCAGCATTCAACACTATAATCCCACAGCAGCTAATACAAAAATTGCTCCACCTGGGGATCAACACACCACTGTTCATCTGCCTGCTGGACTTTCTGACGGGGAGACCACAGGCTGTACTTGTTGGCGGCAAGTCCTCCAGAACCATCACACTGTACACGGGGGCTCCCCAGGGCCCCCCTCCTGTTCACCCTGCTGACCCATGACTGCACGCCAAAGCACGACTAAAACCTCTTCATCAAGTTTGCAGACGACACCACAGTGATGGGTCTCATCAGCAACAGAGACGAGTCAAACTACAGGAGTGAGGTGAGCAGTCTGGCCATGTGGTGCACACAGACCAATCTCTCTCTAAATGTGGAAAAAACAAAAGAGATTGTTGTGAGCTTTTGTAGAGCACGGGTCCAGTATGCTCCTCTAACAATCCACGGTGCTTCAGTGGACAGGATGACCAGCACTAAGTTCATGGTTGTGCACATCACAGAGAACCTCTCCTGGACCATGCACACTACATCACTGGTCAAGAAAGTAATCAGCATCTCTTTTTCTCCTTAAGTTGAGAAGAGCCAGAGTCCTGGTCTCCGTTATGTGCAACTTCAACAGACTAGAGAGCATCCTGACCAGCTCCATCACTGTGCGGCACGGCGCCAGCACTGCCTCCTGCCGAAGAAGCCTCCAGCGCATCGTGAGAGCAGTGGAGAAGATCTGCGGAGTCCCTCTCCCCTCTATTAAGGACATGTACTCTACCCGCCTCACCCGCAAAACCTTCAGAATCACCAAGGACCCTATGCACCCATCACAGTCTCTTCAAAGTAATGCCTTCAGGAAGGAGACTGTGAAATTCACGGGCCAGGTCCAGTCGACAGAAGAACAGTTTCATACATCAGGCATCAGGAAGCTGAACTCCCTTCCTTCCCTGCCCTCCCTGTGCTTCCACCCCTTACTCCCCACCCTCCGCTCCACAACAAGGACAAGAGAATGAACTATTTTGATCAATTGTGAAATTAATTGACGAATAAAATCTTTTAATCTTTATATTATTTATTTAGTTGAATTTCACAGCATGTACGACAGCTCCAAGCTACAAGCAGGACTGCCTGCGACTGGTGCAACAAAATATGTTTCCTTGGACGCACTGGTACGACTGTCCTGATACTCATCATACGCCCCTCACTAGACATGCCTCAGTCGACCACTTTTTTATAAGTGACGCCTTCTAGCACTGACCGCAGTCACATGGCAGTTGTAGACATGCAAGATAACAGTCTTGTCTGGGCCAACGCTGTTCTTGCATCTTTCTTACCTTAGAATATTTCATTATCTCAAAGTAACATATGCTCCTGTCACTACTAAACATCACCTCCGCTCTGCTACACATAGTTATTTCAACCTGAAAAGACTAACAGAAACAGAGTGGCGTTAGGAAAGTTTTATTGTATAGGAATCGTAATTGGAGCTCAGACCCCGGTGGAAGATTGCATTGACGTTATGAAATACATGGCGATGATGACAGTCTTACCCCGGAGCCTGGACACTGGTGGTGGTAGAGGATGAGACCCGGAGCAGCCAGTTGACAACGACGAGCAGAGCCAAGGAGAGGCCAGGCAGAGGAGGGGCGGAGGAGGATCGCAACACTGCTGGGACACGGCCGAGTGATGGACGAGGGAGGTTAAGAAGGGGATCAAGGGCTATGAATGACTGAAGCAGGAATGAGCAGCTGCGTTGATTGGCTGTTGTGAAGGTGCGGCTTGTGATGGGACTGTGATTGGATGATTGGTGAACAGCTAAATTCTTTCTTGAGTTTAGTGTGTGCTGTCGTTATCCTCGGATTAACGTCATTGTGAGAGAAATGCTCAACATTAATGCTTAGCAAAAACAAAATGTACATCCCGGCAAAACAAAGCACCCCAATTCAGATTTGTTTTATTTCTATTTTAACTTAATTGCAGCTTCACTGAAATTAATTATGATTAATAGAGTTCGGGATTGCAAAGCATTTTGAGATTTGCAGTGGACTTTTTCCACAATAGACCAATGGAGATTTTAAAAGGTAAAATACTGGAGTTATTGTTCACATTAAAACATCTGGACACTACAGTGTGTTAGATGGATTTGCCGGTACTAGGCAGCTAATGGAGTTGTTTGACATCTTTTTTTCTCCACTTTTTATACGATTTTAAGATATTAGTCTATAGACATTGTTTGCTAGTAACCACAAACATTTCTGATTTCCATGGGAACAGTAATGGTAATCTATAGGCCTACTTGCCACAGACATTATCCATCAAAGTAAGTCACAAAAGAATTAAAACACACTTATGCACTTTAAATCAATCAATAAATAAAAGTATTGGCATAAACATTGAGGCATTTCTAAAGTGGTGCGCCTAAATGATGTCCTGGTGCGCCTAAATGAAAATACTTGGCTGTACCGGTGCAACCAACCTGAAATGTTAGTCTGGAGCCCTAATCATTAAAGACAGTAAAATAAGTGTATTACATTCATAGATCTAGGTTCAGTGTCTCTATAGCAGAAAAGGTTAAACTGGTTTTCAATCTGACTGACTTGTTTGGTCTGTAAGGCTCGGTAAGTTCTTCTGGAAGGCATTAGGTGACATGCAGGATGGTTTGGGGTCACTAAGGATTTTTCTGGCTCTTTGTGTGATGCTGCGGAGGTAAAGTGTGTCTCTGGGTGGAAGTGATAGACCTGTGTTAATCAAGAATTCAGCACCTGACATGAGTTTTGTTCTCAAATGCTTTATTACAGTATTTTAATGCACACCCTTGTCGTCCACTAGAAGGCACCACAAGAAAAGGCTACCATTTCCATCAGCATGTATTACTCAGAATTGATGTAAATGTTAGTTATCATTATTAGAAATTATAGACTGTGCATAATTTCATTTTAGATTAATGATGGGAAAAAAAGTAATTAGTCACTGCTTCTAGTTGTTTCTTCCAGTGCTTCAAAACATTATGCAGTGGTTGCAGGCTCTATAACATATGTAGAAGGTGTCATGCTGTAATTCCTCTCCAGTCTTACTCACCGAATATCCCGTATTGATCATGTGTTTAAGTTGAGTTAATGTATGAGCGATGCAGTGTGTGTCCTAATGGGAAAGAGCCTGAAGCCAGTGCACTGGTAATAAGACTCAGACAGCCACATAACTCAGCCTGTCTCAAGTCTCCACTCTGCTTTTCCTCCACCTGCTATCTGACATCTGATGTTAGCACAACCCCGGGAACTTGTGCAAACAGGAAGTGGGGGAGGGAAAATTAGGAGAGTTTTACAGCAGTTGCTGGTGATAGCGAAGTAATAAGAAGTTTAGTGATTTTTTTACCTGAGTGCTTTTATTTACAAGTGACAAGTGTTTTGTTTTAATGTGTCTATTTCTGCTTGTCCATGAATTTGGATCACTCTTTCAGTGCCTCTCCTCAAGGTTTCTTTCCTCCACTCTTGTTCTATAACTTTTTCCATTTATTGTAATTTGAACTGTTAAAAGCCTTTCTAAGGATGGGTGTTGCAAATAAGCCATGGCAATAACACCGTAATGTCATTAACTCTCTTATATAGATAGTTGTATCTCTGCCTTAGAGCTGAGACATAGAATTCAGGAATTATATGTTAATGTAATTCAAACACAACATTCATACGTCTGTCCTGCACCCAGTGGGACAACATGCTGTCCGTTATGAATTATGAATTTATAGTGATGCAATGCTAGGAGTTGTCTTTTTTCACTACCTGTGACGTATATGCTAATGAATATAATTACTTTTTTGGGATGCATCATTAAACACAATCAAATCTAAATCGCAATTTTAATGGACAGAGTTATTGTATCGCAATGGGCTATAATTATTAAAGTAATGTACCAAAGTATATCCTGTCTCCATGGGATTTCACAAAACGAGTTAACACTTAAACACATCCTGAAATGTAATTATTTTAATAAATCACCAACCTCATCGCAATCGCAATCCTCATCAAATATGTTCCAATGTTTCCATCTCTTCGATTGTCATTTTTCACACACCCTGAGTGGTCATTAGTGATAAAAAGTAATGACAGGGGCGTGACTGTGTGAGCCTGGTGCTAACAGCTGTTGGACGGCAGCATCTGCTGCACCTCCGCTGCGTCAGAGCAAACACTAACGACTGTTCACACTCAGATTAATTGATTCTTCCAACTTTAGATCGGGATCAGGAGACCATAGGAAGCAGTTGTTTTGACACTGGCCTAATTATTCAATCCTAGTAATCCCATTGCCACCTTTTGTTTCTGTCCCTATCCTGGATAAATGGAGGCCGACTCCGGTAGAACATCTGCAATAACTGTCAATTAATATGAGAATTATGGTTTGGTCATTTGCAGTGTTGAGTCAAAAATATAAAATCTGAAGATGTGAGACTTGACTAGTTGTGTAATGACTATAAATTGATGATCACATCTGACTTGGGAAACACAATATAATGTATCCTATTGGTGTTTTGTTTCATTCATACATCTCTCAGTGATCCTGTATATTTAAAAATTGCATTTCTTCCGCTCTAAACACGTCCACCCACGGTCTGTTATACGTCACACGGAGTAATCCATGAAGCTGCTCTGTGTTTTAAAGTTCAGACACCTTCTCCGTTCTTGCTCAGACTACCTTCCCTGCATAGATTATCACATGCGGGTTGTTAAGGCATTGGGGTTTGCGAACTCTCTGCTAGTGTTCTGTAATGCCCACATTTTGCAATCTAAACTCTTAAAGGTATTTTCTTGACAGATTCATCATTTGAAGTTATTAAACAAAACAAAACAAAAAAACAAGGCTCAGCTGTCCAAAAGTAGTTTGAAAAGTAGTCGCGTGAATAAAGCATAATATTGGGCCCTTAAAGACTAAACTCTTCTTGTATTATTTCTTATGACTGCATGTGCTGCTTTCCCGCGAACCATTTTACCTACACAAAATAAATACATCAGACTGCTGTTGGAAAAATCATTATTTTGTATTTGAATTTACCTTGCCTGCAGGTATGAACTGATGCCATAACAACAAGCTCTGATCCATGCAAAGCGCCGGCTGAGGTGGGACTTCATGATGGCGATTTCATGTATTTTGATCATGGCCCCCTCGCATGTTCTGTGGCGTAAGTGCTCACGTCAAAGCCCCTCCGAGGACGTTTTGGCGTCTCTATGAGTCTAATTTACGGATATCTGCATGATTTGGGAGGTGCCCCGGGCCAGCCATCTCATGTCTTTTTAAGGGACGGGGGGTTCGGCTTGTTACGTTAGTGGGCTCTTTCGGGACCAGAGCAGCATCTGAGATAAGATCGGCGGTGGGGAAGTGGTGAGCCGGCCCCGTTTGTTCTCGTTGGCCATCTCTCATGTTGCAGCGCTGATTGGGAGGAAAGACGAAATTGCTTTCACCGGGGCTCGCTCCAGCAGTAGGCAATGATAACTAACAATGCCCCCGGGACCTAGTTAAAGCTGCATCACACGCGCTGGAAAACCACTTTAATGTGGCAGCATTAGGAAGCTGTCAGTCGGCTTGGTGGGGAAAACAGATTTTAGCTCATCGCGAGAATTTGAAAACATTTGTTATTCGCACTTTAAAAATACATATAATGAGGCAGACGTTTTTAATTTGCTTTCACGTCATGTAGCATCAAGAGAAATCTTTAAAGGGCAGGGAGAGCGCAGTGGCAAAGTCTCAGGCAGGTTTCAAAGAGGGCTATGAACAAAGAAAATGTGGACAAAAATACCAGGGAGCCCAACTAGAAGCATTGACCCGTGCCAAAGCAACAGTGAAGATATAATGCCCAGACTTCGATTCAAAGTTGGTGTACATTGAACATTTTTTTCTTCTTATATGATT
This sequence comes from Gobius niger, assembly GCF_951799975.1. Taxonomy (NCBI): domain Eukaryota; kingdom Metazoa; phylum Chordata; class Actinopteri; order Gobiiformes; family Gobiidae; genus Gobius; species Gobius niger. The sequence goes on along the minus strand of NC_136855.1, from coordinate 19,992,724 downwards.
TTTCGATGTCACACCAAAACATGTGGGAAATGTACAAACGTGAGCCACCACTTGTCTCCACTGTGCGATGATTCGAAGATTACATCTTTGCAACAACCGAAGTTTGTCGTAGCGAGTTACAGGCTCCAAACGGTGTGTTTAACTGAGTAAATGATTTGTTCGGTAAAAGTTTGTATCTTTACTCCATATTTACAGAATTCCTTGAAACACTGTATTTATGTGATCTGGTTCAACACAAACACACATTATTTTGTCCTTGGCCTATTACTGGTGCTACAAGTTTTCAATAAAAAGCATTGCCCTACACCAGTCTTATTATAAAAGCTTTCATTTCCTTTGGGTTCTGACCCAATGCTTGAAGTACCCACATTATTTACCCATCTTTGCAATCTTTCTAAGTGCTATACATATAAGGAGTGCTACTTTCAATAATTACCTTTCGCTTCGTCAAGTGTACATCAGCACAAAGAATAAATAATTCCTATTCTGAAGCTCAATATGACAGATGTGTTTGCAAAATACCACTTTCATTAAAGGCAGACCTTCAGTTTTCTCGTTTTAAATGGCACTATGTTTTTCAAGCTGATAATTTTGACGAAGAAGTGTTATTTAACTCAGTGTGAGGCCGTGTTTTACCTGTGTTACTTGGAAAGTGGTAATTTAACATATCGGAATTCAACTTGTGAGAAGAAATCAAAGGAATAAATTTGGAGGAATCGACAGGTGTACAAGCTGAAACCCCACAGAGCTTCCATATCCAGATGAAAACTGGCAGAGGATGACCTTCTCATCCAGCATGGTGTCTCCAGTCCCCAAATGTGATGTTACAAACATAAAACCGATCCTTCATCTGTACTCTAGAAGAGCCATCACCAGCCATTGGGGACAATGGTGCCAATTGCATTTTAAGCTAGAACAAAATATTTCCGTGATTTCTCCTATTGGCTTTAAAGGAATAGGCCACCGTTTTTACATACTAAGATATGTTCTTACCTCACTTTAGACGTGTTAATATATCCCCGTCTGGTCTTTGTCCGTGCGCTCTGCCAGGCAAACGGAGCACATACGCAGCCTCTCCCACATGTCGTATAGCTCCGAAAAAGCTCACGATAGAAGCTACCAAGCTCTTCCACGTGTTCCCTATTTAAATAAAGTTACGTGAAGTGTTTTCATGCGAAGTATATTTACACAGAAATGTAACATGTCGATTTTATAAGCAAATAAAAAGGGGGACTATATTGTGAGGCGTAATGATACGAGGAGCAAAACGTCCGCGTAGTAACTCCTAAAGACTTCCCCCGCTCACTCCGTCAATAACCTTTAGGAGTTACTGCGCGGACATTTTGCTCCTCGTATCATTACGCCTCACAATATAGTCCCCCTTTTTATTTGCTTATAAAATCGACATGTTACATTTCTGTGTAAATATACTTCGCATGAAAACACTTCACGTAACTTTATTTAAATAGGGAACACGTGGAAGAGCTTGGTAGCTTCTATCGTGAGCTTTTTCGGAGCTATGTGACATGTGGGAGAGGCTGCGTATGTGCTCCGTTTGCGTGACAGAGCGCACGGACAAAGACCAGACGGGGATATATTAACTAGACTAAAGTGAGGTAAGAACATATTTTGGTATGTAAAAACGGTGGCCTATTCCTTTAAAGAAGAACTAAGTAACGTGTTTACCTTAAAGGATCTGTATCATGCTATTTTAGCCATCCCAAAGCCATCCCTAAATTACAGGCATTTATATGATATATTGTACCTCTACCACTATGGAGCACTATTTTTTGTTAGAAATATAAGTATTTTCAGGGGGTATTTTGCAAACCCTGAAGACAAGACACTTCGAGTCAGTTAACTCCGCCCCTTCTCTCCGAGCGGATCTGCCCATGCATTATTAGTAAAATAAATATAAATATCATTATATGTATATCATAATATGTCCTGGCCTCTCCATCACATTGGGGACTCGCGTTGGTTATAAAAGCTAATCCACTTTGAGAAGATTCACCAAACATCCATCAAGAGACAGCAACAGAAAAACACTATTTGGCTGATAGTTGCTGAATCCCGGAAAGAAATTCCAACTTCTGGCGAGTGGCCTCTTCTTTGGAAGGTTGAAAAGAGTCCTGCACCTCTCGCAGCTAAACGCGTTTTTTTTCGCGACATTATCGTTAGGTAAGAAAAAAGAACAGGTGTGTCCAGATTAGTTTAGAAAGAGCTCCATCTTCACATCCTTCAGCGCAAACATGACATGTTCAGATGCTCAGGGGTGCGTTTGTTCTCAGCCCTGACCTGGAAGCCTTCCTTCCTTCCTTTTTTTTTTTTTTTTTTTTTTTAAAGCTGTTTTATAAATTAATATCAGGCCGTAAGGCATTACATTACAGAAATTGTGCTCTTCCTGTTTGACACTATGACGTAAAAAACGTCAGAGTGTCACAACTCAGTTGTTTTCCAGCAGAGGGCGGAGCAGCTGCTCAGAGAGCAGGATTCAGGAGGATTGCTGAGAACTGCGTGAATGAAGCCAAAAACCATTTTACATGATTTTACATGATATAGGCCCTTTAACCTGTTAAGGACCACCTATTTTGATGTACTCTCGCCTGGCTAAATTAAACAGTAACCTCTCCATATTAAAATTACTGTTAAAACAACATACTTTGTCCAAATTGCTTATGTGAACCATCATAGGAATCAGGACAAGAAGTAGCTTCTTTGTACATTTAGAAGGACATTGTGACAAAAACATGTAAAAAGGTTCTTTAGTTTTAAAATTAATAAAAATATTGCTTTTTTATATATCAAAAATTACACATAAACTGAAATATCTTTCCTGAAAATATACTTCATAGCACACACTCCAAATTAAGTACAGTTGTAACCTTACTGGTACTCAGCATGTGTGCAAAATTTCAGAAGTCTAGATCCAAGTATGTTGGATTTGTAAACTTTTACATCTTTTGGTGCTATGTCTCATTAGCATTGTGCACAAACCTCTCCAAAGTGCCAAATGTTACAAAAGCAATTTTTTTTTAACAAATTTGTCAAACAAAGTGCAGCAGCAACAACTAACCTCCCAAAAATTGACTAAATCAAAGCAAAATGAAGAGGGTAATTTCTTTTCCACATTTATCTCAGTGCACAAAGGTGCGTCAGTCACACCCTTCCCCCGAAACAAAATGGCCGCCTTGTTTACTCAGAAAAGACCTTTTACATGTCTTCCTTCACTGTTGATATGGACTATGGCAGATTGTTGGACAGAGACAATGAACATCAACACAGATGTACCACTGTCCACTGTGAAATCAATGGCCCTGTGGACATTTTAAACAAGTTTGTGCCTAAATGCTAATGTGGCTAACATGTGGCTAACATGTGCTTCTGGCACCCACTGAGCACTGCCAGCACAAATATCAATGGATTTCTTTGGGAAATGGCTCATTTTGAAGAGAATAGTCAATAGGATTAAAGGACACGGAACTGGAATTGCCAAAAAGTTTGTTTACAAGAAGATTTTCTCATTTGTGGAGTATTTTTAGGTAATTTCTGACCGTGAAAATTGAAAATAATGAGCCAAATTTTCCAAAAAGAGTATTTTGTTGAAATTTTTGTTGAATTATATTTTTGTATAATCCAGTCAACCTATGATTGGACCACAAATAATTTAATATGGATAAGAAATGCTTAATTTATATGCTCGATTTTCATGTTTATTTTTTTATTTTTCTGTCCTTAATTAATGTTTTGATTTATGTGATGGTGTTCCATGACTGGAATAGATGTTTTGGGGAGAATTGTGCCACATGTCTATATTGATCAAAATATAATTTGCTTAAATACTGTATGCAAGTAAATGGAACTGGAGTCAGTCCCTGATCCTTTTCGTAGTCCCTCTGGGGGTTAATGGCATGATTGGGGGTCTTTCATCTCCCCCTGGTGTCTCTGTCCAGAAAACCACCCTTGCAACTTCCCGCAATACACACTAATAGAATCACAAAGAAGAAGCTAACAGACTAACTGGATAACTGCGGGATAGCGCCACTTAAACAGTGTTTACAGTCAAGGTTGAGATGTAAAAAATGATCTCCATTGTGTCATTGAGTTGTGGCACAACAATATCCCTCTCTCCTTTTGTCTTTTCTGTCAGCGTAGTATTTACTGTCAGGGACAATTAATGAAGCTGTGCACACGGACCAGGTCGTCGAGGCACCCGGCCTCGACTGCCACCCAGTCCTCTTGGCACCCGACCCCTATGGATCCCTCTGCGGGTGGTAAGTCCACAGGAGGGCGGGCCCACGCCGTCTCTTCGGGCTGTGCCCGGCCGGGCCCCGTGGGCAGAGGCCCGACCACCAGGCGCTCGAGTTCGAGCCCCAACCCCAGGCCTGGCTCCAGGGTGGGGCCCCGGCTGCGCCATGCCAGGCGACGTCACGGTTGATCTTTCACTGTCCAAGTCTTGTGAGCTGCTCTTCGTCTGACCCGTCACCTCGGACCTGTTTGCCATGGGAGACCCTACCAGGGGCATAAAGCCCCAGACACAACATAGCTCCTCGGATCATTCGGGCACTCAAACAACCCCACCACGTTAAGGTAGCAGCTCACGGGGTTGTCCTTTGTCACCGGTTCTGTTCATTACTTTTATGGACAGAATTTCTAGGCGCAGCCAGGGGCCGGAGGGTGTTCGGTTTGGGAGCCTCAGGATCTCATCTCTGCTGTTTGCGGACGATGTTGTTCTATTGGCTTCAACAAACCAGGACCTTCAGCACGCTCTGGGGCGGTTTGCAGCCGAGTGTGTAGCGGCCGGGATGAGGATCAGCACCTCCAAATCTTAGGCCATGGTTCTCCACCGGAAAAAGGTGGTTTCCCCTCTACAGGTTGGTGGGGAGTCCTTGCCTCAAGTGGAGGAGTTCAAGTATCTCGGGATCTTGTTCACGAGTGAGGGACGGATGGAGCGTGAGATCGACAGACGGATCGGTGTGGAGTCAGCAGTGATGCGGTCGCTGTATCGTGTATCATGGTGAAGAGGGAGCTGAGTCGGGAGGCAAAGCTCTCGATTTACCGATCGGTCTACGTGCCCACCCTCACCTATGGTCATGAGATTTGGGTAATGACCGAAAGGACAAGATCGCGAATACAAGCGGCCGAAATTAGTCTCCTTCGCAGGGTGGTTGGTCGCACCCTTCGAGATAGGGTGAGGAGCTCAGTTACCTGGGAGGAGCATGGAGTAGAGTCGCTGCTCCTTCACGTCGAAAGGAGCCAACTGAGGTGGCTAGGGCATCTGTTTCGGATGCCTCCTGGTCGCCTCCAGCGGGTGGTGTTCCAGGCATGTCCTAGTGGGACAAGGCCTCGTGGAAGACCCAGGACACGCTGGTGGGACTATGTCTCCGAGCTGGCCTGGTGTCGCCTCGGGGTCCCCCCAGAACAGCGTGGAGGTGTGCGTGGATCGGGAAGTTTGGGCATCTCTGCTAAGACTGCTGCCCCCGCGACCCGGCCCCGGATAAAGCGGAAGAAAATGGATGGATGGACAATTAATGAGTAAAAAAAAACGCAACATGCTACGGCACCTGCAGTGGCGCTTATAGCCTCTATGGGTCACATAGTTCTGCTTAAAGTGACATTTCTTTTCCGATTTTCTTTCTTTGTTTTTTACTTGAAGTAGCACAGGCCTACATGCTCATCATGCCATCTCAAGGGTCAAGGGTTTGCGCAAAGGTAAGTTAGCATTTGTGTAAGCGTACGCATCAAATCTTTCAATTGAATGATTGTAAATGAGTCCGAATGTGGCTTCCTCTCTCATGACATTTCCTGCATTTCTTTCATTTTGAGTAGTCACAGGTTTTCCCTGTAGTGTCAGCCCAGAGGGACATGCTGTGTGCAGATTTGCTGTTTGTATAATTGACAAAGATCTCGTCTGATGGATTACCTGGTAACTTGGGTGAGTGGTGTGTGAGTGAGTCGTAGATTGTGGTCAGAAGGATGAATGATCACTTATTATTTGGATAGCGCAACACAAGTCACTCAAAGTATTTTGTTTTCCCCTTTTCACTTGATACTCTGGTATGTTAGGCGCAACTCAGTTCAACCTGGTTTGGCGAGCTTTTTCACAACGAACGCCAGGGTCAAAGCGGTCTGACCTTGGGACGATCTCTGGCAGTGGCCAAAGTGCGCTGAATCGTACTAACGTGACTGCTGGCCACTGACAGGCAAACGGGAGAGGCGAACAGCCCTCACCAAAACAGGCTGGTCATACGGATTTAATAATTCACAACATCACACCGCTGTTCTAAAAGGGGATTTTGCCGATATTAGCATTAGCGCAACTTTAGCTGGTGTTAGCATACCTTCATAGTTCATGTTTTAGCTGTTGCATTTCTGTTTTATTAGCCTTGGCACCTCTGACTGATTCCATGACCCCCACCAGAAGGCAGCATTTGTCCACATTTGTTCTCATCGCGGCTTGCAAAACTTTTAATTACAATCTGTACAGCATGCTCCTCTGTGAGGGTGCCGCGCCCACAACAAATGCGGGTGTGTTGTCTTGTGGAAACAGAAGCGTGTTCTGGGTAGAGTCGATGTACGAGAACGTAGATCGAAGTGTTCGTGGTAGATCCGTGCTATATGGAACAACACCTTTAGTAGCCGTAGCTGCCCTTGGGGTAGACTGACAGAACAGCAGCTGCACACATTCGCCAATGGACCCTCCAGCCACCTCAAGCCACTCATGCACTCACGCAACACTCATCTATGCGGGCCAATGGCACAGATTTGCATAGACTCCCCATAGTAGCATGTCAGAAAAGAGAACAATGGTTAAGATAAGGTTAAAATAAAATCTAATTGAATCTCAACTACCACCATTTTATATCCATGATCACGCCATCCAAACCTTGCTTATTGTCTTGAGCTGATGTCTGCTGAGAGTCCAGGAGGTGTTCTTGTCCATGTAATGTATGCTCAGTGTATCCTGTCAAAGGCAGATTTGAATCAATAGCACTCAGGAGTGGCTCGTTAAACCTAAATCAGCGTGGAAGTGGTGCATGCCTGCCTCACAGCTGCTGTCATTAGCCTGTGCAGCTCTGATTATCGGAGAAACGTCCTTGTGTGAGCACATTCACCAGTTTACCTGAGCACTGCAACTCAGACACCAGCGTGTTTAAAGAAACACAGCACTTCTTCACTCTGTGCAACTCACTCCCCCAAGACCCAACTTCCTGAAAAAGTTAGTTCTCGTGTCCTTCACTGACTGTGGCAGAAAACTCAGATATTGAGCTGTAGCACTTTTTTGTGATGTAGGTAATAATAATGGATGTTACTGCTGTTCTCACGGGGTTCCTCCATCACAAATATGCTCTTGTTTGTGAGTATAGCTGTTATCTTATTTTAGCAATGTCTGCTTAAAGAGACATTAATAAAGGGTTATGGTTACTATATTGTCTCCATTTGAATATTTGTCTTCTGCATTTTTCCCCAGTCTATCAGTCCCTCTGGGTGATCCGGTCAGAAGCACAATTTTATATTCTAATGTTCATCCCTTTAAAGAAGAGCAAATAAATGTTTTCAAAAAAGAGGATTACTTTATACTGTATTATTATCATTATCAACACTTAATTTATGGCTGCTAAATGATCCAATAACTTATTACTAATCATGACATGTAGTTTGTAAATCATGAGTGTTCAGACCCCCCCACCTTTATAACTTCAGTCTAATGCAGAACATGCATAAATCTCACTCTTACACAACCTGGATGACCTTGGCTCAAACGGTGCCACAAATGTCTCTCCCTGGTGACCCCTTTTTTGTTTTTCATTAGCATGAGTGAACCACATGTGAAAAGATAAGTGATTGCTGCAGCCGTTTCCCCCGGTGCCGTACCGAGCCTTGCGGGAAAGGGTTAACAGCCACAGCAACAATAATGAGAGCGCAGTGAGACGTGTGAAGTAATTAGTCAGTCTGCTCTCCAATATTTACCCAGTTAATTATTTGTGAGTATTACTCTTGTCTTCCCCTCAGATGGCTGCCTGTGTTGTTTTTTCCACACCATTTGTCACTGTCCACCTCTTGTGGGCTCTCATTCTGTTGTTTTTTAGCCCCCTCTTTTTGGCAGTAATGGCAGCAAAGTGGCTTTTTGTTGAACTCTTGCCATGCGAGGTGTTAGACCGCTGTCCTGGCTTGTGCGAGGTCAGCGCAGTGTTATTTATTCATTTTTATGTTGTATGCTGTTAGTGGTGAGATGTGAAAACAGTTACCGACTTCACAGAGTTGTGCGCATCACACTGTTCACAATGAGGACGCATTAGCAGTGAATGGAGGGTCAGAGTGAAGCCAAGGCAGTGAAGAGGCAGCACTCAAAGTTCATCACAAAGGGTTGTTTTTTTTATAAATACCATGCAAAAATGGGATGAAATCATGTTCACTGACAATAATTATGGACACCCTCTTCAGAAAATTACTTTGGCCATGTTGCATGAATCATAATATTACTACCACCTCTCGATCAAGTAACATACATGGTCCATCATTTAAAGAATAAATCTGTAGGCATCTTTTGGAATTTGCCTGTTGTGACTGCATGAATGTATGAACTCTCAAACCCAGCCCCTATAAAAAAAACTATTGTCACCAACGACTCATTACTGTGAATGCTGAATATCAATTGAACTTTTCCCCCCAAAACTTGAATTATGATGCCATCTGTCTTACCCAAACATTCAGCCATTTTACTATGCCAATGCATGTAGCGAGGAGAATATAGTTCTTTTATCTGTGATGACACATGTTGAAAACATGCAACCAGGAAAACATAACTCAACAACACTGCTGTATTGCTTGTCTTATTAACCTGAGCATGGTGTATTGCTAGCCAACTATCCAAAATGGCTGGCTTAAAATTACTTAAATATAGTTTAGAACACATTAAAGCAGTACTAAGTCACTTGTTTACCTTAATAAATCCTTTTTGTATTCCCTCTGTTGGGAAATTCAAGTGTTAATGGGATGATTGGGGGGTCTTTCATCTCCACCTGGTGTCTCTGGTCAGAAAACCACAATTGCAACTTCACTGCCACCGGGTAGGAGCCACCAATACACACTAATGGAATCACGAAAAAAGAAGCTAACAGGCTAACGGGCAAAGCTAACTGCGCGCTAGCCCTACTTAAACATGTATTTCCAGCTGGTAAAGTATTAGTAAAAAAAAATGAATACCTGCAGTGGCGCTTATGGCCTATAGGGGCACGAGTTACTTAGTTCTGCTTTAAAGTCACTCCGTGTAGAATTTTACTGAATAAATAAAATTGATAAAGCATTTATTTTATGACAGATTGTTCCATCATTGAAAAAAACCTCATAAATGTACAAACATTTATGAGGCTCATCCCTCCTAAGATAGGACTGTAAACTTTGCTGAAAGTAAAGTTTAGTTCCAGCTCGTCTCCATGATGTAGCGTAAGGCAGTGGAATTTGAGATTTAAACAGGTTAGTTTCTCATCCAAATCTATTCTTTTTTCTGTGTTGACTGGTCATTAGGAGCATGTTTTGTTACGCAATGAAAATCAAACATATTCTAAGCTTAGTTTTACAATGTTCCTTCCTCGTATTTTACATTCTACATATAACTATCAATCTATCAGAACAAATAAAACGGTGGTTAGTAAAAACAGTAACTTTGGAAAAGACTTGCCATAGTGGTCAGTGGTTCAGTCCCTGAACTTTACCCGATATAATAAAACTTTTAATGCTGTTACAGAGACCCCACTACTCCATACCATTGACATTCAAGCACTTGTTCCTGAAAATCTATTAAGGCTACAATTATTCCATTACATGTGTTCATAATATTTTGTCGGCAGCCTGCACTGACAGCACCCCACGCCTGTCCCATGCTGGGAGGGGGGCCACACAGACACACGGGCTGCTTAGTGGAGAGGAAGACAAAACAGTAATTATTTCATTATGGCATGACAGCACTAATATTCGAGTGGTGCCGTGTGCAGTGTGCTTATCTGTGGAACAAATGAGCTGGGCCCGAGGAAAGCGCACTGCTACACTGAGCCTAAGGTGCGGCTCGCGATGCAGTCCTTCTCTTCTCTCCTTCACACGCTCTCCTTATATCCCCTTTCCCAGGCCATTCCTTTTTAATATTCTCATTTGTAGCTCATGCAATTATTTTAAACATAAATTTAGCACTGATAAAAAAAAAAATCCGGCCTCTCGGGTGACGCAAATGACTTCCTTGTTTTTATTAGAAGACAAGGTGTTTATTAGGGGCCTTGTTGGCTTACTGCAGAGGGTTTCTGAGTTTGAGTAATTGTCCAATTAGGTGTAATTTCAGGATTGGTGCTAACCCAGGCGATTGTGCTGTAAGAGGAGGACTACCGCTGGGACACACATTAATGAATCCCACTGAGACCTGTCTACCTTTAAGAAAGAGAGAGAGAGTGTCTGCTGCTGTTGCGCCTTCCCAAATCTTTTTAACGAGGCATTATAACTGGGATTTACAATTGAGACAAGGCTCCTATACCTCTCCTCCCCCCACGCCATTGTTCCTTCTTCTCCACTGTCTATGAAGTAGGTTACAAAAATAATTTATCATTCATGTTATTTCAGTTCTCTGAGCAATTGCCTCTTATTCAAACAGAAAGGTTACCTTAATTGTTATGTAGCTTGGCTATTTATGCCTTGGCATAAAAATGCATGTTTGCTGCTTCATGGAAAGGTCACTCATTACAACCCAAATAACTTTTTCTGCTGTCGGCTGAGCTCCTCAAGTGTTTGTTGTCTTGTGCACACTGAGATATATGCGGAAGGCTCTGGAAGGAAATAAACTGATTTAAAGCTGCAGACTTGTATGCTGCTTGTGGGGGGGGGGATCAGCTTGTGGTGGCAACCCAAAGTCCAAGTCAAATGTCGGCATGTTAGCAATTTAGCAACTCTAATTCCCCAATCCCACACAATTTGAGGTACAGCATGAGGTGCAATGTCCTAAATCACCATTCTTTTGTCATTATTATTGTAATTAATGAACTGAAATGGACTCAATGACCTTTAGACTTTTTAAATGGTGAATGGTCTCCACTTATATAGCGCTTTTCCACCTACAGACACTCAATGACAAGGTGGGTGAAGTGTCTTGCCCAAGGACACAGTGACAGGGTGCACCTGCAGGAGCTGGGATTCAAACCCCTGAATTTCCAATTACCTTTCGCCCCACAGTCGACTCAATGACCGGTTTGGCAGCCCTTGTATTGGCCTGCAATCTGTTGCTTCTGATATGATTGTCATAAATACTAGTCAGACATGACGTCAGATACATTCATACTTCAAAGATTTTCAAAGCCAAGACATTTTTCATTTCGTCAAAGACCAAATCACAGTGATGCAATATGTGGACAAGATTATAATATAAAGCGTGCTCTTTCATTTCCGACATTTACTCTCCTTGTGTTCCATGAGCAAGACATGTCGTCCACCTGGCCTCAAGTGGTCTTTCATATTTCTTTGTCAGTGTGGCAACAATCGCTTGGAAGTGAAGGACAAATCTTACGTTCCCTAATCTTATTCTGGGACAGCTCAGTTGGCAAACAAATCCACCCTGGAACCCGAAGGTTGGTGGTTCAATTCCTGTTGCCAGAATGTGAGACTGTGAGGTTTGTGGAGGTTGCAGGAGCAATAGGAGATGATGAAGCAAATGAGTGTTCATTAATGTGCAAATAAATAAAGTGAATTGTAAAACACCTTTGGATGTCAAAAAATAATACATATAGTACAGTATTATCATGTTTTCTTATTAATACAACAAAAATAAGAGAGCCACTTATCGAGCAGGCCTTCTGTGGAAGATTGAGACAGTTGGCTTCCAGTTGGCAAGCGTTTGTATTTGATCACGTTCTTGAAGCATTTCCTCACAACTCTGCTCCTCACACAGTTCCTCCTCATCCTTCAGCTGTATGTCTTCCTTCTCATTGCACTCCTGTCTGTTCTCACCACAGTCCCCCATCACCAGCCGCTCACTCACAGCACATCCAACCTCCTCAGCTCCCCACCGCTCATCTTCTCACTAAACCTTGTCCTTCTCTCGGGCTTACGTCTCCACACTGCCATTTCAAAATGATTCGCAAGCAGTCGGAGCTTCCGCGCTGTAAGACCAGAACCATCACGGGCCTCCTCTGCTGATACGGACTGACGGCTCAAAGGAATCCAAAAACAAAATCAGGTTTCCTTGATCCAGCGACAAACTGAGCTCTTGGGAAGGAGCTTTGGTTAAGACCCTTTGTGACATGATGATTGGAAGACAGGCGCAGTGCAAAATATGAATATGGATGCTTGTGTTGCGTTTATGCCTCGAGTGTGGAGAAAATCCAGCACACACTGTACTTGACTGGTAAATATTTGTCCAAAAAAAAAAAATGCTTTTGGCAAGGCAATCTATTTTGTTATAGCGACAGATTATTTCTTTGGAGTGCGTGGGCTTGTTCTGTCACTTCATACCATCTTAAAAAAAAAAAAAAAAGGATTATCTGATGCACCTATAGGTCTGATTTCAATTTGAATAGGTGTGAATTTATTTTTCGCTGCTCAACATCACATACAAATAAGACTGCGATAATCCAATTCTCCGAACACCAACAGGAATTTCATTACACTGCTGTGCTTTATGCGGCGGCTCCCAATCTTTGGAATTTAATATTAAGATGTTCCTGCACAGCTCTTTTTTTTGGATTGAAATGGATGCAAACAGCAGGTGTGTTTTTTCTCCCGATTCTCACAAATTCCATTTATGAAATACTTTTCCTAGATGTCTGTGTAGGCTCTCAATTGTACACGAGTTTTCCGTCTTCAATGAAGGTCCTTGAGTCATCTTCTGTACTCTGTTGCTGAAGTGTTGAACGTTTCGCCTCTCATCCAAAAGGCTTCGTCAGCCCACTAAAGTTCGGTTCAGCCCAGACAAAGACCATGGGGAGGAGTTTCGCTTGGATAAGTCCTTCCCCTCTACTAACAGCTACTCTCACCTGTAGGTAAACATCTTTGTCGTCTAAGAGTCTTGTTGTTCTAAGTCCAAATGACCTACCTGACACCTGAGTTCAGTCTGAACGGTCCTACTCTCAGCTGATCACTGCTTATTACCTGCCTATTGATCTGTCCTGGGCTGAGTTTCAGCCTCATTAACATGACAGAGCCCGGCCAGCAAGGTGCGAAGAAGATTGTTATAATAGGGGGACAAATTAAATCAGAGCCCGCCATTCCTGTTCATGGAGGGGTTTTCCTTCTTCACAAAACTTTTCATAGATGAATGTATGAATATACAATTTGCAACATAATTTTAATTGGTCCTCATCATGCCTTTATTCATTGTAACAAGGCCAAAGTAACAAGAACTCAATGAGTACCAATGAGAAAGTCAGTTTGAGACATAAACCTACTCAGAATGATTGGATGTGCCATTAAATTAGCACTGTGCCCACGCTAATTATGTGTTTCTTGTGACTTGAAAAAAAAATCTTCCCCAAGTGCATCAAGGTTCCCTCTGCAGAGGCCTTGGACGTCCAATGAATCAGGCCCGACTAAACCTGGGGAGGAGGTTGAGGAGGACCAGTGTAATTTGTTGGCTGAAGTGTTCTCTGAGGAGCTTTTGAAGAGCTGCAGGCGGCTCCAAAAAGAGTCCTGGCCTCTGTACTGTGATGTGATGATAAGATGAGGTGTCCTGTTTAAGGGCTTGATTAATGGCCGTGGATGAGATGGCCTCTCCACTCGCTGCTGTTTGCCTTTGGTGAAGCACACTTTTGCTGAGGCAGGGGAGAGCTCCGGGGGCGTCACGCTTTCATACCAGCTCCACATCCCCAAATTACCAACACTGCAGCTCGCCATTGCTGCTCGTCTTTACTTAAGCCCTAATGACAAAGACTACAATCAATTTTCACAAGCGTCTTGGTTCAGGCCCCTTCATTATGTTCAAAAAGCATTCACACTGATTGATCGGTAAAGAGTGCACTGTATTGATCAATAATTAAAAAGCTCTCAGTTTAATTTGGGGGTAAGTAGCTGAGCCTTTTGGGTGGGAGTTCAGAGATGGGGCTAGTGGGCTCTTAGTGCTGTAATGAAGCCTGCCCCCCTGCTGGGACAAGCCCTGCACATCTTCCCTATTAGGTCCCTGGTGAACCTGCAACCAGCTGGACTCATCCGGCATATTTGCAGCAATCAATGCAATGTGTCCTGAAGGAAAATCAATGGGATGTCATAATTTATGCTCCAGAGTGCCGGACCATCCTTAAATGCTAAACCAATTTAGCTTTGGAACTTTAATAGGTTCTTGAACGCAATAACAGAGCTTATATGGCAATTCTGTTTGTGGTTTTGAGAATCAGAGGACTGTCATGATCTTGCATTTCAGGCAAAACAGGTATTTGTTCACATATCCTTCTTCCTAATTCCAGTGGTGTGTGGAAGGAGTTCTTTGTGTTCTTGTGTTCTTCACCTCCCATAGAGTTTCGACAACCACTGTCGCTGCAAATCCAGCCCCTCCTGGTCTTGCCACCTGGCTGAGGCAGTTAGCAGAGCAGGTTTGGGGTCATGGCTCAGTGACCCCAGCCGACAGCTCAAAGAGGTGTGATATGAGGCCTCCATGGTGTTAGTCCCAGCTCTGAATCACACTGCAGCCACAGACTCACACCTCCACGGAGGTGCATGATAACTGTCAATCTGAACAAACCAAGGTCAGACGTGTGGCAGCCAAATAGACTCTGCATAAACATTATGTCCAGCACAGAAGGCTCTCAGTGTCACAGGCAATGTGTATGGCCAATTACAGCACTTCTATAAATAAATAGTAAAAAAGAACATTATGCTGCGTCACACTTTTACTGCTGATATCTGTCTAATTGATGACTTTGTGCCACATCAATCCATTATGCATAATTTAACATGGATCAAGTCTCACATTACCATAATCACCCATTGGATATTCCGCATAGTGTGACATGCGAGTGAGGAGCAGAGCCTCAGCCTGACACATCCTGACAGGGGAGGTGCCCCCCACATGAACTGAGAGACCCGCCCTTAGTCCCCTCTCCTTAACGCATAAAGGCTGGCAAAGGACTGATGTTAAGATGTCAGATCAGTTTTGCTTTAGGCAAACACTGAAGGTCCGACTTGGGCACATTTGAATAAACAGGCACACAGTGAACAGCTCGGAGAGTCAGGGGTGTAGAGCTGCCTGCTTAGACGCTGCCGTTTGCAATCACTAAGCAGCTTTAGTGTCTCCTACCACCGTCCTGATTTAAAATTCATAAATGCTAATCCTTCATAATTTACAGTTTAAAAAGCAGCCCTGCTTACAGGCCCTGTGGCCACAGCTCTGTCAGAGTAATTATACCAAGGAGCTGGGAATGGACTACTTGCAGAGACTTTCGACAGTCAAGGAAATCCCCCTCACTGGCACCAGACCCAATTACTCCAAATACCTAAACAGATTAGCAAGTCATTTTCCAGTTCAATCTGGACATAGGTGCCAAGTCGCTGTTAGACTTTAGTCAGGTGGGAAAATGGTATTAAAGTTAGGACATGGTTGCTTCTTATTAAGTGAAAAGTATGCCTAGAAATAATATTTGCCATTTCATTAAATGTGTTGCCCCAGCCTGTGTCTTTTACAAGGCTACCTGGTGTGGACATTTTGTTGACGTGTTTCTATTAGTCTGTTTTTGCGTCACTGACTAAATGTTATCCTTATTAGGAGAGGTGTCAGCTGTCAAACCCGAGTCTTTGTCATTGTAAGGACAAAATGCATTAGTTTAGATGTAGATTATGTGTGATTCTTTTATTCAAGGTCACTAATAGAAATCCATTATCAAAATGGTCTGATTCTATTATAATGGCTCACAATGACACCACAAAAACATTGTGGGCACAGAGAAAAGACCCGGCTTTACATGGGGAAGCTCTCAGTGCAAAATAGTTCATCCATCTAAATGCATCATTTACATTTTATTTTATGCCAGGACAGTGAAACTTTTCCTCTGCATTTCTCAGAATTAGGTGATTTACAAAGCTCCCAGCCTACATAATAATAATCATTCATCCTATCCTATTTGGTTGAATAAATAGAGAGATTGTCACTCTCCATGTTTGACTACAGAATATCTTAAAGGTTCAAAGAAAGGTGATATGTGATCGGATAATCAGCGAAAGAAGAGGAATAAACTTTACTTCTCCTTATTCATTTTAGTCACAATACATATAAATTAATTTCTTCTTCCAATTCTTGTTCTGCCATTTGATATCAGTATTTCTGTAACACTGACAGTTAATTTAAAAGTAATAATTCAACCCTCATGTAAAGTTATATATATGTGCTCAAATCATTTAATGGAACAACTCTCTCACCCCGTTTTGAGAGGGCCTCTCACACAGGCCCGCACGTACACCTCACAGTATATCTTCTCCATTATACCTTGTGTCAGGTTTGCGGTGCAGCAATTTCACATCCAAATAGGTCACACGCGTGATAAGAGTTTCATTACGGCACAAACAAATCAAAGGCAACAAGGAGCATCATTCACCGATTTCAATATTTCACCTGCTTTAATTTAGGTGTTCAACAAAGCAACGCGGAGCAGGAAGAAAGAGCAAGAAATAATGAAGAGGCTGGGGAGAATATATACACAAAAGAAAAACACAGTCCAAAGGATATTAGTTAATTTAGGACTGTGTTAAGGCTTGTGCAAGTTTGAGAAAAAAAAAAAAGAAAAAAAAAAGAAAATCTAATCAAAACAACAAACTGAGAAACGCCGACCCCCGGGCCTGTTTCACTCTCTGACAATGTGATGTTATTGTTGATTTATTTTAGCTTTGAAGCCAACTGCCATTATCAAAGCTGGGTGCACACTGAACCAAGAATATATGGATTTTCATGTGTTGCAAAAGGCTTTGTTTTTTTCAATGTTCCAATATATGAATCGCCAAACGCTTGATAATAACTTTCCTCACACAAATGGAGTACTACCTTTGCATTGTGTTACAGTCCCGTAGCCTTCCACTATATGTCACAACTTTCAGGTCATGTTTGCTGCTTAAGGTGCCAAAGTAGTAATTTGCTACAACCTTGATAATTTACCTTTTAACACAATACAATACACTCACTGAAAGGTAATGCACTTTGTTCTCTGTGTAGCGGGATCAGAGAGGCTCAGTGTTGTGTGATTACAAACCAAACACAATTGTTGCTTGGGTTCTCAGTGTGAAAACTCGAAACACAAAGCTATTCTATGCTGTTTCTTGAAATTAACTCATGGGGATAAAAGCAGAAATATTATTATCAGTGGTTAAAGTGGAGGTGCTGGAACTGTGGTCTAGAAGACATCACAGTTACACATTTGTGCTTCACTGTTCAGCCGAATAACCAGAGGAGTGGACCATCCTGCCTGGCTCAGTGTGACTCTTGTAATGTAATTAGTTCATCTCTCTGGGAGGGTTCTTCCCGCTTTTTAAACATATATGCCAAAGTAAACTGCAGTCACTTTGATGATAAAAGGGATAAAAAGCCGGCGATAAGGTGGAATGCGGAGCAGCTCGGCGCTGACGCGAGCCAGCGGAGGTCTAATTGGATGAAGGAACCCTGGCGCATGAGGTGTTGTTCCCTGAGTGTGCAGAGACGTTATGAAAACCTCCCACGCTGCTTTCACTTCATTATATTAATTTATTTTTCTGTTAAACTGATGGAACCACTACCTCGTTTCCAACAGACTTGACAGCTTTAGTACTGATGTGGTGCAATGTGCGACAAACAGTCATGCATTTTGTCCATATACAGTAGAAGAATTGAGTCAGCACATGTACGCTTCATGACAATGGACATGTATTCAAAGTTATTACTCATGAAGCCAATAGGGTTAGCCTGTGATCTAAGAAGAGGAGATGTTTCACCTGGCTGAGCTCTTCCATCTCTGACATCAGCCATCTGGACTGGAAGCTAAACTTGTTGCCAGGTTAGGCCGACTTCTACTCACTCTGCAGTCCCAGTGGAAGACTTGCTCAACTTGCTGCGGTGAATCTGTGCAGGGCAAGGTGTGGAGCTTCGATGATGAGTGATGTATTTCAGCCAAAGAAATGTCTGTAAACCTGATGGTTATAAGTAAATAAGTGAGAGCTTTATTTGTCATTGTACAAGTACAGCGCGCCGCTACTGTGAGCCAACCTGACCAGCATGTTTTTAGAGGTAGGGGAAACCGGAGTACATGCCTTCAGTGCTCCTCTGAAACAGTGCAGCGCCTCCTGAGTTTGTCCCTGTTTCAGAGCGTGGTGTCCTGCACTGGTCAGCTCCTCCACCACCTCCTTGCTCTTCCTCCTATGTAGCTCCCACCGCTCCACAACTAGCATTTCACCATCATCTCCTCGTTCTTGGCGCCTCTCCAGGGTATTTAAAAAATGCCAACAGCCAAAGGGGCGTCCCATGCCACAGTGACGTCATCTGATGTGACTTCACCGTCCCATAACGATTGTTGAGACTGATCAAAGTAGAGATTGCGATGTTGATTAAATTTAGATTTTGATTATGTTTTTTTGCTGAACTAATTGAAGTCCTCTTTTCCCCTTTAACTATTTGGTAGTTGGGGAACCAAAGATGGACTTAGTGGTTCTGCTTTATATTAAACTAGCATGATTTGTGAACCTATTTATGTAAAAATGTGTGAGAGAGTTGATATGCAAACTATATACAGTATTACATAACTAGATTATTAAAAGCTGTACGTTTTTCAGATCTCTTCTTCTCTAACTGAAACAAACCTGTGTAAGGCTTTATTACTAAGGTCTTGAAGTGAAGACTTGGTAACATTTTGGTGGTAAGTTGTACAATCATTCATTTTGAAAGAAACTCTAGGGAATGCTGAATGTTATATTAAGCTCAAATACAAAACATGTTGGCCCCTTAGTGGCCCACACAGATTACCTTGCAGAGGCTACCACACCCTTTTAAAATTACTTTCAGCTCCCTTTAGAAATACGCCCTGCATTTCTACATTCACTGCTACTGCTCAAATCATGCTTTGAATGCAAACATGTGCAAGCCCTCTTAACTGATTTCTTATGTATTCCTCAAGACACCTATAGATGTATAAAAGGTACTCCTAAAAGAGAACAACATGTCTCAGTCCAGGAACAGTCTGTGGTCAAGTCGAGCTCAAGTCAGAACCTCCTCTTTTTCCATTTTTGGTATTGTGGATTTCTGTGTTGACTATGCAATGACAGTGAGCCTTAACTGATCTCTAACTTTGGCTCAACACGATATAGGCAGAAGATCAGAGAGCTAAAGTAATAAGTAAAGTGTCAGGTGCTCCAAATGAATTAAGTGCAGAGAATGTGGCTATGGAAATTCCTCTGTGTGGCCCTAATCAGTCCTAAACAAGGGAGGAGAGAGAGGGAAAAGGCTTTCATTCCTGTAACTAATCATTTGCGGTTTCCTAATGCAGTCAGCCAACGCCAACGGCAGAGACTAATAAACTGGGAGGCTGTGTAGATTTATAAATGATTAATTAAGGGCTCTCCCACGGGAACTACAGCTGCTATAAGCAAAAATATTAATTAGTCGAGATGAGACTTAAACTAACAGGAAAACATTGGAGAGGGTGCAGAGGGTTTATGGCTGTGGGACGACAGAGGGCTCTTCTGCTGTGCCAGAGCGGGTCAGGAGGAGGGCCTGCACTAATGAAGCACTACTTCCACTAAAGTCATTGTGTGATAGTGAGGAAGTAAACTATTACTTCAAACTCTGCTTAGGCAGTAATGAACAAAAGCCTTCCTACCGCAACTCCATGCAGGTAGAGTAGTATTCACTTTCCTTTTGTCTAAATTTTCAATATTATTGCAATATTGTTTAACTCTTCCTTTTCAAATCAAGTGCCACAGACAAGGCTTCCCTCCCGGCGAGAGGTTGTAGTATTTGGACAGTATAGTGCTCCTTTTAGGGACACAAATGATGACTGTGCAGAGGGAACACAACACCTCAGACCTGACCCAAATTGGTATGATTACGGTTCTTTGTACTATAGCTGCTCAGTGTAATTTTAACTGCGTTTTTTGTACCTTCAGCTTCTATTTATTACTTTACAATTGTTGACTCATTAGGGGTGATCTTTAGGTGATCTTTATAAAATGAATCATGCAATGACAAAGGTCCCATTATCTGCACACAACAAACATACTCTCCTGTGATGGACTGAATACAGTTTTTGCATAATGAGGAGTTAGACAGTCCAGCAGCAGAGACACACAGTATTGAGTTGTAAAGGACAGATGACTGAGTGAGTGAGAGCACTGGGATTGAGACAGAAATGAGCTCTCGACTGTTGAAGTGCTTCGGCCGGCCCTCACACAGCGGCATTACCATCTCCGCTCTCTCTCTGCTCACAGCTGCCCTTCAGGGAGGTCCCTCAAGCCGCTCCTCTGCTTCTGTTCATGAATGTCAAGATGCTGAGCGTAAAGTCCTGCAGATTAAACTGGAAGTGTGGAGTTTATTTTACGTTTAATGAAAGATCGGGGTAAACTTCAGTGAAGGATCTCAATGCTGGTCTTTCAGAGAGTGCTTTTGTTTCTGTCAAATTTAGTTTCAACATCTATAGAGAAATGTCAAAGAAAGCACGGTAGCTTGTTCGAAAAGTGCAATTCTTGACATACAGGCAACTAAAAGAATCTGAATTTTTCTCACATCAGTGAGTCTATATGAACTTGTTTTATTATAGGGCTTTATGGGCTCTAAGGAAAATTCTCAATGAGCATAATTCAGCGACATACAATCACAAACTTCCCTACAGATCTTTAGATTCATGTAAGACGAATATCTTATATATGGATTTTTATTTGACCTTGACTTAATCAGAATCATCTTTATCAAAGAAGTCTACTCTATGTTTTAGTGGTAGGAAGAACCACAGCAGCGGGACCAAACCTATGCAGATACTGCTGGAGAATTTTGTAACCCCTGCAGAGCCTACCAAGGACACCTCTTATGCAGCCCATTGTTGTAAGTAAGTAAGTAAGTGCTTTATTTGTCATAGTACAACTGTACAATGAAATAGTGTTCCGGTGTTAGTCCTGAGCCCTGCTGCCACTGAGCCACGCTGCCACTGTGGGCCAACCTGACCAGCATGTTTTCGGAGGTCGGGGAAACCGTAGCACCTGGAGGAAACCTGGCTGACTGTCTTCAGTCCCTCTGGTCCTCTAAAACGGTTTATCCCTGTTTCAGAGCGTGGTGTCCTGCACTGGTCTGCTCCATCTCCACCTTCCTCTTCCTTCTGCGCAGCTCCCTCCGCCCCACAACAGTCTTTCACCATCTTCTGGGAAGAGCTTAGCAGTTAATCTGTTTTATTCTGTAGTGAACATCCATTAGCCAGAAAAATAGATGGCATGTGTGGCATAGCTGTGAGTCTCCCCCGGATGCCTCCTCGTTTGTCCCTTCCTTGTTTCCTGTTGCTCCTCTTGTGACGCCTCCACTGTGCTGCAGATGTGGGGGCTCTTTGTGCCTCTTCAGTGTCTCAGAAGAAGAAATGTATAGTTCTCAAATAGGTTTAGCTGATAAGCTAGCTGTTTACTTTTAAAAAATTGTTTTCTTTAGGACCATCATGGACTCTCTGCACTAAAACAATCCACCGAGTCCCACAAAAACATGGCAAAGACATACAAAAGCATCCAGTAAAACAATGTGGAACACGGAAACCACAAATGCAGTTCGCAGAAAAAGGCAAAAGCTGCAGTTGGCATTCCTTATCAATAACTCCATCTATGCCCAGTGTCATTTAAGGGTGCTATTTGCCCCTGACAAACACTTATCACTTTCCCTTGGCATAGCATACCCTTACAGAAGCCTTTTGCTACACACTAATCAATGTACCTCTGCCAAGTTGTCTCTTACAAGCTTAACTGGCATTCTTGGCTCTCTTTTGACACCACCTAGGACTATTTAAACCCTTTTCTGTAGAAGCATAGATAGACTTGAATTACCAATACCACCACAATGTGTCGAGAGTTCATGTCTCGGGATAAACTTCCCCTGTGTTAGATATCTCCTGCCTCTGTTTGCAACTCTACATTAGGACTTCTTTGCAGAACATCAAATATCACCATCGAATACGACGCCCAACCCAACCAGGGAGCCACTGCAGCGAGGCAATAGTGCTAACCACTGTGTTACTGTGCGCAACACAATTGTAACCGTGGGTAAAAGTTTAATGACTTGACCAACTTACCAGCACACACTTAGCCTATTTAGATTGCACAATAAAGCAGATGCAACACAATAGGTCCACTTTAAATGGAACCCTAAAGTGGCGGCATTGAAAATGGCATACCAGCTTTATGTGCACTTTCTAAAGACTGTTTTTTGCTCTGCATCAGATGAAAAGAGCCTGAAATGAAAAATTAGGGCCAAGTAGACAGTTGAAGTGTGAGGCAGACATTCCTTTAAGCCTTTATAATTGACTCAGTGGAGAGCCTGGCTGTGGTGACGCGAAGGTGCTTCACAAGTCAATGCTCCCCGAATCCTGTGTCAAGGGTGAATACATGTTTTTCTATTTCATAAATAAATATTTCATCTAACTGTCAATGGCGTGCATGTGGATGGAGGGGGTTCTTTCATGTCATGTTTCTGATTTTAGGATGAGATGTTGTTATGTGTGCAGGAAAATTGAGGCTACCAGAGGCTAAGAGCGGAGAGTGAGCTGTTACTTCTCCTGGTATGATTGCTGAGTGTGTCCACAAAAACTGGGGCGACGTTTGACAACAATTAGAGCTGCGGTGTGGAGCGGTGACGGACAGGCCAATATACAACACAAAGCACATTCTGGTCCCTAAACTTCGCTGCAATTCACAAGTCCCATTACTATAGGCAGGCTGGAGTGACAGTACAGGGCACGGGCTACTGGAGTTGTACAAGTTGTCCATAATAACACAACTCCATAGCATAGTTTATCATTTATTTACTACTCACTTTTAAGACATTGTGTTCAGCTATAGTATATACTTTAAATATGTAATGCTTGGACCTCTATAACTTGATCATTTGGTAACAATCCCAACACGTCTTTATCACTATCTTACACTTTGTTGGTTAGACAATGCATTATCAAAAATAGCTGAAACTAAATATCCAATAGTTTCACTTCCTGATCCTCCGAGCGAGCTAGAATAAGCCCCTCCCACTCCACCACCATCCTATTACTCCCCTTCACTGCGCAGCTGTTTCAAGTAGGGCTGACACGATAATTACTATATCGACTTATCGTTCAATAAATAACAGATGAACGATATATTTTTGGGCTTGATATTTATTGTCTGTACATTTATTAGCATTTCCCCTCTATTCTAACAGAAGCAAATTGAGTTACATTATATTTCAATGTTTACTGCAGCTTCTGTGGTATTTTAAGCTATGATTATGCACTTTTAGAAGAAAGGTTTACCGTCATTTTGATGCCTGTTGAGAGTTGAGAGTATCTAGCATCGTTAAAGTCAATAATATCGTTTATCGCGATACTTTCCTGCTTTAATATATCGAACTTCAAATTTGTTATCGTGACAGGCCTAGTTTTGATAAAGAGTAAAAAAGTCAAATATAATTGTTAGAGTGGCCAGGATAGCTTTCCCTGGATACCCCAGGAGGAGGATACTAAGAATAGCCGCTAAGGAAATGTCAAAGATTCAAAGGTTACCCAATCCTCACCCCATCAATCACTGTTCAATCATATTTGTTATTATATTTATTTGTCATTGTAAGCAATCAAACTTACTGGTCAAGAGATCCTCTTGCACCAGTTTAGGCCCCAGAGGGAGACATTTTCCACCTGTCTATTCCCTATTTCTCGCATAACTGATGTCTCTAGCTGCCAGGTACTTAAGAGCAACCTGCCTAATAAACTATTCACAGTAGAGAACTGTGCGGAACAGTTTTTTTCATCCCACTCCTGATGAATTTCTGACCATTACCGCCCGCAACGTGTGCACAACGTGACTGCCCAATCCCGCGATGTGCATGTCCACTCCCGCCCACAACCGGCTGCTGTGTCCGAATGTCCCCACTAGTCCCTATGAAATCAGCAGTTTCAATCGCATGCTGCACATTTCTCATGAATAAACTAGTTGACTATAAACGGTTACGGTGAAAATATGCTAATGTTAGCTGCTTACCCTTTTAAATGACCGACGGCTTCCTCTCTCGGACAGAAAAAGGCAAGAATAATCCAAGTTGTTTTCTTCATTCATCTAAAATCCATGTGAAATAAAACGTATCTGACTCATATTTATCTCTCGTCTGGTCGGGCTTTATCACAGAAATACATTATTCCCGGAGTTTAGCAAACTTTTAGCAGACATAGTGCTTCTGTCCGAAACACAAACAGAATCAGTGACTATATAGTCTACTATACCAGGGGTTCCCAAACCTTTTTGGCAGAGACCCAAAAATTGACATGTAAACAACTCAGGGACCCCCATTGTATTAAGTTATTGCCTCTTACACTACTTTAGAGAAGAAAAACATTTTATAATCAAGTTAATATGTATCTAAACAGGTTATTTTGAATAATTGAATGGATTTCACTAGTTATAGGCTAATTTACACACAAAAAATGTACTTAGAACAGTAGCATTTTTCTTTTTGTTTAACCTTGAAATCATTTGGGGACCCCCATCCAACGCCTCATGACCCCCCCCCGAGGGGTCCCGAGACCCACTTTGGGAACCACTGTACTATACAATGCGGGCCTATGTATTGAGTGAGGGGTTAGGGACTAGGGTGGACATTCAGACACAGCAGGCTAGCCTGTGCCGCACGTACCCGCAGTGTCTTTTTAGCCGCCCATTCCCGCCCGCTAAAAAATATCTACGAATTATTATTTTTTTCGTAGATGTTCTGCCACTGAGTACATTTCTCATCTAATCAAAGATTTATTAAGATTAGGCACCAGCCCACTATCCTTAAGGTTAGTGGCTTGGGCAGAGCCAGGGATATGCTGATTGGTTGATATATTCATGATGTTTCAAATTCATGACTTGTAATTGGCTGATGGCAGAACATACCTACGGAAAAAATGCTGCTTCCCGCCCCGCAGCAAAGTTGAAACCGCCCATTCCCGCGAGATTTGCGTTTGCAATCCCGTTGCAGACCTCTAATTACAGCAGTCATATAAAATCTCTGTAAAATGATGTTATGATGAAGAATATTCCAACTTTCTCCTCCCAACATTCACGTATTCCTTTATTTATTTATGTGTGGATTCACTTTTCCAGACTGAGTGATGCTAGTAAATAGTGTTCTGTGATAAGAATATCTATTGTCTTTTGGGTTACCCGTCTAATGCCCATTGTTGCTGGGATAGCCTCCAGCCATGCACCCACATACTGTACCTTGACAGGAAGAAACTGAACGAGGTGAATGAATGACTTTGGGACACAACAAAGACACAGACGAAATTAAATTCCGTCTAGTTTCTCGGGGCAATTAAATGAAAATTGAATACACTTTGTTTTTATTGAGGTTGTTGGGAGTTCAAAAGGTTCGCAATAACTCCACTGTATTCATTCTCACACAGGCGGGGCCGCGCTTGTTTGTGTGTATCGTAAACGTTTGTGGCTCGATTAAATTGCAGGTGGAAGCAATGACTTCGGGAGCTAAAAACAAATTTAGGCAATAATTGAAATGTAGCATAAAATTGCCCCTGCAAATAACCACCAGCCATTATGAAGACCACACGTGCTTTTCCACCTAAGAGACGGAACACACAAACGTGCGCACACGGAGGAGAGAGCGCTTTGAGAGTTCAACAATAGAACATTTATCCACAAAATTAAAAATGGTGATTGATCCGTGGAATATTAACGGTCAACAATGTTTTTCATTAAGTTGTGAAGGGGAAGGTAGAGTAGGCTTTCCAGCGGAGGGGAAAGAGAGCAGTTTATTTAATGCTGATCCTGGACTGTAAAAAGCCCGCAGAGAAATGTAAATACCAGCCTCCAATAACACGACAGCATACTAATCATATTTACAAACTATATTAAATCTGCCCATTGTGTGTTTGGTTTAGCAAGAGTCTGCTACCATGTAATTGTCACTGTAAGTGTAGTGTTAGCTTATGGGCAATTTTTGTAATGCTGTGATGTAAGGTTACTGTAGGATTATTATTACTTTATTATGAGCCAGTGTGTGTTTATTAAAACAATTTGTCATGCAGAACAGGAGTGGGGAATAGGCACTCTAAATCCTGGTCGAAGAAATTAGGTATAGTGTACAGTGAGTTGGGGAGGTCCTCGCTGACACTGGAGTGGAAGTAATAATGCGCTGTTTCGATTCATTTGACAATCATTTCCTGTCGGGGCCTCAGCATTAAACATACATGCAGCGGATTATTGAAATTGCCTTGGTTGTAACTGTTAAATATGTCTATGTGTTGCTGTGAGCTTAGGTGAGAAATTGTGCAGTTATGTTGCCACACAAGATGAAGTTATATTGATGAACTGGGATGCAGTGAATAATGTTGTCCCTGTTAAAAAAATAAATGACCGCATACAACACAATAATAATCAAAAGGTCATGACTGTGAAGGTTCACCTGAAAATCTGTTTAAGGGAAACAAATGCAGACCTGTTTGAATTAATCAGTCTTTACTGTTTGGCAACACTGCAGACTTTTTAAAACTAGTTTTGTTGGTGACCTTAACTTGAACCCCTCAGTTCCTGCTGAGGTCTGGAATTCAGAGAGTGTCTTGTGGCTTTAAGCAGCCGCTAAAATGTGTCTGATCAGTTTATTGTTACTGTGGCAGCCTTCCTCTGTATTTCTAGGAGAGGTTAGTGGTCACTGGAATAATACAGGGTACGTCCAACGCTATTGAAAATATCCTCCCCAGTAAACCTCCAGTCCGTGACTCTGTGAGTATTGTGTTGTGTTTTTGAATTTACTGCACAGCAGTTATGCCAACAAAGCCACAGTCTTAGAAGAATCGTTTCCTTATTCCTCAGGAAACACAAATAAACCAGTGCTACCCTTTAATTCTGCGATAATTAAAAAATAAGCCTGAACTCACATCACTCGGCTGGATTCTGAGCGGCAGGACTTCAGGCGGCTCCAGTAGAGGATAAGTCTGTCAGACCAAAGTTATTCATCAGTTTAGCCAAGATCTTCTGTTGAGCTGTCTGCAAGGTTAACTTTATTGCAATTTCAAATTCAAAAGAATTGTGTAAAATAAACAACAAAAAACAGCTTGCCATATAGTGCAACATAGCAGTCTATATTTAGTTCATTATTATTTCAATTACACTTTAAAAGTCCACAGAAGGCTCAGATATGTATGGCTTAAAGGTAGTAGATATGCCGGGGTGTGGCTCAGACATAATGCAACATTAGAATTATACACTCAGTGTCATTTCCGACAAAGTCACTGGCATAAAGTGACAGTAATCAAATGAACAATTAGTTTTTAAGAAAGGTTGTGTCCCTCCCATCTCCAGCTCAGCCCTCATCAGTGCACTGTGCCGTCCACACAAAGCCTCTCATGGCCACATTAATGCAGCTAATTACCATGTCAATCACCAGTAATGCTTATTAATTGCCCTCAGAAAGGGGCTATTTCCAACCGAGAGTGTAGGCTCTAAAAGCCCTGTGAAAGGCTGGCTGTAGGGTGGGTTATGAGTGGGGCCATGTTTTAGCTCTAGTGCTGGCATTAGTCAATCTGCTGTCCAGATGTCTTCCACAGGTGACAGCTGCAATAGCCTAACAAGCAAATTAATCACGGCGCTTTTGTGGCGCTTCATTTTAGGGAAACTCATTTCGTTTCATAAAAGGCTTCATCTCGTGTGAAAAATGACAAATTGTGAGCGTGGAGTGATGTGGAGGAGCGGGCAGCCGGCTCATTTCTGTGGTGTGTGCCTGCGAGGTACTGAACAATATGAAGAGACGGATCAGGCAGAGAACTGGGCCAGAACCAGCGATCCTAATGAAGGTATAGTGGCCTCTCGGGCTCCAGTGCTGACGAGATGGTCCCGCTGAACACTGTACGGGGCTAGACTCGCATTTTAAAGGTCATCCACTTTTAAAACATGTTCTTAGTCTTAGCTAGTGACATTTTTTTTGCTTCTAATTATATTTTGTTTGTTTTTTAGTTAGTTTCATTTGAAGAATCCCACTCATTGGCTTTATGTTATGCAATAACAGTCCCACAAACTCAGTTCTTTATCTTTGACCCCTCTTACTTACAGGGACAGTTCAGCGCTTCTGATAGCAGATGCAGCTAAACCTAAGCAGAAAGGGGTTGACGTGCGGGAGAGACATTCAGCAAGTTGTCAGAGGTGAGACTTGAACTCGTGGTGCTACGGTTAGATCAGTGTTCTATGTGCATGGCAGCAGCCTTAACCTCTTGACTATTGGCTGCGCAGGGGTAATGGGTTTTAATACAAAACATTCAAATGCAAATAACATAAAGGTATTTTAAACAAAAGTACAAGAAAATGACAATTGCGGCCCAGAAGCAAGGAATTAAACTTTGGGGATTTAAAAGCTGCAGAAAGTCATTAATACAAAAAATGAGATAAATCCTTGAAAGCCATCCAACAAAAACGTGTAATTATGATTGTGTGGAGAAAAGAAAGGAGAGCAGGGAGGCAAGAGGATTACATCCATTCACAACAGAGCCACGTCCTGTTTATTTCTCTCCATTTGTTCAAAGAAATTTAGGGGTGACACACGTCAGCTACACTTAAATCATTTCTTTGTACCTCCTTTTTACTGCGCTGTAATTGTGTCCCACCTTCTATTACTCTAATATTTACTTTACCTCTCTTTGAAAGTGCACAAATTCTTATCCCTCGTTTTATGTATCAGACCATTGTGAACTCCACAACAAAAGAAGAAGAATGTAGTCCATTTGTTGAAACGGTGCTTGATCTATGCAGAAGTTTTGTATTTAAAGTATGCAGAAACTTACTAAAGACCGTTGCTCCCCGCAAAGAATTGGAAATATTACAACTGGTAACATTCCTACTAACATGTAATGGAACATTTAACACATTCCTTTTAACTGTTTTTTCGACGGTTAATGGCATTTCAAGTGTGCTTCTCCACCCGAGAAATGTTTCATACAGACTTCCACAGACTTTTGTGACACAAAGTTAAATACTTCAAGGGGCATGTGGGGCCTGGAACTAGAAACTTAACTTAATGATCATTCTCAAAATGTTGTCCACATAGTATACAAATATAATCCACAGAGTAAGTAAATCACCAGAGTTGTGGAATAAGATCTTAATGCAAGAACTTCAATCCAGAGGGACGGCATTCTGATCCGAGCTACCAGGGCATTCTGAGATAGGGCCACCTCTGCCTCAATGGTCCCACAGGCAGATACGCTCTATCTTTATCTATGGACCATGCATACAGTATGCCACCAATCTAAAGGAAACTAAATAAAGTAAATAAATAACAAGTTATTCATGCACATTCAATCTAAAACGTTTGGCAACATTAAAGCCAGCCATAAAAGAAGAGGCACATGGCAACACACAAAACAGAAATCAAACTTGAATGTTGTCAGCTTCAACAAATCCAGACAGACAGCCTATACAGACACTCGGACACCACACACAGTCCCCTCCCTCTGGGGATAAGAAGCTAATTAGCACCAAAAGCATTTATTTATCACAGATAAACTGTCAAACAATCTCTCTGGCACATCCCCAATGGAAATAAGAGCTACTCATTAGTTTGTTCAATTAAGCTTTCTTTTCCCTTTGCACTGTGGGCTCCCCACGCAGCATGGCCAAGAGAATACTGCTTTTGCTAAACTTCTTTTTTATTTTACTTAGACTGCTGACTCCAATGGATGAAGTGGGTGTCCTTTATGTCTCAATCAAACCAAGTTTATCACATTCAATTTCTGAAGCTTGTTGCTGAATAATTTTAATACAGTGTAGTGTTTATTCCTTAGCTCGGTAACTCACTGTATTTACCATTTAACGCTTCAAGAATTAGTTTTATCTTCTCTTTTTTAATCCATAGTTTTTATAGGGAAGCGAATCTCAGAAGCTATTACCATATTATTTTCCAAGATGTTAGTGTAGGTTCTCGGTCACTGTCACTGAATTTGGTTGATCGGGTTGTTTGAGTTGAGGGGTTGCCTCCGAGAAGTTTCTTTTGCTCAACTAAATCAAACTTAGATAATCAAAGCTGGTTTTAAAACTCTCCTTCTGAGAGCACTACAAAACTGCCATGGCCAATAGAGGCCGATATTTGGGAATTTTTCTATATCGGCTATCGGCCGATCTAATGCTGATAAACACTGATATCGATCACCGAAAGTGATAGAGACATCCCGTTTTTTGCACTGGAAAGAGCTCAGTCAGAGCTTTAGTAGCTCAACAACACCCTCTTAGGCTTCAAGGGGACTGAAAAACATCACATTGAAAAGCGGTTTAAAAAAAAACCCTGTTAAACACAAGTTCTACCAACTAAACCTCAGTGAATGCTGCAGCTCATTTTGAAGCTCAGAAGCTGGAGAATTCAATCGCTGAGTTAGTTTTAACCTCCACAATTGTATTTTTGATCACGAAAATGCTGCGCTAGCATCAGTTTGTTAAAGCTAGCGGCAGCTTTTTTTTTTTTTTTTTATATATCTTTATTTGAATTGGGACAGTGCACATTAATCAACATGTGTTTCTTCAACATGTAAATGTGCCGGAGTTAGCCATATAGGCTAATTTTCATCTGTAGTCCCATGGCAGGTTGATGTCATGACAGGACAAACATACAGCAAAAACACCATCACAGAGACATAAAAAGACAGTGAATGATGAATGATAACATTAAAAATGTAAAAAAAATAGGTAAATTCACAGATAAAAGATCAGAAAGTGACAAAACACAAAACACCACAATCTTCCACACAGCAAGACATGTATCTAATGCAGCTAATGCTGACATCCAGGGCCGCCTTAACCACTGGGCTCGCCTTGGCTGGAACCCAGGGGCCCAGGAGCAGACATTTTTTCTCCACCTCTGTGAGTATCACTGAGCATGAAAACAGTAACAGTGGCTCTGATCACTTACATTAATGAGTCAGTTGAACGTGTACTGGAGCCATCTCGGGTTAGAGTGAGTGGGTGTGGGTGTGAATTAAGGAAAATAATTATTAAAAAGGTGATTCGTTGATTTTTTCATGTCAGTCACTTCACATGACTAACCGCATTCGATGATTGCGCTGCATTTTCTGTGTGTACCTGACTACCTGGAGAAGCCCGCCCTACCTGGCCCAGAGGGATGCATGTATAGGAGTAGCAGGGTTAGGGTTTTTGTGGGATTTAGGGTTAGGGTAATAGGTTAGCGCTAGGGTTTGCGCTAGGGGGTGGGGGCCTACTATTCTGTTTAAGCCCCAGGGTTTATGGGTGCATTAAGGTGGGCCTGCTGACATCAACTAGGCAAGATTGGGACAGAGACTATGATTGGATCACGTAAAGAAATAAACTGCTGCAGTGGCCAAGTGTATTTTATTTTATGAAATAACAGATCTAACATAATATCATCTAATCACTAATGTAAGTTGTTAATATTAGGGCAATCTAAACCTGTCAGATACCCAAGGAAATAGTCCAGTTATCCTTGTTTAATGTTTTTACATTATTCTATCAATTGATACTAATGATAGATGTCATCTCTTTTGCAATAAAAGATGAAGACCGTTGATGTCACACTGGAGAAAAGAGGACTTTTTCACTCAAACCAGTGAGAAAACCAGGACAGGAATGTCCTGTAAATCAGCCTTATGCCCCTAATAAAACGCCCCCTCCTGTCACAGTTCAACACATTTTACAGTTTAGAAGCCTCATATAGGATTATCGATAAGAAATGTGGAAAAAATATCGGCCAGCAACGGCCGATTCAAATTCCCAAAATATCGGCATCGGCCTGACAAAAACCCACATCAGTGGGCCTCGACTGGCCAACACTAGTTCTTGTTTACTCTGGCAAATAAAGACGGTTAGAACTATTACAAATATACTTCAAAATACAATAGATTAAGAAAAGTAGGTCCATTATTGAATAAATGATGTCCAATTAGATTTTATTTTATTTCATTATTTAGATTTTTGTTCAGCACAGTGCATGTTTGTGAACTCGTGAGACTCATGCAGGTAAACACGCCACACTAGGTTGTAGTGTACCGTATTTCCATGATTCAAACACCAATATATTATTGGTAGACATACAGGGAGAACGACAGTCGTCAACATTGCAAGGAGGTAAACTTCTCTGCCTGCTGATGAATCCTCTGAACTCGCGATAATTTTTTCAGCTTCCGTCTGGCCTGAGTATCTATCCCCTTAAGACAGTATTGCCGAGACACCAGAAGAGGCAATATTTGGCCCATTCCATCACTCTAATTCACTCCCTGCACATCCATATTTCATCCGGCCTCGAAAGCCATGGCAACTTTACCACCAGCAGAGTCTCTAAGCGCACACTCTGAACGGGGGGGTGAAGAAAAAAAAAATCATAAATAAGGACGTTGGCCTTCATACAAAACAATATGAGAGGGAATGGAGTTGTGTGGATTGTGACTATAGGGAGGCAGTCTGGCTATCTCTCCTCCCCAGTCTCCACTTTTCCTCCAAATTACCCCCCCACTCTCCTTTGACGGCACAAGTGAACAAGTGCCTGTTTATCACGACGCCCTTCAGAAGACATTAGCAGGTCTCATGTGCATGTCCTTTTATCTCTCACTGACCTGAATATGCTCACATTTTTAGTAAGGCTTGGCTGTGTTTTTGATGGAAGTCTGTAGGCTCAACTAAACTTGAGTGACATTGCTGCTAAGAGCCAACTTTATTAGACACCGCCGTGCTCTAGCTTTGAAATAGCTCCACTACGGTATTGGCGTAAATGCATTTGAATATTTTAAGTAAAAATTTTTCCCGCCTTGGCACAATAGGATTTTCTAAAATATTTCAACCGAAGCACTCAAAAGGGAACATTTTAATTCAAGTCATTTAAGTTGAGAAGAAATTTGAGTGGTAGTAACTGTATTGGGGTCCCCTGGTGGATCCCAGAGTCAGGACTAAACACGGTGAGCCTGCGCTTCAGTTTAACACAGCTAAAATGTGGAACAGTCTTCACAAGGATGTGAGACAGACCTCAACTCCGACGGTGTTCAAATCCAGGCTGAAAACAGTACTTTTTCCTTATGACACTGAAAGTACTTTATCTGCACTCTTGCTTTTTACTGTAATTAATCCGTTTTTATGTTGATGTTTTATGGATTGATTTGATCCGCTTTCTTGTAATTTTATGCAACTGTGAAACACTTTGAATTGCCTAGTGTATGAAATGTGCTCTACAAATAAACTTGCCTTGCCTCTGTGCCCTGAAGAAAGCTGCACACAGCCGAAAAGCCATTAAAATAAAGCACTGTTAACTTCTATTTGGAGTGTTACAAAATCCATTTCTTTCTTGATCGATGGACTCATAGAATACACGTTGTAATATTTGACTGTGGTAACTGGTCATGATGATAGTATATACATGGTGGTAAGTGGTTTTCATAGCTGACCGACTTCGAGCATTAGCCACCGTCATTGTTCTTCTTCCAGTGATTTTTTCCTTTTGTCTTTAGCTTGGCATTTAGCCGGTTATTATCTTGATAATAATATCAAGATAATAATAATATCAAGATAATAGTTATTATCTTGGCACACGTTTAGCCTGAGTTGTAAATTGTGACTCACATTGATTACCATCAAGCATTACCATTGACCATCAAGCAGGCGCGTCTGTCCCACACGGCCAACTACACCTGTGTGGCCAAGAACATCGTGGCCAAGCGCAAGAGCTCCACCGCCGTGGTCATCGTCTACGGATTTCCCATCAACCAGTGCTCCTCCTGTGACCAAAACAGTGAAGATGGCGGCCGCGACACAACCATCTTTCACCAAAGAAAAAAAGAGTGGTGCGCACTGAATGGGTGCTGCTGCCGGATGCTCTCTCATCGAATGCAATTTCTCCATCTGTGAGATCAATAAAGTATCACCTTACCTTACCTTACAGTTTTGCATACGACCACAAGACCATGAGTTCACAGGGCTTCATGTACATGTACATATGAATAGTTGAACCACTATGTACATAGAGAAATACTAAACAGCACATGTAAATAAGACAAATCAAACTCTTCGAAGTCCAACTAATCAACTCCCTGTCTTTTTTACATTCATTTTAATAGTTATTTGGTCAGAGCATTGCATGTTAATGAACACACATAATTTCAATCCATTGTCCCTCATTCACACTCACTCAACCTGGCCTATTGTACATGTTTTTAGTGGCAGGGGACACCTGGAGGAGACCAACACTGGCACAGAGAGAACAGGCAAACTCCACACAGAAAAGCCTCATCCGGCCGGGGATTGAACCTGGGAACCTTAGTGCTCTGGTTAGTGCCAGAGCACTAACCACTGCTCTACCATGCAGAGTGGCGCAATGCATGGTAGACAAGATTTAAGGTTTTCTTCCCTGGCCTGACTTCCTGTTTAATTAGTGTAATTCCCTGAGCTTGATCAGAGAGTGCTGCAGCCCTCTACGGTGTCCGGCAAAGACCAAGGCCGTACATTGTGCCTTATGGCTTCGGGCTCACATGGCTAATGTGAGCTATTAACATTGTTTGGATTCTTGTGGAGGCTGTACCATAACCGTTCAGAATTTAATATGTGCCTGGGGTTTGTCCATAGTTTACCTTCCGACCTGCAGAATGCTTTGGTTTTATTTTTAGAGTAATAAAAATTCAGAGCCAGCATTAAGCTGGATGTTTGGGGGGTTTCCTCTTGTCTGCCCCGTCTCACTGAAGCGACATGAACTCCAGACCAAGCCCGACAGCCGCACAGTGCGCATGCCCATAATGTTTGTAGCATACGTCTGTGTGTCCTGTGGCCTTCTTATTTCTGTTTATGTCACAAAGAAGTTCATACATTTATCCGGCTAGTTGATAAAACAGTGTTCAGCGTATGACAAAATTAGAGCGAGGGAGCCAAATTTAGTGAGTTCAAGAACTTAAAAACACACTAGAAAAGCTCTCCTTCTAATTTAATATCCATATGATTCAGTCTGTAACACTAGGCCAATCACAGCCTCGGAGTGGTGACATAGAGACCAAATTTCTTCGCTCTATACCATCGCTGGTATAGAGACATAGAGATGCCGGTTTGACAAACGAAATCAGCCCAAACTGGCTTCACCGACCTCCACAGACCAAACACACGCATCCTGACGTTGGCCAAAACCTGCCCGACCAGGACTGTCTTGCCATTATCGCGTTGTGTGAAAGGGCCTTTCATTGCAGCTACTGCAAATGTAATAGAGGTCTATAACTTTTTGAATAATAATGTAATAATAAAGAATGAAAAATACGATACTGAGCTGAATATAAACATGGTATTGACTAATTGGTGGCTGAATCATAATAACTAAATGTTTTCATTAGTGATGAAGACATAAAGAGGCTGGTCCCGGATGAAAAGGAGGAAAAAGCTTGCTGCAAACACGCCCCGCAGCTCTCTGCAGAAGCCGCCTCAGCATTAGGTACTCGCTGAGCAGATAAAGGCCCTACACTCTTAATCAACATATACAGTAATGCATCATTTCTGCCAGATAGCACCACAAGAATTAGCCCAAATTATTTTAAGTTTTGTTAATTACTTTTGCAGCCCGAAGCAGTTCGACACACTAGCTAACACTTTAGAAGTTTACTCTCACTCGGTCACATTAGCTGCCTTATAATTCAGGCACTTATCATGCAGCCCAGCTTTATGAAGCATCCCTTTTATCTATGCACCTCCGTTTGATCACATGGCTCTAAATGATGATTCTGCTTTAGATTTTCCATTAAAACATCAGTGGGTGTCTGGGACGCTGGGCCTATAATGATACACCCAATCTCAATGAGGCATTTACGAAGGATTTTATATTTCTAATTATCTAGACCCATTATAGTATAGTGGTCCACTGCACGTCCTGTATAACATCAACACTGATACTTCAACTTCAGGGGTCAGAGTTATAAGCCTTTTCAAATGCCCTTAAAGAGAGATTTTGAGTGCACTTTCCTTTTACATAAACAAATTAAATGTTCCAGTCATAATATGTCTTCCTTTACTTTTTGCAATTTACATTTGGTAGAGCGAATGATGAGTGCTCTCAAGACAAGATGATGTACAGGATTTAGACATACAGTAGATATTATTATATATTACCATGAAAGTAACATTGAAAACAAGCTTTTTCTATAGCTCCTGTTGAGATTAAGTATGAGGTAAGACCGGCACCACGGCACTGTAATATAATAATGTGTTTAGCAAATATCCTGATCCAAGCTGTTCTACATTATCCACAGTATCCCTCTACTGGACCGCCATCCGCAGACACTGCTCAGCCTTTGACAAAGCTGTTAATGTTGTGCAAAGAATGTGCAAATTGCTGAAACAAGCTCGAGTGTGGGCAGAAAACACTTGTGGTACTTAGAACCAGCGATGGAACAAATTTGGTCAAATTGGTAAAGTGCCCAAAGGGAGGAGGGAGATGTTCCACAGAAAACCAATTCCAAGCTTGGGTGAGCTCAGGATTGTTTGGAAACTCTCCAATCTGGGAGGCAGCATAGAATTGCGTGTCAGGCAGAGACTGTTAAATAAGATTAGAATAAAGACCAGAAAGCGGCGCAGGTAGCTCGCAGGATGGCCTTGTGACATTGCCGTGCTCCTGGCATTCATCAGCAGCAGCAGAAAAACACCTCCGGAGCAATTACACAGGGTGCTATGTAAATCCAGTGGACAGTAGAAACAACATTATGATTTCGGTTCAGAGCAAGTTGTGTTTCCTGCTTAGATTTGTTCCTCGAAGCACCAATTAGGCTCGGCCTTCTGCTGCAATAGTTGAAAAGCTGGCGATGGATATGTCATGGGACGGCGTGATCAAAGCTGAGAGAAGAGTATATCATTCAGTTTCATATTTATTAGCCTGCAGGAGACGAGCACTTCAGCATGTAAATGAAACCACGTCCAAAAAGGAGCCTTAATCATGCAGCATGACAAAGACACTCATATCAAATGAGTGGACACATTAAGGTCTTTTGATGCTTGTGCAAACTAAGGCAAAAGACGAGAGACTTCAGCATTTTACATTTACATTTATTATAATGTTTTTATATTACGTATATATACTCCAGCTACAAAATTGTTTACAAATCTCTGCTGTTTGCTTCTTTACTGTTCCTAGAACTGCACTTTTCTGGACTGAGATGTCTGATGTTTTTCCTGGGATCTGCAGTAGCCACCCCTCCTGTTTGGGGGTCACTGCCCCGAGTGCTCCGATGACCACGGGCACCACTGAGGCCTTCACCCTCCTTCTCCAGCTCCTCTCCAGCTCGTTCCTTGTATTTCTCTATACTAGGGGCTCTTCCTGATGTTGCCGTGTCCGGTTTTCCTCTCCTCTTTGTCCACCACCACAATGTCCTGACTGATTATTTACCGCATAGACATCCCTACTCAAAATCATGTGTGAAGCTGCGTCAACCCTCACTTTCTCTCTATTATTTGACCACATATCACGACATTGGGCACTGAGAGAAGTGAACTCCTTTTTAAAGATGGAATTAACGGGCCACCTTGTGTCCTCTGTCCCATCCTGTGTTTAGTGCTCTTGGACTGAGACAGATGGGGCAGGTAAATCACGGCAGCTGAGTGGAGAGGCCTGCTGACAGCACATTAGAGCCTCTCGCAATGAACTGTCACCAGCGCAGGGCGAAAGTAAAGTTTGATCATACGTGGCTGCTGTCCTGTCACACATCCTTAAAAGCAAATGGGGCCTAAGTGCTGCGCGCCTCGGAATGAGTCCAGGATGACAGTTAGAGCTGGAGTAGAAAGAGGGCAGCGCAGATCCATAGTCGCACCTGAACACGGACAATCTGGAGAGAGAGCGAGAGAGAGACGGAGAGGTGCGGGCAAACCCTCCTGTAAGTGCATGTGACACAGTGTCAGTCTTCCACATCATCATCGGGGCCATTAACAACTACCACCGGCACACTTTACAAAAAAAAGGTCAAACCGAAAAGCCTTGCTATCCACTGCACAGGCATACAGGCACACATGCACTGTAAACTACTTTTACAGTCGAATCCCCAAGAAATTCCCTGCTCAAAAACATTGTTGTATAATATCTATTGTCTGTCCATCATCATCACAGTTGAATGTTTCACTTTTGTGATGATCTCAGCGTCCCCGGCCAGAAAATCCTCCCTTCTTTTCAAAATCAGAAGTGTCTGGGGCCCAGCACGAAGCAAAGCCTTTACTCCTTAAAGTTTTGTGTTGATCCAATCGCCAATGTAAAATTGTAACACTGAAATGCAGAAGACTCGCAGATTCCGTACGTACAGTATCTGAATCATGAGTGAACTTTATAATCAATCAATCACTCAATCAATCAAATTTTATCTGTATAGCGCCCAACAACAACCAGAAGGTGCCCAGAGCGCTTTCCAGGATAAACAAGAATCACAGTAGACAACAATAAATACAAAAACACATAAAAACAGCAGTCGAGTTGGTGGCTATGTATCGAAAGCTTTTCTGAAAAGATGTGTCTTCAACTGTGATTTAAAAACACTCAACTCAGTGATGTTTTATAACTTCTCTCATTGCTGTTCCTGAGTCCTCTCTGTGAATTTTGATAGTTCCCTAAATTTCTTCCTTTGTTAGCCGCCATGTTAGCTTTGATAAGACCGAGATGTGTTTTTCTGATTGATTAATCTCCTTGAACCCACGAAATCCCCGCCAGGTCCCAGACAATACGTGTTTGCATAGAATAGTTAAATGTGGTCTAATTGGCCATGTGATCAATCAGTTACTCTATTGTCAGCAGGTATCATGTAGCATAACCATTGATTTGATCTTTTTTTTTGGATAAGCTTATTCTCCATAGATGTCTGACAGCAAACAACACCACACAGATGACAGAGGTGAGGCCTGTCACGGAGGATTAGAAGTTACCTAGTAGCCATAGTAGTTAGTGATGAGCTGAGCCCTGTTTACTTCGGTGCAAACCTCCCAGTTCTCCATTAGGCCTAGTGTTCAGGTCTGTACCCACTGTTCAGCCGCCACAGAGGCACTTCAGTGCAGAAATCCAGTCTCCCATATACGATGAAAACCCACTTTCACCTGCCTCCCAGTGGGCCTGAAGACTTTATCTGCGATGCAAAACAAGTGCTCGTGAACAGGGACAATGCACAAACAACCACATATTCAGACTTTAAATTGAACTTTGGTGTTCAAGGCCATTTTAGTTGGTAGGTGGTAGCTGTCTTTACAAATGGAATGTTTTACACGTTGAAAACATTTACCGGATGGTTGAATAAAGCATGTACATTGTATGTGGATTGTCATTATGGCATTAAATATGTAAAGATTTGGAGATGCCTTTTAGGCTCCCAGTGTGTGTCTCATACACTCAGGTTTCAATTGACCATTTAAGTAATGCTCAAGAGACACTTTCTTAGCCACACAACACAGAGAGGTTTGAAACTAAGAGCATTTTATTCAAACTGTACCTTTAGCAGACAGGACTCTGCCACCAAAAGGCACGGTGGGCCAGCCGTGGAAGCCATTAGGAGCAATTTAAGTGCATGAATGTCGTGTCTGACAGGACCACTCTCATGGACACATGCCATTATATTTTCCAAATGTGATACTGCCACTGCCAGGTTAGATCATTTTACCTCTAACTCTGCCACTTAGCTGCTCCATTCTAAAGGCCAGCTCTGTTGTTTTAAATCACACTATCATTTGTCAGCTGACGGGGAAAAAACTAATAATTAATAATATTTGTAATCTAGTGTTGTTGTCAAATCTATATTATTATGATTGACCACATTGTGCCCCACATTTGATATAAACAGTCTCTTTATAAGCTCTACAGCTCCTCGAAATGGGAAGCTACAGGGGAAATACTTTTATACCTACAGCATTGCCACAGTTCAGATGACAATTATGACAGCCTAGGTTTAATCATAGAATCGGGCAGTTCATTTTCTCAATGTCAACATGAAACCTTGTCAAAAAATGAATTCTGTCTTTCTCTCCAGAGATAAGCAGGCTCCAGTGCACTGGGCTCATTCAGAGAAAAAACTTGCAGGTCACAAGGCAGCGACTTGCATGTTTTCTTATTTTTTCACCTCCTCGCTCTATCCTCCCCCTCTCCTTTTTTCTGAAAACCACCCAAGAAGAGATTAATCATGAAGGGAAAACTCAACTTCACCCTCTAGCTGCAGGTCACAGTGCTTATTTCGTGTGGAATTGGCTTTCGGAAAGCAGAAGGCCTGCCCGGGGGGCAGGGACCTGATATGAGAGGAATTTGAGAATGAAGCAGAGGGGATTGATTAGCCCACTTCATATCCCACACTCCGTAAGCACAGTCCAGCTGCAATCTAACACACCGCTGAGCTGAATAGACAAGAGAAATTGGATTCCTTCCTAATATTTAACCTTCAAGTCAGCTCTAACAGCTGTTGATGGGCTGCTCTCTCAGGTAGTTACACGAGGACTTTTACACGTTACATAGAGAGCGAATAGAAAAGTGGGAATGTGATGACTTTTCTGTAGGTTATTCAATTACTATGGTGCAAAGAGCAGCTAGGCCATTGGAGCACATCATCTGCATGCACCAGCACAGAGTGCTTTAATTTTACACCTCTCCTCATGTGAACAGGCTAAGAGGCTGTGTAGGCATGCACACTCTGAAAACTCACACAAAGAGCAATTAAGGCCATGCAACAGGAGTGAGCCGCTAATGCATGGATCATATACAGACATAATGAGACATAATGACTGACTTTGATGTCGGATGATGGAGTAGCACTATTTTTGACCTGAGGCGCAGACACATCTGAAAAGACCATGTTATTTCCTATTTTGTAAATTCTCATTCATGCACAGATGTCAGAACAAAACGGCGTAACATCACTTCCTGAGCGGTCAGCAATACGCTTCTTTCTTCACAAGATTCACTCATTAGGTGATATTATGGGTATTCTATACATCATGAATATTAACTGATTTATCATAACTACACTTGAGCTGTCCTTTCTCAACTCAAATGGTGCATTTTGCCCTAAAGTGTTGCTCATTTGAATGCATGCGTAAGTGATTTCATTGTGATAGTTATGTGCTTATTAATCTGTGGAATCCATTTCATTAGAAGCATCACACAGTTTTTTTTAACACTTTAAAATGTTCCAGAGCTACAGCGACGCCTCACATGTGACGCCTTTTAATTCACTTCACAATGAAAGCAGGAAAACTGAGCAACCAATTGTCTTCAAAAGTGTGACTTCATTTAAGAAATATATTGAATTGAAACGCCACCATCTAATAATAAATGCACTGCGAGTAAACGTCACACAGTTGTGAGGCAGGTTAGATGTGACTGATCTTGTAGTATAACAGAAACTGTACTATGTGCATTTTTGTTGCCGTTTCTCCTTGTTGACACACAATCAGAAGGTGAAACACACTGAAAAATTGTGAATTGAAAGTTAGTTATGAAAGATTGTGCGTTATGCTCCAAATTTAGGTCAGTCCCTACAGCATGTTGCATATTTCAGGCGCGAGAAGGCAATCCAATAAAGTGGTCTGGCACAAATCTATAGACAAATGATGCTTCACATTCAATTACTGTGAGAATTTTATCTTTTCTTTCCACTGATTTTGTCAATTAGTTTGCACTGTGTTTTATTCATCTAGGACGGCTCCAGCTAGCATTAGTTAATGAGTGTACGTTTATTAGATTAGAATAGACAGAAGGGGAGGGTGGGAAACAGGCGTCAGGCAACATGGATGGATATTTAGTCAAAATCAGCCTCGTAGTTAATTAACAACCCATTTTCTAGCATAGGCCGACTGAAGTTAAGACAGTTAGTGCCTGTGCAACATTAACACAACCAAGGCAACTGCAGACGCCGTTGTTAGCTATAGCACTTTCAGCTCACAACATGGGCATTAGATTGGCACTTGAAGGAGTTTACTGGCACGTCTTCAAGGTTGTGACTGACACATTGTACATCCTTGGTGCTTGGATTTTACTCACGACAAAATTATGAAAGTAATTATGATATTTTCTGTAGAAGGTCTTTCATCTTATAAATAGTATCTGCAATCTGGAGTGTTTCTTTCTGCATAGGCAACAGTATTGCTGATGATTTGCCGCGGCCCCAGGGACACGGTGTGACAAAGAAACTCTTGTTTGGCAAATGCAAAACCCGGGTTCCAACTCGGGCTGTGACTGTGCCCACCCTCACCTAGAGACCTGCTCCATTTGCATTGTGAGCCTCCAGACTCAGCCAGCTCAGTCTGAGGGGAGAGCGCCAGTCCCAGAGATGGCATGGCAAAGCTCGTACATAAATTAGTCTTTATTCCCCCACTCCAAATCTCACTCACTGCAGCTTCAAATCTCAACCCCTTGTTTTGCTTTGCAGTTCATTCATCCAGCCACAATTTTTTTTTTTTTAAAGAAATCATGGTGGCCAAATAGTGTAATGTTGTTTTCTCTAAAATGGATCAGGTTTGTACCAGTTTAATGCATGAATGTATTGAATGTGGATGAAAATTCCTTGGTCAAAGACAAGCAAAATATTTCTTTATTTCTTTTCTGAAACTTAATATTATACTATGATGGTTTGAAAGATAGGTGTATGCTGAGACTATTTATGATCAGTGTCAAATTGTCATTGATTGATTGATTGATTGATTGATTGATTGATTGATTGATTGATTGATTGATTGATTGATTGATTGATTGATTGATTGATTGACTGAGTCTTGATGATAGCATTTTTGGTAGCGCTTTTGTAATACGGGTCCATGAATTCATCATAATTTATGAATTCATTCATTATGAATTCATGTAAGTTCATGATGCTTCATGATGAAATACTCATGAATTCACACGGTTAATTCAAGCAATGAACTCATTAATGATAATGATTAATTGATCATGATGGATTCTTGTGCGGAAGAAACAAATGTGCACACTGTCGTTGTGTCCCTGGGCAAGATCTACA
Source organism: Gobius niger (assembly GCF_951799975.1). NCBI lineage: Eukaryota > Metazoa > Chordata > Actinopteri > Gobiiformes > Gobiidae > Gobius > Gobius niger. The sequence goes on along the minus strand of NC_136855.1, from coordinate 19,949,612 downwards.
CCCACCTTGCTGTGAGAATGTAGTTTTAGAGTGAACGTGTGGTGGTGGTTGTATGGGCTGATGGTGCAAATTGGCAGCCTTGCTTCTGTCAGTATACCCCAGGGCAGGCAACAGTAGTTTACTACCACTGAGTATGAAGTGAATGAATATTGCAATGTAATGTCTTTGAGTGTCCAGAAAAACACTATGTAAATCCAATGCATTATTATTATTATTATTATCAATTATTATTATGTTAGTTGAGCATGCAGTTGTAAGTCTATTCATGTTTAAAAGTATCTACAAACTTCTGTTTTCTTTTAAATAAATGAATAAAAGAGTCTTGAATGTTAATTTAAGCTCTTCTGTGTGTAAATCCTAAAACGTTCTGTATCTATTAAGTTATCAAAGCTGCAACGCTTCAGTTTACATTCATAATGAAGTCATGACAACAAAGAATTCATCATGATCATGATAAATTAATCATTATCATTAATGAGTTCATAGCCTGAATGAACTTTGTGAATTCATGATTACTTCATCATAAAGCATCATGATCTCACATGAATTCATAACAAATTAATTCATGAAGTCATGTTGAATTCAGGCATGAATCATGTCATGTACTCTTATTATAAAGCGTTGACGCTTTTTCACACCATGTATGAAAATATTTGGCCCTCCCAGTGTAAGCAGATCTTACCCAAGTCTACATCAGGCCTACCCAGGACTAAACCTGGTAAAAACTCCAGGGCTAAATGTCCAAAGACTAAACCATGGCTCGAGAAAACCGAAACAAGGAATACCCCTAAAAAAGCAACAACGTGTATACAATCGACAGTGACATTGACCTTTGACACACACTAGACATTACAGAGTTATATCTTTATCTTTCAGGTTGAGCGTGTACAGCAGATGGGGATGGTGAAATGTACTGTAAGCCCATACGGCTACTGACTGTCGATGGCCTATTGCTCCCGGTCAAAAGGGATGACCCCACAAACTGACTGTAATCTTGATCGAGTCAATGGTGTGCAGTATTTGTGATTTGTTGCACTTTATTTCATTTGAACATTTGTACAGTGTATCCGGGTCGAATTAGTCTTTCATCTCTTTCTGGAGTGCAGTGTGTTGGGAGCAAGTGATCTAAGTACAGAGAATACAGAAACACTCCCACCAATCTGTCCCTCTAATAGAGAGTGTGAAGACAGATGACCACAGTGACGCTTTCAAAGAGCCTCCCCATCGCTCCACATGGCCTCAGTCCTGCCTGGCACATCATTTACCACTGTGGCACACGCCATCATTAATACTGTATAACCTTCCCAAGAAACCATGCACCCATGGCACTTTCCCATTGTCTAATTAAATATTATTCTGAAGCTCTTTAAATACAACTTCACCCCAATGTACAATCTAATTTTCCCATTGCTTTTGTACATGATATAAGACATCAAGTCAATAATTTATTAAATTACTTTTCCCATTCATTTTCTTATATCTATAATTGATCTCTCCAGTTGAAATTCTGTTGTTCCTTTTACAGAGCCAGTCTGTGGAGAGGCGCGTGACATAACTGTGAACAGGGTTGGACCCCGTGGCCTACGTGGACAAAGGGAGAATGCACATCGCTCAAATCGCTGTTAATTACTTTTTAAAGCCCCTTATTTGTGAAAACACCAGGTATAAATGGGGATCTACATCATACATCATGCAGTCATGTACCATTAACAGTGCTTATAAATAATATAGCATCAACAATGGTGCCATAAGCAGAACCAAATCCATCTTTAATAAACAAACATTAGCCCCTGAAATTATGCAAACATCCATTGTCTTCTGAAGGCCTGGTGTCAAGTACAGCAGTCTAAGTCCTGAAGTAAGGTATATAAAATGATATAATGTAGTTGATTATTATAAAACAATCAGCCCCATGCATGTGTAGTTTTTAACTACATAATCTTTAGGGCTTTAACTACTAGTTAAAGCCCTAAAAATTATATTTAAAAAAAAATGCCAATAACCACCAATAACTGTGTGCTGCAAGCAAGAATCTGAATTTTCCATCTCATGAAGAGGATTTTGAAAGGAAATGTGCATTCTCAAATCCACTAGAGTTTTGGACCAATCACTTGAGTGGGCGGGTCTTAAATTGGACCAAAATAAATCCCTTGTTTGAATTCATGGTTTGGTTTCTCTTACTAAAGGCCAGATAAGGGTTCATTTTTCCAGATGAGGATATGCAGAAATTATGAGTGAATAATTTTGTCAAGCAAAAAACATGAATTGTATATTGTTTAAATGTTGCATATTTGCATCCCATATCAATGTGTAATTTACCCCATTCCTGCATCTCTTAAGACAATAGGTCGTCATGGCTTAGTCATGGCAAGGTTATGATTATTTCTTTATCTCGATTCCTGTTGACGATACAAGGTCAACATTGTATTTTATAGAGGTTTTTGATCATTTAGAGGTTTATAACTCTCTGTTTCCATTAGAACATAAATGCACTATCCATATGCTTATGTTTGAAAAAATATAATTCACTAACAATCATGACATCATGTGAAATGCAACCTATTGCCCAATCTCAGAGACCTAAATCAACATTTACATCATCTTGAAAACATAAAGGATTCTCAGCCATGTCAGAAGCTTAACCAGGCGGTCTAGCCAATTAAACACCCTTGTGACGATCCTGTAATTCATGACGCTCAAAGATGGCACTGAATCTCATGCATCTTTTAGGTTTATTGGCATCAGTAGCTCCCCCGGTGGCTCCCAGGGGTCCTGCGCGTATGAGTCCCCCACTGTGCATGTGGGCTTGAACCTGAAATGTCAATTACCCCAAAGACCCCCCTCCCCACATGGCTCCTGGTCCTGATGAGGGGAACGCCTTCAGAACACATGTCTAACCTTTTTATGTGCTCCAACTGATAGAACACAATTGAGAGGGGCAACAGTGAGGTTGCAGAAAGGTTAAAGTGCTCTCTGGAGAGAAGAGGAAAAATATGATTGAATTTCCCCCAAAACACCTCTGTAGGGGACAGTTATGAGCTGATTAGACTCACTATTTCACGCATTTCCATTCAACTTTATTCTTCAGTGAGATGCACTCCAAGACAGGTTCATCTCAGGCTCATCTTCCTGTGGCCAGCATTAGGGACAAGACGATTAAATATTTACATAAGTCCATTTTCCTTCATTTCAGAATTCAAGACTAGCATCAGCAAAACCATTTCCTCTCCATAATTACAATTCCCTTCTAATAGGGTGTTTACAATGAAATCTTCTCATCTTTGAATTTCTGATTTCTAATTTCAACCCCATCACAGCAGGTAATGTATCCTGCAGGAATGACTTCATGAAATGGGAGCTTAAGTAATCGGGGCCTTTTGACCCGCGCCTCCGCCTCATTACTTAATGTCAAAGTAAAGCTGAGCGTTTGTGACAAGCATGTACAGTCAAGAAGGATCACAGGATGCAGTAGTTTGTTTCAATTTTCCCCAAAAGCCGTTCTGCTGCTGAAATGAAGTGTGCAGACTTCAAACAGTCTGGAAGCATTCTCATACAATGATCTGATGCCATCTGAGACTCACCAGAATACAGCTGCCTGACACGCCGCTGATTATTCATGGGTCTCACGCTCATTATCCTTCAGAGGGACCAACAGTGTGCCTTTGTTGTGGTAAGTGAACGCCGAGATGTTCTAAGTTGGCTTTCAAGCACATTCACTGAGGAAAGCGTCCTCTGAGGAGACAGTGGAGGAGAATGCATCTCCTGCTGCTACGGTGTTAGCAGACACAGATAAATATTTGCAGTGATGTTACACTATCACAGAAAATCACTGTGAGGCCGGTGTGGGGCTCGTGACTTCCTGTTGAGTGCACTTCAAGGTTAGTTTGCTCGCATCATTGAATTTGTAGTTTAGGACTAGAACTGTCCAAATTAAACCAAATAAATATATTTCCTCCCTCTGACAGCTGGAGTACCTGCTTTTTCCTGTTCAAACTGTGACATTTTTTAGTTTGGGTCCAAACTCGTTTCTAGCTCTCACAACCCCTCCTGCACACTCAAATTGTTCAGGCAAATTAATTCTAAGCTCGTTTCACGCCTGCGCACAGCTTTGAACGGTGGTAAAGTGAAGCAGAGAGGACCACCCCCAAAATAAATGGCACTAGTTTAGATTCCACTTCTATCTTCCATCGCTCCAAAAACATTTTGGTGAAGACAGTGCAGCAAGCAATTTAAAGCAGAACTAAGTAACTTGTTTACCTTAATAAATCCTTTCTGTAGTCCCTCTGGAGGCAATACAAGTGTTAATGGGATGATTGGGGGGGTCTTTCATCTCCTCCTGGTGTCTCTTGCCAGAAAACCATGCTTGCAACTTCCCTGCACCGGGTCAGAGCCACCAATAAACACTAAACTGGAATCATGAAGAAGAAGCTAACAGGCTAACGGGGCAAAGCTAAGTGCGGGCTAGCACCACTTAAACAGTATTTACAGCAAGTTTGAGTGAAAAAAATTATCTCCATTATGTAATTGGATGTACAATATCCCTCTCTCCTTTTGTCTTTTCTGTCAGGGTAGTATTTACTCTCACGGACAATTAATGTGTAAATAACCGTAACATGCTATGACAGCTGCAGTGGCGCTTATGGCCTCTAGGGGCATGAGTGACTTAGTACAGCTTTAAAAATTCAGGTACCCCAACTTTAATTTGCATCTTGACAGGGGCCAAGTATTTTGAAAACTGGTCTTTCACAATTGTGTCTTTTTTTGCTCAATATATAGTACCAAATTAGGCAGGACAGCTCAGTGTTGAAGTGAACTGAAATTTGCTCACGGTAAAGAGAGACTTCAAATGTGATTAGCTGTCGAACCAAGTCACCCTCCTCAGCATCAGCTTATGGACCAACAGCTCTGAGGAGAAGGCTCAATGTTCATGACCATATGCTTTATTAAGTTAATTAAGAAACTCAACTACTTGGGAAGTAAGTGATACAAGTTAACAGCAGTGGTACTTTCATGAGTATTGTTGCTGTCCTGGGACATCACTGTATTTGTCATGCTTCCATAAAAAAACACTGAAGTCATTAGGAGGCATTTTAATCTGAAAGGGCTTTGTGTGATTAAATAAGGTCCTGACATAGGTGGACTGCATAAGGGCACAAATGATATTGGTTTGCCTGAGAGCGGGCCTAAAGTTGTTGTTGAGTGAATTTCTGCTTACCCACTGCACTCTGGCCCCGTACTGCCTGTGTTTTACCATCACACACATCCATCACACAGTCAAGAATCATATCAATACTTGCCCATTTCCCCATTTGGGCCAAGCTGAGTAGATCAATTCATTTAAAAGGAGCCACGGCCAGACATCCGTTTTAGAGATTAGAACATATATTGGCTAGTCATCTGACGGAGGGTTGAAGGTTCATTAAGTCAATGGAATCCTTAATCAATAGACAAACTTTAGCTTCAGGCTTTTATGGCAGCGTTTCTGTGTATCTAGTTACACTCATGAGTCACCAAGCACAAAGCGTTTTAAATTGTGTTACTGCACTTTGGCTTTTCTGCTTGGTTGACAAATCTATATGAGAAGTTATTTTTGTCATGTGGCATAAAGTGCACTATTTTGTGAACAGCTTTGCAGAGCGGGCATTTGATTTCACTTAAAACGTATGGCATTCTGGGTACTGAAACAAAACCAATGTATATTTAAACATATTGGCTTAAACAATCCCAGATATGAAGATGATAGAATACAAAAATAATATATTGCATTTTATTCATTATTAGTATGGAAAAAGATTAAAAGCCTTATAATGCAAACTCTATGAACAGAAGGTGGCGCTGGGCAGCTGTACGGTCAAATGTCAGTGACTCAAAGCAATGAAGAAGGTTTGTCCCTGTGGTGTTGCCATAGAGGTGGGGGATTCAGGCAGAATTTGCATGTTTTTTAAGGCGCACAGTTGTTTTTCAGAACACTTCTGTAGTTTTACTTTCCACTTAGACTTAAAGGCACACAGTGTAACATTTTGAACTATACTGATGCCAGCGATACAAAGCATGCTCCTAGTGACCAGTTAGACACACATAATGCTATTTTTGCAGTGGCTAATCAAAGAATGGATTTGGATAGACCTTATTTACACATGCCTTTAGACAACATCTCAACATCAGTAAAGTCAGGTCTGAGGAGAGGTGAGCCGCTCAAACACACGCTGATTTGTTCATTTTTGGGGTATTTTTCCAAAAATGAAAATGTGTTATGGTAGAATAAAATACAAGCATTTATTTTATTTATTTTTTATTGAGTGAAATGTTACCTGAAGTGGCTCTAGCTATTTTCTCCAGCAAATACTTCAGTACTTTCACTTTGACAGAGAGATTTTTTTAATTCTCTCATCTGAAACAGAGTGCCTTGGACATTTTCTGACTTTTCCATGTTCCCATCAATATTTCGTGATGGCCATGTTGTCCCCACCAACTTCATGCAGAGTTCTTCAGATCTTTCACAATGACAACTCAGATGTAGGCTCAGAGAAAGGACGATGGGTATCACACTTTTTGTTTCGTGTTCATTGGGCAAATAATAATGAAATCATTGTAATCTCATTTTCTGTGAGTGATACCAAATAACCAAGAGATTGGCAGTTTGATCACGGCTCAGAGGTGCTGACGTTGTTGTGTCCATGGGCAAGACACTTCATCCACTGCCTGTATGTACTACGTAGTGTGTGAATGAATGTCGTAGAATGACAGCCTCACTTCTGTCAGTCTACTCCTGGGCAGCTATGGCTACAATGGTAACTTACAACCACAGAGTGAATGAATAATTACTACAGTGTACACAGGGTTGTATCGCACAATATAAATGCAAGAAATTACTATTATTATATACACCAATAAGAGCGGGCCCAGTAAGTGTTACAAAGACTGGATCAATAATCAGAGTAATATCAATGAAACCTTCACGATACCCATAGTAGCGACATGCTACTGACCAGTGCCAGAGTTGCAGCTTCAGTACTGTGTGTGTGCCTGCATGTGTGCGTTTGTGCATGTGTGTGTGTGTGTTCATGTGTGTGTGTGTGTGTTCATGTGCGTGTGTGTGTGTTCATGTGTGTGCGTGTGTGTGTGTTCATGTGTGTGCGTGTGTGTGTGTGTGTGTGTGTGTGTTCATGTGCGTGTGTGTGTGTGTGTGTGTGCCTGTGTGCGTGTGTGTGTCCAGTGAGTGTCCTGTGTTAGTCTCATTACAGTCAGATCAAAGGGACCTGAGCTTGAGAACAGCAGGAGCTCTCTTCAGCTACTCCTCCTCTAATCTCAGAGGTCACTTTACTCATTCAAATATACTAAAACAGCATCACTCTGTGGCCAGCTGTTTCAGCTCAACACTGAGGACGTGTTTTATTTCAGTTCAATTTGATAAATATATGCATCAGGCTACTGTATGAGAGTACTGTATTTTGTTCACTAAACTAATTCGATCAAAAGCTGGTTGGCTCACCATGTCCCATGTACCTTTGTTACTGCTGTCAAATTGGCAGTTAATGGGCTGGTAAAATATGAAGGTATAGCCTAGTATTCTCTATTGTAATAATCATTTAATCGTAAAATAAATGCATTGTTTTTATTCATTTTGAAATTGTACTGTGAACTAACTCATTTAGAATGACATTGGCGTCTATCTATATAACTGAGTCTCTATAGCCCTTTCCTAATGTCTAAAATCACTATGCCACTTTGTGCCGTGGATGTAGTTTTCATTCTTTAAATGACACAGTGAGTGGACAATGATGGTGGCAGTTAATAACAGCGCGGTGCCAACAGCAGTTCCCGGGGATCTGACTAGCTGTTCTGCACTCTATATTGGCCTGTTCTTCAAGTGCAGAAAAAAGCGCAACCTAGATGAGAATTTTGTGCTTCAGTGGCTATTGAAAGATGAGGCAATAAACTGCTAAACTTGAGTAATCACACACTCCCCCGGGAATTTCTCAAATGGGGATGGTCAAAAAGCTTGAAATTTGAGCTTCGCCGCCACAGCCTGAGCTTTAACATTTGATGAGATTCATTATTGTGGGCAACTGAATACAAGTGTCTTCTGATTACTGCGACCACCATTTAAAGTTCCCACTAGTGTGCATTTCAGCGGCACAGCATCAATGGGATTAAAATCTCAATTCAGTCCAGTCAATTCTCCAGTAACAAGATTTCATTAAGAGTAGACAGGGAGGAAAATGGAGTGGAAAGCACTGAAACAGCTGGACTATAAATTATAAAAATGTGCTTTCTGCTAACTGAACACACCTTCGGCTTGCACATGCATTATTATTTAATGTTCAGAGGAGCTAGTTTTATGTAAATGAGAGTCTCTTCTATTCTCTTCTCAATGCCAGGTACTTCCAACCCAAGCAAAGGGAGAGATTATGCAAACCAATTAACATATGAAAATAACGTATTAATATACTGTCTCTGAACTGTATCCAATCAGTTCCTTTCCACTGGCGTGTGTACAAAACAATTAAAATTAAATTTATACTGCTTTTCCCTAACATATTCCACCGCAAATGGAATCAGTGAAACAAATGCTGACAAAAGTTTTACAGGCCTGTGTTCTTCCTTAAAGGCACACCGACTTTAAGAATATTTATAAGATTGCACACTAATAAATTCGACTCTTTGTTTCTCCCTAATGATGTGTGCATCGGAGACAAAGCGTTGAAATCCATAGCAGTAGCCAGGTGCTAATGAATGGCTTACATTATGCTGTCCGCTAATTACTACTGCACCATAAATAAAACACAAGACAATCAATTAGTGTAGACGTGCGTTTGTTAGTCATGGACACAGGGTCCTCCAGGCCATGGCTCTGCAAAAGGCCTGATCTCTCTATGGGGGTCATTTAAAAAGAAGTGTGTTTAGATAAATCAAATCTCTGTTTTTTGGGGCAACGGTGCTTCACAAAACTGCTTTAAGACGCAAAATAATCCTGAAACTTCACTTAATTAGACACTGAATGCAAACATATTGTTGCCATGTGTTTGAACTGGTTGCTCTCCTGCAGCTGACACATCTGCTGATCTGAACCAGAGCAGTGCATTAACACTGCATGTGGAGCACACTAACTGAATGATCTCAGCATTATGTGGCCTCTGGCCCGGCCTATCTGCCTACTTTGATGCATAATTCCAGCATTAATGTAATTTACATTTTAACACAGCCCCAAAAGTAAACTGATTAGTGGATAGTTATCTCCTAATGTGCCGAGAGGAGCCACATGTCACATGTATGCTCGCAGAGGGACACGAGTCTCTGTGACAGACTGGGCCCAGATAAAGCAGGTCCAAGTGTCAGCTGTGCAACACACACGCACAACAGTCCGTACAGCTACGGTTAAGTTGTGTTTGTGATCTTTGGTCAAGCTCCACAAATGTTCAATCTGAACTTAATTTACAGTGAATTTGTCACACATCTTTCATCAGTGTCCCTGCAGGCTTTTGTCTTTTGACTGGACAAATTAACGCCCCCGTAGATGATAGAAGTGCTTAAATAAGTACAGCAGTGTTGCAGTCCCATGATGCAATGCTCCCAGTGGTTACATCTGCTCCATTCTTTCATCTGGCTCCATTGTTAGGTGGAAGCTGTCACATTAGGAGGAGAATCGTGGCTTCTTCCCACCCCCAAGTTCGCCTTTTTCCCACTGCAGCAGTTGGCAGGGTGGCAGGCCCATACAAAGGAGCGTGCACCAGGAGCGCAGAGGGGAGCACCGTTAGAAGGAAAACAGTTTGGGAATTAAGGTCATTAATTTTCCACTTTCAAGGGCTGCCACACAGACTGAGATAAAGTCAGCATAAATATTCCGCCGAAGTTTCCCCTGTTTTTCTCCTCTCCCCATTTTCATCGGCAGCCCATTTATCTCCATGCTGTCAATTAGAGGCAAAAGCAAAGAACTAATTAGGAACTGTGCAATTTTAATTAGCTGTTTTGATAATTAAACTAATTGGTTCCCTTGTGTTTCTGCAATGTGTGCTGAGAACTTTTTTGATATCTGGGCAGCAGATTTCCCATCCGCTAGTTAATTAGTCACTTTTGCATTAAAAAGGAGCCTTCCTTAATAGCCTTAATTTGCAGTTGAAAGGAGAATCTACCATCAATAATTTGTGTAATTGGTAACCGTTTGATTGTAATTTAGAGGCACGGCCGGACAGCTCTGCATGTCTAATTCCTAATGACTAGGATTAAAGTTGGATTAACTGTTTGGGAAAGGGATTCACTCTCCGCTCCTCTCTACCCCCCAAATGACACCTTGTCTCCGTGTGATTGGTCATGAAATTCAAATTGACTAGGTGAGCAGCGGGGCTCCGTTTTTTTTTTTTTTTTTTAATACTTTCTATACATGGAGCTTGTCTGGACACACAAATACACCCAGATACATTCATTTTAACAATAAAACAGGATTGTGCTTTACTAATGCCCTGCACTCTCTCCTCTGGGTGGAGAATCATGGCAGGATGCAGCCACTAGGAGGAGCAGCACTGAAATCTATGTTGTGACAGTGTTTCCACTTGAAGTCTTTTAAAATGAAGAAACAGATAATACAGGAATACAGATCATGCACAGTTAATGCAGTAATGTCATGTCTACACATCACTGATAGTCTGACACCTGTGCACAGGCACTGCATGCCTTTTACATTGCCAAAGGCCTCCTCTATGCTATAACAACATACGGCATTGTCACTTTTCTGATTAAAAAGCCTCGTTCATGTGACTTAGGCGGAATACAATTAAGGGACATGGCTCTAAAAGCCTATTGCACATAAAAGGAGCACTCTCCACTGAGCCTAGCCTGTAAATATCATGTTTGATATGGGCTTTTAATCTGCTTAGCCATTCTCAACTATAGAATGGGCTCATCCCTTTCCTCAAACCTCTGTCCAATGGCTGCGCCCGAGGACGAATGGGAACACAACACTAGTGTGCTATCTGATTAGGTGGGGTTAATTACAGAGCACTGTTTTGTAGTGGCTGCATTTGAGAGCCGCCCATAAATAGATGGGCATGGCTAATGCATGCTCTGAAATGAATTTTAATTAACTGTGTATCAGACAGGCTCACTCAGGAGTGTGTTTCCAGGATGTACTGACCTGCTGTTGGATGAGGAGAGGGAGAGGTCTACACCAAAGGCATCGAGGCCCGCCGAGGAGTGCACCATTACCTGCACAGAAACAGATACAAGGCAGATCATTTTCATCTTCATAAGTGCTCCACACCTGTGCACAATATTGGAAATTTCTTTAAGCCCTTACATCTACACCAGAAAAGTGTGCATTCTTTCTCCACCGTGCTCCATAGCATGTTATTCCTCCGCAGTCAACTGTCAAATGGCCTACTTCAAGTTGATACCGTGGCGTTTCCTTCTCAGTTTTCAGTGTGATTGGATTAATTATGTGTCAGTCACTTTGCTAGAGGTCAGTGGACATACATTCTTGGTCATAAGTCATCAATCTCTGTGACCATGGAGATGAAAAGTCAAGCATGTCAGCCAGAGAGCTGGACAGCGAGGGATCAGACCATTGATTTCAGGGCCAACCCAATCTCACCAGCAGCCTGTTCCCCTAACTGAAATTATCCCCATGGGCCATATACAGTCCACCTAATACTAATACGATATGTGTTTCATTTGGAACCTGCACTAATGGTATTTTAAGGGCATTTCCCATTTGGTCTTTGTTCAGATAGCTGCGGTTTTTAATGTCAGAATCTGTATGTGTGGCTGTTTTTTTTACCGCATGCCCGTACTTACATTAGCTAATCTGTATGTGTGAGGCTTTTGCGGGAGTGTGCCAGTAGCTTTCTTCAGAAGCTGTTTATGTTATCATCTACAAAAGTCAGTAACGCTAACCACATCTTCTCGACTTATGTTGAGTTCTCCATAGTTTTGTGGAAACATTACTGAGACTTAGGCGCTGGACTTGGATGAACAGGAGTCACGCAACGGCAAGTCTAATAGTGCTGTAAGTAAGATGTTGCAGGGGCAGTGCTTTGGATAAGAAGCACTAATGATAATGTAGGACTCAAATATGTGATGCACACAGTGACAGAAGGCAGGGACAGACTGAGTAAGCTCACACCCAGCCAGACAGCCTGCTGGCGGCTGATGAACCCACATCACTGTAGCTTTCTCCACTCCTCTCCACTCTCCTAAATGGCTAATCTTTGTTGGATCTCACCCTTAATTGGTTAACAGTCTCCGCAGGGCAAGTGAAAGTGGTGCTATTTAGGGCTGCACCATGGAACAGAAACACTTTCATCTTGGCAATAACAGGCAACAATTATATTACCAGATTCGAAAGAGAACCTTTCTATCTCCCCGCTAATCAAAAACGCAGCCCATCTGTTGTGCTGCCTCTTTTTGAAACGACTGTTTATCTGCGCCGCGTATGATAACTGAGTCTGGACACTAATTAACTGCTCAACAGACCGCAATTAGATTCTATTTCTATTAAATTCAAGCAAAAAAAAAAAAAAGTCGATGGAGGAAGAAGAAGAAAAAAAAACAGAGCTGGTATTTTCTGTTTACTCCAACTGGTGGGGCAGCATCACTTTCTCTATGTCTCTTTCTCTCCATCTCTCTCCCTCACACGCACGGCCGCCGCTCGTGCGTCGTTGGGAAGCTATTAAGTGCATATACGCGCGCGCCACCCTCCTCTCCCTCACGCGCGCACAGAGACCGTCAGGAAGACACACGCACGCACGCACGCACGCACACACGTCACGCACGCGCCTTCCTTTAGCTGTGCTTTTGTGTTTTGTCAGAATTAATGAGAAAAGTTCCCTTGCCCTAGGGGTAATTAGTGTCCTTGGAGTTAAATAAGCTAATACTTAGACACCTCTGGCACAAGCAATTATGTTTGTGTATTGAATAATTGATTCAAAGAGGGGGGAAGGGCTGCTAATCAGATCTGAGCATAATGAATTGATTTAATTAACAGGGGAATCCGAGGCTCGGTGGAAACTGCGCACATTTATTCAGGAGCAGGCAGCGGCGGCAGCAGAGGCAGTGGCAGCGCAGCGCGGGCGAACACATAAAGCAGGACGAAAGAGGGGAAGGAGACACACGGCGCGAGTTCGCTTTTAGCATTTGTCACGTTTGCAACCGGATTTGTTGTGAATGCACTTGGCTGTTCAGGAGCAAATGAGAACCAGAGAGCGGCGCATTAACAGCGAGAGAGAGTCGTTTGAGTCCGCGCGCCGCCGACACAGTTAGCTACATTTTTTTTCCCCCTCTTCCTTTTTGTATCGCTTTACATTGTTTTTTTTGTTTGTTTTTTTGTGCTTTCTCTTTTTCACTCGCATGGAATTGATCCAGAGCCAGCAGCTGCGCGGTGTTACGGTCTCTGCTGTGTGTGCTCGACTTCGCCAGGGCTCGCTCCGTGGCGTGAGTCGCTCTCGATCCATCGCGTGAATTATTGTTGATAGTAAAGGAGGAAGAGAAAACGTGCAGACGCCAGTGCTTTAACCTTTTTTTTTTTTTTTTTTTTTTTTTTTTTTGTACCCCCCCTTCCTCGGTGTCGGTGGTTGGCTGGTCGAGGCGTAGTCTAGTAGTCAGTCAGCCGCGCGTTTCAAAGCGATTTCCAGGAGCAGTTGCAGAGCGGAGCGAGCGGCGCCGCTTGCTGGAGCCAGGACCACGGATCGCCCGGGGAAGGACTCCTCGTTCCTCAGGACGATGGTGCTGGACAAGGAAGAGGGTAAGTTTAACGCAACACCCCTGGTGTTCTTCCTGGCATGCGCTACACGGGGAGGCGCGCTGACATTTGAACACATTATTATTTAAAAAAAAAAGAAAAAACGTGTTTCGGACACATTCATCTCAGTTTGACTCTGCTGTGCATGTGCTCGCTCTTTTCTTCTTCTTCGTCCTGTTCTGCGTCTTCTTCTGCAAAGTTCAGGACAGCTTTTGACATCACTTCGGGATAGGAGAGGACAGCGCTGTGCTATTAACTTGATTGCAAATTATGGGCAGCGCAAGGACCATTTGCCTCAGTCCCATCACTCCCCCCCCCGCACCCCCACCACCCCCCCTCGATCCAAATAGGCCTCATTGCATTACTTATTATCTCTTCCAATGTATTTAGGTTAATGGGCGAGGCAATCTAATTAATTTTAATTTAAATCAAACTCGCCACTAATGACGTCCCATTTTGGATTAGGCTGATGCGGAGTTGTGCGCTGCGTTGAGCGGGGTCGTGTGTGTGCATTATGGAAGATTTAATATTCAAATGGAGAGGCTCTACAACGCTAAAAGGCTCTGAATTACAGTCATTCTCCGTTTCTAACACTTCCCTAAGAGCCTGCTGTTGCGCGGAAATCTAGACCACCTGCTGCCACGCACAGTGACAACCTCCATAAGCATAAAAGCCATATCTTTGTGCCTCCTTTTAAAGGAAGACAGATTTTTAGGGGGGGTTGTGTTCTCCCCCCTCAAACTAAAAGGTGCACTTATGGCCGGTGTTTGACATTTAATAACCGACATGTCTCAATAGGGCGTCTCTTTCCAACTTCTAAAAGCAATACAAGATTTGTGGCACAGACATGAATTGGTACGTCTATAGCCCTATACCACTAATGTATCCAAATTAACTCAACTGTAAATGGTCTTATCCTTCAGATGTCTGTCTGGCTCTAAGTTACATATGATTCAGATTGCTTTTAACAGTTATTGGCCAAGCAATATGGTAAATGTACAAGGTGATGCAAATGGCATTAGCGGGAGAGGATGCACAGGAGCATGTAATGCAGTCAATACTACATTAACTACTGATGCCCAATTACAGAACCAGGGAGAGTGGCTTTTAGGAGCATTAGGACTTGCAGAAAAGCTTAGATCACCTGCTGCTCATTGCCTAAAAGCCTAACCCTTTAGTGGCTGGTCTCTAGCTCAACAACAGAGCTGTTTGGAGCCTGTTTTTTTCCCTCCACTGTGCCCCTCTTAGCGTTTATTGGGTTGGTTTATTGGTACTAAAGTTATAGTCTTGTCAATTCAAGGCTTCTTGTCTAATGTATCCTATTAGTGCCTGCGCAAACAAGGCACAGAGAGGTGTAGCTTACTGTTTTTGTCAGTCACTTCTCTGTCTGTTTATGTACCTGATCAGTTATTATAGCAAAAGTGTGTCTGAGTTTCTTATGTCTACGATTTATGTTTTCCCCCCTCACTATTATACTGCCTTTTATCTTTTAATAATACTATAGCTTTCTTTTCATCCCAACTCACTCATACCACAATCGAGTGTTACTTTAACGGCTAATATTTTAAAAGGTACCTTACTAGAAAGGCATTTTATTTCTTTCCCTAAACACTGCAGTAGCATGGGGGGGGAACGGTCTGAGTGAATGAAAAAAATCCCCAAGCTCCTGATAAATTTGGTGTTACCTTTGCTTGCAATTTATGACCCTGTTATCTTCCTGTCCAGTAAAATTTGTACATTCATAAAACATGTGATTGAAAAGCACCGCCTCAAATGAATGCAGACGCTGATCTGTCGCCTGTGTAATAAAACTTGTGCTCGGGGCTGCGATTTTTATTTTGAAATAATAAGAATTGCTTCATTCTTTACCGGCGTTTCCATGGTAATACTATCTCGTAGCGACGTTATATTGATTTAGAAAGTGGACAGTAATATTTCTTTTCGGTTATTTGGTTTCTGAAGGTTGATTTGTAATTTCCAGTTGGAGATTACTTTTTATATGTTCCTTAAGTCCGTCCGCATTTCTGAAGGAATGCAATTTGCTCTCCTCTATTTGCTATTTTTCTTAGCTTATTGCTTTGCTCTTACCGCAAAATTAAACTTGCCTTTTTCAAATATTGAAATTACGTCTCATTTTTGTGCTCTCGGCCCCAGCAATATTACAAACCACATTGCCTCGTTTGATGTTTCTAATGTCGCAGGAGTTTTCTTTGAGACCTCTGCTGCAGTTGGCGCACTTTCCTGATGTTTATCTTGTGATAGAGCTGTTTAAAAGTTTGATTTGGCTTCATACTTGCATGGGGCCAAGATAAAAATTAAGCCAATAAACCAGAGTAATAAAACCAAGCACTAGGGAAAAGCTTTACTGAGCAGTACTGTATTAGTTACAACATTAGCATGTTTTTATAAACATCATTTTGAGTGACTGACCAATAGTAACTTTACAAAGTGGATCTTGTAGCTGTTTGTAAAGAGCATTTACCCCTCGACCTCTGAGTTGGACTCCGGACTTGGCGGACATGTGCTTTGGCAGAGATATAGACTCTCTCTTATTTCCTTGCTGTCTGTTTTTCCCTTCTTAGAAATCTAAAATGACACATTACTTGTCAATAGTGTCATCCATTCCCGTAGTGTTCCCTTGGTTTCATTGTCGATATCACAATCATAAAAAATGTGAATGTTTCAAAGCCGTAATCATTCCCACGTTATTGTTAGCAGGGCTGTTCTTGTGCTTCCCTTCAGCTAAACACGGACGAAATGAGCTCAAAATCCCATTTTCACATGTCGAGTAGTGTGTGTTTAATTCCGTCTAATCTGATCATACAAATGCACAATTCTCACCAGAGACAATTTTGTCTGTCACCACTAAACCCTCAGATCCTGATCAGCGCTCATCGTTTTACATCTGTTAGTGCCAAGACGTGTGGAGCCTATCATTTAGCTTATTCTCTGTCAAATTCAAAGGCGCTGAATAGAGACTTAACGGACACGTGTTAGCAACCGTGCTCACCTGCTCTCTCTATGTAAATGGCGTTGGTACAGGAGACCTTCTCTGTTCTTGTAGCCTGAAGCCACAGGGCCATCATGTCATACACGTTTATATAGGTCGTACTGCCACTTAGATCTCCGCCGGGAATGGACGTTCTTACTCTTAACGTATGGCTGAAATTTGTGTTTGTTTGCTCTTTAAAATCATGTCAACAATAGGGGTGCACGATATGAGATAACAGTGCCATTTTTTGAAAACTGTCTTGGATATTGCCATAATGATATTTCAATACAATACAATACAACAATTCTAAACCAGGACCAAAACAAGGCTAAAATGGAACTAATAATTAGGACTTACATAACTGAGCTTCTGCACATTTTGAAGTTATCGTGTGTGTGTGTGTGTGTGTGTGTGTGTGTGTGTGTGTGTGTGTGTGTGTGTGTGTGTGTGTGTGTGTGTGTGTGTGTGTGTTTGTTTCAGTCTGTTCTTTCAAAAATAAATCACAGTCAGATGGAAGACTTTGCATCTTCTTACGATATGGATATTGTACCTAATATTATAATAACAATCATTTGACAGTACATGGTCCAAGCCCAGGTAAACAGTGTTTTGAAAAATATTCTTCAAATAGGTGAAATTTGCTAAGAACTGAGCCCTAATAGAATAGAATAGATAGATAGATAGATAGATAGATAGATAGATAGATAGATAGATAGATAGATAGATAGATAGATAGATAGATAGATAGATCAATTTATTTTCTTCAGTGTTACATTATTTATAAAGTGCTTTTCGTCACAAAGTGCTTTAGTATGTGGTGTGAATGAATAATGCGAAATTGTAAAGCGCCTTTGAGCGTCTGGAAAAGCATTATATAAGACTAATACATTATTATTATTTACGTTTAAAAAGACATTAAAAACAGTCTCGCCCAATGTTATACAGTGGTTTAACTTGTCATGATATAAAGAGTCTTTCAAATGTAATAACTGATTAAATGATAAACTTTTGTAACAACAGCATAATATATACTCCATTTGGGAAGAAAAATGTTTTTAAGTCACAAACTTTTTTATGAATTGCTTTATTGTAAATACTCATATAGAACAAGTCTTCCTGGTCATCTAGAGCAGTGGTTCTCAACCTGGGGGTCGGGATCCCCAAGGGGGTTGCGAGACAAATTTGGGGGGTCGCCAGATCATTTGATGAATTTTATTTCAGCCATTTGTTTTTTCTCTTTATTTTTTAAGAATTATATAGGCTAATGTTCCTATTTCTCACGGTGTGACCCGGGCGGGGGGTCACGAACCCCTTTACCTGTTATGATGGGGGTCGCGGCTCCATAAGGTTGAGAACCACTGATCTAGAGCAGGCGTTCCTAAATTATTCAGGCCACGACCCCCAAACTCACCAGACCAACAACTCGAGACCCCCAGTGTAACATATAATTATTAACATTTAAATTCTGGTTTAGTAATGTTTGTTTTGATAGCATGTTTTTTTTTGTATTTGACTCAAATTTCACTAAAAAAAATACTATTTTCAATAAAAAATACATCAAATGAATTAATACATTGCAAAATATTGTCTTGGAAACAAGTGTCCCCTGACCCCCACTTTGGGAACCCCTGATCTCGAGTACTATCAATGAGATTTTTGTCTTGGTATATTTTGGATTATGACCTGCAGGGGCTGCTACTGAGTTCATATTCATGTTGTAACAGAAGAAATATCACCTCATGCTTCATGTTTGTGTTCTTAATAATCCAAGGGCAGGTGCTCTATTCTCCCCTGACATTTTCTTTTTGTTGCTAGTAAACAGAAAGAGCTTATGCATTCTGTCACTGGCATCGTACAACAAAACATGACTGACCTTCACTAAATTACATTTAAGCAGCTAACGGAGGCTGTAATTAAAAGTGCATTTGTTTTCAAAGCAACAAGCTTTCGTATTTATACACTAAATTAAATCTCTGCATAGTTGTGTTTATCTGCAGGCAGAAACATGAGACAAATGACTCACATGTTTCCTCTAAAGTAATATTTAAATCACACCAAAGGTCGAGCCCGGTCATTCCCATTCATTTTATTCAGTTCTAAATGGCCTGATTGCAATTTCATTCACCCTAATACCAAGAATGACTCCTTGACTAAAGCGCTTTTAATGAACTCATTATGACCGAACCATTCTCTAAAGTTTTCTTTATACATGCCATTCTAGTGGATTAACAGATGTAAATGTTTGGATTAAATTCTTCATTGTTATTTTGAAAACACTGAGAATTTTCAAATATTATGCAACGGTTAAAATGGTTACAAAGTTAATTAATCCAGTACTGCCATTTTAAAGTTTACATTTCTGGGTGACTTGTGTGTCATGTGACAACCTTTCCCATTCCATTTGACCATTGTCCTGGACTGATGCAAACACAGTAGATTGAGTGTGGAACAGTGTATTCTTTTGCCAAGCGCTTGCCTGAGCATTCTAATACTGTTTGTCGAGTGAACGGCTTCATTCATCTTAACAAAACGTTCCCGATTTGTGGAAGTTCCAAATTTTTGTGCCGCAGACTCACCTCTCTGATGATGTGCCCCATCAGGAGTGGGAGTGGGTGCGCGAATGACATTAGAGGCCCATGCTGTCAAATAACTCTCCCCCTGTGGAGAATTTGCATTATTCAAGATTAAAGAGCTTCACACAGTGCACAGTGCTCTGCTGCTCCTTCTTCTGCCCCTCCATTTCCACACACTGAGGACCTTGAATGGCACACCTGTCTCCTGGCATATCCTTTTAAAATAATAAGTGTGCAGTAATTGCCCGAGAGTGGGGGGATTTTAGTACATCACTTCCTGACCTCATGAGTGACAGAAACTTTCGAGGGCTACCATTTATTTCTCTTCAAATGCATTTTTAATGTGAACATAAAAGTGTTTGCGCATTACTCTGTTCCGGATGGTGCGGAAAGTGGCTGTGACAGGTCTAATGGTTCAATTTTTTTATTGTCAGGAATCAAGAAGAAGTGCCAGATAAGATTGCTTTGACTGTAAAAGTTTTGGAAAAGATGGATTTTCTCCATGTCTCAGATGAAAGATCCACTTACCTTTATGGGCTATTGACAGTTAGCTCTTAAGAGAAGATTGTAAAATGGCAGGTTACTGGCCCAGTCCAAAACCATGCTCACGTTTGATTGGCTGATAGCTCCACATCCTTTCACTCGAATGAAAAGTCTGATCACTTTCTCATAAGTCTTTTGGGAGAGGAAAAGCAGCGTATGTCTTAAAGGTGAAATATGCAACTTTTTATGTGAAAAAAAACTTGATATTTGAGCGTATTTCACCTTTTAGTGACCCAACGGCTGTATGAATGATCAGCATGGTGCCTTTACTTTCCATCACGGTGGTCTCTGCAACGCTCCAGGCTCAATTATTTTGTAGGTTTTCTGGTGAGAGGGTCGGTCAGCATTGAAAACCTTCCGAACAAATGATCCTGGAGCATCCTAGAGGCCACCATGATGGAAAGTAATGGCGCCACACTGACCACTCATACAGCCGCTGGGTCACTACAAGTGAAATACACACAAATATCAACTTTGTTTTCCACATAAAAAGTTGTATATTGCAGCTTTAAAACTATGTCCAGATTAAAAGTGCAATCAAAAGCAACCCAGTCCAGATGAGTACATTTTGAAAACTTTGCTATTGTCAATTAGTGTTTGTCCAGATTTACTTGATGACCTATAGCCTTTGCAAACTTTCAACACCATATATTTTATTTTATACAGAAATGACATCATGGTTTTTATGTCATGGTACAATATATATTGCGATACTGTGGGGAGGTTCAGGGACTGGCGTCGTGTTCCAAAGAATTAAGGAAAACCATGCATATACACCTGGGAGCTGCAGTTTGTGACAGTCTATGTGATTATTGTCAGACATTTGTTATTGGGTCCCAGGTTCAATTTCTGCATAGAACTTATTGCCATTCGCACAGGTGCAAACCAGTACAGGCACATTGGAGTTTGCATGTTCTCTGCGAAGGTTTCCTCTGGGCACTCTGGTTTTTCCATAACCACTAAAAACAAGTGCGATGATTCTGATGCGTGTGCGTGAATGAATGGTGGTGGTCAGCTTCTGTCAGTCTGCATATCCATGTGTGGAGTGAATGAAGTACAAATGCCCTAAAACCTGTGTGAAGCGCTTTGGGTGACTTGTGTCATGTGAAAAGCGCTATACAAACAAGCCTACAGTCTATAAATATACTGCCCCTATCATTAACTGCTCTAGGATTTGTCCCAGTTTGCCCTATAAGACGGGACAGAGAGCTCGACTGTGCGAAATGACTGAAATATAGTATGGTTGGTTTTCATTTAGATCCTGACCATACGTTTTTTTGGTCTTTACTTTCGGTTAGCATCACACTGATTGTATGCTACAGCTTCGTCCGGGACCACTTGAGCAGCATTTCTGGGGTTATTGCCTTTATCTTATTTTTACATGCATGATTTTGCATAATAAAACCATGAATTGCCAAGTTTGTTTTCCTATTTCATTACTCTTGCAGTTTCTCATTTCTCTATTTGAATTCATGCTTTCCCACTGCAGACAGCTTACCTTGCCGAGCTCTAATCCTGGCCCACTACTGAGAACCCAAGCATTGGAACAAGTCTCCTCCTGTAATAATTTGGAAAACCCTGCCAGTTTTCATGTCTCACAAAAAAGCGGCAATGAATTTAATTAGAAAGCTGTTGCATATCTCTGTGATACATTTCTTTTAATTAACCCCATGTGAATAAATTAAAAATAATAGGGGGCTGAAAAGTGTGGAAAAACACCCTAATGAAGTTTGCCGTTAATTGGGATAGTGTCTGGAAGCCAAACCACAGCGAGAGGGTAGAGAGGGAGAACACCGGGAGCTTACAATCCGCTCCTGTATTAGAAAAAAGTGCCCAGGGCTTGGTGCTGACTTCAAGTGTTAGCAATGCACCTCTGACGCGATGGAAATGACCGAGGGCTGCTAGAAAAGGCAGCGCTGTTCTACCGAGATTCCCTATATGCCTATGCTGCGCTTGAAGCTGAGCCAGTGTTATTGCAGCCCCTAATACGGCCGACTCATTTGGAGCGGATCAGCAGTAATTATGGGAGGGAAAGTGTCTGCCTACCGACTGTGGGGGTCAGGACACTTGTAACATGTGAAAAGAGCAATTATTCCAGGAGACAAAACCCTCCCTTATCCCCATACAGTGCCAGGGTCAATGCAAGGGAACGGACTGGCCAGCGTTTCACCGGGCCTTATTAGCCGCGGCAAGCTGCGAAAACTTTGAGAGAGAGTGCATCTTGTTAATGAGAGGTAGTGGTCCTCCACACCAGGGCTGTCTGCTCCCTCACTTTGGCTGCGGGTGTTAATTATGTCATAATCATAGCTGGAGTATAGGCCCAGAGTCACCGAACAGACCGCGCCATTCATGCACAGCCATCTGGAAATGTAGCACTACAGTGAGGGCTCTTATAGAAAAATATCTTGAAAATATAAAAAAACAAATTATAGGAATATCATATTTAGTTGATTAATAACACTGCTTTTTCTTATTCATATAGCGGATATTAGGGCTGCACGATGTTGGAGTAACTTGCGATCTGCGATACCGCTGTGCCATATCGCGATAACGATATTATTGGGCTATGTCACAAAACCATTTCAAACTGTTAAGACTCACAGAGACAGAATGTAGGAAGATTACGATTATGATATAGAATACATGGCGATGATGGATGATAGCCAGAATCTTTCCCCGGAGCCCGGACACTGGTGGCGGTAGGAAGAGACCCGTGGTGGTCAGTTGACACAACGAGCAGAGCCAGGCGGAGGAGGGGTGGAGGAGGGTCGTAGCACGATTGGGAAACGGCCGAGTGATTGACCGGGGAGCTTAAGAAGGGGCTCCTGTGCGGTGACTGGCTGAAGCAGGATGAGCAGCCGCTGTGATTGCCTGATGCGAAGGGGCACCTCGAGCTGGGGCCGTGATTGGATGATTGGATAATGAAGGCCGCAGGTAGGTCTTCCAGGTTGAATTCACGCTGAAGCTTCATTTCAAAATGACATGTTTCATTCTAATCAAACACAAATTGTAAGTAACTCATTTTTTCAGCAAATTGTGTCAAACCAAGACTTTAAACTTAACAGGCCAGATCTTGTGGCGGCGCACGGGGCGGCGCAGGCTCTTGGCGAATTATTTTCCGAGTGGCGGTGCTATATGTGCCATTCGCCTCCGCCACCTGTGAGGGGGCGTCACAAGAGGAGGTGACTGCACTGATGGAAACACGGCTGACATTCACTTCCTCATTTACATTGCGCTGTCTTGCGTTCTTTCTTAAGCCTTAGGCTCTCACAGTTCAAACTAAAAACTTTATTTACCCCATCGTGAGCTAAACGATGTTCACGTCTCGAGAGAAAAAGAGCTACAGCGTCCGCTGTGGCGCGGATCGGCCGCGCTCGGCGTGAACGCGAAGCAAAACAAAAGCACATGTTCACCCCCCACAACCACTCTCCTGGACGCGGAGTCGATCTGGTTGGAGGAAAATCTGTGTCTCCTCCCACTTAAATGCGCTAAGTCTGGAGTGGCAAGATCACAAAGTGCGCTCCGACTGAGCGCAAAATGTCACGCTATCGTCTCCGTTTTGATGCACAAGATCGGGCCCAACATCTTTTACACATTTATAAATTCAGTGCATTTTTTGCCTGAGTTTAAAAAAAAAATGTGTCGATCTCACTCCGATGAAGACTTTAATGATGTTGCGATTGATTGTGGCTTCTTGTGATATGGATATTGCATCGTCTAATATCGCAATACGATATTTTTTTGCTTCCGGCACAATTTGAGACTTTCTGTGTGAAAACGGCATGCTTCACTTTCCCCCTTCAACCCAAAACATGTACAACAAATGTATCCTCCAGTCAGGTGATTCTGACGACGAGCCTAACCCAAGATCTGAAGATGGGTCCTAAGGGGACAATAAAGTACACCTAAACTTTGTTCAAAGCCATTATACAATTTGGTGTATTATTGTCAGAGATCGCACTTGACTAATATCTTGAAGCAACAATATTTTTTGGCTGTGCTTAACTTTGGAGCATGAGATGAGGGGATTTTGTGCTTATCTTTCAGAATAAACTCATCAGCAGGCTTTCAGCTGCCCGAGATCTCCAGCTCCTCTTATTATAACCAGATGTCTTGTGTTTTGTCTTGGCAATAGAGAATCACGTCTATGGGCTCAATTACAGCGATGACGGAAGCTGAATGAAAGGGCTTGATTCATGCGCACACAATGGTAAAACATCTGCATGAGGTCCTATTAACCTTTGTGGCAGACACCTTGGCCCCGGGACACATTTTATTTGGGATCGCTATGGACACAGCCTTTACAGTTAGAGAAGAGGCAAAGACACCAGCGGGTAGCACTCAAGTTACGTTTTATTGTAATTATATCTCCTGATGTGCTCCTATACTTGCGAGTGAAAAGAAATAGTTACTCTTCTGACTCCAGGTTGCAGGGGGCTGGAGTGGGCTGGTCCAACCCAGCCCCCTCTAAAACCCTGAACTCCTCGAACCTCGCTAGAGACACTTTTGTGTTGTGGCATCTAGCATAAAATGTATGCCAAATCAACAATCAAATGGCTGTACATTGAAAGCGAAACACAATCTTTCCTCCTTTAACTCCCCCTTTTCCCTATTGTCCATTTGTTAGTTACCAGAAGGTTTCCCTCTCATTTGCTGCAGTTGTGAGAAAGACTTACGAGGCCCCCGAGAGGAGGCCCTCCCAGAGCCACCGCAGCCTGCTGTCTCCACATGTGTCAGGGAGAGCGTCAGGATCACCTTACCACCAGTCAATGTCACATCAGGCCATCAGGGCTTTTAGTTCATCTCGATACCTTAAGTAAAACAGAGGATTAAGTGCCCCTTTGGCTGATGCTATACAGCAATCGTATGGTTTAAGTGCTAGGAAAGCTACGGGACAGATGGCAGAAGGTAAACCAATGCATTTCTCTCAGTGGAAACATGGATGTACCACTATACAGATTAGGGCTGTACGATTTTGGAGGAAAAAAAATATATATATGATGGTGTCACTTTTAGTATTCATGCTTTAAAACAAAGATTCAGTCCACATTTTAAAGAACTTCGGTAGCATTTATACTTGATAGAAGACGGATGTAGGACAAGACATGTATGGATTTCCTTCAAAAAAGATAAAACAAAATTAATTAACAAAAAAAAAAGGAAAAGATACAGGCACTTGCAAATAATACCATGAAAAAAAAAACATCCCTTTTAAATATTCTTGGAAGACATTGTTGGAAGTATTTGCGCGATCATTGCGTCTGTCTACTTTTAAACACTTCCCTGAGTGCTCCAGTACGCCTTTGCTTTTAATCCTTTAGGATCAAAAAGGGGTTACAGCGAAGTCGTGTGAAGTTTGATAGCTGTAAAGATGGAAGCCTAAATGGGGCTGCACAAAAACTGGATGCTATCTCTATAATGGGAACTACATGCTCCGACGGACTCCTTGGTCTGAGCAGAACTGTACATATTCTGGGCGATAGCATCTGTGGAGAATGTTGATGGATCGAGGAAGAGGGCGATGACAGCACTTTACACACGGGCGCTAATGGCAAATTAAATTCACTCTCACCGAGGATGTTTGGCAGGACAAGTGCTGTTTCCTTCACTTCGAGGGGCTAAAATGTATAACCCCTGTTGGAGGCTGGTTCGTGATGTGGACAGGACAGGCCTTTGGTGACACCGAATGACACTAGAAGGTCAGCAGCACTTGTATCTGTTAAATGGATCGGATTAAGTGGATGCTGCTTCCTCTTATAATGCGGCGCTGCTTTTTCTTTTTTTTTCTTTTTGGGAGGGTGGCGAGGTGACGAACACGAGAAAGTTCTGTCCCCCCTCACCCAGCGCTAAGAGCCACTGACAGGTGCGGCGAAATGTCTTTAGGGAATCAAAGTAGCGTTTACTTTACACAATACCTCTGCTTTTTGTTCAGCTGTTGCTCCAAACACGACTGTTGAATCTGTTAGCTTGAGGCCGCTTTTGGTAGAAAACATCAAAAACACATTTGTTCCCGGGAAATAACTACAGCTTGACTCCCATGTTTATTGAGATGGCTCTATCCAACAGTCAGGCCTGAAGGAGCAGGACATATGCAAGAAGAAATAAATGTCAAGCTAACAGCAAACACAATGCCGCGGATGGACTGTAGGAGGCAGAGTGTGTGTCATTTTAATGATGCTGAGCAGGAGCTTTAAGTAAAGTGCGCCTCCAAAGCGGGGCTGCTGGGGGAGACGGCTGCTGTTATTCTGGGATAGGTTAAGCTCTGGCCTTTTCAAACTTGATGTAAAACACACACGTGATATGTTTAAGGAGCACGCGGTGACTGGTGGTCTTGACCAATTAGGAGTGGTTCTTTTGGAGGTGAGAGAGCGACCTTTTTGTATAATTAGTTTCTCTTATTTAAAGCGAAGATTTTCAGTCCAATAACTAATTAGGTGTCATAAAAGGCAAATTAAAGGTTTTTGTGATCCCCGAGGGAATGGCGGCGACTCGGTCCCCTTTCTCCCTGTGCCAGCGCTTGCACGTACACATGTATACAGACACACTTATAGCCCTTTCCTCTCTCTCCTCATTAAGAGTGTTTTTAGTTCTGTGGAAGGCTGTCAGCAGAGCACTGTTGGCATACCTGCAGAGAGCTCCCCTAACAAGCCATGAAATGCAGGTATAGTCTGTCCTTAGCCGCTGTGCCTTTAACTCCAGGCTTTTTTTTTCTTCTCCCCCCCTTACCTTCATTTACGCTCAACATTGGTATTTATAGCAGGTTTTGTGATCTTAATGCACAAGCTTCCAGGGGTTTGTTTTTGAGGGCTAGAGGGTGAGTGAGCTGGAGGGCTGGCACAAACACTAATTGATTGCTCCCATCACGCACACCGCACCAATTAGCCTCTCCTTCTCACTCCTGATAAAGAAATAAGATTGCTTAACACCATCGGAGCATGCACTGACATATAAAACAAAGCCATAAATTTGACTAACAAGCTGCGATTTCTCTCCCTTCCTTCTTAACGGGGCAAAATGCTAATTATGTAGCATATCATTGATGCTCTGGATAAAAAAACATGAAGATCTGGATACAATAGGGGACTCTGCTGGTTTGTTTTTAGTCTGTCAGGGAAAGTATGTTCTCATGTTTGAAAGAGGTGCTTGAGGAAAGGTTTGTGTAGGTGAATAAAGTTGATAGGGCGTACACAGAGACCAGCCCAGACTGGAGCAGTGAGGCAGTGTTTAGTACTGAAAAAAAAGCTGGGGTTGTTTGAAAGTAAGGTCGAGACACTCTACGTTATGCAGCAAGAAAATAAAAGTTGCCAATAAATAGCGTTTGCAGGCCCTGGACTAAGTTTAGACACTGTATTGTGCAGTGCAAGACTACAGTAGTGACATTTCAACATATTATTCAACATTACTTTCCAGCCAGAGCTCTTTTATGGATGCCCACACTTACTAAACATGGCGTCGCCCCCCCGCGATACAAAGTGTCCAGTTAGTTGTATTTTCTTCGGAGCAAAAGAGAGGGAGAAATGTGTTTTGAAAGTAGAGTGGCAAGTGGCGTCCACTGTGTGTTCTTTTAGCCGGATCAATAGCTCAGTGTGTGAGAGAGTGTCTTAAGAGCTGTTGTCTTGTGCTTTCAGCTGTGGCAGACCTGTTAGTGCTTCAGAGGGGAGCGCTGCGCCCCAGCCTCTACCAGCAGTGGCCTGAGGGGGGCTTTTAGTCCAAACACAAATGTCAACCACACATAGACTATTAGTGTTTAGTGCAGTTATTAAATGGACTTTATTTGTCCTTTAGGAGGCTAAAAGGCGCACTTAAAGGGGACCTGTGTGACAGCAAAGCAATTTGCGAGTTTGGTAACTTAAGGTTTGCTGGTTGCAGACACATGAGTACAGATAAGTGTAAAAGGAGGAAAGCTGTAATGCTGGGACCAGAGCTGTGTGTGTGTGTGTGTTAGCCTGAGTGAGTCCCACTGTGAGTGCATAGAGCACACTGAGTGTATGCTAAAAGGCACTTAGGCCATAACATATCTCACTGGGGTCTGGTAGCAGCGTTTTTGTGGTCAGAGGCTTTTTAAAAGGTTAATGTTAATCTATACCAAACAAAGCCCATGAGGAGCTTTTACAGCTGTGGACAGTTGAGTGAAATGGCTTTGATGAAATGGTAGGTAACTAATGTAGTGCAGAGTATGCTGTAAATATTACAGTAAGCAGAATAAGCATTGTGCTCTTATCTTGTGCATGCTCTAGACAGGGCCCTTTAGTGATGCTGGATGCCAGTGATCATGTAACTTTTGTATTACAGCATGTTCTAGTGGAACAGGTAAGTCAGGGCTGTATGGTCCAATGTGACCTGTGTGCCTATCTACATGGAAGAGTGTTTTCTTTAATGCATATGAAGCAGGCGAGGCGCTGCACTGTGGCCGTGAGCGAGCGCGGCCTGAGGTGCCTGAAGAAGCAGTGGCTTATCAAAAAGAGAACATGAAAAGTCACTCGTGTTTCCCGGCCGTAAATCACGCATGGCTGTTTGTCTCTTATCACTACAGGTGTGCCCATGCTCTCCGTCCAGCCCAAAGGGAAACAGAAGGGATGTGCTGGCTGCAATCGCAAGATTAAAGACCGCTACCTGCTCAAGGCCCTGGACAAATACTGGCATGAGGACTGTCTGAAATGTGCCTGCTGCGACTGCCGCCTGGGGGAGGTGGGCTCCACCCTGTACACCAAAGCCAACCTCATCCTGTGTCGCAGGGACTACCTGAGGTAACAGCACACGCACACAAGCACTCAGGGCTCTGTGACACCCGGTCATTGTCCATGTTCTGTAACATGGAACATTTTGTTTACTGGGACCCTGGTGCATAGATAGCATGACACATTTTAAATGTCTGTCTGTCCTCTCAGTTTCACTCAGTACTGACAATATTTTACTTACCTCTGTCAGAGCATCCACACAGCTGAAGCAACATTGTCGCAGGTCTTAAATTATAACAAGAAAAATATATTTTTTCAACCATCAAAACAGGCATCATGCTGCTGCAGAATTGAGTTGCAGCTGTTCAAAATGTACAATACAAATGTCTCAGTGGAGACTAAAGCTGTTTGCCAGTTTAGTGCACAGCAGCCCTTCCATCATTTGTTTCTGAGAAATCATTATGTGATTCATTTCGTTACAGAGCTACAGTGCATTTTCTGTACAAGTCTAGTGGGTTCCATATGATAGAAATATACACTGTGATTCAACCCTGTATGGGTGCTCATTCTTAGTACATGAAATGCAAGTCCATTAAGACTTACATTAGCGCACAGACTACCCTCTAGATCATTACTTGTTTGGATAATGTTAACTCAGTTCAGATTTCCGGGATATTTCTGATGCTCATGTGTGTTGTTTGCATGTACACACGCCTGTGTCTGTAGACTGACAGAGAGCTCTGGGTATTTTTTTTTTGGTTATCCCCTCTTTCAAATGCCCCCACCATCTGCTTGTTAAATTAAACATGACCATTTCCTGGGCGTTAAGTCACAAATTTCAATGAGATCTGAGCATTTATCTGAGAGAGAAGTCCCTCAGGGACGACTTAGCGATGCCACTGTCCTAAGCCTCCATGCTCCTAAAACTCTGCCCCCTCCCCCTCACTCCTCTCCCTTCGCTCTGTGTCCCTCCACCTTCAAGTTGATGTGTTTCGCTCTAACAACTAGTTTGCTCCAGGCTTTTGTAATAAGAAATATAGAGTGGTGTTTTTAATACATACATTTTTAGGAGGTTAATGTGTTTGTTTGTCCGTGTTTTACATAGTGATCTACAGTCTTGTTGAGTCGCCCAAACAACTTTTAATAACCCTACATTACTTCAAAACATACCTTATCTTTCCTTCAGTGAAATCACTACATCATAAACCCTTCATATTAAATCTTTCCCAAACTGTGCATTACGGACCTGAGTGAAGATGATTTAACTTATGGATGTCTGTGACATTTCACATCTCCCATCTCACTGTGTGTGACCTAAAAGCAGTCATATCCCACTTGAGAGGCGCTTAGGGACGTTGTGTTGAGCTGGCCATTACCATCCATCAGCTCCTACCCACTGTTAATGCTTTTAAGATGCAGTGAGAGGTCCACTCCGACCTGGGCCTGCACCCTGCAGGGCCTCACAGAGCAGATGAGGTAATCATAAATGGGCAAATGACTAGGAGAAAGCAAAAATGATGAAGCTCAGACTTTCACTTGATAGAATACATGCTCGGAAAGCACAGCTTTACCAACCCCAAAGCAATAAGTGTCAAAACTAGAGCTGAGACTATTTCTACATTAGGACAGAGGGACAAAGAGGTCAGGGAGAGAATGAGAGTAAGTGAATGACGTGTATAATCAGATTTTACAATATCTAAAATAGGACTAAAAGAGGAGAGGCAGAGAAAGTTGTGTGCTCCTGTGGTGGCCCCGACTGCCTAATGAAATCCATCCCACTCGCCTGCTCTTCAGCCTGCCATAAATGCAGCACACTTAATGGCTAGAGATGCTTGAGATGAATTCTATTATGGAACAAATTAAAAACCTTGCCTCACGAATAGGCAGTGTTTGAAAGTAGTCGATGCAGTCTCCGTCCGGACCTTCGTTTTTTTTCAGAGAGGAGGTTACCTGCAGTAATGAAGCTTGAAGATCAGACAGGGATCAGACTGCTTTTACTACTTCAGCTTCTATTGTCACTGTCCTCGGTGATATGTCCAGCCTATTGCAGTTATGTCAGTTGTGTTATCAATCTTTTTGTTTTATATTACAGTATTAGCTACTATAAATGTATGCTATTTTAACCTCCCCCTCGCCTTAAGTGCATTTTCTCCAATTCAGCTTTACCCAAATCTAAAAGGTTGCAGGCTATAGGCCAGTGTAAGACCTACAAAGCTCATGCAAATGGAGCTTTATCCTCGCGTTGTTGCCACTTTTTTGACATTTTTACACATCGCTTTTTTGTTGGATTTTTGTCACATTTTCATTGCTTTTGTTGCTCTTTTGTGGCTTTTTTGTCACTTTTTCATCACATTTTTCATCACTTTTTTGTCACTTCTCTTTTGGCCTTTTTGACATTTTTGCCACTTTTTCATCCTCATCTCATTCATCTCATTTTAGTGACTTAAGAGGTTAAGGCATAAAGATACAGTATGTATCCTCAGTTATTCTATGGTTCAAGCGGTACGCAATCACTATTTAGCAGCAGGACAGACAGACAAACAATCATCTGCTACCCTGTAAGATAAAGTCATTTGAATGTAAAATAACTTGGATGGGTTTCGGTCACATAAACTTTCCACCAGTTACCATTTTGGATTATTATTTCCTATAGCAACAGGCCCCATATTTCATGATTTTGTACCCATGTGTTGCGTTGTTTAAGTGGTACCAAGTATTATGGAGCGGTTGACCAATTTCAACTGACTGAGCTGTCCAGTGCATTCCCTTTTGGTTCCTTTTATTGGCGTTAGATTGGCCGATAGCCGATATCGTAAAGTACCGAAATATCAACCCGAGATATAGACCTCTAGTATTATGTCAGTGGCGTCAGAACTTGGCCAGAGAGTTGACATATTCTGTGATTGTCACTGACTGAAAAACCTCAAATAATGTGACAATTTATTTTACACGTTAAAACGACATAATTTTCTAATACGTCCCGTCAGTACTACATTACTGGGAAAAAGTTCCTCCGTCTTCCCTCGTGGTCGGGCATGGGAGATCTAAACACTCTGGTTTGCACTTTCAAAAAGACACCACTGTTGGTGAAGGTCGGACCACTGGATGCATGCATTAACAGCTTAGCCTTTTATGAAATCTGACAAACCCGCTGCAGACGGGGACTCCTCAAAGAGCGCAGAGAACAGGTAAAAAAACTTCAAGAGGCGCAGCCCGGCCCGATCTCGGCTGTACGGAGCGCCACGTGATCCACCGTAGGAGCTTTGAGGGTTTGAAGTCTGCAAAGCTCCGAGTTGAAAGAACTAAAGAAGAGCGTGGTTTCTCTAAAGACCTATTGTAATAACTCAATAACAGAAAAGGAGAAATACTTTATAGAGCGGTGCTTCAAAACAACTCACTCAATCCTCTGAAAGTCCATTGTAGATATGCTTCCTCCAGAATAATAAAAGATTTCAGCATGCATAGGGTAGGTACATGTAAGGTGCGCTGTGAAGGAAATCATTTGGATTCCTTCTGTCGTAAAGTTGTAAAGGCTCCAGCTCCAGTTTTCAACTTTGTGTCCATTACTATTGATGGAAAAAATATATATATATATATTATTTAGCTTTGCCAAAGATAATTATGGGGAAAAAAGCATGTCAGTCAAAAATACATATAAGAAATAGACCTAGAAGAAGTCCCACATACTTGAAATGCAGGGAATGTGTACTTTTGTGTTTGAATGTCCACATATTTGTCACTTTTTATTAATTGAATTACAAAAAAAAAATCCCTGACTATTTCCTTTACTGACATCACTTGTACCTATATATGTTTGGGCCTCAAATTATTTAGAATCATTCAACCAGTCACCAGTCAGAAAAACAATTTTCAGCCTTTGTGCCCAAGACAATAGTAACATAAATGCTTGGTTATAGCCATACTTTTATACCAGTGAGAAATGGTGGCTATGTTGATTTTGTTTCACTTTGGGTCAGAGAATATTGATTCCTTTAATCCTAATGGCCATGGAAATTGAAGTGCATGAGCCAGTGCACTCTCACAATACATGACATATGTCGGAACAATACCTGGAAATTCAGCACAAAATAGCCCATTCAATCAAAAACGTCAGCTAAATGAAATGAATTAATGGAGTTCTGTTTCTCTCTCCGCTCTCTCCAAAGCCACCGTGTCACACCGGGTTTTGTATTATTGTGTTATGCTAAAAGCCTGCTCCTACAGTACATGTATTCAGATAAAAGACACTAAAACCAGCGGCTTAATGTGGGGTAGTGCTGCTACAATATGAAGAAAACAGGTAATACTGTATGGCTTTGTTAATACCACTGTCATCTTATCGTTATATTTCCCTCAATGTCATTTAGGAATTGCTGTAGATTTTACATCATGGGGAGATTTAAGGATTATGGGTTCAACAGTATAGTAATGTAGACAAAGTGTATAGTTTTTATGATCAGAAAATTCACAGCAATTTCTCATACTAATGATAGCAAAGGATTCACGGTTTATCTCTTCATCATGGCACTTGCAATAATGGGATTTTGTATCTGGCAATTCGGTCACATTTGTTTGGTAAGCAAACAAGTTGTGATGGCAATAACTGACTCTGTAGGTCTATATTTTTGACATAATCAGAAGAATTACGTGGGCATACAGCTCGTTCAATGTCATTTCCAACTCTTTTGTGGATGATAAAAGCAAAACTTATGATAAACTTTCACTGCATTCTAAAGCAGCTTTGCATCCTTAGTTCATCTTGGGTTGCCTTTAGCCTCGTAGACTGAGCCAGAGAAGATCGTAATGTCTTTGAACAGTTCTCTGCAGCTGTAATCTGCTCTTAGCACAAGGAGCCCAATTAAGCTGAACGCGGTGCCACATTATAACCCAGGCGAATCAACCGTTGGCTAAAGAACTGTGTGAACGTCCCATTCGCAGTCACTTTGTACATTCCACATTCATGTTTTAATAAAGACAGAACAAAGAGCTCATCTCAGAGCCAAATGTGTCTGTGATGTGAAAAACAGATAAATCAAATGAGGTCAAAACAGGTGAAGTGGTTTATGATTTAAATATCCATCGTTTTAAAGGGAATAGGCAGCTTTACAGAACCGACTTTTGGACTGATTTGTAAAGTTAATTAATTATTGATGTTGTTTACAAAACAAGTTTAGACATCTAAATGACTTGAGCCAGAGCTTATTGCAGAAATGTGTTCTGATCTGTTACTCGCGTATACATTTAGTTAAAGCTGGAGTACGTGACTTTTTGTTGTTGCAGAGTAAATGTACTATTTTTGCCACCACAGAGTATGTTGTAAACACAGCAAATTAATTTGTTGCATTGTCTTCACCCAAATGTTTATTGAGCGATGGAGGTCAAGTCAAATCTAAATTTATTTTGGGGGTAATCCCCCTGCTTTACTTACGCACCACTCAAAGCTGTGCACGGGTGTGAAATGTGTATATAATTAATTTGCTTGAACAATTTGGATGTGCAGAGTAGGGCTGCACAATATATCGCGAAAAATATCGTATCGCGAGAAGCCACAATATATCGCAACATTACCATAGTCTTCATCTGAGATCGACCCATTTTTTTTGCAAACTCAAACTCATGCATTGAAGTCATGTGTAAAAGTTCAGTTTTAGTTTAACATTTACTAGCTTTGTTAAATTCTACCCTTGTTTTGGTCCTGATGGGGCGTTTTTAAAGTCGTTCAACAACTTCAGACAAAATTTTCTTTAAAAAAAAGGAACATATCGTGTTTGGTGAAATATCGCAATAATATCGTTATCGCGATATTGCACAGCCGTATCGCATATCGCAAGTCACTTCAATATCGTGCAGCCCTAGTGCAGAGGGATAGTGACAGCTAGAAACGAGTTTGGGTCAAAACTAAAAATTTCAGTTTCAAGAGGAAAAATCAGGTACTCCAGCTTTAAAAAAGAACTAAGTAACTTGTTAACCTTAATAAATCCTTTTCGTAGTCCCTCTGGGGTAATACAAGTGTTAATGGGTTGATTGGAGGGTCTTTCATCTCCCCCTGGTGTCTCTGTCCAGAAAACCGCAATTGCAACTTTCCTGCCTACGGGTCGGAGCCACCAGTACACACTAATGGAATCACGAAGAAGAAGCTAACAGGCTAACGGGCAAAGCTAACTGTGAGCTAGTGCCATTTAAACAGTATTTACAGCCAAGCTTGAGTGGGAAAAAAATTCAGTTTCCACTGTGTAATTGGATGTACAATATCCCTCTCTCCCTTTGTCTTTACTGTCCGTGTATAAAAAAATATTTTACATCACAGCAATAGGTCTGGGAGATATGATGATGCTAAATAAATAATGAAATGATTAATGAAATGTTTTTGACTTTGGGAAGTCATAATTCGGCACCTGTCATCTACTATTCCACCCACTCTTCTAAGTCAGCGCCCTATGCTTTGAGTGATTGAGGATGCAGATACTGTAGAATTGTAGATAATAATAATAATAATAATAATAATAATAATAATAATAATAATAATAATAATAATAATAATAGTAATAGAACATTGTAAATATACAAAATTTGTTCTTAATGTTTTTGCCTGATGAAATAAAGGAAATGAATAAATAAGAAACAAACTCAAACCCAAGTTTTTAAAACAACCCTTGCCTTTTTCACAATCACAATGCAGTGTATGTCTTTGAGTAGTAAAGGTCAGCCCTTGGCACATTTCTCTCTGCAGCATTAGGTCATGAGGGACACTGAGCTGAAAAGGGAAACTTATCCACAGGTGTCAGACTCGGCTCGGCTGAGGGCAGACATTAGTGAAAGAGCACGCTGCGACTCCCCACCGAGTGTATTCACCAGCTGTATAGATCAAGTACACTCATGTCCACCACCCAGCAGGTGTAATGGAGATGTAACAATCATCCTGGGAGCACAGGGGCTGTTCCAGGTGTTCGCCATGTTCGCTCTAGCAACTAGAGGGAGCTAGATCCAGTGGTGTAATGCAATTGTTTGTCACGCGTTAAATTCACTCTCAATGTTAAACACCAGCTGTGCATAACTGCTGACAAAATATGTAGATTTTTGGGATGTAAATCAAACTTGTTTAGTAGTTTGTAACCAACATAAAACTAAAATATCATGAAGAAATAACATCAAGAAATTTCGAATAGCTGTGGTGAAGTACAGACATTTTGTAGTCGCGCCTTGACGTTAGTGGGTAAGGCCGATGCTTATACCAAACAGCATCATATCCAGCTCTGACAATTTGCAGAATATCTCTCAACACTCAGTACTGTCTAATCCAACAAAACCCACCGGCCAAAAGTCCCTTGAAAACACATTTTGTTGTTCAACATAGACATAAAAAACGTTTGCGAATGTTTGACACTATTGTACAGAGAATTAGAGAGCGTCAAGTGATGGAAAGCAAATAATATGAAACATTCAACCTTTTGAATGGTCCTCAAAATGGCATCCATAAAAGTCAAGTGACTGAAACCCATGAATAGAAAAAACATTAAATTAGGATAATGGAATGGTAGCTTATTTGTATAGCGCTTTTTACATGACACAAGTCACCCACACACTGTGTAGGGGATTTGCTCTTCATACATTCACACACTCTACACATGGTGGTAAGTTTGTGGCTACAGTTTCCTCTTGGGTAGACTGACAGAAGCGCGACTGCACACATCTGCGCCAACGGTCCCTCTGACCACCATTCACACACAGCATTCATCCTGGCCTATTGAACATGCTTTTAGTGGTAAGGGAACCCTATACCGACACGAAAAGAACATGCAAACAACACACTGGGGTCGAACCCGGGACCTTCTCACTGTGAAGCACAAAGCTAACTGTGCCGCTCATTGCAAGTTCATCTCCCTCATATTTTTTTGCACTGATTTGTCATGTTTTATGTTCCTCTGCAGTATTAAAAAAAACATCTTTAAGTTGCAGATAGCCCATCAGGTGGCAGGTATCTAGCCTGTGCACAGCGATGTTTTATTGTAACAGTAACCAGAGTACAGAGTGTGTGTTAAAACCCTGTGAATCTCTCTCATGAAACATAACAGCCCAGTGCCTGAGCCTCTGTCGCCCTGACTCCACTGGGCATGGACCCTAATTAGACGCAGGGCTGCTGGATAGACGCTTTTCTTTAACAAGGTGAAATACAACTGAATGGGACAGGCACAAACGAGGCACCATATCAGCACTGTGCAACTGTGTCTGAGCCCTACAAGTTTGGGGAACAAATTGTTATGGCAGGAGCTGTTGACTTCTACCTGCTTTTGCAAAACAATGAACATTTTTGTACTCAAAATGCTGTATAAATATATATATATATTCATGTAAATTTAAGACAGGCAGCAACGGCAAACATTGAAAATATGCCACATTTCAAATAGGATGCAGTTAGATCATGTTATTTATAAGTTACAGTTATGATATACGAACATCTGAAATAGGCCTACATTACAATCAGACAATGCCCACTGAGCAATGAAATATATGAAAAAGATTGGCATTATTATGGCAACTGATAATAGGTAATGCTATTAGCAGTGAGTATACATTTTTCATTTTATACATTTTTTTTTTTTTTTTTAAATATGTGCAACTTAAGGAGATCAGGTTCTTTTAAAGGGACTATACAGAGTTTAAACATGTTAAAATGATGTATTTTCCTCCAACAATGTCCTAATGTGTAGAATGAGCCCAGACCTGTTCACCACAACTGCCTCTAAAATCCAGCACTGTCACTCAAAAGCGTGTTACTTCGGGTCCGAAGTGCCATCATGCACGAGCTTAATATAGAAGGTGCAGTTACACGTATGACCTCAGGTGGCAGTAGTGAGTATAAAATGGCGAACTTGCATCTAGCCCCTTTAAACTGCAGCAATTACAGGGCATTAATGAAACAGTATGGCCCGTATTCCAAGGAAAAGGATTGAGGACTCTTTTATGGCCCATTAGCAGTGTGTGGTAATACCTGATTTCTAAAACATTTACCTCTTCCTATGCTACATCCTGTGCCCATTTCCAACAGGGAAGTAAAATAATATCACAAAATATATCAAGCCTGTGAATGTTCTTTTTGTTATCTTAATGCTAACTGTGTCAACCAGGTTCTTGTGAAATTGTTTGTCAAACTTGTCATTTGCACATTAAACATAATATAATATAATACCTGTATGGATTGCCATTGATTTTCATTTGGCATTTGCACTTCCACATCACGACTGCCACATCAAACAATAATGTGGAGCAATATTTAAATTTCTGCATCCAAGCCGGATCTCCTTGTTAATCCAGGCTTGGGACGGGCACAAATGCACTATTGACCTGTTAGCTGTGTTATGCTGTGTGGACATTGCTTGCAGCTGGACGTAGACTCATGCACTCATTGTTTTTGCCCTTACGAGCACAGCTTCATTACGGTTTTGCTCAAATGTTTCTGGATTTGCTCTCCCTTTGAAGGAGATTAAAACCATGTGATCATTTTAATTAGGCCATTAGTGGGGAATTACGCTCTGTGTCTTAACAACTCATTACCAGTAATACCTACCACGGAAATATTTGTGCTACACTGGTGTGGATTTTTAGTCTTTCTACCATTGTTGTTTCTTGCTGATTTTTCTTTGCTCTTTCGTTGAATGAAGGTAGAGCGGGAGTGCGGAGGGTTAATCTGTGTGCGTCTGTGTGTCTTTCAGGCTCTTCGGTACAACAGGGAACTGCGCAGCCTGCAGTAAACTCATCCCCGCCTTTGAAATGGTGATGAGAGCCCGAGATAATGTTTACCATTTGGACTGTTTTGCCTGTCAGCTTTGTAACCAGAGGTAAGAATGGAGATCAGAACGCCACAAAAACACTGCCTTGTTAAAAAATCATAAGCACAAAATATCCAATCCCTCAAATATTTGGAAGGGGAGTCTCCGTAAAAAAGCATCTTCTTGTTTTGTGAAAGCTGTTATTATTCTAAATATTTACCATGAGGAGGTATTGCCGTCAGTTTGGCTCTGTTTGAGTCAGTTAAGCCGGTGTTAAATGAGCTCATGTGCTCAGTGTGAGTGTGAGAATAACTACAAAACACTCTATAAAACTATGGACCAACAAGCGTTAAAGGCATCCAGCAAACAATGAGTCATTAATAAACAAATGAAAATACTACATTGGTTTAAACTTGCCACTTTTTAGTGCTACACTTGCGAATGCCTCTGTACTTACTGTAGATCAGGGGTCACCAACGTGGTGCCCGCGGGCACCCAGGGGCCCTTTGGGGCATGTCCTGTAGCCCTTGGGACTTTTTCTAAAGTGTAAAACACTTCATTTTCTTGAATCTAATTCTTAAAATGACAGTTATTTCGGTTCTTGTGACTCGGTATGAGTTTAAAATAAAGCTATTTTCATATAATATGGGGTCAATATCCTATAAGTGAACAGTGTACGTTTAAGTCTTTAGGATTTGTTTTTAACTGGTAGCCCTCGAACAACTTAATGCTCTTAAAGTAGCCCTCAGCTGAAATAAGGTTGGTGACCCCTGCTGTAGATCATATTGTATGATGGTTTTCTGCAGATCTTATTTGTACCAAGTGGCTCTTTGAGTTCCTGTTGCCTTTCTATCTTCTTCCCAAAACTGCCGATTACAGGATATTTTTTTTTGATTGTTGTGTGTGGAAATTTGTGTCGCTCAGCAGTTTCTGAAATACGGCAGTCCATGCCACATTTCAAAGTCACCGTCTACCTTTCTCCCAGTTCAAAAGCTTGGTTTGGACTTCAGCATGTGCCTAAATGCACTGTGTGACTCATGTCATTTGTGCGTTTAGTAGGAACTCTAACTGGTGTACCTAATAAATTGGCCAGTAAGTGTATTTTGATAAAGAAATTGCAAATTTAATAGATATTTTTCCAAAATGTAACAACAGGAATATTACATTTTTCCCTGTCTGCTCTAATAACAATTTCGAACTATACTGTTATATGCAGCCCTAATAAAATTGTTTAAGGCCTATGCCCCATGATGTGGAATACAGTGAATCTGACATATCCAAATATTGCTTTTTGCCATTAATGCGGTGTCAGTAATGGGTGCAGCGGGGAGCGCGGCTGTCAGGGGTGCTGTGACCCTGCTCTCTCACACAGCACAAGCCCATTAACCTTGTGCGGGCCACGTTCAGTTTCCATAGTGAACACCTGCTGTAAGGAAATCATGAGCGCACTGTCTCCTCTCAGACCTCAAACCAGGACTCATCTGGCACAGTCCTGCCGTGTCCTGACTGTTGCACCATTACCACTCATTATTAAAGACTTCTACCCGCTGCCTGATATGTACACTCTGCCCTAGTTACATAATTACCTCCTTAAAGGGCCCTTATTATGGTCAAATTACTTAAATCTTTCAACCTGTCCCCTCATTAAAAAAACGACTCCAAGTCTATAAATGTATCATATTTCAGGTTATACCGAGGTTAATGTGTCGCAAAATAGTTGGAAAACATAGGACATTTATCTAATGTAAAAGTTTTAGGTATTTCATGTTACATGCTAATGTCTCAGGGATACATACTGAAAAGGACAAAAGTACAAGCCAAGGCACACCTTATAGGCTACTCAAATACAATATAAGCAACATTAGCAGTTTTAGCTATGCTCCTGGTCCTGGAGTTCTGGTTACTTTAAGAAGAACTAAGTAACTTGTTAACCTTAATAAATCATTTTCATAGTCCCTCTGAGGGTAATACAACTGTTAAAGGGATGATTGGGATGGCCTTTCATCAAGAAGCTAACAGGCAAAGCTAACAGCACCACTTTAGCAGTATTTACAAAAACGATCTCCATTGTGTAATTCGATTGTGGCACAATGTACAATATCCCTCTCTCCCTTTGTCTTTTCTGTCAGCGTAGTATTTACTCTCACGGACAATTAATGAGTATAAAAAACGCAACATGCTACGACACCTGCAGTGGCGCTTATGGCCTCTAGGGGCATGAGTTACTTAGTTTCTGTTTTAAATGTGATAGAAAGTAGGTGAGCGGTGATCAATGCCCGCTGGCTGCTCTGCTTTATGCCCATGACCCTAGAGGCCGCCATTGCTCCGCCATTGCTGTAGTACCTCCATATCGCCGCTATTTCCCCATTGAAAAGCATTGGACTTTAGATACATTAAAAACAACTTGGTTTCTATTTTTTCAACACTAGACTAGGCTAGATATTCCTCCTGAGATAACGCTGGGTTAGTCACAATTAAAGAAACCAGGCCGGAATTTTAGAAATCTTGTAGTTAATGAGGGCCGGACTGTTAGCATTGGAGCTACACGTCGCGCAAGGGCCGAGTCTACAGTGAAGATCCCGCCCGTATGTCATTTTTAGGAACATGCTTCGTCAGAGCTGGGGAGGGGGAGTCTGTAAATCAGCCATGATTTCCCCCTCGACCGTGGTCATTATGGTAAACGGGGAGGAGTGAGCAGAAGCTGTCCATTTATATATACAGTCTATGGCGGTGATTGGCAATAAAGGGGATGACTGGAACGCTATTGTATAGATACAGACGGCATCTTAGGAATTGTCCATATATGGTCATGTTTGAAAAAAGTTAAGGGGGAAAACTATTTGGAGAAAAATCGATACTTTCTCTAATTATTTAAAAACTAGCCTACTTTAACAAAAGCTGAATTATGAATATAGTTTTATGCTAAATAAAGATACAAAGACAGGCAAAGTGGTTCAACAGCCCATAATTACATAAATAACGGAGAATGCTAACATGATGCTCCGTGTTAGCATCGTGCTAATTCTAACGTTAGCTAGCGCTAGCTATGACACACCCCCTTCTATGACGCAATGCCGTCTGTATCTATGCCTAATAATAAAGAAACAATTGAAGTTTTGTTTTTTTTACTATATATTCTTATAAATAATTAAAAATAATGATTAAATAATGAAATAATGACTTAAAATAATTAAAAATAATGATTAAATAATGAAATAATGATTAAAACCTAAACAACAAAACTAATAAAGTAGAATTCTAAGCTGGTGGAGAAGCGCTTGTCATGTTGCCAATCATTATTTGAGTTTCTCTAATCGTCTTCTGTGTTGTGTTTTGTGTGTGTGTCGACAGGTTTTGCGTGGGCGACAAGTTTTTCCTAAAGAACAACATGATTTTGTGTCAAATGGACTATGAGGAGGGGCAGCTGAACGGCAGCTTCGAGACACAGGTGCAATAGTAGGAACCGCACTTCACTCTCACAGATGTTCTGCTGCACTTGGGATAGACAAGCGTTGGTCGGCTTGCCTGCAATACTTTTGAAGAAGAGCCCTTTATCGGTCCCTGAGGACTCTATTGTAAATGTTTTGGCCCCTCCCACGCCCCCCAACACTGAGCAGTTACTAATTTTCGATGTACAGTCGTGCCTGCTTTGCTGAGCACTTGTATTGCTTGTATGTTTTTTGTGAAGTTTGTTTAAGACTTGTTTTTTTTTATTATTCTTTCTGCGGGTCACTGGAGGGTATGTACAGTCAGTTTTCTCTGTATATATAAACTGGAACATTTATTTTATGAAATGTAATGCAATTTTATTACTAGTGTGAATTAAAAAGATTCTTAAATGTTCATAGTGAGTTTTTTCTCTTGTAAGAAAAACCAAAGTTGGACCCAAGTGTTGAAAAGTGATCATGTCTTCAAACTGCAATGAAAGTCGAGCAGGAGTAAAAAAAAAAAAAAAAAGTGCATTTGAAGTCGCTCTTTTAAGACGTGATGCAACAGAAGATGTTTTATTACATTTTGCAGACTTCTGATGGAATTTGAAATGCTGTTTAAACCGAAGTAAATAAGAATATTTGGAATAAAAGAATGATTCACCAAACTGTGTTGTTTTGAGCAGGTGTCATGAAAAGGCAGTGAGCTGAGCCAAGCTGTTCTGTGATTCATGCGTCACTAATTGCCATCTGATTATGAGGGTGAATTGGCCTGGAAATGAAATGCAACAGCAAATAAATGAAAGAGAAAATAGAGGCTTGTGCGGTTTTGGATTCATTTAAACTCCGAGGCGTCAGGGGTGCAATGCGGGATTCAAAAGTCCTTCTCCCAAAAGATTGAGTTAATGGAGCCGTCTGACACTGTCTGTTTGTCTGATGAGGTTAGATCTGATACACGCAGCGAAACAAATAATAAACCAGCACAAGCCGAGCTGTCACACAATGGAGATGACTGCACTGATAATGTCATTACCTTTGCATTTTAAAACTATGACGACATCAAGTTTCGGTGAGGTATTATTTGGGGAAGGTGCCCAGTGCCAGTATCAGGTTGATGCAGTAGAAGTCTTTTACAAAGGTGTTTTTCAATCGCCACCGAGCAACTTCTACACTAAAAGCCTGTTTTCTTTGTTAATTGGTCAAGACTTGGCTTTGACCTGAGAATCAATAACACATTTTGGTCCTAAGCTACAACAAAGAGTAGCCTACCCAGAATCAATTTAACTGTGCATATGTGATCTGTGTTGAGCACTTTAAATGGAAGCGTCTGCTTTTTGGGGACGGAAAGCGGTAATCTGTGGAAATCAGAAATAACAAACTCTGATGTTAGACGCTGGTCATGGTTGGCCGTGTAAAGCAAAGACACTGGACATCTCTTCAACATTAGTGCCATGTACCAAACTTCACAGAGTCAACTTTG
Source organism: Gobius niger (assembly GCF_951799975.1). Lineage (NCBI taxonomy): Eukaryota > Metazoa > Chordata > Actinopteri > Gobiiformes > Gobiidae > Gobius > Gobius niger. The sequence continues at coordinate 19,906,419 of NC_136855.1, read as the reverse complement.
ATTTTTCTGCAGCCAAACAGCAGATGTTGTAACACATGGTGGAATTACAATGTTTTATTAAAAAAAATCAAAACTGTGTGTTGTCAAATGTTATTTAGGCCTGCGTTAAAAATATATCATTATGAAATATATCATATCACTTCTATACGATCATGTGACTAATTCTTTCATATTTTCAACACTTATAACTTTTTATACAACCCATTCCTCTCACCCAAAGTGCCTCTTTACTTTGGTCCTCTCTGTATGGATTTGTATATAACAATAATATATCTAGATTTATTTATATATCTAGTTTGTCCCATGAAAGGCATTAAGTTATTAATGTTAAGATTATCTGGGAATAGCCTCGATGAAACATCTGGACTCCTTGCTGAGCACAGGTGAAATAACAAAACAGTTTTGTTGCCAGTTTTACTATAAAACACCCTGGGAAACATCTTAATGGCATCATTAGGTCACAGATCACTGTGGTCTAATTACTTTTCAAACAGAATGAATAAGAGTCACACTGGAATGAGGAAAAAAGCAGACTTCAGCACAATGACCCGATGATGAAACAGGAAAGCACTAAACACTATAAATCAGAGGGCAAAGATGAGATTTGAACACATCAAATGAAGTGCTATAGACTACTGCTACTACTTCAATACAGGAAGTGCACCTGGCCAAATTATGGCCAGATGGGCGTAAGTGAGTGAAAGGATGCAGTTGTGTCAGGGCACCAGGCATAAAACTCACAAATGCAAATTATTTCACACTAAGAGGCAGATGATTTGCTGTGGCCACCCCAGAAGGGAAAAGCCAAAAGAAATAATTAAAGAAAAATGTGGTGGCCAGAGTAGGGGGTTTGTCACAACAAAAACAGTATGTTGGCATCAGGCCAGACTATGAATAAATAAATGAGTCGTCAGGGGTACAAAGGCCTACAACAATAGCAGTATTATACACTAAATATATGAAACATACGGCCAGTGATAATCGTCAAATATATAAAGGGTGTTTTTCCTTTTCCAGAGACACATTTAACTTCCATTTTTAACCCAGGTGTGACACTGTGTAGGCATCCTCCAGCAGCAGGACACCGAACAGAAATATAATTTGCTAACACATAAATCAAGTGTGCAAAGAGCATTAATTAGAAATTCATTAAAAATTCCGACTCAGCGGCAGGTGTGCAAATAAAGGATTAGCTAGACATCAATTATACCACATAAGAGAACATCCTAATTGCAATTCCTGGATTGATTTACAGGGGGAAACAATCAGGCCGCATGCAATATGGCTGATTGCTCATTTTCCGGAAAAATAATGAGGAAAACACCTCACCAGGTAGCGCCGTTCCCCTGCTGCAAATGAACACACACCAGTATGCCTGTCTGTTAGCCACGTTTTAGCACTAATCATTTAGAAATATAACAGGTAGGAGTCTATTAAGACACATTGCCCAATAATTACTGGAACACACATACAAATACAGACACACATCCGTTATAGCCTGGCAGCCCATCTGTTTGTGTTGGTGGAGAAGTTCTTAAGCACCAAATGTTGCAGCGTTACGACTCAAGTTTTGTGGAATTCTCCAACCTCCTCTGTGTTCCTGATTACCGCATTATGGCATCTGCTTAATTAGCTTGGCTGGAGTCGTATGTTGCACACTTGGGGGTGGTAAAAAATGCCCTTCCCTCCTGCTCATTATCTGCCTCGATTCATGTGATGGATAATCTCTCCTGACAGACATCGGTATTGACATAGAGGACAGCTGTCAGTGATGCGTGCCCACAAAATAAATACATTAGGAAAAAAAAAAAGAAGAAGAAGAAAAAAAAAGGCAAGGAAAAGGCACATAGGTGTAGACGCAGCCAAAATCCTCACTCAAAACTCTGTGCTTCATTTCGGATCTGTCGATGCTGCAACACTTCTAATTACTCTGGATTTAATTTTATGGATGAGGGTTTTTTGGGGGGAGATGGGTGCATTTTGATTACTACAGGTAATGCTCAAAGTAGAACCTCCTGCCAGTGTGTTTTGTAAATTGGTTTGCTGTCCAACTCTTGGCGAGATATCAACCTCATTATTGCCATGCGGGAATATCGAATCATTATCTGCAACGTGCTTCTGGGTGATTATCCCACGATTTGCAACTTTTTCTTGATGGGATAGAGAGAGTTTGGACAAAATTGTGGCTTGTTAATAAGGTGAGGTAATATAGTTTTAAGGCTTGGCACGGATAAGCGAGCATCAGTGCAGTTCCAGCAGGGGTTTTATGAAGTAAACTACAGTTTTATTGCAGCATGAGCTTAATGATTGTGTATTTAACAACTATCAGCACATATGATAAAGTGTCCACTTGGTATGGCTTACGTTTTGGAAATTGTTTAAAGAAGAGTCCAAGTCATACTTTTTCCTCAAATCATTTACTCTGAACTGAGTTTTGTGGAAGACTCTCAAATCCTGCATCATTCAGCCCGAACTGCACAATTTCTCTCACCTGTTTAGTGCCTTTAATTTGGCATAACATGGCCCTGTTTATCAGTCTTCTCTGGGCTTGTTTTATTAGTTCTTTTTCGTTTCTTTGTATGCGCACAAACCGCCATGTTTGTTTAGGTACGAATGCCTTTCTCTGATTGGTTAATCCACTTTTCAATCATCCTCATAGGAAGATCATGCTTGGTCCCAGACAACTCGTCTATGTACAGAATAGGATAAGGATGTAGTCTGGCCAGGATATGAATTTTGTGCCTCATTTGCAGTGTTGGGGTGACATGTAACAAAAGTAATGAGTTACAAAAATGTATACGTTGTTTCAGTAACTAAGGTATAACATATTACTTGCACAAAATACAGGAATATATTAGTCATTACATTTCAAGTAACTCGAGTTCAAGTGCATTTAAATGTAGGAAACAAAACTCCCCCCAAATATAATGCAGCACCAAATCAAGTTGGAGTTTGTGTATAAGATCTGCAGTTGTGTGTAGTTATTGTCGTTAATAAATAAATAAATAAAAAAAGAAGAAGCTGTAATCACTAATATAGAATATATTGTAATTTTAAAGTAACTTGCCCAACACTGCTCATTTGTCATCAAAAAATATTATTACTAGTATTATACCTTAGAATAAAAAGTGATAGAAACGTGTGACCAACAAAACTAAAGGAGAGTTGTCCTATATACTGTAGTTCGCAACCATGTCATCAAACCCAAACGTTTTATTTTGCAGTGTTTGGAGCCATGGCTGAATGTACATGTCAGTACTACTGCAGGTCATACAGACAATGAAAATTCATTGTCAGTTTTTTAAAATGTGTTGCTTGTTGAATGATACGAGTGCACATGGATGTCAACATTTTGTGCAATTTCTACCAATAAATGCTGTGCCACTTTTAAAGCTGGCAACAAAACATTTTATGCATAAAGTCGATTCAATGCCACTTTTCTGCTGGAGTATTCACTTGTGGACAAGAGCCTTTAAAAACAGCATTCATTTTTAAACATGTCCGGAGATACTTATTTTTCAAGGACTATTATGGAATAAACACTTTTTCACGGCACTAAAAACTCCAGTGTGTGCTTCATTGATGGCTAATGGACCAACGCTCTCTAGTGTCTGTGCCTAAAGAGAGTGGAGAGGCCAATTAGTGGCATGTGACTTTGATTAGTCCTGATTCCACAACTGCTGGGAGGACCAGAGAAAATAGCTTTGTAAATTACTCTTCTTGATACTTTTTGACAGAAAGCAATAAAAAGCAAGAGAGTATCGAGCTTCATGGTAATAAGAGGTAAATGTGAACATGTTAACTAAATTGTGGTGCCCATGGCTAAGCTTCTACATATTCTACCTACTCACTGTCTGTGCCGGCCAATGCATATGAAACTGAAATAAATGTCTACAGATGCATGAACTTCCCCTAAAAGAGGTTTGCTTACTCTGTGATCTCATTCTTAAATGAAACCAATTTGCCTAGAAATTGGTTCTCGGGCCTAATGCTGAACTCCGTACATCAGCGGCACTGCACACACGCACAAACACTTTCACAGTCACACCATTTCAGGCCCTTCCCTTGCCGCAAATCATGTTGGACTTTGAAGTGCTAATTTTGGAAGTTTAGCCAATTTTTATTTGCTGCTTTGAAATGTATCCCCTAAGCTGCTGCACCAGCAATGAAATATACAGACCTTTACAATGAGGGATAAGTGACCAAAATGAGAAGCGCTGGGTTTTCTTCCTCACATTATATAAGTGTGAATAATCCGCACAGAGCGCTTCTCCTGTGCCATCACCGCTTCAATTTAGATTTCAAAATATTATGCAGACTTTCACTTTTGCCTCATTCTTCGATTCCTACCTAAAGTTACTGCTCATTTAGTAGCATTATTCTGATCAGAGATTATTATAGACACAAAAGGAAAGTTACTCAACTCCACTTGACCGAGGAAGAATTGCTTTTGTTGTAGAAAAAACATGTAAGTATATAATATATACTTAAATGTTTACTCTATTACACTATAGTACACCAACAGATGCTAATTAAGTGTCACTTGGATTCATTTCTCTTAATACATGGCAAGAGAGGGTACAGGGTATAGTAACACTTACAACTGTGTGAACAGGCCATCATGGGAAATACCCGGTCTAACACAAAGTCATAAACTTAAATCAAGTTGAGTAAATTTGTGAGTTTAAAAACAAATACATAAATAAATAAAGTCATTTAGCAACCGGCAAACGCAGTACTGATGTACATATCAGAGTCAGCCACTGCATCTAAGAATGACCTCAATCAGCATCCTCCTTTAGCGGCTTTCACTGTTGCTGGGGCATTATTGTATAGTAAAAGAAGTGGATCAGATTGGCCCCTCACCGAGCAGCCTCAGTTAATAACACGGAGAGCAAAAGAGAAAAGATTTGGAATGCAGAGCTCTCGTCTCCAGCTCTGCTCAGTCCTGGACTTGCTACTAAATTGCTTTGGTAATCAGCTTTTTGAAAAGCTTATTTACTGCTTGTTTTGTATTTATTGTAGTTCTCAGAATGAAATATAAAATTGGATTTTATTACATGTGCAATTTTCGCCTCATGAAAATAGAGCGAGAGCGTGCACATCACCTTGTTGAGTAGCTGATCCACAGAGGATGCATATTGTATATTCCTCTCCATTATCTGCAGTTTTGATGCAGTGTCTTTGTGCTGCTTGGAAGACGCGATGGGACCAGTGGAAACAAAAGCCGATCAAAAGGTCCACGCCACACTGGATTAATCTGGATGTCACAGGAGTTGCACGCCAAAGTTATGATATGTGTGACATTTTATTGATAGCTGTACCTCTTGGCCTTAAACAAGTGTGTTGGAGCCATTTTGACTGTACATTATGTATTATGTGCCTCACTGTGGTTAACCTTTCATGTAGGGAGATATAGTATACAAGAGATAGCTGGTGTTTCATTCAGCCCCATTCATAGTAAGTAGATACATAGTACATACATAGATCCCGAGTGGTCTGTGAAATTAACATGGCTGCTCAATATCCTCCTAAGAAGCCAGTTCCTCCAGAGCCTGTCAATTATAGATTTAAGCTTCCACTTTTTAATTTCATGCTAAAAATATTATACCTGTCCGAGCATTGTCAGGTGGGTCATAGCAATTTTTAGCCAGGCTTTTAAGCAGTGCTAGGGAGGTGGGAAGTCACCATTGGAATCCTGTTTACCAAGTGTCTTTTGGAGTCGCCCCTGGCCACCAGGGGGCAGTATTACAGCAATGTCAGCTCCCCGCCATGAGGACCAAAGAGAAGGGCTCATCCACTGAGAGAGACATATCAGGCATAAAAGACAGGAAATTGGCACCAGGCGTTAAAAGGTGCAGAGGCTACATGATATTTGACCGGGTCTATAGTCAGATGTTCTATGTATGTTATGATTTAAGGCAAATGTGAGCCAAGTAAATTAATTTTCTAATAACTTCACTGTCTGGACACTCTTGGCATGTTGGAAGACACGTGTGCTTAAAGAACTTCTACACCTTCAACCAATAGTGGCTCTTAGCACAGGGCAATTTAGTCACTACAAAGTGCTCTGCTTGGATATTGTATTATTGATCCCAACCAAACAAAAATGGTTATTCTACACATGTGACAATTGCTTTTGTTAATGTCTTTTCACTTTATACAGTGGCGAGAAAAAGTAAGGAATTTCTCACATCTCTGCCTAAATTGGTCACTAAATGTGAACTGGTCTTCATCAAAATCACAAGAACAGTGTCTGCTGAAACTAAAACCACCCAAACATTTACATTTGATCATATTTTTATTGTCCATAACATGTAAACATTCACAAGAGAGCGTGGAATATGCAAGTACACCGTCTGAATCTCACTGAACTGCAGCAGTTCTGTAAAGAGGAATGATCCAAGATTCATCCTGATCATTGTGAACGTCTAATCTGTAACTACAGAAAAGCAGTTATTGCTGCAAAAGAAGGATCAGCCAACTATCTAATACAGGGGTTCACTTACTTCTTACTTACTACTAAATTCCACGCAAAATATCGTGATAAACGTGAATTAATTTTTCTATTGATGATAGCACGTTGTCCAGGCCCTGAGGCAACAAAACAGCCCCACACCATGATTCTCCTGCTCCATACTTCAAATTAAGGATAGGGTTTTGATGTTGGTGTGCTGTTCCATTTGTCCTCCACACATGACGTTGTTTGTTTTTCCCAAACTATTCAACTTTGGGTCCAACAGTTTACTGAATATTTTTCCAGTAGTGCTGTGGAGCATCCAAGTTTCGCAAACCAAAGTTGAATAGTTGTACTTACTTGCTCTCCTGTGAATGATTACATGTTGTGGCCCCTAACCCATATGATCAAATGTAAATGTTTGGGTGGTAGCTTAAGCAGACACTGTTTAATCATTCCTGTGATTTTGATGAAGATCAGACCACATTTTATGACCATTTTAGGCAGAAAGAACAGTCTACTTACTTTTTCTCGCCACTGTAGAAGACACTTCTATACCCTCCCATAGTGTAAAGGTTAAAGCACATTTGTCAAGAGCGCAGTGGACCCTTCTCCACATCTTGGCCTGGTGTATCTAACCAATACGTAAGGTGCTCTCAAACATGACAAGGGTGAGAATCCAACATTGCATTTTTAGAAAGACAGTATAATGTACACTGATACCCACATATGGGAGGTCAAAGAGGAAGGCACAAACTCCAAATCAACAAACGTTCTCATATTTGTGATCAAACTTTACATGTTTCAAATGTCTGTGAAACATCCGCTTGAAACACCTTCTAAATACTAATAGAATATTTTAGTAAACTACTTTAGTAAAACTAATCAGGATCTTAAATAAAGAAATAAATGAAGAAATAAATACAATGAGTGAACATCAGACATTTTTGATACCCACACATTTGGAGACTTCATTGAAATTCATGTACCCTTTCAAATTTAACAAGCTAATCAGTCATCCTAATGCAGCATGAACATTCAGCTCTCTTGTACTATTGCTGAGGCTGCACTCTGACAAGTATGTTCAAATTGCAGTGGTACTTACTTAACATTAACAAATATCATCTAATGCATTTTAATGCCTCATGCACTCCCTCCATTACAGTGCAGTTCAGATGGAGCACTATGCCTCGTGTACATTCCCGGCCTGATTTTTTGGTGGCATATAACACAAGTGAAATCCAAATGAGATCTCTCCAGCGCTGACATACTTTCCGCTGCAGGTACCACATGCCTCATATATGATTAATTAATTGCGGCGGGCTGCCATCTGTGTTTTAACTGATTAAATAGCTCACAAAGTGGGATGCACCTTTTGATGTGAACCTTTGGGGATCCAGCACTGCCTTTGTATTTTCTACCTTGATTAAGCACAATACCGCCGCACTTCCTCTCAGCCCCACTGTTTCAAAGTCTCTTTAATTTGGGAGGAAAGGACACAAAGGCAATGGAGCTGCTTTATAATGCTGCCCATTTCCTGAAGTCAAGGGGTGTGTCTGTCCCCAGATTTGCTTTCCATCTGTTTTTTCCCCGATAATGTAAAAATGCACTACAAGATATAGATTTGAATGGATCACAAAAGTATCTCTGATCAATGAGAGTTAGATTATTTCCTGCTATATGTTTCACAATGTAATGATGGAGCAGTGGTTTGGTGCTAAAATAGGTTGTACGGCACACACAGAAAAAAATTCTTGTTTTGAGGATGTTCTGCCTCTCATCCAAGAAGCCTCGTCAGCAACTATGACAACTTTAAATCTTTTTTTTACTCACAAAACAAACGTTTTTGAGAGTAGCGTTTTCAGAGTAAAGTTGGGTGGCACTGATTATAAGTTGGTAAACCCCTCCCACTCTGACTGGCTTTGCATTCAAAATCCGAATTGTGTACATCACCATTAATGTACTTTATTTCTTGCTGCTTCTGTGCTGTCTGCAGCTGCCAGTGTAATTCTGCCTGTGTGTAATTGTCCATGGCGGTGATGATGCATGATGTGTAGTGCTTGTGTCGAATATTGATTGTGATGTGATGATTGTTGTTGGTATTGTGTATTGTTTGCTGCTGGCCATCTTCATCTTGCCCAGGACTCAAATAAACTAAGAAAAAAAAAAAATATATATATATATATATATTTTCTGCCTGCTGCTAAATGAACTGATGACAAGAACTTATTAAGAACCTTTGTCTATGATGGAAAACTCCTGACTCAGAGCTACAAACATTTATTTTTTTATCCCATCCCATTCCGGCTAAACTGTATCATGCTTTGAGAAACAACTGTCCTGCAACCTTTGCTTCACAATGCATAGGTAACATGTTTGTGTACGCTCTCAGTCGTGCAGGTGTTCTTATCATAGTAGAGGTTTTCAAAGTGGTCAACTGGACAGGGCTGTACGAGGTCAGCATGATCTGTTACTGAACCTGTCCTCACAGATCTAGGTCACAGAAACAGTAGGGAAATGCAAATGAAACCTGAATGACCCAATGACCTTTGCTTTCAAAAACAGGGTGGCAGATTTAAAAAGAAGCCAAAAAGAAGATGGGAGACAAAATGTCCTCAAGTCATACAACCCACAAAAAAACATCCACAAAGATGACGACTCCAGACACAAGGGGCCAGTAGCACGATCCAATTTGAAGGTCTTGTGAGCTACACATTTTCTTCTCACGAGAGAGAGCGTTTGCCCTTGAACTGGTAGACGCCCAGTTTGAGCCCAGATCTGCTTTTTCAAAAAGCGGACGGTTCACACAGAGCAGGGTTGGGGCAGTGAGCAAGCATCAAGCTTTCAGATAAAAATTGATTCCAGTAAATTCTCACCTGAGATCCATCACGGTGAAAGGCTTTAAAAGGTCACACGTGTAATAAGTTCCTATGGTCTCAGTCGCTCCAATAATAGGCCTTTAGTCTGCCATGGAAGGCTGGTATATAGAAATAATTGAGTAATCTGTGGACCATTCAATTCAATAGTGGGAGTGGGTGACAGTGCTGTGGCCTGCTGGGCTACAGAAAGGATGTACAGGGAGCATCTTCTGCCGCTGCCGGGGAAATGGCGTGTCCCCTAAAGCGGTGCACCTCCATCTCGAGACGCCACGCTGGATCTCTGACATTTTAGAGCCACTTCCAGGCCCAAATTGTACAGGACGATGTCAGCACTTCAAGATGGGAAAGATGGTGGAATGTGACATGACATCAATTTATGCCTGACAGTGTTGAATAAATTAAAAGCTCGCTATATCTCAAATTAATATCCTGGGAACATAATGTGGGACATCCGAAATCAGCCAAAGGGGAGTCATCAGACAGACAGTTTTATACAGTCCCAAGCCTGGATAGAAGGACATGGGACTTAAATAAAGAATAAAGAAGAATTCAATTAATTTAGTTGACAGTATGGTACATGACATATTTTCAACATTATAACACTTCACAAAAATAAGACACTTTTGTAATGATGTTAAGTCCAGTTGTTCATTTTCCGACCAAAAATGTTGCTTCTTCTCACTAATGATTGAACCGTCTACAACAGTTGCTCAGTTACAAAAAAAAAAAGAGAAACAGAAAAGCTGAAAGACTTGATTAATGATGGGACGGATTCCTTATCAATTAAGGAAATAGTAATTGACTATAGAGCGGCGTCAGATCTCCGTTCCCTCTGATAGCGTCTGGCATTTGAATAATCTTTTTCATATTGCAATTCAATATGAGGCTTCTCCCACTCCGGCCTTTGAGTGAACCACATCAGTCATCTCTCCATCTCTTTATCTGTCTGCGCACACAGCTGTTCCTGCTTCCTTCTTCATCAACATCTCTGCACTTTATGCCCCCCCCCTCCCCAGAAAAGCGTTAGAAAGTCCTCTGCCTTTTTATTTTACCACTTCAACTGTGATAAATCCGGCAACGTGTAATTATCTGTCAGCTATTTAGATCAAAAGCTTTCGCCGAATCAATTAAACGCAATGGCCGTCCTGTAATTAACATCCTTCAGGAAGATCATTTGTTGACTACCTGTAATTGTGCCGGAACGGAGCCCCACGTCTTGACGATTTGCAACGTGTGAAAAGCGTTTCACAGATGTCACAATAGAATTTACACATCATTTTATTCTTGGCAAAAAAAAAAAAAGGGAGAAAAAAAAGGCTTCCACTACGCACACACTCCCACCCGACATAACAGATTTAGAAATATGATTTAAACCAGAACAGATGGCCCTTAAAAGTAAAACACAGTAATTCAATCTGGCTAATGGGAAGAAAGCCACAAACGGCTCCATTCTCCATTCTTTGACTGGGAAACCGGGCTGAATTGCTTCCACAGCTTCAAGCCCCTCTATCATAGTGTGTTTCTGTGTTCCCCATGCATATTATACGACATTTAAAAGGAAAACAGTGTATATTTACAAGACAGGCCCGGCCGTGCGCGCAGACGGGAGCTATTAGTGCCTACATAGAGGGATGGAATTGTATTGTAATTGATTGTTACAAAAGATTGGTCTCCTCGAGAAAGGCTTTTTCTTTTTTCGCGCTCACACTGACATTCCTTCTGCAAAACGATTACCATGTTGTTCAATCGTTGTCTTTCTCCGGCCTCTTTTAAGTGAATCTAAAATGCTGTTGTCACTGCAGTGCGCACAGTGAGATGTAACATACAAAGTCTACAGAGAGCTACCGAAAAGTGTATGTTCCCACAGACATTAAACATTAACTCACATGGAATGTGTTTTTCTCTCAGCTATGTCGGTAAAATGGAGCATGTCAATGGTTTTCTTACAGGTAGCTACAGAAAACTCTTTTGCAGATAAATTAATCGACTTTAGTCTATAGGCGCACTCTTAAAAGAGGAAAGCGGATGCTTGAGTGGCTTTTTCGAAGCAACAGACAGGAACAAGATAGTAATGCATTCTTCTTGTTTTTTATTTTTGTAAGTCCTGGCTTTGACAATTTGCCTCTCCACACTCTTCACCCCATTTCACATCTTCAACTATGTCCAATAAATTGTACTGGTCAATAAAAAAGTGAGATAGGGTGTTCTGTCCCCATGGTATCTTACCAAACCTGCAGGTGGTTTCAGTCTGCGAATGAAACAGCACACACCGCGCGATGACAAAACGTATGACTAATTACTTTGTTGATACAAATGTTCAAATCTTCGTAGAAAAATATTGTGTTTGCGTAGTTCTCTTGTGATTTACCTTGTAGCTATTGAAATCTGATTGCGCAAAATCTGCCTCACAACACATCCTTCAGAGAAAGGTCCATGTTATTGGAGCATCTGTTTTGATTAGGGATAACTAATGGTGTGTTTGGGGGAGGGGTATTCCCAACTAGCACCAAATTACATTCTGTTCACGGCAACGCACTGTATGGACCTCTAGTCACCGTTGGTCGAATTAACCTGGCAGGCCACAAACTTTCCAAACCTCTTTGTTGACAGGTTTTATGAGCCTAATGCACTTTGTGATGTATAGCATAATAACCTGGTGAATGACTGTAGGGCCTTACTTTTAATATTGCACCGCTGAGAGAATCAGGCAAAATTATTGTAATGAGAGAAAAATTTCCATACAACAGCGAAATGAGTTCATTACTCTAAGTTATATTGGTGGAGTAACAAAAGAAATTGATGCTTTTATTATGTTGGAATTCAATTTGAGGCATAAACAATATTAGGCAAATATGCAGCGAGCAGAATGTATTAATAATTGCATTACTGTTATCAGAAAGGTGATCAGAGTGGCCCACACTGCTTTGTATCCTATCAAATAATGGTAATGTCTGGGGCCAAGCAATGATTTCAAAACAAGCAACATAAGGGGATTCAAAGATTCAAGATTCAAAGACTTTATTGTCAGTTCATTGATGTGAATCGAAATGGTAATTCTCTCAAGTTCTTGGTGTGGAGCATGGGAGTGAGGGTTGGGAGTGCAGGGAGGGCAGGGAAGGGAGGAAGTTCAGCTTCCTGATAGCCTGGTGGATAAAACTGCTGGCCCGTGGATTCCACACTCTCCTCCTTGAAGGCATTACCTTGCAGAGACTGTGTGATGGGTGGGTAGGGTTCCCGGCGATTCTGAAGGCTTTGAGGGTGGGAGTGCATGTCCTTAATGGGGAGAGGGGCTCCGCAGATCTTTTCCACTGCTCTCACAATGCACTGGAGGCTCCTTCGGCAGGTGGGAGTGCTGGCGTTGTGCCGCACAGTGATGGAGCTCGTCAGGATGCTCTCTGTCTGTACAAGTTGCACATAACGGAGGCTGGGACTCTGGCTCTTCTCAACTTGCGGAGAAAGTAGAAACGCTGTTTACTTTTCTTGACCGGTGATGTAGTTAGTGTTGGTCCCCCTCTCCACTGCAGCACCGTTGATTGTTAGAGGAGCATGCTGGACCCGCGCTCTTCGGAAGTCCACAACAATCTCTTTTGTCTTCTCCACATTTAGAGAGAGATTGTTCTGTGTGGCCAGACTGTGCACTCACTCCTGTAGTTTGACTCGTCTCTGTTGCTGATGAGACCCACCACTGTTGTGTCGTCTGTAAATTTGATGAAGAGGTTTGAGTCGTACTTTGGAGACATCTTTGGCATCGGAATGATCTTGGTTGCTCGTTGGGACCACAGCCTGAAAAATGTCTGTGAAGACTTTGGTGAGTTCATCAGCGCAACCTTTCAGTACACGACCAGGTATGTTGTCCGGACCCGGTGTTTGCATACGTTGATCCTGCTCAGAGATCTTCTCACACTCTTTGGAAATAGCTTCAGAAATGTATTTCTGCCAAACTTGTCAGAAATAAAGCATTGCTCTGCCAACTTTCTTTTTAGCTTGACCACACCAATTCATGTCAAAATACGGGGTGGTTTATAACCGAGTTTGACAATACCCTTCCTAATACAATTAAACTTTTATCCAGATTAAGGACTGGCACAAGCTGAATTGGTGTGCTCTTTGGATTTGCTTGTCTATAAGTCTGTTTGTTTTGTTTATTTCAACAAGCTTTTTAAACCTTTATAATGTTGCAGTATTCTTGATTTTCAGTACCGCCACTTTGGCCAGTTCACTCCAATTAAAATGACTACAACATGCTTTTCACATTTCCCTCCAGCAGCCTCCTACTTCCTCCTTCTGGTGTTCCCCTGAGCTCCTGGGGCAGCTGGGAGATGTAGTCTCTGAAGCATATCAGTGCTTCAAATTAATTACTTCCTGGCTTCAGCTACCCCATTGTCTTGCAGCATGGAGTCAAAAGTAATATTGTATAATTGCTCACATAAATAAAGTTTTGAAGTTACCGGTACATGACATATAACTATTTACACCAGGCTGTCATTTGCGCAATTTATTTATAATAGATATGATGCTGGGTTGTACAATGCTCAGAAATCCTACGCTGGTAATTGCGTGCCACAACAATACTGCCCTATATATACAGGAAGAATACTTTTTGAGACAGATTTGAGACCAGTTTTGTGAACATGGCGGGTAGTCTTGTTGACTGAGACCCCAGGCATCATTGTTTCTGTTTTACTGAAGCTGAAGGAAGGCAAAAACACCCAGATGCCAATTGCTTTTTTCTAGTTGCCAAGGCACAAACAGGATGCTGGCAGCTACAAAGATTCAATTATAAAAAGTACAGAAAATAATTAGAAAAAATAATGGCACTTGAAAAAAAATCACCCCTCCAGAAATTGCGCATAACAATAAATCCGTTAATTAGCTCATTAATATTCAATTGGGGTCAGTGGACTTAATGGAACCTTTTTCATGGGCCAAGGAAATGTTTAACACTGGCTTTTTCCTCTGCCTGCTCTCATTATCAACTATGCGCAGGCAGCCCTTATCAGCCGGCCAGATGGCGAGGAACAATGCGGCGCCATTATCGTCTTGGAGCAGCGTGTGTGCCTTGTAACCGGTGTGTGCCTGGGACAGTCAAGTATAGATACTGAGGCATTTAGTGTAATTGATATGTGGTATATATCGTATTGTTTAGGCCTGTTTGTTTGCTCTGCCGGTATTCAAGGCAAAGGAGAAGAGGCAAAGATTGATTTTCCCAGCAAGACGTTTCGCGCGCACACACACACTCTCACACCGCGGGTCACAGATAACTTGTCAACTGAGTTTTTTTGGAAGCTGGTTATAAAATGTATCAAGGCTAAACTCGGCTGTTTGCAGGGATAGGGGGATAGGGGGAGATCCATCGCCAACATGATGAGCCCCACTTTGCTGTTACCTTGTGCTTTGAGACAGATGTTTTATTCAACAAGTACGGGAAAGAGCGATGTCTGGACAATGCCTTTGTGCAGAGTCTATCTTTTTTTTTGTGTTACATTTTCTCGGCGCAAGTGCAGATGTTGTTATGACAGTGTTGTTTGTGTTATTTTTATCGTTGTTTCGTAGCAGTTGTTTCATTTCAAATCAATGCAAATATATTGGGTGAAGATGCACCTGCACAAAAAAAACAAACTGCGAGTAGATTTAGCATTGACCTTGTCACGATGCTGGAAGGATATGCACCTTAGCAGCACTTCGACGTCCGCGCAGTAAAGTCAAACTGCTCCTAAAAGACATTATTACACCTTACAATATAGTACCCCTTTTGTTGTTGTGTTTAATTTTGTGTAACTATACTTGGATCGTGTAAACGCTCACATAGCCATATTTAAATAGTGAAAATGGGGAAGAGCTTGGTCGCCTCTAACTTCACCTTCACTGTTTGGGTCCATGAGGAGAGGCTAAATGCTAACAACATGCTCGGTGTTTTTGCGTGACTGAGCGCACGCGTAAAGACCAGACAGGTACGCATCAACTCGTCTAACCTCAGGTAAGAACATAATTCTGTATGCAAAAACGCTGGTCTGTTAATCTTTGTAATGGTCAAGAGGGAGGTGTAGAGCTAATTTCTTGTTCCACGTATCCCTTGGGCCTTTTATATATACTCCGGGTAAGTGCCCCCGTCTCGAGGGTGCTACTGATTAATTAGAAGATCATCACATAAATCTCATATTTATAAGTAAAAAGAACATAGTGTGCTCAAAATAATGTGAAAATACCAACAAATTCAGTACTGTTCATGTATATTGAGAGACCATTTCATGGGCCAAAAACATCACAAATCTAACTGGAAATACAATTTTAAGTAGCTTTGTTTTGAAAATAATATTAGGTTGCACTTTGTACACTTGATACATTGTACCTACCAAATTTAGTACAATGTAATGTGACCTTTGAGTAGGGTCTTTGGTCTTATTACATTATGTTCCTCCAAACTAATAATGCACATTATTCCATTGTCTATATAACCCAAAGGTACAACTTATTACACATTGTTACAGTGCACATTACATTGGACTAAATTTGGTAGGTACAATGTATCAAGGGTAGTGTAAAATAAAGTTTCACCATACCCTTGGTTGGGATACACTGGTCTGACATTAACATAAAGCATTTTGTTTAATAATAACTTTTGATGGACATTTCAAGCATAGTCAATTAACCTTCTATAACTGTTCTCGGTTGTTGTCTCTTTATTTTTCTAAAATTTTTGAAAACTTGCAGCAGAACACTTAACCCATATAAAGAAAAAAACACAAAATGTGTGAAAACATAAAATCACAACCAAGGTATTTTTTGATAAAGCCAGGTCTAAACATTAGGATCCAGGATCGAATGGAAATCACTTCTCTGTTCTTACATCGCACTTTATTTCTAGTGTTAAACTGGATGCCTGCGGCACTGCAATGAGGCACGGCTCCTCTCTTGTACAACATGAAAGGTTGTGACTACTGTATTAATATCACAGTGTCATTTATTGCATGTAATTAAAAGTATATTGTATGGTCCAATTAAGCTGTCATTGCAGCTGCTTCATTATAATAAGAGTATGAAAGCAACAGCCAATTTATTCATTTTACTGCCTCAAATCATCATGATGCTTTACTCCCATCATATGGATAGTTTCCCTTAATCTCAGACATAATAACCCAAACAGACAAACAGCAGTGGGGTGATGGATGCTGGGACCAGGTTGGGGCTGTGTGCAGATGTTGTGAACTGGCCAGGATCTCATCCGTCTCTGCACTTTCTATGCTCCTCCAAGATTCACATTCCTCAGAGCATACGGTGCGGTCCTATCACCGGAGAGCAGGCCGAGACTAACTCACCCATGCGTGCACAATTGGGGAGGAAATGACTGTGTCAAAGTCAATTGTAAAGCCAGGTTTAATTAATGTAGGTGTGATGAAAGCTAACTTGTCATAATGGGTTAATTTTGGCCCGATGACAGTGATGTCTCTGTAGAACTGAATATCGAAAGCAATTCGCTAAAATAAACTTTAAACTTAATACGAATAATAAACTACCAAGAGGCTTTTACAAATGTACTTTTCTTTGGGGAAATATCACATATTATAAAGTTTATGTGATATTTTGCATTTTTAAAAGGCCTTACCGTACTACCGGGTTTTCAAAGTACTACACACACAAAATAAATAGAAATAGAAATAATGACTTATTTTACCTCAATGACTGTACATATCTACTTCTGTAGTAGTAAGCAGCAATAATTGAGAACATATTTTGAATCCTGTTTCGCATTTCAGAAACAGACTTAGCAGCCACTATAAATATGTTGTACTATCAGCAGCTTTCAACAGAAATTGAAGATAGCTGTCCAAAGACCATAATGTATCTGATCTTCTGTCTTTTACTTTAACAGTATATAACTTTGTATTTATCATGCTTGTCTTTGTTGTGAGCGCTTTTCCCTTAAAAATAAAAATCGGCTTAGAGTTTTGTCTCTCCTGAGTTTCTGGAAAGATAAAGTGGTTGCCTTTGTTCTTAACTTCTGCTTTATTGACACTTTTCCACCTGCAAGGAAGATTATTTGAAATGATATGGTGTCTCAGTTCACCCATGTGAAGACATAACATGAATGAGTGGAATGTTTCACTGAAGAAAGCAGCTTACTGTCTTGTAAACAAATACTAGGTGATGATTTTTCAGGATCCAGAGAATATATTGTTATTTGTTTATTCTGTTCATTTATTTATTGGTCGATAATGTAGTAAACTGTATCTAATGACCTGACTCAATCATTGAAAAAGCTTTGTTTGTTCTGTGGGCATTTTAAAATCATCGGAACACACATACAACACAACAAGATACAAAGTGCGGAGATATGTTAAGTTCCCTGTTTTGGCCGGGAAACAATCGTATTGTTTCGCGTATTGTTTCCCCAGTTTGGACTCGTTTTTGAATGGTTTAGAACAGGTTTGGACTGGTCTAGACCGGATTTGGACAGGTCTAGGTCGTATTTGGACTGGTTTAGAGCCGTTAGGACTGGTTTAGAGCTGGTTTGGACTGGTCTAGACCTGGTTTGGACTGATCTAGACCTGGTTTGGACTGGTTTAGAGCGGGTTTGGACTGGTTTAGAGCAGGTTTGGACTAGTTTAGAGCCGGTTTGGACTGGTTTAGAGCAGGTCTGGACTGGTCTAGACATGGTTTGGAATTATGGTTTGGACTGGTTTAGAGTAGGTTTAGACTGGTTTAGACCGGGTTTGGACTGATGGTTTGGACTGGTTTAGAGCAGGTCTGGACTGGTCTAGACATGGTTTGGACTGATGGTTTGGACTGGTTTAGAGCCGGTTTGGACTGGTCTAGACATGGTTTGGACTGATGGTTTGGACTGGTTTAGACCAGGTTTGGACTGGTTTAGAGCCGGTTTGGACTGGTTTAGAGCCAGTTTGGACTGGTTTAGAGCAGGTTTGGACTGGTCTAGACATGGTTTGGACTTATGGTTTGGACTGGTTAAGAGCAGGTTTAGACTGGTTTAGAGCAGGTTTGGACTGGTTTAGAGCCGGTTTGGACTGGTTTAGAGCAGGTCTGGACTGGTCTAGACATGGTTTGGACTGGTGGTTTGGACTGGTTTAGAGCAGGTTTGGACTGGTGGTTTGGACTGGTTTAGAGCAGGTTTAGACTGGTCTAGACCGGGTTTGGACTAGTTTAGATCCGGTTTGGACTGGTTTAGTCAGTAAGATATACAGTTATAAAGTGCTGACATGTGCGATCTGATCATCATTTGTCCAAAACTCAGGAGCTGACTCGTCCTTATGACAGTCATTAACTTCATTGCTTTGCAGGGTTTAAAAGCTGGACAGCCCAGGGCACAAGGGTCCCCTCTGGATACTGCTGGAAGTCGGAGTCTCATTGAAAATTTCATTTCTTTGTGTGTTAAACAACTGGAACAGACATCATTTAGAAAGGAGTGATGCTGTTCTTTGACTCCATAGTGAGAGGTGACCCCAAGTCTCTTGGTCAGACGTTGCCGCTCATGCAGGTGTCTTACAAAATTCCTGCAGCCGTTACTCCAACCCCAATTCTCACTTTCGTTTTAGCTCCACTCCCATCAAACAGGCCAATCCTATTGATCCTTGCAACCTTTCCAAAATATCCCACCTCTACCCTGGCCCAGGTGAAAACATACCAAGTGCGAGAAGCTGTGTCCAACTGAGAGCAATTGGGATTTTGAGGAAGTTAAATACCTCTCAAGCACAAATTCGCGCATGGACAGCAGAGAGGGGATTGTGTCCTCAGACCCCCTCACAGGCTCACCTGATCACTGGGTCAGCAGCATCACACCGCTGCTCCATTTTGGACATTTTGCGCTGCCTTTCCCCATCAGACACAGAGGGGCTCAGCTTTCTCATTTACTTCAAACACTGCCGTCAACAGTTTTGGCTGCTCCCCTCGACTCGGACACGATAAAAGGGTCATGTTTGGAGGACGAAAGGGCAGAGTGGAGGGGAGAGTGGAGTGGACACTGCTTCAGAGTGATTGTTTGGAGAAGTAAAAATTATGGATCTTTATAAAGTACAGAACATGTACTCCTACGAAGCAATACTATGAGAAAAAAGAGGAGCAAAGATTTGAATTATCTTACAGTTGTTTATCAATTAGTCACTTCCTTTTTTGCCATCTGAGTTGTACAAGCAAATCATATCTTTTCTGGATTCCTATTATTTTAGGTCCTATTTCATGTGTTAAAAAGGAGTTAAAGCCCAAAACAAAACAAACTTAACGTAAAGTTGGTGTTTTATAACCAGGGCAGGGTTTGACAATAACACCCGCCAACTCACCAAACACAAAATCTTTCACTCCCACTTTGGCCAGTTGAGTTAACACATAGATCTGTATACAATAAGAACATAATACACCTATGTATGTCAAGCTCTGTACATACAAAACACCACAAGGTTGCACTGACTGTAAAGCAGTGATAAAAAGGCTAAAATGGCTGCTAGCTGTTAGAAAGACTTTTGTGAAGGCAAAGGAGTTTTCTTCACTTTCTGTAAGGAGAGAACTACTTTATGACATCTGCTAGTGCAAGATATTGAGATGGAGACTATGCAAGAGAACATGCACAAATTAAGCTGAACACAATGCCTATGACTACATTCAATAATAGCACAGGGCCTGCTGCAAGTTTGTTTTATGCTCACACAATAGCCAGGTCAACGACTGGCCCCTTGGAGGCGTTGTACACTAAACTGTGTTGCTCATAATAAACCTTGTCTTTTGTTTTCAGGTCTAGATGACACTCTAGTTAACAACCTTGCCCTCTGCCTGTGTTCTATTCAAAACCTGTGTAAAAATCTGCAAGAGCAATGGAGAGGTATTTGAGACCTATTGCCTCTACAAAAAGAGCGGCATGTTTACAAGAATAGGACAAGCACATTACATAGAAACAATGGTGCTCTGCTTCCAATCCCACTCTCTTTCACTCACTCTCCCGCCCCCTCAGGGTAAGCAGACCTTCCTTGGTGTTCAAAGATTATCTGTTAATCCAAAATGTGCAGGAGCATGAGATGACAGCAGAGAGACCAATACTCACGGGGGAGGGACCAGTGGCGCCATGGCTTTATTTGTTTGTTGGCTTTCATATTAATCCATTTGAACATGCTCTTTCTGGCCATGTGCGTAAATGTTCCAGAGGCATTAAATGGAAGATGAAATTTTCAATGGCTCGCATGTAAAAGTATTAATTGTAAAGACCATTATTTGGTGTCCATGAGGCTGAATCAGCTTAGCCACTCCAGTCGCCCATTTGCATACAAAATGCTTTATTTTGGCAATCAATGAAAGTGCTCAACTGTATGTGTGGCTTATCACATGCTTGCAGGAAATGGATTCCTTCGCCATCTCGTTAAATTCTGTTGATGCAGAACAATTTGAAACATGGCACAGGCAGCAATGACATTTAAAGATGCCTCGGCTTAATTATATTTTGCAAACATTTGGCTGTTTGTCCTCTGGGATAAAGTGCCTCCACTACAAAGTTAACTTGTTAATAATTCAAAATGAATCTCTCTTTTTGTAGAGCACCAATCATTATCTCCTATTAGTGCTGGTTAAGGGCGTTCAAGGTGCTTCTCGCACACAAGAGACATGCATCTATTTAATATTGAAAAGAGCATATGCGGTGCCCAGCATAACACCGCGGCATCCAGGCCACTTCAACTCAAGTGTAAAAGATGGCACCAATTTAGCATTTGCAGAATTTTTTATGCAGATCATAACTACTCTTGATTCTTGTTTATTTTTCTTGTATTTTCTTGTTTATATTATATTTAATCCTGGAGTTTTGATTGGTCAAACAAAAGTTCACAATTAGAAGAGCACTTTGTATACGATGAATTCAAAGTTGATGAGAGCATAATGATGTAGTGTTTTTGTGTGACTGTGATACGGCTTATTCAATACTAAACGTTATTCTTTATTAAAATAGAGCGTGGTTGCATTTGGAAAGAACAAATGCTAATACTGTGTTTTAATGATTTTCCGTGTCTTGTGAACATCAAAGAAATGCAATATCTTTTAAGTTGTTTTTGATGATGCAAGGGGTTATATAAATAGATGCATTTATTATTATAAAACTATTTTTACTCACAGCAATTAAAAACACTGTGTTTGCTGCATTTAACTCAGTAGAGCTTTTGTTTATTCTTAGCTGTCTCACCGGCTTCAGATTTATAACATTGCCCTTCGTTGAGTCCAGGTATACAGGCTCATCAAACCCCCCCAAAAAAGAAAAAGAAATGAACCCTTCTCAAAACATATAGATATAGTCATGCATTGATTTAATATAGCGCCGTGAGGCCTTGCACCTGCACTCGACATGCAATTTGGAAATAAATTGACTGATTTAGATAGAGGCATGGAGAGGAGGAGGAGTGGGCAAAATGTGAAAACACAATCCGCCATTGAATAAGGTGACATTGCACAACAAATCACTTACATGAATGGAGAAACAACGTGATTTCTATGTCTAAGAAGGTAATTCTGTTGGTGAGTGATACAGTAATTGCATGTATATATATATCTACTACTCTACTAGTTTAAAAATAAATGTATTTTAATCTGTTTTTTTTTTCTATATTTGTGTTTACTAAACCACTGAGTACTCCGCTACTACTTTATGTGCTAGCTGTATGTGAGAACGTGGTTTCGCTGCACCCAGGTCTGTTGTGTTTTAATTGAGCCCAATGAGGAATAATTAAGTAATTAAAGGCTTGATAAGAGCCCTAGTAAACAGATAAAAAAGCAGTGTGTGTATCAACAATACGGTCCCATGCATTGGACTGGATAAACCTCTGGAACAGCATTACGAAAAAAGGCAACAAAGCATCAAAGTCTGTAGCTAAAATGGTCCAGCCTATCCCAAAAGAGCTTGTGGGCTGTGAACATGCCCATGGTCACATTTAAATGTAATACTTCCCAGCTGGATTTTGGGGGAATGGGAGGGCATTGTGATATTTTCAACACCACACTGACATTCGCGGCTTTTATTTTTTGGAGTAATTGCACAGCTTGATGTGTGTACTCTGAGGTTTCCATGAGAACGATGAAAAGTCAAATTTCGGCAATGCTGCAATTATGAGTGGAATATGGAAATACATTGTGCGCCGGTTCACAGTTCAGTTGAGAGGAATAATAGGGAACATGGGTAAAAAGTGAAAAGGCCAATTCCAAACTCAACTGTCTATAAAACACAACAATGCCAAATGAAAAGCTCATTCTTAAGATTATAGTGTATCAGAATAGACCTTTCAGAGTTTGGGTGCGCTCCAAACACAGGCGCCAAGAGTGGGGCGGTCCATTACATGTTTCCTATGCAGAATTCAGATTAACTGCCAAAAATGCTTATTATGCATTTTAAGAATGTAAATTCGAGGTTTTGTCAATCGATCTCCTTAAAGTGAAATATGGTGGTGCAGCGGTTAGTGCTCGTGCTTCACAGCAAGATGGTCCCGGGTTTGATCCCCGGACAGGGCCTCTCTGTGTTTGCATGTTCCCCCCCTGTCCGCTTCCTGCGGGTACTCCAGTTTCCCCTACCACTAAAAAACATGCACAATAGGCCAGGATGAGTGAGAGTGTGTTTGAGCGTGCGAGTGTGAGACAACGGATGGAAATTAGCACAATGCTACAATCTAGGGTGGCATGTTTACATGCATGATATGTTCATTAACATGCACTGTCCCGATCAGATAAGTGCATAGCTTTCTTATTTTGAACAGAAATCTCCAGTTCCCTTTACCTAACTGAAGAAGAAGAAGAAGAAGAAGATCTTTATTTATATAGCGCCTTTCACAGACATATAGTCACAAAGCGCTTTACATGAGACAGTTGTACATTCACTCCATACTCGGTGGTGGAAAGCTACATTTGTAGCTTCAGTTTCCCCTGGGGGAGACTGTCAGAGGCGCTTTCGCGACCACACACGTCTGCGCCAACAGACCCTCTGACCACCACCATTCACTCACACACATCATTCATCCTGGCCTATTGTGCATGTTTTTAGTGGTAGGGGAAACCGGAGTGCCCGGAGGAAACCTACGCAGACACGGGGAGAACATGCAAACTCCACACAGAAAGGCCCCGTCCCCGGTGGGAATCGAACCCGGAACTTACCTGGACAATGATGGGCCTAATCTAACTATAGCTATTATTTTTAATGTTTTGTTTTTATCTTGTTTTAGTGGTGTTGAAGTGTATGGGGAAAAAAATTGCTTAACTTGCTGAACTTTGAACTTGTGTAAAACGTGTTGTTTGATTGGAATTTCAATAAATATGCTTCGTCAAGGATCATTCACTTATTGTCTCCGAATTTGACATTTTTAAATTGACTTCACATAACAACATCACGAGACATTTTTTTGACTAATCTTGCCGTTCCATGGTGCTTTATTCAACAACATACAGAGGCTATTATCATCGTTAGCATCATGCGCTGTTTGGCACTGATAATCGATAATCCATTCATGCAGAAACACACACATGAATATTTGTTTCCTGGGATTAAGAGCTTACAGACAGTGTGTGGTGTGGCCAGCATTGTTCACACACATCAATTCGGGGCTAACTGAAAATAAATTGTTAAATGATGTTGTAGATTTACTCTAAAACCACTGGTCGTTCACAATATTCATCAGTCTTTATGGATAATTTATTCTACTGGTTTAATACCTAAGATGAACTTTGTTGTAATTGTAAATGTACAAATGAAAAGAGATGGCAAGCAAGTGACTGTGCAGAACCCAATCAACCTGACAGCCATGTTTTGGCTGTGTGGGGGGTAACGCTGGCACAAGGAGTCTAAAAAAAAAAATAGAAAAATGATGCAGTCATTGAACCCATAGCATTCATGCTTCTTGACAATCTTGGAAACAAGCTTTTATCAGACATATGTAGTTTAAACCTGTGCTGTTCTGCATTATTGCTCTAGAATCCATCTTGTCAATTGTACAAAGCCTTTAAAACATATAACACTTGCTGATAAAAGTAGGGATATTAACTGTTCATAGTTGATTAAAAATGGTACACTTTTGGGGACAATCTGCAATGAATTGAAACAACCCACTCCGATATGTGGTTTATATTGAGAGCTGCATATGACTATAGGTCCTCTTGAATTATTTACTCTGAGAACCTCGCTGCGCACTTCTCACAGGCTCTCATTGATCAGTGCTGTAGCAAGCTGCTGATAGGTATTCAGAGAAAGACCCATGTGGGAGGGCTCTCCTCTGTCACACTCTCTAACGCTAATAAGTCCCAGTGGTCCCACCTTCCTGACCTTTGTTGGTTCAGGCTTTTATCTGCCACCGTGAACGCAGGCTGAGTGACCTCCCATCACCTTGGCCTTACTCTTTTTCAGAACAAAAGAACCACATGCAAGCACTGTCTATTGAATACAAGTGTTAGGATAATCACAGTAATAATAATAACAATTCAATGCAGTGGCTAATGCTTGGTTGTTGTGATATGTATGGGGTAAAGCGTAACAAGAAAGATTACTATATAAGATCTCCCTAAGCAATTGCTTCACTTAATTAGGCCATGAGCTGAGTTCAGAGTGAATGTGTGAATAAAGTGTCCAATTCATGACCATCTCTTTTTGTAAATGAGCTTGCAGTGCCATCTGCTGTTCTGCTGCTGACATTACAGATTGAGGGATAATACAAAGATTAGAGGGCAGGCACGTTGCATTTAAGTAAACATTGTAATTTGGCGACATGATGTCTTTTCTCTCTGTGTCTCTCATATGTTTGAATTAAATTACTAAGTATTCTGAAAATGGTTGAATTTACGTGTTATTAATAGCTAAGCCTAAGTAAGAGTTTGAGAATTAATATTAGTCTATGTGTTCTTTGCTATACATCAATAGTTGTCAAATAAATACAATACTACATTAAGTCTGTGTCTTCTAGGTCTTTCATTTTTAGTCTTTGAAAAGCGAAAGGTTGTTTTCTGAACTCTTCACGAACGCAAACGCATCATTTTTAATCTGGATTAATCTGATAAAACGTCGCCGCAAACACATCTGCGTCGCACTAGCTGCACTGTTCCCGTTAACCTATAGTCAAAATGTCCATCACGACGTGCCAAAAGGTCACTCTGATCTCCTGCTCCGTGCTGTGTGTGTCCCTGTTCCTGCCCAGGATGCTGCTGCCCAGAGCCAAGCAGGACGCGGTTCAGCCGGAGGGTAAGGCACATAGTGGCACCGTCCGTCAGCTCTCAGACGGATCTGTTTGTTCATATGCTGCCAGATGCTCTATTAGTGCTCAAGGCCTCGAGGCCGCATTATCGAGTGCGATGTCGTTTTGGAGAGAAAGTGGGAGTTCTCCTCAAAGCAATGTCAAGAGTTTTAAAAATGCATTTGGCGGCCAGCTGCTGTCTGCTTAAATCTAAAATAGCACACGGTTTATTTCACCAGCAATTGTCTGAAAGTGTCAGCAATTGCTTTCTGAAAATCCTCATGAAATGTCCTAGAAAACTATACAATCATGTGTATAGAAGAAGTTGCTTCTACAAATACTCACGTTATTTAGATGGACATGTGTTTGTAGTGCAGTTGAATCCAGAACATCACTGTATATATCATAGTCGACTTGTTTTATGTGCATTGTTTTGTAGTAGGCCCTGGTTTCTACCCTCCCATGAAACACCGGGCTCCCCTGCCCCTGGACTCTGAGCCGTGGGGCCTGGACCCTCTGCACTCTCTCACACCCCACACAGGGACTGTGACCAAGTTCAAGGGCATTGGACGAAAGTACAACCTGATGGCTCAAGTCATTCCCATCTACGGCTTTGGGATCCTCCTCTACATCCTCTACATCATTTACAAAGTACAGCATGTTGAATATATTTACTCACATGTTTTAAATGTATAAGTATATGCTTATACATTTGCTTTTGTTTAGCTAACTTGCAAAGGGAAGCCAGCAAAGTCAGGAGAGACGGCCATGTACAATCCCAAAACAGATTACACTCAATGTAAGTGCATTATAATTTGCCTGGA
This sequence comes from Gobius niger, assembly GCF_951799975.1. NCBI lineage: Eukaryota > Metazoa > Chordata > Actinopteri > Gobiiformes > Gobiidae > Gobius > Gobius niger. The sequence goes on along the minus strand of NC_136855.1, from coordinate 19,880,075 downwards.
GCATTTCATCAACAATTCAAAAGTTACTTTTTTTACCTTGATTTGTATTATATATTGTGTGTCTATATAACTGATGCTGCAAATACAAAACTTTAGTGCATGAAACTCGCTATGATTTTGTAGTAAATGAGCATGAGCTGGCCAGGCTCCAGCAGAGACTACTGCAGACTGAGCAGATGATGGAGATGATCGTCTCTGGGAAGAGCAGAAAAGCTGGAAGGTAAAAACATATTTCTATTCCACAGCAGAAACAGATAAGAAATGTTTGTGTTGGGTTCCGCCATTTTGATTTGTTTCCAACAGAAGTTCTGTTCAGTGTTCACAATCCTCATCATCTTCACTCTATTCACTTTATTTCTTCTGCCCTCTAGTCGCCGCAGCAGGAAAAGCAAGCAGTTGAAGAAAGAGGAGAAACTCCTGAGACACTTGAGCCAAATCTCTGAACTGATGCAGGAGGGAAGACTCGATGGGGCATCTCCGGAGATGGAGGCTGAAGAGGTGCCCTATTTTGCAGGCTGGGAAGGTAAACTCAAATATGTCTTATTTGTGTAAAAGTATTTACTGAAGATAAAGTATTCATGACCAAATACATTTTTATCATCACATTGTGAAAGGGAATGTGTCAACTAAGATTCTTGGCTTCATGACTTCATAGTATAATTTCCAAAACAGGTCTTGGTGATGGTCCACTGTAATTTGTGTTCAAGTGTTGTTGACCAGGCATTAGGTCCAAACAAACTGCAGCAGCTCATGTCAACGAAGAAATCAGTTTTGATATATTTCTTTAAATTTAAAAACATGTCCATCAATAATAGAAAGAGATTAATGTGTATATTTTAGGTTACCCAGAGGAGACATACCCAGAGTACGAAGATGAACCGCCTCACAGAACCAGATGCAGACTGGGGCCTCGAGTGGACACTGCAAGTCAGCTCACTGCAGAGGCTCTGGCTGAGAGGATGGAGCAGGAGGAAGAGGAGGTCGGTCCGAGGAAACTAGAGGTGCTTCATGAGGAAGAGGAAGAGGAGGAGGAAGAAGGGGAGGAGGAGGAAGAGGAAGAGGGATCTGACAAAGGTGAGTGAAGATATCTGTGTTTGGACTGTAGGGTTTGTAGAACCTAAATATTTTGTATTTTATACACTGCGTTCCAAATTATTATGCAAATTATATTTTTCTAAGATTTTCTAAATTGTCAACTCAAATTAGAGTTGGCATAATTTTCAAGTCTTTAACTGGTAGAGGATCATTTAAATGTGGTTGAAAAAATCTCCCAGTGATAACAGTATTTTTTTCAAAAATAAATATAGTAAAAAAGGGCCTAAAGGGTCCGACCAGCTCTCTCACCATGATTCTGGCCCAAAACATGACTCCGCCACCTCCTTACTGACGTCACAGCCTTGTTGGGACATTGTGGCCATTCACCAACTATCCACTACTCCATTGATGACTCCAAGCTGGTGAAACTTGGGCTTTTGTCTTCAATCTGCAAAAGCAACAGAGTTGTAATGCATGCTGTTTTGAACAGCCTGGCACTTAAAAGCAGGGGAGGCATAGTACACTGCTTGACCAATAAAAAAAGTCACCACAACAACATATTCATTTTGGAATATGTCTGTGACATCAGGGAAGAAGAAATATATTTTACAGTTTTGGGCACATTGTGCTGCTGAATCTAGACCTGCCCAACTGCAGCAGCGCAGATCTAAACAGTTAGTTAAAACCAGACACCAAGACACATTACGTACTACGCCTTCTTTCTTTAAATGATATTTGTAATGCTTTTATGATCAATACCTACTTTTAGATATGACCCAGGATGAAGAAGAGTTGGATGAAGAAGAATCTGTAGTGGAGGAAGAGGAAGATGAGGGTAGACGTCTGCTCAGTCCTCCGTCGCCGATGTTGGCATCAGAGAAGAAGGAGTATTTAGGGCTGATGGTGAGCAATGAGCTGCGCAGTCACAGTACCTGTAAAAAAATCACCTTCAGCGATCACCGGGACGTCTACCGCTACCCACGCGAGGACACCTACGAGGAAGACGAGGGGCAAGGTCAAGAGGGTGAGCTGGAGGAAGCTGAGGAGGAAGAGGAAAGTGAGGAGGAGACTGAGGAGGAGGAACCTGAGACCGGGCCTGAGCAAGAGGCAGATGAGGATGACCCTTTGATGGAGGCAGAGAGTCTTCTGTTCAGCTGTGATATTGGGGCAAACCCAGAGAGAGATGCGGAGGAGGAGACAGAGGATGCTCTAACAGGAGCAGAGGAGAGTTCTGTCCCAACAGAGGGCCCTGTCCCAGAACAGAGGTCTGAGCAGTGGGCAATCACTGGACTACGAATGCGAAACAGGAGAGACACTTAGACAGCACACTCTGTAACTTCAGCATAATAACAGGATTTAACAGGACATCCAGGCCATACATTTAATATATCAACATGTACAATTTACCTGTTTTAAAATTATATATTATATCAAGTCACTAGAACACACAGTTTAATATACTGCAAAAAGGTGCAACTTCATGCTAACTGAATGCATAAATGAATAGATTTTTTTACAATGCGGATGTAACATCTGAGGAGAAAATAGCTCCACCAAGTGGTCATGTTTGTTTATGCAACTTGAGATCAGATTTATCATTTAGTAAAAATGCACACTATATGTATCTTACTATTTTCACATTTTCAAAGGTCAATAACTGCAACATCATGACCAGGAGTTTTATTTTTGATGATTTCCAAAGGTTTATACCACAACAATAAATAGTACACCAAATGTAAAATGTAAATTTACTGTACATCACAACAAGTGCACTGTAAGAATGAGAATGAAACACCTTTTGGCTCCTGGACACATCTATGAAAAGCCAACTTTACAGCAAATGTATCAAGTGTATGTAAATAGAAATACGGTAGTTAGAAGACAGTCGAGTACAAGAATAGCACATTTGATAAAGATCCCTCATAACCCACAGTACAACAGCGGTATCAGAGATTGTTCTTTGCTTTCATTTAGCATTTTTTAAAGGTCAAAAATACAAAATACTAATATATATTCATCCTTTTAACAGCAGTGAAACTGATATGAAAATGAAACGTGGAATGTATATCTAACTAACATATGCAGATGAAAACAAAAGTTTTTGTGACTTGTGGCAGTAAAATCATGTGTATGATTTGAGTTCTTATAATAAAGACCAAAAAGCCTGAGGGACTCATAAAGCCTTCTGTTGCTAATCCAATTTTCAGCACAATGTAAAGCAATTTAGACATGGACTGGATTGGGTCCACTTTATGTGCACTTTTGGAAGAATTGTCAAATTGCACAGTGCAATTTGACAGTAAAGAGCTACAAGAAAATATCTCCATTAACAGTTGATGCAGATGCAAGAGACCAATTCATGCTCAGCTCATGTTTAACTTTCAAAGCATCACATTAGAATCAGTCTTCAAAGGCACAAAAAACCTATTTACAGCCACATGTGACCCAGCACAGAAAATAAAGTGCACCCTCGTCCGATACATTCACATACATTTAACACAATACTGTCTATGGCACACACTGCAGTGGGACATGCCCTTGCCCTTGTTCAGTTTGAGAGAAACTTTTTCTAATTATGTGCTTGCAGCAAATACTGTATGACTGCGACAAATAAAATCAGAAATTCATAAATACATAAAATAAATATATAGTGCCGTGCATGTTTATTTTCTGTAAAATTGCACTATTTATGTTGAGTGATGTCACATGGCAGACAACATAAGGTCAAAATAAAACATACATGTAAAAAAGTTAGTCTTACACTTGTCTAACTATGCCATGAAGCAACAGTATCGGTTTTGATAATGCCATTACAATACAAAGTAACCACAGTTATAAATGAAAAGATTTTCATTTTGTTTTTGTGCTTGTTCTCCCATCACCCATGCTCACCCGCGGGTCCCCCAAAATTTGCTTTCATCTTCTCCTTGAGGCCCATAACACATTAGGATTACGTGGGTTATGCCAAAGCTTTGGGGCGTTTAAGGGTTGATTTTCTGGAGCCCTTTTAGAGAGGACAGATGGAGCAGCGCAGGAGTCCAGGCTTCAGCTACTCACAGGCCAGCTTACTGTCAAAGCTGGAGAGGGCGATAGCGAATGCTTGCAGGGCGCACATGGGATAGTTATAGTCCATGGTGAAGACGTCCTCTGCCACGCGGCCAAACTGCATCACTATGTAGTCAGCTATTGAGAAAAAAACATGAAAAGAAAATTATATGCATGCCTTTTATTAGATACACAATTTGTGAAATAAAAATATCAATAGGAGAAAAGGTTTTGGGGACATCATCCCATTCACTGGTAAAATAACTAATAGCTATGCACAATATTTTTCCAGTATAGTGGTCTCTGTTAAAAGATATAAAACTGTAAAACATGTATTGTCTGCAGCCATAATTTGTGAAGCAAAGCTGATTACTGTTTCATAAATATGCACAGACTGGTTTGTTTTGGTCTACACTACAGTACACCACTGGGTCAAAATACTGACGGTCGTTGTCGTGGATGATCTGGAAGTTTTTGACGGAGGCCTGGGTGACTCGGCCGTGGAAGTTAAGCACATAGGACTGAGTGTCGTCGTTCCACACTGGTGTCTTATTGTGCAGCTCGATCACACTCTCCGTGTTCTTGTTCTGCCACCGGGCCAGAAGAGACTCATGGTCCTGTGGTAAAAGACAGAATCAGAGCTTCATGCTCTCATGTTTGCGTTCAGATCACACGCTGGTTAATGGAGACGAGACAGGAGGCCTACATTTCGTGGACGGATTGACACTCTCTCATGGTCCATGTTCATACCAGGGATGATGACGCTCATTTTGCGTGGTCCTTTGAAGCCTAAAACATTAGTTTCCTGAAAGGAAGAGATGAAATATCAAATACAGTATAATGTATTCATGCTTCTCCTCTGAAAGGACATTTGCTGAGTAAAACATCCATGGATAAATTACAGACACTTTCCTTTTCACGTTGAAAGACCTGTTGCATATGATGAATTAAATATAGTCCTAATATAAGCAAGTATTGTTCATTATATAATAACTTTATCTAACCACTCATACCACATCTATAGAGACATTCAATAGTTATGTAAAGAGAGAGAGAGAGATGGGACATTCAGCAATAGTGCAATTCATAGTGACCTTCACCCACAAATGAAAGACTGGCAGTTCACTACAGGCAATGCATTTTGCCATTTAGTCTGCTTACCCTGGTGTATGAATGCATGTGTGAACAGGTCAATGGTTCTTTGATGGTACATGTAGAAAAGCTATGTTAATAGGGCCATACCATATGTACAATTTTCTATTTGTTTAAAGACTCTTCTTCTGGACATTTTGTATGTATGTATGTATGTATGTATGTATGTATGTCTGTAAAGTGTCATGTACCCAGTATGTACCTACCTCAGTGGTAGTAGTAGTAACAATGAGACTAGTACTAATCTATTGCAGTGACTGTTAACTGTAGTGTGGGGCATGGTATTAACCATTTTTACCCACGTCAAGCAATTTAGTTGGAGACACTCACGTAACAAATGGCAGCCAGTTCTTGGCGCAGGTTGCTGGCTTCGAGGCTCGTGGTGCTTTTCATGGGGTTCAGACCATTGTCGTAAACTGTAAATTTGGTCCCCATGAGGTTTGATCTGTGCAGAGAAAACAGGAGAAGATTATTAGTGTTGGTGTGCACATATTGCTGGTTTCTACTTATAAAACACTAATTCCACTTGAGGACGATAATGATCAGTCAATGAGCGCCCAAAGAGTAGAACACCACTCTCAGTCCAGACTAAAGACTAAAAATGTATTCAGACTGGCCTTTCTAAATTCTTGTGTTTTTTGATGTAAAGCTCTTTGGTCAACCAAGTGTTTTTGATTGATAATGATGGAAAACGCTCAGCTTAAATAATTTATGGCAATGGGGAACTGTTAACCTAGATTGGCTGCGACACAGATTCAGGAGGAAGACTTTCCATCTCTCACCGTGGTGTACAGTTATATGCAGCTAAAATGGATAATAGCTTTGTTGCCTTAAAGATCTTTGACAAACTACCGGAAACCAAATTACACAAGTCAATATTGTCTGCTACGTACTTATTATTATTTCAAATGATTTTCAGTACAAATACAATAGAACTATTAGACAATGAATAGTTCATTCAAATCCTGATAAAGTCGGCCCATACCTTTTTTTAGGTATGAGCCCTTGAAAATCACTAGATGAAAGGTCAGGATTCATTTAAATTCTGAGCTCCACAGTTGGAGTGGCTGTGTGATTGCAGAGGTCTGAGTGGTGCATTGACCAGTGGTCTGACTGGCTCTGAAGATTAAAGGCTGCGCCCAGTCATATTTGATTAAACTCCCTGGAGTTTCCACGGAGCTGTGGACACAGCCTTGAAGCAGTCTCAGAGGATTAGGTCAGCGCTCACTTCCTATCCCAGCGTGCAAAGTTGCCTTTAAAATTAAAAGGATCCATTCTATGCTATTATTAGTCCTGATGAAGTAGGTTTGATCTCTGAATATTATTAGTTAAATCATACAGCTTACTGCTACCTTACTGCTCAGAGCAAAACAAGATAAAAGAAAAGAGTGAATGTGGATGATAAAGTACACACCACTAAATAATAAATATTAATATGTGAATGTAGGCTCTGTAAATAGTAATGTATTACTATTATTTTGAAATCTAAAGGGATAGTAGTAAAACATAAAGGCCTACTATACAGTGCATAAGAGGTGAGGATGAGAAAAATCTAGACATCTTCTCCACAAAGAGTTTTTCATATTGTTTGTTTTTTCTCTCTTTATGAGAGCCTGTGCAAATGTCTTTTATAGTTTAATCAGTGATGCCAGTGTCGTCTTACCTCAATTTACCAATGAAGCTCTCTCCACCTCGAGACAGATCGGTGGGATCAATGGAAATGAGGTAATTAGAGGTTTTACTCTTTTTTCTCTTGCGGCCAGCCAACAAGAACACCTGCAAGTGAAGTCATCAAGAACAATTAAGTAACAAACCATACTTATTTCACACACATAAATGCATTGAGCATGGTGGTATATGTGGCTTTGTGATGGACAAAAGCCGTATTTTAGACAATCTAGCGCCTCACCTTCTTGCCATCCTCCCGCTCCAGATGCAGGTAGTAAGTGGGGTACATGCCTCGGTCCATGCCCTTCTTGTCTCTGGTGATGCGGCACTTCACCCTGACGCCCTGAGGAGCCGGTCGCAGAGAAAACTCTTCCAGGTCGTCCACATCGATGGAGGGTTCGTTGACTGGCGTAGTTGTCGCGGCGGCCACTTCCTGAGTGCGACAAACACATAAACAGGTAATAAAAATGTCTCAATTACAAACTATACATCCATAAGGTTGTTGTTCTTTGGAATAATAGAGGAGTTATAAAATGTCTTTCAAATAATGACTATATTCATTGAAATAACTGAATATGGTAAGGGAAGGTATACTTTATTGATCCCCGAAGGCAGGCGCTCGGGGACCCATCTCCAGATGTTTTTAGTGGTAGGGGAAAACAGAGTACCCGGAGGAACCCTACGGAGACCCGAATGGCCCTGTCGGTCGTGGATCAAACCCAGGACCTTAACTGTGAAGCACGAGCACTAAGCGCTGTGCCACCATGCCATTTTAAATGCTTTAGCGTTGAAATGAAATCAAATAATATGCTAATGCTTATGTTTCACTGGAGCTAGAAATGTTGGTGAAGCATTTGCTAAAGGGCACAATGACAGTCCTTTATGCAATGATCAAGAATCAAGCTGCCAAACAACAAGCACAACAGTTGCAATAACATATTAGATTTGTTAGAAAACAATAAGTATAGATTTGGTATAATATAGAAAGGAATTAAGAAACATTTACTAAAAAGGTACAAAGTGTTCTCCTTTTTCGAAAGTGATCCATCATGTGCTGTAAATGTCATTGTACCTTGTTGGATTTCTTGCTCGTGGCAGAGCCTGGTCTTGTGTTGCTGTTGAGTTGTGACGAACTGGAGCTAATTTCATCGTCATCATCTTCTTCCTCATCAAAGTTCATACTGCTGGAAATGCCTTCACACACAGACAAATGTGTCAATATAGAATATACACACATACATGTACATGCAAAATTATGCACACGGCAAAACAGAAACACGATGCAACAGGCTGCTGACGAGTAGTCTTAGAGTCCGTTCAATCCATACATTTCATTTTATTGTGTCATCTAATCACATGGTGTGTAGCGCCTGTCATTAGTATAAGATCCACTGACATGCTTCACTGAATGATTAGACCAAGATGGAGTATCTGTGGATTTTAATAATGTTGATCAAATGAATCTTAAATTTGACAAACCGTAAGAAAAGCTTGTTATTTGCATTCTTTGACTTTGACAATTGTGTGACACAGCTAAACTACTGACCTTTTGTTGTGTTTCAATCAATAATCCCCAATATAATACAAACATCACAGTACAAAAAAAACACTAAACAAATCACAAACACAAAAGGGTAAAGGAAAAAAAGAAAATAAAAACAAAAGGAGAAGGAAAAGGAAAAAGCACTATATTAAAAAATGTATTATTAAATTCGATTAAAGGCAATAGGACCTCAGCGTGATGCGGCGTGAGTGCCATCTAGAGGCAGTAGTGGTTAAAATACTTAATTTCATATTGCTGTAAAAGTACAGATATCTTTAGTTTAGTTTAATTTATTTACTTTTTTGGTGTTGCACCATTAACAGAAGGCAGACATTCAAATACATCAAACAAAAAGTGTCCTTTTGCGTTGAAGTCAAGCACTTAACAAAACTGAGCCAAATAAAATGGCCCAGTCAATGGGACAAAATGTTTCCAATTGTGTCTTTTTCCCTTGGCTCCTCCCAAAGACTCTCACGTAAATTCACTTTGCCACTGACCACCTCTGCAGCCCTCACCACAGTAATGCACCCAATAGCAGACCAGACCTGTCAATGGTGCACCTACTCAGCTTTAAATCTTTCCCTACATTGATGCTGGACCTCGGCCACACTGCTCTTTTTTTATTCTTTATAACAGGCATTAGTTGTTCAGTGAATGCAACAATGGGGACCACATCCTTGCATATGTCTCTAATGCAACATTTTGCTCATACCGGCCACCAAAATACATGATGGAGGAGATGGGGTTTTCCAATCCCAAAGTACTGTATGTTTTTTTTATTTTACATAATCCAAATTACACAGACCACATAACCAAACTTCTTTGACCCCTTCATACAAATCCAAATGGTTCATATAATTTTACTTTATAACACGCTTTGTAAATATGTTTGTACCGCCAGTGTCGACTGACAACATCAGGGAGGCTTGGCCTGAGGACCTTATTATACATAACGTGAGAAGCTCTTAAACACATTATTCCAGTAACTCTAGATACAGATTAATTCAATTTAAGGTCATCCATAGACTACAATTTTCCAAGGCTAAATTTGACAAAATGTTTGAATCTGTGTCAGCCGTGCACAACCAAAGCAACGTATTGTTCCTTAGCTCATTTATTTTTTCATTGCCCAGTTTCACTAAAAGTTTGGACGGACATATTTCAGTGGTTCTGTGACACTAAAAAGCTGAGATGGTCCCTGATCCGTGTTGGGTTGTTATACGAATATGAATATGCTTGATGTGAATTATTTAATCATGCTTAAATTCAGAGTGAATAAGCTCTGTAATGGTTCAGCACTACTTCCTCCTATGATGCTACAGATGTCACTGGACTAGACATCTGTAGGACTAAACATACATAAATGCCCTAGACCTGGTGGTGATTGGCAGGTGGGGGCGGGCCGTACCTTTCTTTAGCATCGTCACCCTTAGGTCCTGTTTGCTGTGGGACTGGGTGCAGTTGACCACGGGCGCTGCCTCAGCCTCGTCGGTGGAGAGGTGTCCCACTGTCAGGATCTGGATGTGCCCGTCTTCATGCTGAGAGGACAGGCCATCGATCCCTGCAGCATAGAGGGATCAGACGGCATCGTAGCAGTGAGCACACAAGCAATCCACAGACAGGAAAATGAGCGGGGCAAATAAAAGCAGAATCTCTCCTGGTCTCATTGTGTTAGGGTGGACTCTACGAGCGCTGATGTGCCCTGATGTGCCCTATCGACCCAAAACATGCACAATAGTCTATCCCTCCAGTTTAGCAATCTGGAGATGGGTCCTTGTGTATTTCTCCTACAGGAACAATAAAATATATTGACTGAACCTTATTAATATGGTAAATGGTAAAATTTAAAATAATGCATTGTCTTTAAAGGGACTATACAGAGTTTAAACATGTTAAAATTAAGTATTTTCTTCCCCATGTTCCAACAATGTCCTAAGGTGTAGAATGAGCCCAGACCTGTTCACCATAACTGCCTCTAAAATCCTGCACTGTCACTCAAAAAGGTGTTACTTCGGGTCCGAAGTCCCGTCATGCACGAGCTTAATATAGAAGGTGCAGTTACACGTATGACCTGAGGTGGCAGTAGTGAGTATAAAATGGCTAACTTGCATCTAGCCCCTTTAAAAGTGAAAGTTTTACTGTATTGCTTCAAAATTATATTTTATAATATATTATTAAATACACATTACTTACGACCCAAGGGGCAGTAAGTAGGGTTGGGCCATATCGTATCGTGATTTTTTGATGTCGTTGACATTTTTTATATCGTCGAGACGATTTATGTTACGCTCAGCTCCATCAGAGCAGCATAAACACTGACTGTGCAGGACACAGGGGCAGGTGCTTAAAAAGTCAAATGAATTGGATGTAATAGGATGTAAACTGCTTGAATAGATTATATTTGTGAGGAAATTAGCATGGTACAAAAAAAAAGAATTAAATATCTTTGCAATTATCTTCCAAATAGGCGTAAGGCTGGAATTTTGAAGTCATTTGTCCGTTGGCAATTATATATATACAGTATTTATACTGAAATTAAAAAGAAACTGAATTTTGTCTCATCAAGGCCAAAAGATGGAGGCGATCTCAGTCAATTTGAGCAGCCCAGTGTAATCTGCTGTGATGTGGGCTGTTGAGAATGAGTGGAGAGAAAATCACAGTGAATCACAGTGAAGGATCTAGGAGTGATGCATTTAGCACCACTAGCCTGATTAACCACATTTCCCAATGGATTGTGTTTGCTTTTTTGGAACGATGAACTAGAATTTGCTGATGTGAATAACACATTTCTGCAAATAATACATATCTAATAACATTTATAAAGAGTTAAATGACCTGATAAAACCTGAGTGGCCACTGTTTTAAAACATAAAAACCGGGATTGACATCCAGGTCCAAGACACGTTTTTTATGTTGCACCATACAATTGTTCCCTTTTGGTCCATTGTTAGAATATCTGCAACATTATCATTGTTGAGTGAAAAGAGAGGCTTAAGTCACAAGTTGAAACTGTGAAAACAGTGACTATACAAACTATAAACAGTACTTACTATGTTGTTGGCTGGTATTGAGCAGGAGAGCACAGAGTGAAAGTGAAGTACAGGGACGCAAACCAACAACCAGAGTACAAAACAGTGTTCTGCCACACCGAATGTGCAGTAGCCAGACGACCAGCGACACATTTAACATAAATGGGGGCTATACTAAATATTACTGTAAATTGCAGGCCTTTTTGTACTTTTGTGTGACAGCTGAGCAAAGACATAATGCAGGTTTGGACTCACTCTGACCCATCACATTTTGCACCTTGCAAAAAAAGAAAAACACACACATTTGTGTGCTTCAGTTTTGAGGATGCTAATAGGTGCACACACTGCATTAAAGTCTTTACAATTGCTTTGGTTCATTTCTTGAAACAGAATTACATTCTCAAAGCAACATGGGCAAGTCTCCAAATGACTGACAATATAATTCTGTGGCCATTTCCATGGCTCGAATGAAGCATGGGTGAACTGTTTTGGGAGAGTGATGCTCTTTTGCAGCACAACTCCAGGGCTAACAACCCCAGAGTTAATCATACAGACATTTTACCAAATGCACCTGGAGCTTTGAGGATGTAATTTCTAGATCCAGAAACAATGTTTTCCGTCTGGTGCCAATCTTGTGCCCTCTTGCCCTGGCGCGGCACACTGACCTTTGTGCTTGCCCCGTCTCTCCTTCTTGTCGCTGCCCGTCTGCGGCGTTGAGCTGGCAGATGCTTTGCCTTTTTTGGCCGAGCGCGGCGGCTGCATGTCTGCTGTCACCTTGACCTCCTCGTGCTCTGCTTCTGCCACTAGACACAAACCAAAGAGATCATTTAGATTAGCATCAGCACAGATGGATGGCTGTATTTCCACTTTTCCAGGAGCAAATGCCGCAGTTCATAGCCCTAAGCCCAGAAGCTGTCCTTGTGAAGTGGGGTGACATTGCTGCTCTGGTCTCTAGGAGATAAGCAGGCATCATCAATCCTACTCTTAACCATGTTTCAGTTCTCTGGTGCATGCATTCAATATTACAGCCGGAAACATCAAGTCAGTTTTATTGGCACCAATAAAAAGTGCATCTGTGTTAGGACTGAACTATTTGAGAAAATAAAGTCAATGAAAACAAAATATTATATTAGACATGCAGTCTGTGATCTCTGTATGATAGTATTTTTCTATGCCATGTTCCTCACCGTGGTACATAGTGCTGCTGTTGCTGCTGAGGTAGGCCTCCACCAGGGGCGCCTGCTCCTCACTCTGTTTAGTGCGGCGCGTGCGAGACCTCCCGTCCACAGTGGACTGTACCATCAGAGGCTCCTGCCTCTTCTTCTTCTGTTTCTGCTCCAACAGCGCTCTCTGTACATCAACCATGGACACATCAATACACCCACATGGAGGAGGAGATGAGAGGGCTTTTGACAATGTCAGCAAAGTCTGTTTTTGAAAATCTAACAAAGTAACAAAGGAATGGACAAGCACCCGGCCCCATAAGGCAAGAGAATTGGCCCTTAGGTTCAGTTTAATTGTGACCCTCCTAAAACCAAAAACTGTAAATACATTGAAAATCCATTGAATAGAATTTCTCTTGTACATTTTTACAATCACAAATTTGTTCATCTCAAAATAAGGTTTAACAGAATATAATTGTTTTTAATGTTCCCTTTAATTTTACAAATTTAGCTCTGAAAATAAACAAATCCATAGTGCTTCAGGGTTTCTGTCCAAAGTGGCCTGACACAGGCCTGAATAGGCCATAATGACTTATGGATTATCTGTCATCCATATGCATCTTCAAACGAGACCTCATTAAAAATGAATGGTTTCAGATAAACAAAGGTTTGCATCTTTACAGTGCTTTGTCAAGACAAGTCAAAAACAATAATTAGGTGCATGCTTCGAGTTTAAATGTTTACTTTGGTTCTAAAAATCCACACCAAAAACTCTTCCGCAATTTTATATGAAATTATTTTGATAAACATTTATGTATCTGTTATAGGTCACAATCAGATAAACAAGTTTGTGTTCATAATAACGGCTCAAACCAAACACAGCAGCGGCAGTAATGTTTGTTTGGACAAACCTCTACAGTTTGGCAGAAGTGTCAACAATACCCTCAGTAAACAAAGCTTGTGAAGCATTAGTTTCAATCAAGCCCACACAACAGAAACATTTATGTGTTCGTCATGTTTCTTGTGCCATAGTCTGTGCTTGTTATAAGTCTATGGCTTTGTAGCTATGGCAGAGTGGGGTTTGTGTGCTAAAAAGTGCAGAGTCAGAGTGAGCCGTGAGGCCTTGTTTAAGTCTCACCTGTCTGTCCAGTTTCTGCTGTCGGAGGTTCGTGCCCTCATCGTCTAAAGTGCTGCAAAGAAACAGACAAGCACAGTGTAAAGAAAGGTCTTTCTTATGTGTATTTTTTGCTCTTTTTTCGGATAATTACAGCACAATGTCTATTATGTAATTCTGTCTAAGTCTGTCTAAACAAGTCTGGACTGAGACATAAAAGAAATCTATTATAAAATGATGTATAACACAATCAGAAAAATATATTTTCAGAAAACAGCCTTGGAAGTTTTCAAGTATATCTATGGAGGAATTTTGATTCGGGGGAAAATATATATATATGTAAATACATGTATCTTATTTTGTAGATTGTAGATTGCCTCAAAACTAATAATATATTAATACTAATAATTGAGTTTTGCTGCAGGTTTTACAATATTTTGAAGATCAAACAACTATTATTGTTCTGATTCAAAAAAAAAAATCAGAAAATCTGTTATACATATCCTGTACTCATTTACTCTTCAAGACCTTAATATCAGCAGTAGTAGAGTAATCATCATCGTTATTATAGCATCTATTTTCGTTCTCAGAAGTACCCTTAATTATATTTTTCAGAGAGGAGGCAGAGGAGAGGGTCAGAGTCTTAATGCAAACCCATTTGATGAATTATGTAAGAGTTATATTCACTGTGACCAAGTTTCCCATTTTGCTATAAGAAAAAATCTGCATAACTGTGTATTAGCTTCGGACTAAGCGTCCTTCATCAGACAAGTGACCATGTCTGATGAGGGACACTGAGTCCGGAACGTTGCATCTTTTGGTGTGAGTACATGTTAAAAATTATTGCATTTGTTTGTTTTTTTGACCCAGCACACTGCTTAGAAAGGGGTTGCGTGTTTTTTGATTGTGCTACACAGGTTTCCCATTTTACAATGGTTTTGAACACGTTGCAGGTGGAAAAATGTTGAGCAATGTTCCACCTGTGTACCACTGAGATTCATTTGCCAACAAAAATTACACATCACTACCACAATGAAACTGTATTTACCTCCACTTATCCAGCACACAGACAAACAAAGCCCTCTATGTCTGCAATCAGCGTAATCAGCATGTGAATAGGCATCACAGTGAAGATAATTACAGCCGCACCAATCTCTCATTGGAGGTCAAACAGCTTATTACTCCTGAGAGCTTCTTGTCACCGTTGTCCTGACATATACCAATAATAGGCACATAAGAAGAGCAGTGTAACACAGTAGGATATATTTATTCTGTTTTATAGCACTGTGGTTTGTATATTTTAACCAAGAGAGACATTTATGAGCTCGCCCAATGCCAGGAGTGCATTTACTCAATAAAACCGTCACGACTGAAGTGTAGTGGATCTAAAATACATCACAGGCTAACACGGCCTCTTCCAAAAGCATAAATTTAGACATTACATTAGAAATTGAAAAAAAATATTCTACCATATATTTCAACATCACACAGAAACAAAAGGCCCATGTAGCAGATGCATCAGAGACAGGACTGTAGTAGTGCTGACTGATTTGGATGGACAAGATGACTGGTCACCGTGACTAACACTGAGTGATGCAGACTTCTTCCAGTAATGCTTTCAGGATGTCTGAGGGGTGCACTCGGCTTGATATAATTAAGTTTTTTGGAAGTCAAAAACTAATCTATATAATTCATTGTATATTTAAAAAAAGATGCATACAGTAAGTCACATTGTTTCTGCAGTGATAAAAGCCACATAGCAATGCATCACCCAAACTGAGGGGAGGGCAGTGGTGCGTTGGTTCAAGCCCAGGTTGAGGGCATATCTTGTTGTTTTCTGTGTATATATGAGGACAGGGAAGAGGGGGACAATTATTTGTCTATTGCTTCACCGTGGACTGCTGGACATTTGAACAAAGACATTACATCTGCTTGTCTTTTTCACAATATCTGCCTCACTGTTTATTTCTAAGATTTTCCTCCGTTTGATCAAATCAGCAATATTTGGGGAAGCCTGTGAGTCAGCTGTTGTTGCGATATTGGGCTCTACAAAAAACAAACTGATTGATTTGCCCCCGTGCATAAGACTCAACCCTCATTGTTCACTCACAGTGATGTGGCAGGCTGCAACAAGAAGGTGTCAAGCAAAATCATGTGTTAGGGTTATGGACTAGCCAAAAATAAAAAATAAAATCAATAAAAGCCTATATTAATATGACATTAACATTTGGCCATTGAGCTGTAATATTTCATTGGCTCTTGGAAGTAAATCAATTTGTCCACATGGGCTCTTTATCTCCGAATGTTTAGGCTCATAATAAAACCAATATGACTCTAAGGTTACACTTGTACTGAGAGCAGCAAAGACACAGGCTGTGACATGCCATTATGTTTGGGTATAAACTGCAGCAAGAGCTTGTATTCTTCTGAGTCTTCTGTCATCATAGTCATCATCATCATCATCACCACAGTTCTTACATTTTATGGGGTCAATCTGAATGAGATTTTCAAACAGCCCAAAAGCTAATCCTTTGAAATCGTTCCCCAGATGGAAGAACCTTTGTTTAACGCTGTGAAAAAATTGGCTGTGATATTTTTTTGTATCATCTTGCACGTCTCTGTCAATGTGTGCACTGTATATCTGTATAATGAGATGAAAAAGCTCTGCCGTGCAGCTGTCTTCAACTCTGCACGCAGGCCAATGCATTTTTAATGGCAGATTCACGGCAAGAGAAAAAAAAAAAAACATGCTCACTGAGAATATCTTTGTGTTTTACAAACAAATGGGACAAAGTGGGTCAAAACAGATTGTCAGTGATCTCGATGAGGGCCACACTGTTTTCTTTTGCCAATTAAACTTCAACTTAAACAAAAATAAAATGTGTTTTATTTCCTCAGGTCAATAACCAGGAGTCAGTGCATTCTGAAATGTGTAATCTGCCATAGCAGCATCAAAGCAGGGAGAGCGGACACTCCACATTAGTCAGAAGTTACACAAAACAACCCTCATTTTTACATCAGTTACACATAAATGGTGATTGATTAGAAAGAACGTCTTGATAAAAATCTTGTTAAAATAGCATAATGAATATCTAAGCAGAAGATGGATAAACCTACGAGTCCCATTAGTGCAGAATACGATTACTAATAATAACATGTATTAATAACCAAATTCTAACTGAGTAAAATATTGTACCGTAGAAGCCATACATTTCAAGCACAAGGGGAGCCACAGAATTCTGCCACTGTGCAAGTTCCCATTGTCATTGCAATAGCACATTAGAACAGTGTCATGTCCCCTGCATGTACTGTACCTGTAGGGGATCCAGTCAGAGGAGTGCTTGGAGCTCATTGTGTCACAATCTGTCAGTCCACCACCACCACCACCACCGCCACCACCACCTCCACCTCCTCCTTCTCTTCTGCTGCCTCTCTTGTACGGCTAACCACCGCCTGCCTCAGCACCAGCTCTACGGTCTGAGAGTGTCTGAAGACAGCAGTCACCAGCAGCGCGCCTCCCGTTCATCCTCTGCATGTGTCGCTCTATCCATGGAATCCATTTCTTCTGTCCCTTTAGTGTAGCGAGCGACCCACAATCCAATCCTCCTCAGCCATGCAGCAGCGCAAAGCTCGCCAAAGCCAACGTTTGCCTCTCCTCCATGTGCCCAGTTAATGTCCCCGTGTCTTCTATCAGCTCCTGCTTTGCGCCGTCTCTGCCCCCCTTTCCCTCTCTATCTCGATCTACCTCTGTATACTTGCCCTTTAAATCCCCCTCCCCTCCCTCCTCTCTCTCCCTTCTCTATTAGACCAAATCTCACGTGCTGCCTCTTTGCCCAGTCTATCTCTTGTGCTATCTTCCACCCAGTATCACGCACTGCCGCACCAAAAGCCAGTCCTGGAAGAGATGTTTCGCAAGACCCCCCATTGTGCTATAACTCTTTGATGTTTCTCTCTGCGTCTTCTGTGCTATTTTTGGGCAGAGCTACCTCCTCCTCATACACATTGACTCACACTGGAGGGAGCTCACTTGTAGCAGATCAGCGGCTCGCTCGGTTTGTTTTCTGGGACATATTTTATTTATTCTATCCGAGTGCAGGGCATTAGCATATGAGTGTGCGGGCTAGCCTTAACAGCCTTTAATTCAGCGCTCTCCACGGGAGCACAAAGGCGCCCTGTGATACGTCGGCGGCTCTGAAGCAGCTCTCACACACATCTGCTTCCGTCCCTAGTGACAGTCACCGCATAAACACTCACTGTGTTCCCAGGGCCAGTCAAGAAGAGTCCATCTACAGAAAGTCCACGCAAGCCCCCATCCTATAGAGTCATTACAGGAAATCAGTTCATGTCAATAAGGTTGTCATTCATCAAAATACTGTACATACCGGTTGGTCACCTACCAGTTGCCATCACAGTAGCTGTGATGGTATGTGGGTGAGATATTGTAATAATTTCAAACTTCTTGTGTCTGTAGAGGACTAAACAACAAGGTTTAATACATAATTAACAGAGACGTTGTGCAGCCTAAATTGTCACTATTAAAACTGAAATTCCAATTTGACTGTGATTAATCTTAATCACTGGAGTAACCTGTTAGGAGCAGTAGACAACCACTGCACCTGAAGAGCCATCTCCAGATCTAGAATAAGGTTTCTGGTCAGGACTCAGGAGTGCCACTTACTATTGTGCATGTTTTGGTCAAACTATATTGAAGCAATGTGTCATTGTGGGAATAATCTCCAACAAGGTTCTAAACAAGAATCAGGAGAATGAGAAGAAAGAGGAGGAGAAGGAGAATGAGTACAAGACATAGTAGAGGTTCTTAAAGGAATAGGCCACCATTTTTCCATACTGTTGATGCGTAGCTGTCTGGTCTTTGTGTGTGCACTCAGTTACGCAAAAAGACCAAAGATGTTGTAGCATTTAGCCTCTCCCAACATATTCCTATAGCTCCAAACTGGGGTGACACCTTAGGAACACTTCAACTTTGCTGCACAGACGTCGAAGTGCTTCTAAGGTATTATTACGCCTTAAAATACAGAACCCCTTTTTATCCGCTTATAAAATGTGAATTAATTTTGGGTAACTATACTTGGATCATGGAACTTTTCACATAACTGTATTTACGTGGAAGAGCTTGGTCGCTTCTAACTTTACCAGTTTGGAGCTATAGGAATATGCTGGGAGAGGCTAAATGCTAACACTGTCTTTGGTCACACACAAAGACCAGATGAACTCATCTAAGCTAAGATAAGAACATATCTCTGTATGGAAAAACGGTGACCTGTTCCTCTTGGGTCACTGTCTGTGTCAGTGAAAGGATACTTTGTATGTTTTGTTTGTCTTTGTCAACTGTAGCACTTTGAGATGTGTTCTTCATATGTAAAGTGCACTACAAATAAAATGTATTATTATTATTATTATTTTAGCTTATTGTTTGCCTGACCATTGCTTCAGCGCTATGGCTGATTGAATATATATTCTTTTTAAGACCAGGACAGTAAATACTGCAATCATGTGAGCCTCATTGTGGAAGACAAAAAAAAAGATAATTTTGCAATTTCTTTCTTGTCTAAATCAAAGTCTTTCACCTCTAAACCAGCCCGAGGTAAAGCAGTGAAGTTATGGTTGTGTTTTACATTCACAACGCTGCTTCACTTCGACTGCACTGTACACTAAACAAAATGAAAACATCCAGAACAGCCACGCACAAGATCCTCAGTAGAGTCTAGCAGTCGATATGTTTACAACTCCAAATGCAATCATCAATGAATTATAAAATCAAGGTCTTTCCTACTACAAGAGCAAAATCAATGAACTAAATGATCATCTGTTTGATGAGCTCAATACAAAGTCCAATAAAATAAATCAATGAACATTCACCTTACAGTGAGTGTTTGATAAAATTCTAACCATAACTTTAGGATTACACAAAGAAATCAAGAGCTACAATAACGTAACTTCAATTAGTAATGACGATGGGTGTACACAAAGAAGATAATCAGCTATGAGGCGTTTCACAAAACACACAATTTTAATGAGAACTTGTTTCTGAAACTGAAAAGGTCTTTTTTTTTTTAAACTTAATAATTGCATTGTGGTTAGTCCTTACCGCATAGCTGATTAGCCAAAGCCACTGTTATACCTTTCAACTTTTTATGTAAGAATTTTTCAAAAGGTCTATGGGAAAAATAAACAAGAAATTTACTTCAAGAACTCGAGAGGGAAAGCAAGACTATTAAGCTCCATTGGACTTGATCTAGGACAACAGTCCACATGATATACAGTATTTGCCACTTCAGATCAATTGGAGTGAATGTAATGCAATATAAGACAACTTCGAGTGTTCAAAATGGCTCTTTTTGTCAGTTATTTCTGAACTTTTGTGAGCACCCATTGTACCTCTATAGCCGCTGATGGCCTACAGCCATTGTCACTGCTTTACCACAAACTAAATGGAACACAGATTGTCCTCCCTAATGGTATGACCTTTTCCAAATGTCAAGCCACTCTGTTTTTTCTCTTTCAAATAAACTCCCCAAAACAAAACAAAAAACAGTTTAACAGAACAAATTTAATGTAAAATCTACTGAAATCTTGGTCATCTACACTATTGCTTGCCTTTGGATTAGGTTTATAGAGGAGTATTTTACCTCGCAGTCTCATTTTTTCAACAGATCTTATTTCAATGCAATACACACCAATGACAACACTTAACACACTCATGTCGGTATGAGATTGATTCTTCATATTGCAAATTTATTGAATAATGAATAATTGCACAGCGCGAAGCAACACTGACGATACGAATAGAGGGATAAGATCCCAAAGGACATTGCAATATTGTCGGCTGCTCAATGCTGGATAAATGTACTTTCTTCTGATGCATATCGCTTTACTCAGCACTGGAAATATAATCGAAAACAGAAAACAACTTTAATTTCATGTCGCAGTATTCCTCATAGGGTTTTATGTTGTAAGTAACTAAATGCTGTAATTTTAACAAAACAGGACAAGAGTCTGTGTCACCTGCGAAACACAGCGTAAACAGGTGTAAACGCAACACTTTGTTTAATTTTCAGTTTGTGGGAACTGTAAAACTTACTTGATGAGTCTTTGCACTTCATTTTAGAGATAATATTTGTATATTTTTTCCTGCTGAGCTTATAACTTTCTTCAAATCATATTTTACTTTGTTCTATTATTATTATTAATGGGCTGATCCTCTTGACCAAATTGAGTTTTTCACTATTTGTCCAGTGCTTTCCCTAAGGCACAGTGTTAATAACAGGAGGCCGGCAGTACCACCAATTATTATAATGGTCTCAGGGCACAAGAGGCACACAGTGATGTGAAAATGGATATCTGGCTTGTGTCTGCTTGTCCGGGCACAATGGTTCAAACACAGCTGCTGCAAAAACATTGGATTTTAATCAAATCCAACTTTTAGCATCTGCGTGTTGTTGTTTGTCATGGTTTTGGAGACATTTTGAAGCAAGACAGAGCAAGAAACCAACCAACCAACCAACCAACCAAACAAAAAAGAAAACACACCTAAGTTTAGTAATCTGATCAATTCACAACTTAGTTGTGAGTTTTTTTCACCAACTACTACTGTGCTATTTTTGCTCTTGTCTTTTGCCAATAAGTTTTGTAGTTATATTTTCTCAGTTTTTAAGTATTTTTGCCTTTATTTTGTATTTTTTGCCTATTTTTGATATATCTGTTTTTTGGGGGGGGTTTTTTGTATTTTGTTTCTGTCTCCATGTTAATGAACACGCCATGCCGAATTGTAGCCATTGTGCTAATTTGCATTGTCCCACACTTGTACTCTCAAACACACTCTCATTCATCTTGGCCTATTGTACATGTTTTTAGCAGAAGGGGAAACCTACGCAGACACAAGGAGAACATGCAAACTCCACACAGACAGGCCAGTTGGGAATCGAACCCGGGGACCTTCTCGCTGTGTAGCACAAGCGCTAACCACTGCACCACCACAGGCTGTCTTGTTGTTGCTTTGCTTTTAATTTAGGTTTAGATTATTTTTGGCTTTTCCCTTTAGTCCGCCTACCAGGTTCACCTTTCAGTTGATATGTTGGTTTTCTTTGGGCACAGGGAGGTAAGGGAGGGTTCTTGTATTCGTCCTTCAAAACAACATTTTAAATATAATTTAACAAAAAAAACAAATAAGAACAAAAGAAAGTAACCTCTTTAAATAAAAACTAATGCTGAACTGTTCAGCTCATGAAGCCACAATATAGTATCTCTGAATGAGAATGACACATTTATTGCTAACACACCACAGCCTAAAACAAAAACTTAAATGTGCTAAAGTTTTGTCTTTGTTGGGATTTAGCAAATTTAGTCTTTTTCTTTGTCTCTTTTTTGGGAGGGGGTCGTGATTTAAAGGTTTATGCTAGCATTGCATTCTGTTCAACCACAAGGGAAATTAACCCTAAGCTCACAAATCATCCAATCATGGCTTCATCTCAGACCACACCTCTGCGAGAGCCTATCACGGTCCTGCTTCAACCAGTCATTGCCCAGGATTACTCTTTTAAACCCCCTCGTTCACTGCCTCGGCCGTTTCCCAGCGCGCTGTGCCCCCCCTCCGCCCCTCCTCCACCTGGCCTCATCTCTCGCTCTTCGAGGCTCGTTGTCCACTGGCCACTTCAGACCTCATCCTTGACCACGACCTCCAGTGTCCAGACTACGGGGGAAGACTTTCCTACATTCATTCATCACGCCCATGTATTTCATACCGCTGGGGTCTGAGTGCCAAACATGATCCATGTCCAATAAAACTCTTCTAACGCTGCTTTGTTTCTGTGAATCAAATTGAAACCGTTACTCTCAAACCCAATTTATTTAGATCCATATAGTACACACATTATGTTGAACAACCGTAAATATGCACACAATATTGAGGAAACTGGGACCGCAAAGTTGTCCTTGATGGAGCTAGAGTGGACCAAGTTTGTGAATGCAGGTTGACTGGTGGATGAAGCTGTTCTTCAGTCTGCTGAACCTGCATTTTTTGCCTTGAGTACGAAATGCGCGGTACAATTAAAGTTTCCTTGCCTTGCCTTACAAAAAGATCATTGGCCCCCGGGAATGATTGATCTCATGATTTCTAAGAGATGAACAATACTGCTACAATTAACACTAAACTTACATCTGGCAGTGAAAAAGTGAAGCTATGCCTTAGCTGTAAGATGGTAGCATAGAAATAAGAAGAAAGACGTTATAATAACCACGACCTCAATCTCTATCTCTCTAAACCTTGTTTGGTTTGTTTATGGGACTTAAAAGACAGATATGAGTGTGTGATATTGAGCATCAAAGCACACGTCAGAGCATGCAGTTGTTCAACAAAGGTTTAAGAAACATACAGAGATATGCTGATGTCTGCCCTCAGAAAAACTTCCGGTGCATAAAGCAGAAATTTGTATAACATTATGAAAAAGAAATCCTTCCTTATGCATAGACTGTTCTCCTTGTCTATAAATCATTTGTGTGTGGTAAAAAAAAAAAAAAGACAACCATTTACTGTCAATCAGCAGTTTCCCTTGTTTTCAAGAAGTGTAACAGACAAACATATGACAGAAGAATTGGTGACTCTATTCTGTTTCACCACAGCAACTGCAGACTTTAAAGCAATTGAGCAGGGAATCAATTGGGTTTGGGGTCTAGTGTTTGAAATTGAACCAGAAATAATTCATTTTGGGGGAAACTAGCAAACATTGTCCAAAAATAAAGTAATATATTTAAAAAGTAACAGCTGAACAATTACACATCACATTTAAAATATCTACTAATATTAAAATCCACTGGTCCTGCACAACCATCTCCAAATGTTCCTCTTTGCTATGCCTGCTGAGCTTGAAGTGTGACTAATCGAACAGAGGAGATTACACATACTGTATGATAAACAGAAACCACCCACCGAGTAAAGCCTCATCTGAATCAGCAGGATGAAGAAGGCACTGTTTACCTCACTTTCACTGATAGACGTCTGTACTACGGGAGGAGACCGGAGCTTTCAACCTAAAGCATTCTCCGGAGGTTGCTGTGAGGCAGTTACTCTACACAGTGCTTCTTTTATTTTGGGGAAGTAGTAAATTTGGATTGAAAGAGTGCGAAAGAACGAGGGTGTTTCAGGGCTAAAAGCAAACCTCAGTACTAGAGGGAGAGAATAAAATAGAGATATTCTTAAGATAGCTTTAATATTTTCCAGTATAATTCTATTTCTTGATTCATTTGATTGATTCACTGGCATCAAAGGCCAGTTTGTATTTCTCTTATAATTATTTACAAGTGTACATTGTGTTACCACGGATACTGTTGCTGTGTACAGTACTAGCCGTGTATCTCTACCCCCTCTACGCTTGTGAGGGGATCGCATAAACATGGTTTGGATTAGAAAATGTCACAGTAGATCAGCAGTGTCCCAGTGCCCCAGTGCGGCAGCCAGATGGACTGCTTCAGTACATCAAAGTTCCTCTGCTGCAATCTCCCTCTTTGTCGCAGTTCAAATTAGTAATATTGTAATCAAATTGTAGCGCAAGGGTTTATTTCTCAGCAACAAGTTTGTGTAAGCTCTCGGCCTTTCAAAAAGCGTCACAAAGTTGTCAGCAGAAATGGGTTTGTTAAGGACGTTTCCAAGGGATTCCTTCAGCTAAACCATAATGAAGGCTCGCATTCAAGCAAGAAGGTGCAGGTTCGATTCCCTGACCATGCAGGCCTTTTTATGTGGAGCTTGCATGCTCTCCCTGTGGCTTCCTCAAAATGCTCTGGCTTTCCCCTTACCCAAAACATGCACAATAGCTTAATCCTCCAGCCAGGACTATCAGCCTGGCACAAGATCTGGAGATGTGTACAGCTCCTTATTTTGAATAAATTACAAAATATTGCAAGGACTGAGGATGTCCTTGTTGGGATGTCTCTTCTTTGATCTTTTTTCTGCAGCTTTAAATCTGAATCTAGTTCATTGACAAATTTGCGAGGTCAACATGCCTTTGTCTATTTTGTAAATCAACATTTTATCCGAATGGGTATTTAAGATGCAATTTAACTGATTCAAATGTTCTGGTAAGTTCAGAAAAGTGATCATTAACCCTAAAACCTTTAGATAAAATTAGAATATATTTTTCTTCTGTTCTTAATACAGTTCTTAATATATGTTAATTTCGGTTTTGATTATTTTGAAATTGGTTGGCAACCTTTTTCACGTGTCTCAATAATAACATTTTAGTGATGAGAACACCTTGATTATGTGCTGTTCTGGATTAAAACAGTTAGGGCACTTGTCTGTGAGAACATTGTTACAAAGTGCACCCTTTCCTCAATGAGGGTCTTGGTCCCTCTTGTTTCCAAGGGCAACAGACAAAGACGTGCCGCTCTTAGAGTGTGGCACCTACAATGCCTTATACGTAGTGTTAAATATTCAAACTCACATACAAGTTACATTACAGCAGTGAGTGGGTGGAAGCTAAACCCTTTCCTATTCTTTTCTGGGTTAGACTTGTCCCCACATATAATTAAAAAGTGACGTGACTCACTGTAGAAAAGGCCGTACGTTGACCCGATCCCTGACCAAAAAATTACCAAATGTAATACTGTAAAGAAGTAAATAAAAAAAATGTACATGTTTTTTTTGTCAAATTCATTCAAATGAGGAGCAAGTAAAATAATATTACAGGGACTTTTTCTTGCTGTTGTTACGATCAGTGATTTTTTTAGATTTAATTATTGATATTACTTAAGGCAGTACAGGAAACGGGAAAAACTGTCTCCCGTCGCCCATCTCGGGGTATGACATCATCACATATAATCTGAAAACTATCTTTTCTGGCACTTACAGTTTACACCGCCTTTTAAATTACAGAACACATCTTCTGCTATAAAGACTTGACCTGAGCCTCTGTCACACTGGGGTCTGTTCAAATGTTTTTTTTAGTCTTTCTGACTGTAATGATGGATAGAAAGATACTCGTGAGTATATTTAACTCCTCTCAGAATAATGACAGTCTTGGGTGAGACGAGATGTGCCTCCTCCCACACGACTGACGCACACTGGCCGTCCCTCACCCACAAAAAGACACAGAGCTGATGTTATATGAGAGCTCTGTGTGATCTGCACTATAATTAGACCAATACATGTGCTTCTCACACTTAAAGAGCATTTCCGTAAGCCTCTACTAATTAAAACTTAAATATCCTCACCCTTATCATCTCATTTGAATGGTCACAATTACAAAATATAAGGCTACACTCTACAAAGCCTGTCCCCACAGGGTCTTATTATAAAACCTTTTCATCTTGTTAACATGTTCTGCGTGTAAGGCTCAGTTAGTTTAGAAGTTAATATTTCAGTCTTCTCTCAAATCGTTAGCCACATAGCATAATTGCCTAAGTCATTTTGTATTGTTGAAATGGCAATAAGAGTAAAACAATGTGTTTCCTAAAAAACGTCTTTTTACATGTTTTCCAAAAACAGTGTAAAATGAGTTAGGCAATTGTGATATATGGCTAAAGAAATGTTAATGTTTCGTCTGAACTGATTTGTCTTTTGAAATACAAAGCATGAATCTATAATCGCAATCATACTGCTTAAAGAAAATCACAATTGGATATTTTGCGTGGCATTGGCACAGAAATAAATGGAATTCATGAATGAGTGAAGTTTGTATCTGAAACTCTGAACTCCTGGTTAAGGTAAACAACACCTTTGACGATAAAAATTGAATCGCGATCTCTTCCCTATGAGAAGAAATGACTGGTTATTATTCATAATCAATATAAAAACACTACACAAATAATGAAAACAATCAAAATAGTAATAAAGGCTTTTTTCCTGCATGTTTGCCGCCATATGCCCAACTTTAGAATATCTTAAAAGTTAAAAAATCTTGGATGTTTACAAACCTTTTATGAAACTGTCACAACAAAATGATATAGATATAGATATAGCATTATTTTTAGGGCAAGTTTCCACTCTTCTGGGCTATCTGCTTAAATCTTTAAAGATCGCAATAGAACAAACTCAAACATGTTACTTTTGAGTTCACATTTCGGCTGCTCTTTTTATGTCTTATTGCCTATACCCTTTCCCCAGAAGCACAAACAGACCATTACCATCAGTCTATTTACTCACTGTGTGGAGTTAACATTAATGGCACCTGCATCTTTGTGAGAAGGTGCTGATGCCTCTGTCTCTCTGTGTCACAGTCTCCTTTTGCCTGTGACCATGGCAACTGCACTGACTAATTAACATTTAAAAGCTCACCAGAACTACCAGATCTTTCTCAAGCGACAGACGCAAATGTGCAAACACAATCACATTACTGCCATGTCAGTCGTCATATCTGTGATGCATTTGTCATCTGTGAGTTACAGTTGCAACATAAAACCCTACAGCCTCTTCTGTCCTGCAGTACACATTCTGACCAGCAGGGAGTGCCAGTCGCGTGTGCAGTGAGGATTTATGCCCGCAGTGAGGCGCTGTACACTCGCTCTAAAGCCTGTTTGGATTTCGAAACCACATATTCTCTCTGCAGTTTTGTTTTTGTTTTTTTGACAAGTGGATGTATACAAAAAGTAATAGCACAAAATGACTATATAAGCTACTGTCCAAATACAAATATGAGATAAGTTATAGCTAGGGAAAGGATGTCATACGTAACAACAACAACAGCAGCAATATTACTACTAATAATGTTAGTGCAGTGTAACTTCAAAAAGGCTGTCTATGATGATGGTTGCTGCTTTATACCTGTATTAGTCCTGTTGCAGTACACGTTTCATATCGATGTTGTGATGACCAAAACTCTCTAAGTTGATCTCCCTTAAATTAAATTTCAATTAGGATGAAAAAATTTCAACTCAATTGAAAAGAAAAGAAATCAAAAAACAAAAAGAAAAGAAACAAAAAGAAAGAAATCAAGAAAGAAAGTCGAGTAAAATAATGGAATGAAACTGGAGAGAAAACAATAAAACAGTCATTATTAATATTATTATACATAATAATAATAAAATGATAATAACAATGGTGTAAAGAAGAAAAGGGGAAGGGAAAGGAAAGGGGGAAACCCTCCCCCCCCCAAAAAAAACGATCATGACATCCCTATGATTAGTACTGCTATTCCTTATTACTGCTATTCATAGTGCTAAGTGTAACAAGGTTTTTTTTTCTTTTCTTTTTTTTTTTTTTTTTTTTTTTAAATTAATTTTCTTGTCATTATTATTTGACTTTATTTGTGTGTTTTGTGGGAAGTGGGTGGGACATAAGAGGAAAAACCACATAGACTGTCTTGTTTGCAACTTATGTGAAATAAAAAGATGAGAGAAAAAAAATTCAAATAGGATGAAATGCTGAAAACTATGATAAAGCTAATTGGATAACACTAAATAGATGCCAACTAAAGATATATTTTTGCATCATTTGTTAAAAGAAAGATGGTATTATCCAGAATCCAGAGTCAAGATCCATCTCATGACATATCATTTGACCTATCAATGGCATGAAAATGTATATATCTATAATTGTGTCTAAACTGGGTGTAAACCGGTACTGAAACATAAATGAAATTATGTCAAATTAAAATGAATTACACCCAATAAGGCAGATGAACCTGAGACCACCTGAAGACGCCCACACATGTACATGGGGTACACACATTTTGAGAAGCACTGGTCCAGACTATTAGGAATAGTGAACATTTCAGTGCTAAGGAGAAAAGGACGTTCAATAGTTAGGGATGCCCAGTTAATTCAAAAAGAATGTAAAGTGACATTTATTTGACGGTTGCAAGAAAGAAAACAAACCAAGTTACCGGTATTTTAAATGTGAATTGAGAGCTGAATCTTGATTTGATCTTAATAAAACATAAATTGCAAACTATTTCAATACTTGCCGTGAAAAACACAATCAATAGTACAGATTAGGCAGCTACATTATTTTTATAACTATTATAGAGAAGAAGAAGAAGAAGAAGAATGTGTTATAATTACTTATATCATCTCTCCAGCTGCTGCGCTGAGTGTCAAAAGTCATTCAGCAGCACCATATTATCATTCATACCGAGACCCCTATCTGCTCCCATCTGCAGTGCATGGTGCTGTAACATGTCCTCTCATTCAAATGCTTACTGTGTCTCCTCACAGACCAATTATTCTCAGTTAGCTCTATTGTCCTTTAAACTGTTCAAATATATATATATATAGATAATATAATATAATATATCTGCACCTTTAGATTGGCAATCCCATAATTACAGACATGGTGATCAGAATATTGCTCACTATAATGTCCTTTTGTTGAGCGGCACTATAGGTGTGAGAACATAGATTCTCTGGTGATTCTCTGGTGAGAGATCAACAAACCAAAGCTCAACCAACAACTCAAATGCACTTTTTACCATCACCTTTGATGAATCATTTATTCACTCACTCCTTCTTGGTGATAATGGACAGGAAAATGTACATCGGGTGTAGCTAATTTAGAGTTGTTTTGTAGAGGGAGAGATATGCTTTAACTATAGAGGGGAGGGAAATTGAAAAGTGTTTGTTTTTAGGGGAGTTTGAGCATGCGAATGATCCCAGGAGCTAAATTGCCTCAGTCCTTTGCCCAAGGGGCCTGGCCGGGTCAGATGCAGAGAGAGCTGTAGTGGTAGGGCACACAGAAGGCTGGGTGGCAGTCAGACAGGTGCCTCGAAGTCCAGTCCACACACACAGCCGAAAAGTACAAAGTCTGGCAGGAATTATGGACATTATTTTGAATTTATCCCATCAAAAGCAAAGAAACTTGTGGTTCATTGTCGGTCAGGTCCGGGAAATATGATGTTCTCAACTGCAAAATCCTCCATGTTGAACATGCAAACACTTAGAACAGTGGAACTTATTAAAACACTTGAAAAGGCCGCCGTGCACACAGAAACTGGAGGAATCTAACCTGACCTGGAAGTTAGTCAGTAATCAGTATTCAGATTACTTTTGTGATTAAGTGATGGAGTAATTCCACCAACACTGGTTGAAAGGCATCAGTTGGATATAGTTGGGCTCACTGCAATGCACAGCTTGGGCTCTGGAACCCTGGAGGGCTGGAGTGAGCGTGTTCATAGCCCCTTGCTCAGTCCCCACATTTTGGAGTTCACCTGAACACATGGGGGCTGATGCCGGCAACAATGGTGAGACCCGAAGGGGGTCACTCCAGGTTGTGATCTGAACCTGAGCACCAGGACACCCTGGGATGGAGGTTGATGATCGACTTTGTTGTTGTGTTATCTGACCTCCAGCCCCGTGGCTTGGACACTAGGGTGACAAGAGGGGCAGAGCAGTCAACCAATCGCCACCCCTGGTGATGAGATGGATCTGCTAGAAGTGGAAGAAACCAGACAGTGTATAGTGAAGATTTGTTGGAAATGTCAGCTGGAGCCCTCTCTCTGTCAGCAGCGTCTTCAGCTACCACCTTCCATGTGTGGACACCTGTTGCTTTGATGAACATTCTCCATAAATGCACTTTGATCCTAATAAGACCAATACAGCACAGGCCTTCAAAGGGAGTCCATAAGCACAAGGCGGATACAGGAGCATGAATAGGAATGGTGAATGCTGTTTGATTAGTGATTCAAAATAAAAAATCATCTTACACATGAATGCTTACATGATAGGATTTTGTTTTTTTTTGTTTTTTTTCCAGCTCTGCAATATTCAATGTTTGAGATGACATCTGGAGGTAATAATGGAGTAGAAAATAGACCACCATTCACATTGTAGTAACAGAGCATTATAAATATAGTTAAGATAGATAAGGCATTTCATTAACCTGTTTAGGACCTTCAACCGTTATCCGACCAGCGTTATTTCACCATCTCAACAGAAAGCTTCATAATACCCAGCTCCTTTTTAGGTGTGGATCATATTGACAACTAGCCAACAACACCTCTGCATGCCAAATGTAGTTTCATATGTCATTCATCTCTCCAAATGATTATGATCTAAACAAACCTGCAAAGGAGGAGCAGATGTGTCACAGGAACTAAATGAATAATTCAAATATACCATGCTTTCCCGCATTATGACCTTATGTGCACCCAAGCTTACCCAGTAAGACAACCAATACGCCACAAACACTAAAATTCTCAAAACACGGGGTACAATGCACAATGACTTAACTGATAATGTCATGTTTGGACATACTGGTGCCAACATTGATGGGCCATTAATAATTAAAGACAAAATATTGAAAGTGTTTTGCTATAACAGCATAACAATACACAAACTGACATGCAATTCAGTGCAGTGAGTCAGTGACTAGCAAAGACATACTCTTCCAATGAGCTTCCGACAGACACAATAGGAACCAGCATTGATCATTGTTTGTTTACAACCCTGCTGGATGTCATAACCATTGACCAACATGAATGTAATTCTATTTGCTTTGTTGTGTTGGACAATTTTACCTTTATAC
The DNA here is from genome assembly GCF_951799975.1 of Gobius niger. Lineage (NCBI taxonomy): Eukaryota > Metazoa > Chordata > Actinopteri > Gobiiformes > Gobiidae > Gobius > Gobius niger. The sequence continues at coordinate 19,848,856 of NC_136855.1, read as the reverse complement.
TGGTGTCTGCTCCCTATTATATGCTACTGCTTTGGTGCATAAGAGAATATTTATTTGTATTCAATTGACAGGGGCATTGCAGTTCAACACTGTGCAACAAAAAACGTCTGTAGCTGATTCTAAGCAAAAAGAGTGCACAGCTTCAACACTACATTTCCTTTCTACATTAGGAATACATGAGTGATATATTACAACATTTCTTTATAATATATATACACACACACACGCATGCACGCACGCACGCACGCGCGCACACACACACACACACACACACACACACACACACACACACACACACACACACACACACACAATACAAGACAATACAAAAACTATGTTTCCTACCAAAAACCTGGATGAGTGAGATCTGGTGTGGCATGTTTACATGCATGAGTCCCATGTACTTCAGAAACATGTACTGTCCCGACCAAATAAACAAATTAATAAATAAATTATAAAATGCATTTCTGGTACCACATGCCTTTTTTGCTCACCACATCATCCAGGGAAATCAACAGCAGTAAAGCAGCCAAGACAAATGTATAATGTCAATACAGTGAGCTTCATTTCTGATATTACTATTTTTATTGATTTGGATTTTGTAATTGATCTGTTTCAAACAAGTCATTGAGCCTCAAGGGACAGCCCTGTATAAGTTAAGTATAAACAACTGTGTGCCAACCACACAATGGGAATTGGGACTCACCTTTAAAGCTCTGAGCACATTCATTGAGACTGATGAATGACATTTGCCTAACATGTGCTGACAACATGTTCTGCATTAAAGGGATCAGAATTGTCTTTAGTTGCAAGACTAATGCATATGTGCAGCATATTAACACAAAAAGCTGCGTGAGAGTGAGAGTGGTCCATGGTATAGGTTGATAGTGGGGTATTACAATATGCATCATTACAATATTGTGATTTATGGCATTGTAAGTCAGTTATTGTTAACAGTTAACATTCAGATTTATAAGATGAGGGGGCGCAATAAGAGACTGCCTGCATCCGGCATCCACGTCGCTTTGGTGGAATCAGAAATCTCCACACACCACCACGCTCCCATACAATAACACATTCATACACAGCCTCAGAAGCGTCACACGATGGTTGGCTCGTACTTTCACGGCAGAAACACAAACATGAACGTAGTTAGGTGTAGTGATGGGTTGTTTACCTGTCATAACTCCATCGGCTGTAAGACATGCTCCTGTTGCTGCTGCCCACTCCCTCCATGTCCCCAGTGACTGGACCTTTTACGATGAGACGCCCGAATAATTCAACCTTATATGTCTCAAATCTGATTCCATAGAGCTACAACAGCGAACTAATGGAATTGAGGGAGATCGGTGGTAGACGGACTCTTCCTCCGGGTTGTACCACTAATATTTAGAGGGGAGCGCGATGAGCGCGAGAGCTCAACGCACAAAGCTGACAATGGCAGGGGTGCTCCTTTGCTCCATCGTGAATCTGATGTAATTTCTTAAAAAAAGAAAAAGGTTGCAAACTTTTTGACTTGGTTTAAAATCGGTAATTCCCGGGCCTATCCACATGAAACAAAAACTGGCACGAAGTTCAATGTTTTCTCTGTTAGCACTAAACTAATGTCCACAAAGGTCCCAACGGTGCCTAAAAGTGGTTACAATATTCAAAAGCATTGGTGTGATGTTGGTTCGTCGAAAAGACCAGCAGTTTAATTAGTTTGGTTTGTGTATCTAATCACTACCAAAAACTGATAAGGTTCAACATTTGTAGAATTATCTTGAAGATGGCTCCTCTCCCAAGGAGCAGCATTTTACCCTGCCCAAAGCCCTTCATCAGGTCTGAGATTATGACCTCATCACATTCTACAACGTGAACACAAACTATTGCAGAAAAAAAAAAAAAAACTTTTAAGCAACAACCAAAGAACTAAGTATCTTTATCTATACTTAGCCTTAACGGCGGTGACGTGTAAACAAGCAGCAACCACCCTCTCTCTTGGTACAGCGCCGTTTTTTGTGAATGAAGGATCCAGGTTTTTAAGTAAAACAAACAGCTAGCTTATGAGCTAAAGACATTTGAGACCTGCACATTTCTTCTTCTGAAACACGCAAGAGGCACCAAGAGCCTCCCACACCTGCAGCACAGTGAAGGTGTCACAAGAGGCGCTACAAGAAACAACACGAGGAGGTATCTGGGCAGGACTCGCAGCTAAGCCACACAAACCTTCTAGCCCACTATTGTTCTGGCAAATGGACTTTCACTGGAGAATAAGACAGATTATATTCATCTGCTATACACTTTTCCCAGAAGATGGTGGAAGACTGTTGTGGAGCGGAGGGAGCTGCACAGGAGGAAGAAGGAGGTGGAGGAGTTAACCAGTGCAGGAGGCCACGCTCTGAAACAGAGACACACCCAGGAGGCGCTGCACCGTTTGAGGATCAGAGGAGCACCCACAGTGGCGGCGCAGCTCAATTGCAGTGGCTCAGGACTAACACCTGAACACAATTTCGTTATACAATTGTACAATGACAAATAAAGAACGTACTTATTTACTTCCTTACTTACATAACACAATTAGCCAATTATTTTATGGCATAATATAAAAACACATAACTAACTAAAAAATACTCAGCCGGTATAGCTCATTAACATTTTTATTATTATTATTATTATTATTTTAGCATAAAGACACTAAACACAGGCAACACTGTTATGGAAAACAAACATGATTTGAATGTACAATTTTCAACAAGATGGGCCATGGTGATAATAAACATTTCATTTGTGTGAATTAAAGCTCTTAAGTGAAGTGCATTAAGCTAACACCAGATAAATATACTCTTCTACCTTCTTTGTTGGAATAGTTAATTTTACATTTTCTAAATTTGGGCCAATACTCATCTTTAGTTTAGAACAATAAGAGAATTAAATATTCCTCTTTACATATACATACAGCCAAGCTGTGGAAATGTATTCACTTATAAACATATAAAAATACTAGTTTTATAAGAAAATAATGTATAAAAGTAGAAACATTTACTCAAGTCCATTTTCCCACCATCTAATTTGTGTTGGTTATATTACAGGATGACAAGGCAAAACAAATTGCAGTACTTCATTGTTATGGCCAAACAGACGTACTGAGGAGGTTGTAACAGCACTTTGTGTTAGTGGGACTCCGAAGCGGCACAGATGATTCAGGTCCAAGTGGAGACTGTTTACAGGATGCATCTTATTGTTGTCCTTGTCACGACTGACACATGATTACAACACGCTCTGCAGAATACAGGGTCAGAACAAATTGGGGTACATTTGATGGTGTCTAAATGTCAAAGAAATGTTTCATAGAGACAACTTTGTTTTGGAATGATCTGAACTCATGTGGATTGAGCTGTACAAGTGTAAGATGAATAACAAAACGTTCAAAGCCTGAATTAAAACATGTCAAAAACACATAATGTGCCTCCACCATGTTCTTTCTTCTGTGTGGGACCCCATAACACAATAAGAACCATCTTTAACTTAAGGAAAATCCAACATTTTGATATTTCAGTACAATTAACAGGCATCAAATATGACTCCTACAGTCTAAGACTTTAAAATCAAACACAGTAGACACATGATTTGACCACTGAGATGAAATGATAGACAGAATTAAAGATCTATAACAGGAGCGGGTTTAAGGACTGCCTTGTACAGTATATACATACTTTTATATATTCACTTACATATGCAAAACCCAAATCATCCTCACACACGGTACTGTGGTGATTTAATAAGTCATTAGAAATACACTTTGTAAAATCACAAGAAATATCACATATGTACAGTAGCAGATAAGCACATGGGAGTAAGAAGGATATGGCACAAAGTACACAAGGCTTCATTGGATTACCTTTGCTGTGTCAGAATGGGTAACTACAGAAGTCATTAACATTCTTGATATATAGTTTTTCATTCAATGTTGGTTGCAAGTACAAAGGTCACTACAAGGCAAGAAAAGTCCTTCAGAGTACAAAAGATGAAGTTGTCAAGCAGATTTTACAAGGCATGGTTTAGTGTTGGACTTTATTCACCTGAAGGTAGAGTGGTGTTAATTTGGCATTGTCAGTTGTCCATACAGATGTCCTGGGACAGCGGTTCCTGCTCAGAGGAACAGAGCTGTCTGGAGTCATGCAGGTGAGAAGGCATCATCCACAGAGGATGGGTGAGGCAGAGCAGGTGGGACAGAGGGCTTACAGTGATCTAAGGCCACTCAGACTATCACGCAGTGGCATCCGCTTTTGTCTTTCTCTTTCCTCGTTGGCTCTGGCGAGGGAGGACATTCCAGTTCTTGAAACTTTCTGTATGTTAGGAAAAGCAGAATGAATTTGTAGCACATTGAATGAAAACAATTTAAACTGCTGAGCTATGGTAATAATCAGGACTTGACATAACCCCGGGCAACCAGCTAAAAGCATGTACATGTCATTTTGACAACTAATGCATTTAGATTCACTCGACGGTTACAAAAGGAAATTAACTTATTTGCAGAATTGTGCAACCACAACTACCTTGACCTCAATATATACAGTACAAAACAAAAGAAGTTTCAATCTTGGTCCCTCAGCTCCATTAAGCGCAATCAAAAAACATAAAACAAAACAAAATCATGAGACTGAACAGTAAAACCATCGACAGGAACAGATACACACTAATGGACATTTACAACGACAGAGTCATGTCTAATGGAAAACAGATCGCCACAGACACCACACACCCACTGCACCGTCAGTACAGCCCACTCCCCTCAGGTGGCCTGTACAGGTCACTTTCTCAGAGAAAACAACTCTTAATAACGGTCTTTTTTTTAATACAGTGACTCATGACGCCTCTGTGCAGGCCGTGACTGTTAGTACACTTTGCTGTGTGTCCTTGTTGTTTCTTTCATTTCTCTTTGTGCACTGTTGGAAATAACACTGCTTGATAAAGTTCTTACCTCATTTGCCCCGCCATGTTGATTTTCTTATGCGTACCCTATATAGGCAAAATAAACTTTACAATGTCTGCTGATTTTTAGCAACAACTCTTTCAGGTCCAATCAGGAGGGGAGGAGGAGAAAGCTCTATCGATTACAGTTAAAAATTCTCTTTTTTTTAATTTCACCTTTATTTGCCGTGAAAGCCCCACTGAGATCGGGAATCTTATTTCCAGGGAGTCCTGGCCCCAGAGGGGAACCTATTGCACATATTTTTAGTGGTAGGGGAAACCAGAGTACCTGAAGGAAACCTACGCAGACATGAGGAGAACCTACAAACTCCACACAGAAAGGCCCCTGTCTCTCTCCCTTCACTTTGCAATCTAACTTCTAACTTCTAATTTAACATTATCTTGAATCTTATATCATAATACAGATTATACATTAAAAAAAAACTTCTCAACTCTTAATCTAATTGTGGGAGGCAGATTAATTCTTAACTTTTGAAAAGTGACCAGAAAGCAAAATTGTTGATGTCAAGCCCTGATGATAATAATTATAAAGTAACTCTCACAACAGACCTTATTACTCTAACCAGCTCGTGAAAAGCCTGGTCTACATTCATACGGATTTTGGCTGAGGCTTCCATGTATGTAACCTTCAGCTGCCGGGCTAGCTGCTGCCCTTCTTCCTGGGTTACCTACAAAAAAATAAAGATTTCAAATGGTGGTTAGTCTAATCATGCATACTGTGTGTCTTTTAATACAAAATAGAACACAAATCAAGCAAATCTGTCACAGCATACAAATCGTAAACATTGGGCAGTATATAAACAACTACAGGGTTGGTAGATTTTATTCTCAACAAGACTCCACGGAGACAGAAAATGTTGTTAAGGATATTTACTGCCTATGTAAATAATTGCATGTGTGCTGTCTGTGTTCTATTTCACCAAAAGAGGGCAGCATAAGGTTAGGTGAAGAGCCTGCAAATCAACAGTCCCACTTTGATCAAGTCAGAATCCTCCCTCTTGGGTGAAGCTTCTCTCCTTGTGTTATTCCCTGTGTCGCTTATATTCTCTCACCCACTTCCTGTTTCTGAGCGGCCAGTTGTATCTGTTGTCTGTAAACATTATCAAGGGCTCTGTGTGTCTGACTTACTTGTCGCTGTTGCTCCAGATCTGCTTTATTGCCTACGAGGATCATGGGAAATTCATCTCTATCTTTGACTCTGAGAATTTGTCTTTGGAATTTATAGATTTCTTCAAAGCTGTGAATCATACCAACAGACAGAACATTTAGTACAACATTGTCATGTAAAGAGAGAGACAAGATTTACTGTATTATAGTAGATATTTAGTAGGCAACCATCTACAGACAAGGTAGCTACAGCAGGATATGAGCTGCCACAGTGCATAGTAAATCAACACTGGACATTGCTGAATTGGATCATTTGAGTTAATATGTAATCTCTACAATCTTGTTTTTCTTGTAAAAAAAAAAAATAACCATGAAAATAGAATACCAAACAGATAAAATAAACATGATGACAAACAAGTTGGAAACAGTTAAAAGCTCACACAAAGGCGGAAGTCAAAGAGCTACAAGTATTGCCTGTGTGTTTTCGCTCTCAGACATGCGGAGTGGCGAGGGTGGGAGAGTGTGCACTTGTGAACAGTAAACAGAGGTGTGCAAACAGAGTACATGAAGCTGTGACTTTGGCAACAGCGCAAGTGTCACTCACCTTCCTCTGTCAGTGACTGAGAAGACGAGCAGGAAGCCCTCCCCTGTTCGCATGTATTGTTCTCGCATGGCTCCGAACTCTTCCTGTCCAGCCGTGTCTAGTACTGAAACACACACACACATTTCGTCAAAGGGATGCCTTTAATAATATAAAAAATATATATACATAAACAGGGAGGATGCCATGGGTCTGTTTGTTCAGAAAAGGGCACTTACTGTCGAGCCGTGCCGCCCTCTCGTCTATAACACACTGTTTGGTATAGGAGTCTTCGATGGTGGGATCATAGTCAGTGACGAAGTATGACTACAAAGGAGAAAGCAGAGGACACAAAAAAGACACGTAAAGAACATGTGTGAGGTCCCAACATTGTGTCAACACGAGACAGGTGGGGCTTGACTATGCGGATATATGGAGACCACTGTTTACTAGTGTTTATGGTTGAAACAGGACTGAGTGACTGATGACATCTACACTTCTTTACACACCAAAATGCAAAAGCGCAATATGTGTTGTTTGCTGTTCACGCCATTGAGTTTAAAAGGTCATTGTATAGTTCTAATGACCCACATTTTGTGCTAATCTTTTAAATCTCCAAGATGTTAATCAGATTCAGAGATTGAACTTAGTAAGGTAAGAATAGAACATTAATTTTACTGTGGACAACTTCAGTGTATTCAATTAGTACCCAGTTATTCTACTACCGCTACATGTATATACATTCACCATATAGCCTGCAAAGCTTAAATATTCAGACCCAACTCTCTGCGCCACAAACATTTGCGCTGAACCTTTCCTAAACCTGACATGAATGAATAATGGGAAGCAAAGTCTCAATCGATTGGTGCATTGAATTCCAGCACAGTTCTTCAAGGTTTATTCTGCCTCAGAGATAGTTTGCTCGGGGGAGAACTGTGTGGTGGCAAGTGCCATTTGAGTAAATGTTTACCTGGATTGACCTCCGACTAATGCATTGCTGCATACACAATTACCTACAGGGAGAAGACTAAGAGCCAAACACTAATGACCGCTGAGATAGTTCTAAGAGGTAACAATGTTAAAAGGATGTATTAGATAAGAAATGCATTTAAAAATATATTTAAAAAGCAACACAAACCCTGAACAGTAATTATCAAATTATTCAACTTGGCCCTTGATTCCTCACTTTATTTTGCAGTTTAGTTTAAAGAAATACTATAATTTGGTAATAGAAAATAGAATGGGGAAACATGTGGTAGTACTACAAAGTTGGAATCCTCCTGAGTTCATTCATTGTGTCAACGCCATCATCGGCTGCGTGATGGTGGTGTGTGTGAGTGACAGATTGGTGGTGGCCAGAGAAACACCAGAGGGAAGCCATCTCACGCAGAGAAACACTCCTTTCGGACCAGTACTTTTTTCTCCAATACTATACTGGTAAATCTGTTCTGGCAGATTTGCACACTCACACTGAAAAGACAATGCCTTTTGCTTCATCCCAGTGTCGACTATCTGGTCTCGTAGTAACCCGAATTAAAGGGTGGGGCCAGTGGGCTGGGAGCCACAGGGAGGAGGGGGAGGAGTCAGGCATTTTTGGCATTTTCCTAATGTTTTCTCGTTGTGACTCTCCTCAGAGACTAGTGAAGTGGTGACAGCTGAGAGGAGTGCGCAGGGAATGACAGACCAACACCCCAAACACGGACTCATCACGACAAGAAAATGCTGACAACATTCCAGAGAACTTTTACAACAGGGCAAATAAACAAATAATAATTTACTAAAGACAACTGCTCAGCTGACCATGGGGCATAAAAAAAAAACCCTCAATCAAAACAAACAGTATTGCTGTTTTGGAACCAAGATACAAAAGGTGCAGCCTCTATAAAAACATGATTATTACTCTTTTTTTTTGTTTAATAAGAATGAACTAATAACTGTAATATTTTCACTTATAATAACATTAGAAGTGTAAATGCTCTCTGAACCCACTGTTACATGCTCTTTTCATTTGAAGAGGATTGATGAAACCTATCCCAACATATGTATAACAAAAGAGGGGTGCAGCCAGGACAGAGTCTGATGTCTGATGACTATACTGTATTCATCGAGAGACTATCAATTAGTACTCAGTTATTCTATTACAGTGACTAGGGCAAAGTGCGCACACTGCGGCTGCCCACTGCTCGTACAGGTCGCCCCAGCGGCATTGAAGGATGGGTCAAATGCAGAGAATGAATTTCCCTACGGTGATCAAAAATATATACCTTATTGCTGTAGCATAACCGTATACTGATACAATTTTCGTCTTCTCACTTATCACACCACAATTAGCTATTTCACACATTATTTGACATTGTTTTCCTCAATCTTCCTTTTCTGCATGAATTAACAACCCCAGTTCCTGTAAACAGAAGCAATGTAGCAAGCAATTCTCGATTCAGGCTGAAATCATAATGACCACAGCAGCAGTGACTCAGGACACTACCAGGAAGTCTGTTTCTCAGAAGGCCCTCAGCGTCAGCAGCAACTCGACAGTAATTCAATACATAGAAATCTATACATTTGTACTGATGATGTCACTGCATACCATCAAGATGTGATCACTCTATTATGATTTCCACAACTTTTCAGTGATTTGTTCTGGGGATTCTTTTTTTTAATTTTTTTTTTAATGTAGACAAACTTCTACATGAATAAAAGCATAAGCAAAACCATAAGCAATAATTGGATGATTGCTACAGCAAACAGTGTGAATCCTATATACACAGACTGTACTCATTCAATGTAACCCCCACCCCCAAACGAGTAGATAAGAGAAGAAATAAAAGTAAAGTAACAATGTCTTTGACTGCACCCTAAAAAGCAGACATTGTCGTTAACAGTGAGTAAATCATAAATAACTTATACTTTTGAGAAAAACCTCCCGAGGAATGCAGGTAAAGAAACGCAGACTAAAACGCACTCTGACAGTGATTAGGCCAGTACAGACATGACCAATATACTGAGGGCGTGTGTGTTAGAGACTGAAATGCCAGGATTAAAAGCACCAACATTGTGTGCAACCTTTTTTGATCAAGCTTGCTCTCTGCACCTCTAATCAACATATCAACATAAAAACCAATAAGCTTAGTTAATGAGTGTCTATCTTCGTAACTGTGTTATTGTAAGAAGTTAGGAACCAAAACAGAAAACTTAACTTTGGACATGAATGACAACAGAACAACTCTAGGCGGGACGTTCATTAAGCACATGCAGTTGTGATGCTAGTACAGTATTAGGGAGGCCAGGTTACACAGCGCCGCGTCCTGTGTGCAGGAAGGAAACTCCACCTCCAAGCAGGGCCGAGCCTTTGGGTGGCAGTGATGTCACAGATGACATGTTTCCCTCCACGCCCACCGGTCAAAGTCCAAACCTGTCACTATTCTGGCTCCCGGTGCATTCCAGCTTCCTCCACCCATCCCACCACTAACACACAAGCATGTTCACACCGTTATATGACTGAGTGAAAGCACTTGTTATCTTAGTAGTATATGCTTAATCATTTGGATAAGTTTGACCTACAAATATTAAGAATCTAATACGTTTAGCTTGGGGTAAATTATTTAAATGTTCAAATAACAATGCACAAACAAAATGTTATTAATGTTAACATTTATTAACCTTTATTGTGACCCATAAGAGGCAGTGGGCAGCCAGTCACAGTGCTGTTGCCCCACATCCAGGTTTGCAGCTAAGCTAATGGTCAGACTCACCTAGCAGCAACCTAATGAACATGTTCTGAGTGTTGACTTTAAAATATAAATGTATTAAATAATTTGGGCAGGTACAAATAAAATGGTACTGATTTGTGTTGTATATATTTGGCATCATGTTTACACAAAGACAGAGATCCAAAGGGAATATCTGTGACATGAAGCACCTGAAATATGGCGTGCATTTCGGCGTGTGGGCGTGTAATCGTAAACATGTTCTGCACCCACATCCTCTGCACATGAACAGAAGCACGAAACAGCTTTTCCATAGTGGTCTATACACACCGACAACTTTCAAATACTGTTTGATTTAGAAATTATTGCTGCAGCAGCATATTCATAGAATACTCTAGTGCTAAAGTATTGTAAAGAGCATCACTACCATTAATTATAAGTATAAGCAATAGGAATGACTATGAAAGCTGTGTTATAATGGTTGTGAACTGGGGCGCAGAGAATGCACTGTTTTATTTGGGTTAGTGAGTTCATATCAGGAGGGACAGCTTCAATCAGTGGCCGAGGTGGGCTTAGTCTCTCCTGTCATTGTCTTTGCTTTTTTCATAATCATAGCTAATAGCCAAATATTATTATTGTGATACAGGGCTCCAGAGCAACGTTTTATGTTGGTTGCGTCAGTGCACCCAAGTATTTTCATTTAGGTCCACCAATTACAATGCTAAATCGATTCAGAATACTTTCACTGTAATGGACGATGTGTCTAAAAAAATCTATAACTGTTTCTAATGATAAAAAACTTAGATTAAATCATTAAATGAAAGTCTGCAACGTACATGCTGCGCCTGAGGTGTGTACGATGTAGCCTTGGTCTAAAGCCGTTCTGAGGCATTGGAACGAGCAGTCGGTCTTTTCTCATTACTGTAGTGATCCTAAAATGCTCACCTGAGTAAATTGTCCTTTGTGTTACAGCTGTGCACATCCTGATCCTGTGTTTACTTTGATAAGAGTTGTCTGATGAGGGGGTGTGGTGAGGATACGGGCACTCGCACCGGTGCGACCCAGATAAAATGTTTAGTCACATAAGTGAATTTTATGGTGCATTTTGAGCCTTGTGATGCATTAGTGATAATGCATTAGACAAATAGCACTTTGACACATGCTCAAAGACACTTTACAATTTCATGCATTATTCATTCAGACTAAACTTGGTGATGGTAAGTTACTATAGTAGCCACAGCAGGGGTGGACTGACGGAAGTGAGACTGCCAATCTGTGCCATCGGCCCCTCCGACCACCACCAGCCACTCACCCACACACTACATTCCCCCAGGCTTCCAAGTACCAACCAGGCCCTACCCAACTTTCTGTGATCATTGTAGTTTTATTTATCTGCTGACGACTCGGGTCGCACACATACATACACACACACACAAACTTGTAGTGAATGACTGAAGTGAGTCTCGCATATGGTCCCGCCTCCTGCACATACACACACGGCCAGACTAATCTCAGAATAGCCCGGGAGCCAATCACAGAGCACGCACAGCAGTCTGAGGCCAGCGTTAGGCACGTGCAGAGTCTCTGCTGAAACCCCATTGGTTATTGGTTTCATTTATTCACACGCAACCATTCAAAACACATTTCGCTAAAACTTATGAGGATGTTCTTGGTTTTTCGATGACTCTTTGCAACTGCACTTAAAGCTGGCAACACAAGAAGGGGAAGTTGTGAGTTTGTGGTGTTTCAAAGAGCGCTAAAACAATGTCAGGAGGAGAGACTCGAGGCCTTTTTTTTTTTTTTACTTTGCAAATTTGTGGCTTTTTTTAAATTTTAATCTGACAAGCAGCAGTAAATGCGTTTACGCATATCTGATAGTATATAAATGTGGAACCAACATGGAAAAGCCCCACCAAGAGTTTACTTCACCAGCAACCACTGCATATCAGTAATAGTCAATTGGACGTGCAACTCTAGACAATAGTTATTGTCATCAGTGAGAATCAAAGCTGCGTGTGTATAGTTGCATCAATGTTCTCAAAAATGATCAGTTTCTCTAATTCTCTCCTTGAATTATTACCATACTCTATTATTATACTTTAATACCATACTAACAAATCTATAATAGCTCATAATTATAGTAATGTTTCTATCTCGAGTGTTTATGAGTGAATTTTCTCTCCTAAGATGGAACTAATTTATTGATAGTTACTAAAAATTATTTCTATAAATATACATGTATAAAAAAAAAATGCTTAAGTTGCCTTCCTACCCTGAGACCACGCGGGTTCAACCTTCGCTGAACCTCCGGGGTGAGCCTCCGCAGCTGTCAGTAATCACACTGTCATAAGGTTTTAATGTTAACCAGATGACATCTAGGCATCTTTATGTACTTTCAAATACCAGTCCTTCGTTGACCATCCTCTGCCAAACAAAAACAGGGGGTATTTTTTGTATATCGTCTTTCATTGGTGCTTAAGTGCCAAATAGTTAAAATACTGGAGTCGAGTTAATATGGGGAGGCTGGCTGTATAGGCTGCATGAGAGGGGAAAGCAGGAGAATGAAGAGGGGGAGGGAAAGGCTTTGACTTCCTGTGGAAACACCCACTTTTCCCATGAGCTCACACAAACCAGAAAGGTCACTAATTCAATACCTAATAGACATGGAGAGACAGAGCACACGGCTTATCCACTACCTTAAAGGGCCACTGGGGACTTTTTGAGTGAAGTCAAAGGGACAATGAAACAAACACAAAATTAAGATTTATCTAATAGGGCTGGCTGCACAACATGTCACAAAAGTATTGTTGTCGCAGTATTATTTCAGCTGGCGCAATATCTGTATTGCATAATTCTACTGTCTGACACACATCAACCACATTTTTTCCATGACATCAAATTGTCTTACAACTTGGGTACATGATTCTTCCAGTTTTCAAACTGTTATCAATTGTTCACCGAGGTTTATTATATGTTTCAGGCGTCGTGTACGGCTTTGTTAAACGACAAGAGGAACCTGGGCGGACCACCCTGTCACACACAAACTCTTACTTTTAGGTTAGAAATCTATAAAAAGAAAACTACTGTATGTGTGGCGGTCTTTTTTTTTTTAAAGGTAATTTTCTCTATTATATAAATCATGTACTTTAAAGCATAAAAATAATCCCAATTTTATTCTGGTGTTTTCCTGTTTAACAATTTGGTTTATAAAGTGAAATTGTACTTCAAATAGTTACAAAATGTTGTGTTTTTGTAGTGATTTGGGGGTATTGCTCAGCCCTAGAATTGAATAGTGAGTTCATTTTACATATACAGTAGAGACATGGTGGTGTGGGCATGGCTTGACTCCAGGCCGAATTAAATGAACCCAGTGCACATCACTCTTACAAGCGCTCTTCCTTTTAATGCCTCAAGGATCAATAACTTGTCCCTTTAATCATTCTCTCTTCTTTAATGTCGGTGGCAAAAGGGACATAAGCCCTTATAGGAGATAAATCCTTGATGCCTTTGAATTCATCAAGGTGTTGCTGAAAATACAGAGCTCTCGATCATAAAGTTCACATTCATTCTGGCACATCACAACTTTTTGGCCAACGTACAGCGATTGATTTATAGTGAAGGTGTACTGAACAGGGTGGAGCCGCTAAATGCAGCTGTGCCTGGTGCCTCATCTGACTCCTGTTTCCAGACTTCCACAAAGGGAACTGCTGAGTATGGAGTTTTTATCTCTTTGGTGTAGTGGCCAGTAAGATTTGTTACAAAGAAAAGGGACAATACAGTTTTTGTACTTAAACCCCAAAACATCTATCAAAGCCAACACAATCAACAGCTACTGTAATTTTCATAAGAATTGCATTTTTACTGAAGAGTGATTTAGTCTATTGTCTCATCTCCTCTCTCACCAACTACCTACATCCCTGCAGTCATCAATCTCCTTTAAGTCTTCCTCTTGTGTAGACATCCTTTTATTCAACTACTTTAACTAAATCTAATAACAATCCAACCTCCTTATTGAACTCAGACTATGCAGTCCAAAGGGGAAATCAATTTCAAGTTAATTTTATATTTAGAATTCTCTCAGAAATGCTACTGATGGATATGATACATTTCATCCTTCCCACACACACACACTCCCCATGTCCTCTACATACAACATCAGTGCCTTGTGCCTCCCAAGTTGTGATGTACCAGGAACATCACATCACTCATGGGGAATTCAGGGGGTGTTTCAAACTAGAGATAGAGCAATATATCAGCCAGTTAGTATATCTGGCTGATATTTGCACTATTGGCCATTGGCCTTGAAGCTCCTGCCTATTTTCTTTCAATTAGTTTGAAATGATTTTTATCATATTGGAAGCCTAAACATTTTTTATAATACTTCCTTATTACACCTCTCTGGTACAGCAGCCCACTGTATAGTGCCATATATATATGTTATATATATGTAACTTAATAGCAATGCGATATGATAATTTGTTTTGTTTAAAAATAATCAAATTGGCCCTTCATATTCATCTTCAGAGCTTACCAGCCAAGAGCAAAATTATCTTTAAAATAGTAAACTCCAAGGTGGAGTCAATGGATCTAAAAATTGAATCATTAAATGTCAGCTTTATAGAGAAATATAGCTGAAATAAAGCTGTTTTATTTATTATTTCTCAGGGACGATGCAATCAACATTATTACAATTCAGGTTTGCAGCTAATGCGATGCATTAAAGAGCTTCTGGCTTGTACTAATTTGCAGCTCAAGTCCATGGTTGGGACTTTTCTACACAATTCACAATAGTCAAATACAGTAATACAAAATGTATATGAAACTTCAAACACATACAGTACAACACAGTCAACAGCGATTTCTTTCACATTACGCACACATTCACGTTAACCAAGAGAGGAGCAAACGCCTCAGACATGGAGGTGCTAAGTGCTAATTCTTGCCCTCTAAAAACATAGCCTAATGTGAATTAAAATGTAACTCTATTTGTAAATCCTTGTCTAGTCAAATACTTAACATAAAAAGTACGAGTGTGGAATTAATTCAGACGATTGTCCCCTTGTTTTTTTCACAGTGCATCGCTCCCACACAGAGAATAAAGGATGGGATGAATAGCCCTTGAGGAAGGCTTAACCCTTCAGTGCAGTCCAGCACCCACTGTCCTCTCACCTCTCTGACATTAAGACTTCAATCACTGGGCTAAATATCACTGTGAGCTCCTGGACCAAGCATACTTTTGAACTGACTTAAAGGGACCATATCAAAGAGGCATCTGAAGTCCCCCTTTACTGCTCAATACTTGCGTTCAGAGAGATGCTGTTTGCTCTGGAGTGGACGGACTGCAATCGTTTTCAGTCCCTTCAATATTCTGATGGTATGCTTTCCCTGGTTTACTACTATTCGTTCTCTGAACTAGTGTTGATAGATATTGCAGAACGAGGACAGGACACCCATGCACACAGTGGTTTTGAAAATCCTCTAACCAAGGTAACAAGGCACCACAAACAATCAAATGACTTTTTGGTCATGTATTGCGATTAGGCTAGCCATTAATGCAATTCCTTCACGCTCTGTTTTGGAGTATTGAATAAAACGATACTGTGAAGACCAAATGCATGCCATAAAAAGCAATACACAGCAATAATTTGTGTGTATTCATTCATTCAGTGTTCCTTAGTGATTTGATTAAGTTCTTTGTTCAGAATCAGCTCAACAAAGCTTCGCTGTGATGGCCTCCGGAGAGGACAGCAGCTACTGCAGTGACTGTGAGGACAGAGGGACCACTGTGTGACTTTGAAAAGCTCTGGCAAACTCACTCAGAGAAGTGTGGCTCATAGTATGAAGTGTGTAGCTCCAGGAGAACCATATGACTGACCAAATAATGGGACACTTATCTGCAGCGGTATCACAGAGAAAGGGAGCTTGTATGAGGGTAAAATGGACACAAATATAGATTCCTTCAACAAATTAAGTGATCTACTTTATGCCTAGACAAACTGTAGGATTTCTCCACACCTGGCTGCGAGAATGGCCGGTCTCCTCTCTCCTTCGGGACAAATGCTGAGCTGGTGTTTCTCCACATGTACTCTGCAGCACACCATAACTCAGTGGTTACAGAGTAATATGTCACAGGAAATGGGGCCATTCACTGGCATTATGTCAGATCCAGAGCAGCATCACCAGCATGTGCTTTTAAGCCAGCAGACACACAATTATACAGACACTGCAAATGTTATTACTTCAGCAACCTGCTGCCATAAATAAGATCTAATGGACATACAGTATCTCCTCCCTCCTCTGCCAGGGATGCTTTCTCTGGGACTATAAGCACAGGACCATTGGGCAAGAGAACTAACCACTGGTGATGATACACTGTGTGTGCAAATAATAATAATAATAACTAAAATGTACAATACTTAACTCAAACTACTAAGTCATTTGTGTTATGTGGGGGTTAAAATACAAGATGCCACACACAGACTGTTTAAAGCCACAGCTGATATAATGGTCGATGCCCTGTAAAAATCCAACCATAGAGTATAGAATGACTGACAACTGTTCAAAGTCTGTAACAGTCACATAACAGCTGTCCTCAGTGTACCTGAGCTCCTCTAAATGATATGTCCTTATCTCAGAGCCAGACGCCTGTCAGCAGAGCAGACCACGCTGTTTCTGGTTGCTAGCACAGTTGGACAGTGGCTCTCCATGTATTGTCACCTGTTGGGGAGTTGTCTCATTCCATGGCTCACCTCCCCCTGATGAACAGCAGGTGCTCTGGCCTCTGGACACTGCTTCTGCATGGGACGTGCCAAATGTCCACCAGCTGCCTCCCAGCCACACTACATCAACAGCTCCCATTGGCAGAGAGGGCTAGTCTTAACACTAAAAGTCCTATCTTTCTTTACAACAATAAGGGAATCATTATCAACACACATCAGCGTGGATGAAATATAAACCTGTCTGAAAGTGCCTGTTCGCTGAATGCTGGTGGGAGCACAGTGGGAGTGGGTTTCTAAAATAAGCAGCAGCTTGTCAGTTTCCCATAGACAGGCTTGTTGTTACATGAGTCGGAGATGTGAGACCTGATACTGTGGCCAGTTATTCTGAAACAGACCGATGTGTGACTGCATAACAATTGCCAAAAACAACATGGAGGAACCCAATGCCCCCAACAGTCTGAGTGAGTATCTAAGAGCAGGGTGCGAGGAGAGCACCATTACAGCTTTATTTAGCGCAATACAATAATACAGTATGATGACGATTGTACTAACACATGCAATTAGAGTAAAAGCCATTTTGCTGATGCATGTTTCAGTTTTCAATCACTAGTTCCACTAAGATTGTGCGATAAACCCTAACAAACAAACAAAAATCTGAATTAGTCCTTAAAATTCAATACTGTAAGTACTTGTGTAATATTGTTTATACCATAAACACTTGAGTGCTGGCTTGTTGACTCTAAATTATAAATAATTCAAATATAAAATGCGCATGAAAAACAATGAGTCATAACGAGTAGTCGAGAGAATGAGGAAATATCTACAAAGGAAGTTGATTAGTATCTATGTTTAATCTGGTGTACTGTCACTGTAGAAATGTGTGACTTTGGAATGAAGATAATACTTGCAGCAAAGGGAATATTAGCATTATATAGGAGGAGGAGGCTTTGCCTAAATACACAATTGTCTAGCTTTGCCTAATGTTGTTATACTGACTTCAATGCACTTTCAGCAATTGCATATTAAGAGCAGAGACCCTCCCTGGGTGCTCATTATTTTCTCATTAGCTTGAAATTAAAGAGATGACCTGGGTGTCCTGGGAGCATTCCAGCATAGGTGGGGGTATACACTTTCCCCACTCCCTTTCACAAAAGCATGCTATGAACTATGGTGGGTCTGTATGGCCTGTTGCCAGATTCAAGCATTTACGGCTTATGACTAAAAACTCTGAGCTACATCGATCAAAGCTGAAGTATTATTTCACTGTTGCTTAAGGATAAGTTTAGCACTACCTTTCCTCAAACTTCCAGTTAATTCAATCAAACATTAATCCATCAAACTGTGCAATGATTAAAGATATAAAGAAGACATGTCCCGAGGGCTGTATGACTCAGCTAAGAAATATGCATGGAATGTGAAATATTCCACAAAGGTGCGCCTTAGGGAGCGATTTTTGCGTGTTAAAGTCATTGTTGAAGGGTAAATAGAAAGGTTGTAGGTGAAATTATAGCAATACATAGAAAATGACACTGTAAAACCAGAAAACAACGATGCATAAAGTAGAATAAAATAACAATAATAACAATTAAAAGGCCAATAGAGGGAGTTTATTAATAAACAGCCTAGCATTGCGATGATGAAATGGCATTGCATAGGTGCTGGGGGTTGTCTTGTTGTTTCAATATTGGCCTGTGGTTGCGTGAGGCTCAGTTGCATTGGGGTTTGTCGGGGCTGATGCGTTACCTGTCACTGGTGGGTTGTTCAGTAGTCACTACACTTGGTAAAACAATCTGTCTCAATGATTATGGACGTCACTGCAAAATCTATGCACATATTAATGAAAAGAATTATTTGATAACAAAAATAATAAGAAAAACAGCGATAAAAGATGCAATGGAAGCAACTCCATTGTAGCGTTGATCTTTACAAGTCTTTCTTCTTTCCACTCCTTTTTCAAGAGGTTTTGTATGGAAAAAAACAAAACATGTTTGTGCACAGTGCAAACATTTCTATTACCCTCAATCCAGTAAATCCTTCATTACTGCTCTGCTTCATGCTGCCTCTTGTTCAGCCCTTCACTATTCCCAAGTCTTTCTTCTCACTGAATCAAAAACAATCAAACGCAGCAGGAAGGACTCATGTTAGTTTTTCTCAGCTGTGAGGATAGTCTGCCAGACTCCTCAAGGGTATCAATGGGAAGTTCCTAAATCTACTATTGTTCATTCACTATTATTTCTCTATACGAGATAAATTGTTGGTCACA
Organism: Gobius niger; assembly: GCF_951799975.1. Classification (NCBI taxonomy): domain Eukaryota; kingdom Metazoa; phylum Chordata; class Actinopteri; order Gobiiformes; family Gobiidae; genus Gobius; species Gobius niger. The sequence goes on along the minus strand of NC_136855.1, from coordinate 19,829,506 downwards.
AACTTAAAACTTATTTAGCAAACACATAAGCGAAACTACATTTACAGATGCTACTGTGGACTGCGGTCTTCAGTACACTAAACAGGGTTTTATTGTCATCTTTTGGCAAACCACTTTTTGCAACTGCAGTGTTACAAACGCAATAACCACAAGCCAAGATGAAGATATGTTCAGAAGATCGGTCAACTAGCAGAGCATAGACATGTAGCATATATTTACATTATATTCATAGTTAGAACTTAAATGTTCGGCATCACGCCATATAGCTTATAACGTAGAGCTTAACATTTTGATTACTGGATACTGTGGCTTATAGCAAGTCTTTTTGAAATCGTGACTAGACACATAATATTTATTATGTAGTTATTGCATTTTTACTCCTCCACCGGGTACACCTGCAAAGCCCTCAGTACCACGGGTGATCCCACACACTCGTCACACAGTCACAGCAGTTCACTTCCTGTCAGGTAGCTGAACTTTCCCCTTCCATCTTCATTCACAAGAGTCAGTGGGAAATACAGAAATCTACCCATGTTTGACGACTGTGCCTCTGAAAGTGTAAAAGGGATATTTCAGGATTTTTGCCATAGGGCCTCATTTCTTAGTTATCCAGAGAGTCCTTATATTGGAAGAGTTTAGTGGCGCTAGGCTAGTGCTAGGCTAGTGCATGTCTATGGTAACTAGTAGCCTGAATTAAAAACTGTCTGACCCAAGCACAGTGCACCTGAGGCAAATCACTTATAACACCAGACTAACCATATAAATGTCTGTGTTGACTGAATCAATTTTGAAATATAACCATTTTGCATTTAAAAGAACTCATATTTGAGCAGCATCAGCTCTCTGGTTGTAAGCTACGCAAGAGTGATCTGCTATGTTATCGGATGTAGTATGTTTACCTGCGGCCTACACTTCACAAAATTCACAAAGGAGCTTTCTACAAATCAGATATGGCAACATTTGGAGGACTACCCGATGATTTTGAAGACCGTCCAGAAATGTTCCATTGTCATAGAGAATAACAGGACAATGAGTGGAGGACACTCTGTCTCTATCATCGATCATCTGTCATCTATCATTCAGCACAGAATAGGCTGCAAACCATCTCATCATTTGACTAGCTGAAGACGCCTCTGAAGATGATATGTGACGTTCTAACATTTCCACCAAAACAAAGCCAAAATAAACATGTGTTGCAAGAGAGGAAGTGGCGGGTGTAAAATCAACAGGTGCCCTTTTACAAACTGAACTAACAACGTGCGCCTCTTACTTGGCAGCACAATTAACAAGGCATTTCAAATCCAAAAGTGCAGTTGAGAGTGGCTGGAGCTAACAGTCCAGTCCTCCATAACAAAGAAAAGTTATTAACTCCCTGAAAGGAGATGAAGAAACAGCCGTGGGGATATAAATGGAATTGTTTGCACTCAGCGGTATGGCATGTGACATAACACTGACTCAGGCTCAAACGTTACAAAAGTGCATGTATCCTAAAATGGTACCAGATCATTCAAACACAAAGCAAAGTCGCAAACCCCCAACAAAACTACACGAAATAGCAAGCAGCACACTCATTTTCAAACCATACTATCATTACCACACCTTGTCTGCACATGCCCACACAGAACTGCCTGTCTAACCCATGTTTATTCTATCGAAACGCTACTTATGCTAACATTCCAACTTCATGACCTTCTATCAGTGTTATCAAAAACATTTTAGGAAATATTTTAAAGGGCAAGGCCAAGTTAAGAGGGAAGTATGATTCAACTGTAAATCCATCTTCGCTGAATCCTCAGCTATCTGTTCAGACACGATCAATTTGAATGATTGCCCACATACCAAATGGGTGACTTCTAACGGGAAGCCCCTGAAATCTTAGTTTCAGGGAAGCTTGCCTATTCAGTTGTTACTCGTTTGAGTCAAATGCCTTTCCGGGTGCAGCTTTCTGTCTTTCTGTCTTTACCCATGCATTCTTAAAATTGACACAAAAGGTGTTTTTTCTTGTGGCCTTCTTCTCTGTCGCTAATAAACGTTGTATGATTTGCTAATGTATTTGGATTAACAAACTATTTCCTATACACTCTTCACATGGTTGACATGAGTCATGTTTTCCTTTGCTTCCTCCCTTAAATACATCATTAAACAAGTACGTTTGTCAGATGACTCAGTGTTATGTCATTCTAGAGATATTTGAGCTTGAATAAGTTGCATGGCATGAGGGTATAACCGTGGTTGAGGTCCAATGTATAGTTGGAAAGGATGTCACATTTACAAGCCTTTTCTACATTGGACTCGAGATTTTGTCCCAGTCTGAACTGAAGCCGGGACAAAATCTACAAATTGAGCCTATTTAATGTGAAAGGAGTATGAATGAAGAAAATACTTCTATTTCATCAGTATAAAAGCATATTGACTGACATGTTCATGTAATGATGCATTTGTGGAAGTCGTGGTTTTAGACTGGGGGCACGGCTTGACTCCAGTACAAACATGGAGGGCTTCAAGGAAAAAGGTGGATGTTTTACATGTAGCATATTGTCTGACATTTCCTTCAGCATGACTTTAACGCTGTACGCAACACTCTGCTCAAAACTAATAAACGATTCACAACTTGCTACACATACAACACATTCAAGGGCTTGAGGAAGCAGGTCACTGTTTTCCATATGTCACTGGTCAGCAGTGAAGGGACTTCCTTTGCCAAAGGGCCAAAATCCACATTGTCCGTGACCATTACCCACCCAAGCTGACTCAGACCCCCCACCCCTTTACACTCCCACATGCCGTTCCAAACTCTGCATAGTTAAGGGCAGAACCTCCACTTCACAGCCAGCTGTTCTTTTCCACTGGCAGGTGACTAGACTTCTACAATGTACATCCCTGTCATGCTACAAAATTGAGCACATGTTACAAATACTCAAATGCAAACTTCAAAAAGCAAAAACTGTATCATATTCAACTGTCACCAAAAACGATAATATTCAACTGTCAGAAAAGTATAGTCTATGTGTATGTCTGGAGAATGCTATTGGTACCAAACATTTTGAGTCGTTGGTTTTGCATTTCCAGCAATCAGTTTTTTTTTAGTTTTTTTTTTTAGCTTTGATCAACATTGTGCATTTTACAAGCTTATGTTGGTTAATAAAGCCTGAACTTTAAATGTTTTGCATATATTCTGTCATTCAACAGTTGAAACGTTATTCTGATAGTTCTCAGCCCTGTGTGGTGTCTATTCATTGGCAATTATTATCATCAGACCGTCTGTGCTCCTACAATGTTTCATAATATGCCATTATTTCAGTCAATAGAAGGGCTAGGGCTGGACGATATGGCAAAAAAAAGGTCTCATATTGATCAATCTTGATCTTCGTTTTGATTATATTTTTCCATTAATAAAACAACTTCAATGAAGGATAACTCATTGAAGATGGACACCTGTACGACTGAGAGCCTACACAGGCATAATTAAACCAAATACATGAAGCTTATTCATGAATTTACACAACACTTTTATACAAACCACAGCTCAAACACAAACCAATAAGTTCCTCCAGTATCATTGACACTTTATAACACTTTATTTAGACTTAATAAATGATGAGTTAACTTTATTCATCATGAACAATTCATTAGTTAAGTGTGACTAACACTTCATTACTACAGAACAATGAATAGGTGAAGTATGTGAAGAGCTATTCATTATGAGTTAGGCATTAACTGTAATAGTTAAGTAGTTCTTAAGTGTTAGTCACACTTAACTAATGAATTGTTCATGACGAATTAAGTGTCAGTTCATAATTTATTATGGCTAAATAAGGTGTAGTTATTATAAAGTGTTACCCATTTAAGCCCAAATATCTTGCATTGTCCATCCAATATCCAAATCTTGGTGCTGTTTCTGCCTAAGAATTGTCTGTAAACCTGACAATTATAAAGTCCCATGAGTATTGGGGGTTCAATTATTGAGATTGACCGATTAAATTTCAATGAATAGCCCAGCCTTATTCAATAGGGTATCACTCAAATCCACGCCACCATCTGATCCTTCCTTTTACATGGTATGCAGTTAATGAGCTTTTTGAACCCTCATTAGACACAGCTCCCCAAACACACACATACATTCACCAAGTTTTCACCCCCCACTCTCAAAACCTGCGCCAGCCCACCATTGTCTCACAATGTGGAGACATGCAGCTGCCTGTAGCCTGGCCCCCCTGGAAGTTAGAAGCAAGCATCCCTGACATGACAGTGCACATAAAGACCAAAGCTTGGGTTTCCTTTTAAACCAGTGTGTCTGTGTGTGGGCAGCCTCTGTGCTAAGTGACTGTGATACAAGTCTGTGGGGGGGTCAGAGCTCTACGTTTGCAGTGTACTGGAATGCAAGCAGTAATAGAGGGAAGCAAACTGTTTACATGTCTGTCTGTGACCCTCAGTTTACCAAGCAGTGAAACTCATGAACACAGATATAGTTTTCTTATGTCTGGTTATTCATGTTTAGGCTTCTTTACTTCATCATTTTAGTTCACTTTGCATGTGGGCTATAGGCCTAAAATCAACTGCTTTGTAAAGACATTTTATATGTCCACTGTTCCCAACTTTTAGTAGTCAGCACCTGTTGTATTAAAAAAAAAAAAAAAAACAGTTAAAATAAATAAGACCACTTCCTCTATAACCTCACAACTGTGCAGAGAGACTGGCATGACTTTACGCATAGTTCTCTGAGTTCGGGTGCGTTTAACTTTGACTTTTGCTCTCAGTGCTCGCAGCGTGGGCAAGTCAGGCTTTGTAACTAATTACAGCCGCGACTTGCCTAAGGAGAGCGAGTCTATAAAACAGAACAACTAAATGCACTCTTTCTTTTTAGACTGCGGGGGGTATAAAAGTGGAAGTAGAGCTTTTGCAGAGCGCCAAGTTAAAGTGACAGCGACATTTTCTCATTCTTCATAAAAATTACGCGGCTCCCTCCAAGGCTGACATAATGTAAGAAAACCACGTCGTGTTAGAATAGTTCTAGGCCTCGACAAAGTCTAGTCGAGAACAGAACAGAGTACGGACTTTAGCTCGCGCTCCACTGTCCGCTTGGCCTTTCCCCGCGTCTTGCGCCCTGTTCTCTTCCCTATAGAAGTGGTAAAAATCAAAGCGAGGGTAATAATCCAGTGGAGGGGCGAAGGAAGGCTACTGACCTGGATAAACTGGATGGTGAGGGCCGATTTGCCGACACCACCGCCCCCGACCACAACCAGGCGATACTTCTCCTGCACTGATCCGTCCTTCCAGCCTGCCATCGAGGACACTTAGCGCCGCTGAAACACCAGTGAGCCGCAAACACCCACTTTTTCTCCAGCTGAAAACTGACTGGAGCCCTGCAGTGTGTAGACGGAGGAGGGTGCGTAACAAAAAACACAAGGCAAACTGGTGAGAGTAGTCCGTCAGCAACGCGGGGAGAGGAGGTCCATTAAACGCCCGAGCCGGAATAACACTGCGATGTTCAAGATGCAGAGCCGATAGTGAGACTGGAGCGAGCCAGGCCAATACTGGTGTCTGGCGCTAGGGGCCCCTCTACAGGCTGTCTTTACTCCCTCTACGCACAGAACGCAGAATCCAGCCCGTGGCTCTATCTGGAGATGAATCGCATGGCACACACCGGGCAGTCACATTCCTGCTCAAATGCGTACGAGTTGTAGACCAGGGGCAGTCCATAAATCTATCTATAATACTGTAATGCGCTGCTGAACGGTCGGCTGCCATGCGTGGCATTTTGACGCACACATTGCATAGCTTAATAACAAGAGTTCAGATGGTTCATTCCAAAGTGTGCCAAAATAAAAACATGAATGTTGTAATTTACTCTTAGCACGCTCTATCAAAGGGGGAAAAACAAACTGCTGTTGGTTTTACTGTCACTTACAAACAGGTAGCCTACAGCACAGTTGGGATAATAACAGTTCCAGTGGCCAATGTCCATAGATGACAGTTGTGCCATGTGTCAAGGAGAATGTGACCAGACAAATCATTAAAACACTCACATATAGATGTGTGTAGAATTGACCATTTTACACAGTACAGATATTTTGTTCATTACCAAAGCGAGTTTTTATAGATTGTCGTGACAAGTTTGACATTATTTGAGCTTCTCTTTTTATGGCTGTATGAGTCGGCTGCACTGACAGTGTAGTCTTGACCATTGTGCCGAATCAACTTTGACATTTTAGGCGCCATCTAGTGTCCGAAAATATGAATTAGAGGACGTAAAATTAACACAATCCGATAACGAAACTGTTTGGCCAATATATGTAGAACAAAAATCAGATTTGATTAAGTATGATTGGCAAGAGCAGAGTTACTTGTAATCTAGCTAATCCAGCTGCTTTGGTGCAGTAAACAGCACAGGGCTAGTTGTTTATCATTTCACAAGACTGACTCAAGTCACCTCTGCTTTCAATCTCCCCCTTAAAGACATTTCATTGACTTAATGATCCTTTAATGTTCTGTTTTTCCAAAGGTGCACTGAACTTGGACATTAACATGCGAGAGAAGTGTAAAAACAAATTTTGGCTCTTGTTTTAAATTAATAATATTACTAATTCAAACTAAGGTACATATTATTGTGCATGGTTTAGGTTTATTTAAAATTTAAATGAAGAGCATAGACATGAAAATCACAGGATGTGGATTTTAGACAAAAGTAAAAAAGAAAAAAAGCACAGAAGAAAATGACCGTATAAGTTCTTAATCTGTGAATAAAGACTGTGGATACAATATAAACCAATGACTTTTACAATAAAGCGTTACTGAGAGTCGCTTCAGACATTTGTCTTCTTCTGGGAAAGGTTGATTTTGTCACCAAGACTCAAGGCCATGCCCTGTAAAAACACAGTTTGGATAGCATTATATCACTTGTCACATATTAAAGTGGGTAACATGTTATGATTACTGAAGCAGATGTCATAAATTTGAATGAAAATGCATAAAATATAATCCTATAATAATAAAGTAAAAGTTAGTTCACATACTATATTGTAGGTGTGCAAACAAAGATAATTGCCTGTAGAGAGCAAGGGCTGGTGTAGCAGCAGCTGTGACCTACCTGGCTCTTCGCTCTGATGCGAATATGACCGTTGACAGGTGCGTCTGGGCCCAGGTGGATGGGCTTCTCAATGCTGACATTAGCCAAGGCATCCTCACCAAAGATTGAGCGAGCATAAAGATTTGCAGCCATGAAACCACAGAAACCAGAGAGGGCCTGGTGGCAAAAACACAAAACACTATAACATATAATAATACGATATACTAAAACATTAATGTTTGTAGAGGCTACAAACCTTTTCAGGAGTCAAGCATTTCATGTTAGTGGACTTGAGGATATGTTGAAGATATTCATTAAGATCGGTGATGTTTGTGTTAACGGTCACCTGTAAAAAGGATGGTTGTTTTCATTTAGAATGATAGCTCACAGAAAATAAGCCAATGCAAAAACACGTTACCTTATTTTCCCATTCAAACTCGGCCCACATTTGCCTGAACTCTGCATCAGTGCAGGAGGCTGGCTGGATGTAATCCATAATGTCAATGTGAATATCACTGAGGACAACACAGTTTCTGTCACTGGCTGCACCCGACACATCGTAGACTGTGGACAAAAAGTATTATGTTTATATCATATGTGCATTCATGAACATGCACTCTCCTGATAAAATAAACACATAAATATTAGTAATGACATGAAAAATTACCAATGTTCCCAAAAATGATGCCATTCTCTGTTGAGGCCACCTTGACATTAGCCTTGATATTGGCAAAATCATGTGGAGCCAGTGTTAGAGGAGAGGGTTTTTCCACCAATTTAAGATCACCTATAACATGGGGTACATTGACAATCAAGGTTCACATAACTCACAAGATAAACATAAGTCACAGTTGCAAATGAGGATCAATTCTACCTAATGTAGCCAGCTCCAGAGTGCAGTTTTGAAGGGTGTCGCTGGTTTGGTTAACAACAAGCACATCAAGGACAATGTCATACTGGTTGACATGAACATAGGCTTCTGCATATACTGGGTCTGAGAAACCCGTGAGCTGAGTGACCTGAAAAGTACACACGACTATTCATAAACCAGTTCAAGTGTCACCTAATAAAATCAGCCCTGATCTGGTTGGTTACATTAACTACACACCTTGTTGAGTTTTGAGGCAAGTGGATCAGCAGCTTCCTTCCTCTGAGTGTTACCCATAGCAGCTAACAGACTGAGCTGGAACTGGTCCTCTTTAGAAGTCATTTCGTTTTTGGCTGTGAGCTGCATGAATGAGATGGGGTCGTCTGCTTGAACAGTCACATTACGTTTCTCAGACTCTTTCTGTGATGCAAAGAGAAATTACAAAAAAGGGTTAACATTGAGAAAATGTTTTTTCCTGTGACCAAAATAATCCAGGCATATATAATGACTTTAGAATGCTTCGGCTGCAAAAGAGTTTAAAGGTCTGAGTCAGTGTTACCTTTTGTGACAGCTTCTCTTCCTCAAGTCTGACAGTAAGCATGTGTGACAGGGATTTGCGGCACTCCTTGTTGAAGATGTCATTCATGAGAGGCGAGCACTCGGACAACACCTTCAGGCACAGCGAGATGCGGTCCACATCATCATCTGTAATTGGCTTTTTAGGCAGAGATGACTTGCCCAGGTGCAGTACAGTGACCATTATCAACATGGACTCTGCAACAAAAGACTGGAAGAAGAAGCACAAAGTGAGTTCAAGTCGTATGCCGACAGGGTTTATAATGAGAGCACTGATCTTACATTTTGTTTCTTTTTGTCTGGAACAATTTCAACATAACGTAAAGCTAGTTTGGTCAGTGTGGTGGCCAAGGAAGCAGCCACATAGAAGTCTCCGTCCATCAAAAAACCACGAAGAGGAGGCCTATTGAATATGAAACACACATGCATAACTTGTAAACTGGTTCTAATTAAACCTACTTCATATATTACAACACAGCTTTACCTGTCCTCTTCTTTCTTGGAAGGCCTGGAGGAGCTGAGGGCGCTCTGTGTCACATACGTGCCCATCTCTGTCACCAGCTTCTGTGCTGGAGCTGCACTCACTTCATCTTCAGGTTTTAATTCTCCAGTTTCTTTCTTAATTTCATTCTCAACAATGGGGATCTGTAAATTTACAGCAGAGTTCATTGATTCTGACCATTTATCTGTACATTAATTAATTAGTTCATCAGCGATTGTGAAAACAAACCTCTCCCAAAGACCTACGGACTTCTGTCATCACACTCTGAATATCATCCTTTGTGCTACAGTACTCGCCAAGAATCCATAGGGCCCCTCTGTAGATCCTTTAGGACACATGGGTTGAACATGATCACCAAAATCATAATCTAAACTACTAAACAATACTCCTAAACTAACACAAATACAATGTTAGAGCAGTGGTTCAGCAAATGAATTCATGTTTCTTGGTTGTTTGTGAGACTTGTATATTTATGCATAAATGGTGGTGTATGTGTAGTTGCTTACTTGACAGCTTTAACGGCATGAAACACCTCGAGCATCTTCTCAATAATGAGAGGCCTCAAGTTGTCAAATCTCTGAATAGCTTCTCGCACAAACTCTAGCACATCAGCAGCCGCCGCTTCATTAGTGTCACTTAGGAATTCCATAAGCTGTAAACCACAAAACACGAAGGTAGGAATATCTTCTTGTTAAATAAACATGTACCTTTTGCCATGTTGGCCTGAAAAGCATCGATTCATTTCAGTGTTTAATTTTACTCACCACTGGGATAACGTTGGCCGCCATGTCAGGGAAACGGACACTGCAGGAATGAAGCGTGCGCACCAGCAGCTGCCTGTACTTATCCGTATCTTCATGCTCGGTTACGTTATTTGTCTTGATCACCTCTTTCTTTAAAACGATCACCAGCTGAAAAGAAAACAGGTCATTGTACACAACATTTCCCACAACTGTCGATTTTATTTAGATTTTTTTTTAATGATTTTTTTATTAAGCGCTTTGGCTGACTTGTCTCCTGTGAAAAGTGTTGTGGATCTGTTGTCACAAATGTGCAGCCGCTCCAGTCTGCAGATTATAACACTGGCAAGTCATAGGAGCATGTTTGAATGCTCCATGGATAAGTTTTCATCTTTATTTTTATGTTGGGAGGACAGTCTTTTTATTAACCATTTAGAAAATCGCTGCATTACTTTGCATCCCACTCCACAGAGGAGTTTGGGAAAGTGTGACAAACGGCAGCCTGTAACTTAGCTTACTGCTACTGCTAACCACAAGCAGCTTTCATTCTAAATTATTGAAAACACAGCGAAAAGGTAAGAGAACTAATTTGCCATCTTCTACCTTGTGGGTTCTCTCCCCTCCTCCACTGGGCTGCACTTGTGTGTGTGTGTGTCTCCCTCGTGTATGCAGCGGTGCACGCCCGGCTGCGCCTGTACTTTATTTAGGCTAATTTAACATTTTCTCTTTCTTTCTTTTCATGAATTACGTGTGGTATGAAGCCGAAATGTAAACAATGAGTACCACGATGTATTCCCTTGGTATTAGGCAGTAACTGTTTTCTAAATACCCTCAGATTAAAGAGTAACCAGAATACAATTACTTAAAATTTGTATTCCAAATACGTAACGGCAGTGCATGTATATATATAGATTCCTATTAAAGTAATAAACTAGCACACTAAGAAAAACACACCTCTTCAACATTGCGTGATGAGACAAGGTCCAAGGCCAGCTGCAAGGTCTTCTTCCTCACTTCCAGGTCAGGAGTGGTGAGAACACGCAATATGTCCATTACAAGGTCCTGTGGCCAAGGATTACGTCCACATTAAAAACAGATTGTAAATGTATTACCTTCATTCTTCACGAAAACACCAAAGGTGTGTTGCAACAAGTAGAAGTGAAATGTACCTGAAGTACACGCTCATGAGTGGGATGCTCCTTCAGTTCAATAAGACGATCAAGGACAATCAGCTTCACATTGTTGTCACTTTCCTTGATAATCAAATCAATGTAGCATTGGGCAGCAGCCTAAAATTTAAAACAATGTGAGAAATTATTAAAACAGCACAACAAATACAAGTACTGGGAAAAGCTGCAGTATACCTTAATGGCTGTGGGGGCGCTTGACAGGGTTACAAGAGTGCCAGCTGCCTCATACTTTACAGCTGGACTAGAAGACTGGAGCAAGTTGTAAATACAGCGAATAAATCTGGCTCGCTCTGAGGGGTTAGCATGACAAACCTTGCAAGTATCAGACAAAAAGAGTCACATGATTGGTACGGCATGATATATAGCAATACAAAAATTAAAGTATAGCATCCTTTTCTCACTTTGTAAATCAATTCGACAATAACAAGCTGGAGAATGTCGCCGAAAGTATGGACTTGATCAATACATGTGCTGAGGTAGTCCAAGGCTCGATCCTGTAAAAGCAAGTGTGGCGTAAGAAAATCATACAAGTAAAAAAGGCAGATAAAATGAGTGCAAAACACACCTGATCAGCATGAATCAGCATCATAAAAGCATTTCTTTTACAACTCGCATCTTTTTCATTGACAAGGAAATCGTGAATGAGCTCTGGGGCGTCTGGGATGAGATGCTCAAAGTTCCTAGAAGAGAATCAAATAAGGATTGTTATGTGACAATGTTCCATAGAAGCAAATGTTAAGACAATAGGGCCTATAGTGCGGGTCTTTGTCGCTTGGGTTTGGTTTCTACCATCTAAAGTGAACCGATCCACCAGGGTCCAAACCAAACCGATCCCAGAGTCAAGGTGGTCCACGCAGGCCCCACTGTGGAAGGGTGGCCAGGTCTGATTCTGGGACTGACTTGGTAAAGGAGGACCAACACACCATGAGAGAGTACACAACATAGTACACACACTCAAGCAAACGCAAAACCAATAGAGCTCAACAGTGCCGCCCACTTCCGGTCCTTTGCCAGGGGCTGGAAGTACAAAATCGATTCATATTTCGCACCGACTTTTCAAAACATATAAATATTCACTACCAACAAGAAAGAAAACACTACATACTTGAAAATATAGCAAAATGCTTTCAGTTTATGATGTTTTTGACAGATCTTATATTTTCAACTGGTAGCATATAGCTGATTAGACACTTAAATCTAGAATTTTTTGAAAACTCATTGTGAAATATGAATGGCATTTTTACTTCCAGTGCCCAGAATAGAAGAGAAACTTCGCACACATCAATTACAAGAGGCAGGTGCGCAAGACATGAGGGAAAATACATGAGTAAAAATAATAATACTTCCCGCACACTGCCAACCTTGCAAAAATAGTTTATTAGGATTAGGTCAATGTTGCAGTCCTGAGACCTTCATCAGGCAAATTGCTTCTAGTGCCTGGCAAATGACCAGAAGTGGGCAGGACTGTTGAGCTCAATAGATTTGAGAATAACAACTTCTTATTTCTAGTTTAGAAAGCATCTAAAAGTTGTTAAAAGGTAGTGTTGAGGTGCAGAGATGTGAACTTAACACAACAACTTGAAATTAAACTACCAAACTGAGCGGCAATGACCCGTACTGTACAGCTCCTGTTGAAAAAAAAATCTCTAGCATGCACCTGTAGATTGTGTAAATGGCCAGGACTGCATTACGGCGCACATAGCTGTGACGATGTTCAAGGCAGGCACGAATGGCGGGCATCAGAGGCTCCAGTAGCTCAGACTCCTTCAGCTTACATAGGAAACGAAGAGTGGAGCCACGGATGAACTCATTGGGATGCTGCAGGTCCTGGAGACGTCAACAGATAAATACGTACTTAATGAAACAAATATCTGGCAATTAGTGAATATTAGTAATAAAGCAAATACACATACCTTTCTGTAGGCATCACAAACTAGAATCATCTCCTGAAGCAACTTGCCATCTGGAGTTGTTTTGGGAACAATCTCCCAAAAGACAAGAAGCAACTTTTTGATTGTATGGTCTTGAAGTGGCAAGACAAAGCGGATGATGGTCATCAGGAGCCCGGGCAGCTTCTCGCCATTTAGTATCATAATAATCACTTTTTTCAATGCTTCTGTTTTTGCTTTGATTTCTCCTTTCTCTGCAAAAGGATGATTAACAATCAGGCACTGGTGAACAATAGATTTAATGTAAACGGTGTTTGAGTAGTAAATTACCCAAGTCAGTCTTAAGGCTGACTTCAGAGGGTGGCTCTGAATCAGAAGTGACATTGATCAGGGTATAGCAAACGTTCTCTGCCGCCGTCATCTTGCTGTTCTTTTACAGATTCCGAATAGTAGAGAGACAGAGAACACCTAGGTAAAACAGATATAATTGAAGTTAATAACACAAGGCCAATATATAATGTGCATCAGATCCATTTAGCAGTAAAACGAGTAAACAAATGTATAGAGTTCCGTAATGTGATGTCATATCGCTAAGCATCATGGGATTAGCAGCAATTATAAACTAATGGAGACATTTGAGATTGTTGTTCACATTAAAACACCACAGTGAGTTAGATGCATTTGCCAGCAGTTTTTTTTTTTTTTTTACCTAATGTTAGTCTATGGAAAATGTATGCTAACAGCATCAAACATGGCGAATCTCCATGGTAACTGTGGATTTTCCCGAACTTTACAACGCTAACATGACTAACCTAATGGCTTCAATGAACAAAATGTTTATTGGCCTTTTAGATATCCTAACAGAAGGATAACCCAATCCAAGAAGAGTAGGCAGGCTGACCATGGAGAAGAAATAACTGTATCAACATTGACACGTAGCATAGCACAAAACCATTTGTGTTGAGCAATGTCGGCTTTGACAATCAGCAGTTCAAACGCAAAAAGATACAAAGCAACACGTATTATAAGATTAACCGGCGTATCTGCATGTATTCAATAAAACACTAATTTAGACACTAATCTCACCGCTAACGCACAACAACAACGCTAGCTTCAGCAAAGGCCATCAATGAAATGGAGGACAGAGCTACATCGGCTAGCTCAAGTTAACCACGGATCGGGAAATAAATACAGCATCGTACCTACACAAAGAAAAGAGGTCTTACCCAAACACACGGTTTACAATCCAATATAGGAGCCTGTTAATATTTACATGTGTGAAAACAACCCGGTGGTGGATCTGCAGACGAGCAGCAGCTCCGCTCGATCTCGCCACTTCCTAGTGACGTGGAGGATCACCTTCTGAGCCACATCATTACTACCGCGCGCGGCGAGGGACAAAACTAATGGCAACACTGTAGCCGACAGATTGCGATTGGAAATATATAATATGTCAATCTGTGTGCATGAAGACAGTAGACAGTAGGCAGTCATATAAATATAGACCTAAACAAAAATGAATAAATAAAAATAATAGGCTAATAGATAAACACATTACAATAAAATTAAATAAAATGATAACAATAATGTGCACCACTCTCTAGTGGCGATAAGGGAAAGTAGCATTTGATACAATATTTCTAATTTAATTTCCGGTATAACTATGCTTTAAGTAGGCTAAAAAGATGTCCCACTAGATGTTCTTTTATGTTTTTTATTTATGCCTATTTGTTTTTTTACTTTTATTTTTTTATGCCCAATTCAAACGGTATGAGTGTAGGTCTAATATCCCATGAGGGAGGAGAGGAAGAAGACCTATTGCAGTTGCGTTTCCTTTCAAAACCATTAGGCTTTCTAATGACAACGTGGTTGCATATGGGATTATTCATTCGGCTGTTATTGCTTAAATGACTTAATCAAACACATGGTTGGCCCATTTATCTATTGCTACTCTTTGATTTAAACTTCTTTACAGCGGTGCAATTAGCTTCAAGGGGAAATGTTGGCCACTGCTTATTACCACACTATAACTTACAATGGGACAGAGAACAATGTGAGTGCGACTCTGAATTGTGTCCTGTAGGGGGCGACAGTGAGTCCCTATTCTGTAAAAACAACATCTCACCTTCTTTCTTTAGTCCAAGTGGTGGAGCATGTTTGAGTGACCATGGAGTGCGCTTGCTGTCATGTAGTTGGGCGCTAATACGGCGTGTATCGGAGAAGAGGGGGGCTTTCGTGTGGAGGAGAGGGTTGCCCCGAGTCCCGGGTCGAGTCATGGCTGCACGGGAGGACGGGGAGCTCCTGCACGGTAAACTACGGCACCACGACCGCGCTGGAAGTGTAAACAGCTCCGAGGCTTTCAGGAACGGCTTCGTGAAGAGCTGCGTCACCCCGCTGAAGCAAGACCAGCAGAGGGGACTTTTGTTCAACCTGTGCAGCTTTTGCAACGAAGACATACTGAACTCAAAGGTGTTAAAAGTCTCCGCTGTCTATGTGGGCGCTTTTGTTTTCTTCGCCGCGTCGTTTGTCATTTCCAAGAGCTTGCAAAGTGACTCGTCCTGGGATTTGAGGACTTTTTTGTCGGGGTTCTCTCAGTCCATAAGCCCTTTATTCAGTATAGGATGCGCCTTCTTCTTTTTAACTTTTTATTTGAGGAGGAAGAAGAAGGAAAGTAGTAAATGTTGGCTCCTGACACTGCCAGCATCGTGTTACCTCGGGGACTTTTTGGTTTTGCGGTTTCTGCAATGGGGAGAGGAGCCGCACCAGATCCAAATGGTGGGCAGGTTGTTATTCGTATTGGGAAGTGTGGGTCTGCTCACGCTGGTGCCCACTCTCAAACTTAAACACAGCGTGCTTATATTGGTCTTCGCCAGTGTTGTTTGGCTTGTTTCTTTCACAAGTTTGAGCGGTCTGCCGGCGCTGCTCAGGCCGCTGTTCGCCTGCTTCGCCGGTTTCTGCGGCTCTCTGCTGGGGCTGTGCTTTGACCGCTTCTACCCCGCGAAGGAAGCGGCCAGCGACAGCGCCGGTGCAGAGGACAAGGTGCCTGTGATCCGGCCCCGAAGGCGCTCCAGCTGCGTCTCACTGGGGGAAACCTCCACCAGCTACTATGGCAGCTGCAAGATGCCCCGCAGACCATCGCTGCCCTGTATATCCCGGGAGCAGGTAGGTCTCACTCTGTCTGCACCGGTAAACAAACCCCCTGTGCTGCGTAATACTGAACTAATCTACACCTCAGGCTAGTGGAGTGCATTTCAGTAACCTCCTGAATCCTGCCTCATTTTTGTATAGCCTAAGTCTATTTGATATGTTGAATAATCATTTACCCAGAAAGTGCACATGCATTAGAGTTAAACATGAGCAAATACTGTTTGAAACTGGCCCTAATTAAATTTAATAAATAGAACTTGAAGTAAAAGTTTCACCAGAAAAAGTGCTGGTTTGTATAACAGATTGAGAATCTCTGTGCGCAGTTATTTTTCATATTTTGGAGATAGAGCTCATGGTGTGACTATAAACTTCAAAAGAGGGACTTGTCAAGGCGGCTTTGCACATGGGTCATATCCAGTTTGTATACATGCAGTAGCTCAGTTAAAAAAAAAAAAAAAAAGTCTTTTAAGCACTGAACATAATAAAGAATCCTAATTCTAAGTATATGCCGTGCACATTGTTTATGTCCTTCATCACTTGATAAGAAAAAAAACAACCACTTTTTCAGCCGTGCTATTGTTTTCCCCCCCACAC
The DNA here is from genome assembly GCF_951799975.1 of Gobius niger. Lineage (NCBI taxonomy): Eukaryota > Metazoa > Chordata > Actinopteri > Gobiiformes > Gobiidae > Gobius > Gobius niger. Next base: position 19,812,934 of record NC_136855.1, on the reverse strand, counting down.
CATTGTTTTAGGCTATTTCAAGATTAGCTGCCACACTGAGCACAAGGACTTTGGTACATTCACACACAAACCAGTGTTCGGCCAGTGCATACTGTTGTTGTGTCATGGAGCAAGTGTGTAGACTTTAGCCGCAGATTGGACGCCACTCTTCTGCCAGCCTGCTGCAGGGTAGTCACCAACGCGAGTGTGGAGAATGAAGGAATAATGGATGAAATTGTGAGCCGACTTTGACTGTCAATAGAAAAGCTCAATAAAAAGATATACTCCTTCACCCTCGCAATTCAGGCATGGGCACATGTGAAATACTTTGAAGGGCAACGCACTCAAAGTGTATTTTATATATAAACAAACAGCTGTCAGGTAGAACAGAAAAACATTGAGCCTCTCCTCTGTTATAGTACCAAATAATATATTAAATATTTTATAATGTAAACATCACCTTAGACCCATACAGCTGTCACAACGTTGGAGGGAGGAGGCAGTTTCTCTATCTGAATATTTTCTGGCCTTGTTACCCATGTCTTCAGTTGCTGCATTATCATAAAGTAATGAAGAGAACAAATTGCTTCATAATTGTATTTATTAAGGTTAAAAATAAAGAACATGTGTGTCCACTTTCATCCAGAGGCACTGTGGATTACACAGTGCTTGTACCTGTCATACTCTACTCTGGCTCCTTGTGTGGAGTAAATAAGTTATTGATAGATATTCTTGACTTGTTCTTCTGCGTCATGAGGTTGAAGAGAATGCTCTTCCAGAGGAGTCACTCAGGGGTCCGGTGCTAACGTCACACATGCTCTTCATTCTCGACACATCGACATCGCCCTGTTGCGTTAGCAGTCACAATAGACAATATCGACAACTCTGGAGACGGAGAGTAACAATATGCACCAAATGAACTTTAGCAGTGTAAAACAGAGACGTGTAATTCTCACAAGAAAAAATGGTCGTTCACATAACATTTATTGTGAAATTGGTTGCTTTATTTTGCATCACTAGGGATAACAAGTGACAACAAGAGATTATTAATTTACCGGTAGTTTATTTGGTTTATTTGACAGGAACCAAGTACAGGAGCATTAATCAAAACTTTGTGCCAGAGACATTATACATTCCATAAAATGTAAAATCGTCAAAGGCAAGGATTCAACTTGTACCCATCCCTTACCCCTCGTTTGCATATTAAATTCTAGCCCTTTTTCCCGGATATTACAGGTTTAGTGTTATTACTTGTCATATTACCATGAAATGAAATAGGTGTACTACTGTTTCAATGTAATTACCACATTTACCATGTTATTACACTTTTATGTACCACCATATGTAGATCCTGCTATTGTGCTTTTACTCTGCTGAAAAGTGGAATCCTTCTCCAGAATCAAAGGCAACCATCCGGCATGATATTGATACCTTTCCAATTTATCTGAAGTTTCCGAGTTTGGTTTGAGATAAACATCCATTTTATGACCATCAGTATGTTGCAGAACCACATGACCAGCTCAGCCACACATAGATAAGTATTGTGGTTTACTTCAAGAAAAGTATGCAGTGCTCATCATATACTAAATTCGGCATCTTTTCATGATGATCTCTTGTTGGTTTACAGGATTACAGGAAGATTTGCAATATTTAAGAACAGTAACGTTGCGATATTTCATAATAAAAAAAAACATTTTCATATTATTTAAACAAAAATATTAAGCAATTTCTTTGTGTCAAAAAAAAATAATCAAAACAAGGATAAAATGGGACAAAGCTGGGAAGATAATGACTGAATTTAAACTTTTGCACATTTTAATGCCATGCACTCTCCTTAAGTAGCCCTTAAGCACTAGGGTCCCTGAGACAGTGAAGCAGAAGTAAAAGAGTACAGGAGCATACGGATCAATATTGTCAGTACAGTCATGTGATGTTTAATAAGGCAGAGATGACTGTGGGGCAGCAACAACACTAGCTGGGGATAGTTTTAATCAGTGTATTGTTTTACATATTATTAGAGGAGGATTTTTTTTTTCTTGGTTTGTGGGTGCCTTTTTTATTGATACATGCAAGTATAATAGCATTTAATTTAATAAACTTGCTAAGTATATTTGCTCCAGAAAATGCAACGGCTGTCCTAATAAAAAAAGGTTAAAAATGTATAACGTTAAGTTACACATGACAAAATAGTACTTGCTACAATGTTGTGCTGGGAAATTTTTTAATAGCTGGTGGGGGGGGAATTTAAATAAATGAATAGAATAAAAAAAAAGGTAATTCAAAAGACACACACGCACAGAGAGAGAGAGAGAGAGAGAGAGAGAGAGAGAGAGAAATGTACAAGTAATTGAACCCAAGTGTTTGTCGAAATGGCCATGATTTGTTTAAGTGTTTTAGTGAGACGATTGAATATGGGGCCAAGTGTAAAGCTTTACATACAGTATATCCTCACATAGGAGCTCCAATTGCAGTGCAGTGTCCCGGGGCAGGCCTGTCTTTTGTGTGGAGACTCCGCTGAGGGGGCAGGGGTGAATAACACACTTAAGTGGCCCGTCCAGAGCCACTGAGGCAGAATGTAGAGGAGGCTGGGGCAGAGCAGTGTGCGCACCGCTCTCAGCTGTCACGTTCGCTTGCTGTAAAGCCATGTGGAATGATATAACATTGACGTCACGGCCCGGTGACGTACCACGCGGTGATTGCAAAGACGAAAAAAATGCCAAGTCTTATTAATCAGCCTGTACAATATAGAGTGTGCCCCCAGCAGAGAAGAGAGGATCAGAGACAGCCCACAGGCGGCGTGAAACTGGACACACTGGTAGTACAGCCGCTCCCAACCGTCAAAAATCTCTGCTATTTAACTCTGTGGCGTTTTCTTTTTTTTTCTTTTTCTATTAACTCCTCAACAAATAGTGTTCAAATAAGTGTGTTGATTTTTTTTCAAATATATTTTACCAGTGATTGATCAGAAGCAAATTTTCCAGTTTATGAAGTCTTTTGGAATAAGAGCAGATTTACTATGACAGTGTGTGGCCAAAGGAAAGGACCCTTTACTCATTCTTACACACATTCCTGATTAGTGATTTGTGCAATGTGTATTAACATCATAAATTATAATTGAGGCGTGATCAATTGTGTTAAACAATGTTGATTTTTTAATGTACTAAATATATACTCTATGTGTAACAAATGATAATAAGGACGATCATAGGAGCGTACTTTAAAAAGCATCATGTGATGCGTAGTAGTAGCTTCTGTGCAATATGTGTTTTAACTGCTGATTCCTGCTTGTCCATTCAGTGAACGTGGCATGTTAATGAGTTTCTGTAGAAGTGCTGTGTAAAATGTGCCCTCCTTGAGCCACTGTATCAAAGCCTGATATGTGAATAATGTAAATCTCAATTTCCTGTCAGGTCTGTTGAGGCTTTAATTTTTCATCTGCCAGATAGGTAGAAAGGGTTAAGTTGAGTAGGTTCTGCGTATTTGGCGGAGTGCAGGCTGAAACAGGATGCAGCGGCTGCATTGTCAGCCTAGTGCTGTGAGTGCAAACAGATGAGGAAATGCTGGAGCGTACTCCAAAACTCACGTCGCCATGGAAACCCGTGTGCGTCATGATCACCAGCAATTAGCTCTCAGCTCTTTAGTTTTCATGATAGGTCTACCAGAGCCGGGCTAACGACTCCAGTGTCTGAAGAGGCTCCAACCAAAGAGAGCACACAGGCTAATTACCATGGCTTTGGAACTTATGTTTGTGCAGCACTTTTTACCTTGAAAAATATATTTTACAATATGATTTATTGAATCTAGCATTAGCATTTTTATTTTTTTTTACGTATTGTGACGTAGTGAATTGTTGTGACCCATGTGTGAATTAAACGTTCCTCTCGTTGTCCTGCTAAACCTAAACTTTAGTTCTCTCTCGTACATGATTGTGTATTTGGTGCATTTGAATTGCATCTATAATTTCATTTCTCATTTTGTTTTTGGAATGAGTAATTCAATTGTTTTTATTCTTTTATTTAAACCCACAGCATTAGCATGAGATACAATTTCACACTGGATACATCTTTATAGCTACAGCCACATTGTGATTAATTTTACATTATAATTGACTATACAGCTTTAGTATGATTATAATTATACAATTCTAAAGTCATTCTAGTGACAAATTATATCACTTCGGATCAGATTCTATGCGAGTTACATTGTGTTCACTGCAAACTGTGCAAATGACTTTTTTTTAGTTAAGAATGAGGTTGTTGAACTTTGGGTCGAGTGTTTTTTCTGCTCAGTCACAGCAGCGAGAGTTGACTTTCAGAAAGCCATGGACTGTGGCCTGCTGCAGTTCTGACCAAATGTAATTGTAAAGTGGAAATAAGAAAATGTGATGACCGCTGAGCGAGATTTTCCTATTTCTCTGTAATTGTCTGCATACTTTTAATCATTTACAGGCTGTTAATTGCCTCCAGATGAGTTTACATAGCCTCATAGTTTTCCATTTGCCTTAAAGGGAAATATAAAAGTCTGCAAGTCCAAATGTAAAGTCTAACTCATCTATGACACATCACACAGCTCTTAGAGAAAAAAAGCTCCTCTCTCCCTTCTGCTTGTGTCCTTTCTTCTTCTCCTCTATCTGCTCTGGTTTCTCTGAATTTCTTTGGCTCTTTCGTTCTCTCTTTTGAAAACGGTGTCAGCACTGCTGCTTTTACACCAAAAGGCGGTTGCTAAGTGACGGTTGACGTCAGCTGCAGCTACAGAGGAGGGCTTGTGTGTGTTTAGCAGCTGAGGGCAGATCCCACTGAAAAGGGCAAAACTGTGAACCACTATTAGTCACTGCAATGAAAATCCTTGCGTCGACAGACTCATTTGCCATGTTCAATGACCTGCTTAGATTACAGATTACATATATATCAATAGTAGTGGTACACGAGAAAACAGTAAAGTTTAGGTCATTTTGTGACAAAGCTGTTGGCTCATCCCCACCCCCTAATACTTTTCTTTACTTCGTTACTGCCTGTCTTTTCCTTATTCTCTATAGCTCCGCCCCCAACACACGCACTGAGACACTGAGAACCCTAGTTCATAATCCCTGCAAGCTATGCTCAAATAATTGTGCTCTTTTCATTTTAGTTTGGGATCGTCCCACAAAGCTCCTCTCCATTGTTCATGCAATCAATTCCCAGACTTGTGCACCACCCCCCAACTCCCCCCTTCCTACCCCCCTCTCTTCCTCCCTCTTTTTTTGTGACCTTACGTGAAATCTGAACTGTTTGAACTGACCAGGCGAAAGCAGCCGCACCAAATTGATGTCGGCTATGTCTTGCGTTACATTACTTTACATTTGTCAGCCAAGTCTTTCCTTATTCAAGTTAAAAGTGACATTCTTAGCACTCACACTTTCTCTGTCAGACACATACTTGGTGCAGACACATTAGACATGCTGTGAAATGGTGTTGATCGTCCAACGTCCAGCCCGTGGGTGTACTGTTCATAGGAGGTTAAGCCTCATTTCAAAATACATCTGGGAAGGTCACTGCTTTTGATTTCAATGTTTATATTAGTAACTCACTAGAAATATTTCATTCCCACAAAATAGTTTTTTAGTGTGATTATTATTAACATTATTACTTATATATATATAAAAAATTCATCGATTAAAATGTAGCTTGTTTTGTATTAATGATTCTGAAAGAGGCAGTGTAAATAGCTTTGTGATTTACTGTATGTTCAGCACATCTATGGGGGCGTCAACATTTGAGATAAGACTCCAGTATTTACTGTTATATTAATACAAGAATTACATGCTTATCAGAACATGTTTGTAGAAAGTACAGGACTATGAACCAACCATCTCCCCATTCTAACTGCAATTTCAATCCCAAAAGACAATACCATTACCGTTGCCATTTTCGGAGTCACTGGGGCAACATTTAAACATTTCCTCTCACGTTCACTCCTGGCATTTAATGTATGGCTTCAGTTTGACCCTTCTACGTCTATTCTGTTCTCGTCCCTGTATCAAAAGATCAACTGGATCAGCTGGAGTCGCAATGGCACATACAGTCTTACGCACACCCCGAGCGAGGCCTGGGATCACTGCCACTGGCCTTGGGCTCTAAGCATTCAGAGAGAGCAAGCTGGCTCCATCACAACGTCTATAAGAGGTTTCAGATTACGGCTGCCAATAAAGGTCTGATGCATCCTACGACTTCCTGTGATGCGCTGAAGATGTCTCTAGTTTCAATACTTTGTTCTCATTAACCCACAATGGCCTTCTCCAGTGCAATCTCATTTTCTGAAATTAATCCTACTTTTCAGCTTTCCCTTGGAGGGTGTAGAATTCAGTCTCGATGACTTTACAGATGAGTCTCTAATTTAATTCAGGTTTTGGACTAGGCTGGCACAGAGTTCACTGGCTTGTAAAAAGTTCTATATTTGTGTAACACCCTTTTTTAAAAACACTGTACCGGCTATAGTGCGGATTAATGTAACTGTATCATAGTTCCGTGTAGCTCAGTGTTTCTCTTCTGGTACTCTGGGTTCTTTGCGGTTCGAGACAATTTTATCAATCTCCATTGTGCTATTTACGTTAAGAGTTTACAGATATAGATCTGGTTTAGCTCTTTTTTTGACTGGGTCTGGCCCTGGATTGTACCTGTCAGACCTGTTACTTAAAAAAAAAAAAAAGAAAAGAAAAAGTGAAAAGACAAATATTTTGCTAAGGCAAAACCTGGTGTGAAAAGTTTAAGAGCCACTGCTGTAGATGACAGGCTGAGCTCACCTTTGCTCTGCTTCTCTGTGTTTAGTAAACCTGCCTTGGTTTGTTGTGCTTATTGCAGCAGTCGTCCAGTATTTATACTACACTGTGTGCCATGTGTCTGCACTTATATAGACAGAGCTGTGGCACCGCTTGTACAAATGCAACATGTTGATCTCTCCAGGCTCTAGCCTTGTTTGACGCACAGTTTGTCACTTATAAAACATATGCTTGACAAAGAAGAGTAGCCGTGCTAGTTGGGCTTTCGTTTAGAGAAAAGGTTACATTCAATAATTGTTGAATTGTGTTTACGCAGCACAGGGGCACAGCTTTTTCTGTGTGGAGTTTGTATGTTGACCTCATGTCTGCGTAGGTTTCCTCCGGGTACTCCGGTTTCCCCTACCACAAAAAACATGTACAATAGGCCAGGATGAGTGAAAGTGTGTCTGTGAGTGCGAGTGGGACAACAAATAGAAATTAGCCCTATGGCTACAATCCGGCGTGGCATGTTAACATGCATGAGTCCCATGTGTGTTCATTAACATGCACTGTCCCGACCAAAAAAAACAATTACTGGTAAATAAAGAGTATCAATATGCTATTTTATAGGTGTAGAAAATGTAGACTCATTAATAACAAAATACTAAATCAAAAACAAAACCAGTCTGGATTTAAAACTAAATAGAAAGATAATGACTAAAATAAGGCTTTTTCAAACCTTTAATCGTTGCTGTATGTTTTTGCTGCTGAACACACTGGCTGCATGTCTAATGTATTGTATTATTGTGTCTAAAAATGCCCGGTCCCCACCTGTGTCCCGACCCGGGCCAGTCATGAATTATCTCTTTTATTACCATCAGGTGCTCTGCTGCAATATTTTTAGATCCTGCTGTAGCTCCACAAACCTGTGCAGCGTCCCACAGGCCTAATACTATTAAGGGCGAGAGAGAGTAACATCAAAACGGCTGCCTTTTGTCAAAAATGACAAGAATAAATAGATACATTCAAAATTAAACTCTACAGTCACTTAGGATAATTGGAAATGTAGTGCTCATGCACTCAGGTCAAAGCCGAATTGTCTTGTGCTTGTATGATAATTATGTAAAAAACTGTTAGAAAGACATGATATTTATTTTTCTTTTTACTAACTATTGGGTGCTTCCTGTTATTTCCCAATTGCATTGAGTCAATATATGTTTTCATTAAGGCTGGTGCCACTGCCACATTGAACAGGCCTAATACACTAGAGAGTGATTAATGGGAAGGTGTTTTAAAGCGGACATTAGTGTCTTTGACCTTTGACCTGACTTGAAGAGTTTAAGAACAACTTTAAGAAGTCATTCATAAAGCCGGGTGTGGATGTGGACCAGAATCAGGGCTGTCAGGGTTGTCGCTGTAAATGATTTACTCTGGATTTCTGATGCTGCCTCCCTTCCTCCTCTTTCCCCTGTTGCTCCTCCTCTGTTGAGGCTGATGGATGGCGGTGCGTCCACATGCTTGTTATTGGCCAGTGCTGTGGGGCTCAGGCGTTAGCTGGTGTTTATAAGAGAAGCCTGCACTGATTCCATGATAAAACCAGATGTTCCCTTACAAGGCTGTGAGCTTCTCTAATGCAGCCTCATGTCCATATCAGGTAGAGCCTTCCTGTTGCACCAGGCCACAGTCTGCTCTGGGCCTAATCATTGGTGAAAAAGGGTTGTGTGTGGAAAGGTACTGTACATTAGCTTGCATTAGATAAATACTTGACTTTATTTGATTTTGCTTTTTAGAAAATGCCCCAGAGCCATTATTGTAGAGTACTTTCTGACAGCAGAGAGATTGTTATTCTTTTTAATGGAATCAAAGAAATGTCATTGCCTCCAGCTTCACAGAGCCATAAGTATTTCTCTTAGGTTCATAGCTGTCTTTGCAAAGTCCTGTGAGTCCTGTTTATGTATTTTATATGATCTTGAAATAGTTAGCTATGGTCACTGCGGTCGTGCTCCTGTGCATACTAAGAAAAAGAGCAATTGTACATTTCAATAGGTACTGTTTTGGTTACTGGTTAGTTAGGATAACTTGGGCCTATATTTTAGATTATGATGACTGATCGAAAGATTAAAAGCTTTCACTTTGTCCCCTGATAAAACATATGAATGGAGCTATGTTTTCATCGTGTCTTAACGTGGAAGGATAGAGATAATAAGTTCACATCCTTCTCCATAGAGCTCAAACCAGACTCACACCGGCTAACGTCTTAAAGAGGTTTTCCTCTGACACCTGCACCACACTTTTCTACTCCAATCGCCTTCACTAATTTACTCTCTCTAATAACTGGGAGCTATTGTTAGGAGTTATTGTATAAGCGTTTTGTTTGAGTCGAAATTAGTGTTAAAGTGCATATGCCATATGACACAAATTGTACAAAAACATAGTCAACATAATTTTATTTATGATTTTGCTTAAGATTGTACCCAGCTGTCTTTAGTTTGGCCCTTTTTGTGATGCTTATAGTTTCACTTTCTTTATTAAAAATTTAAGCTAATGACAGGAAGTGACATAGATGAAGGCAAACAATTTTAAATTGTTGCCATACCAACCATGTGATGTCAGTGGGAAATGAATGAGTCAAATTGCTCTGGAACTTTACCTTTATCTATGTCACTTCCTGTCAGTAGCTTGAAAATTCAAATAAAAGTCATTTTTCTGCCGAACATTTCTTCATTAAAATTGCTACTTTACTGAAATAAAATTATAATTACGCAACTGATGTTATCCTTCTACATAAGTCTTATTTCAAAAGCATTAAAAACCTGTCATATGCACTTCAAATCCTAAACTCCATCCATCCATTTTCTTCCGCTTTATCTGGGGCCGGGTCGCATTGGCAGCAGTCTGAGCTGAGATGCCCAGACTTCTCGATCCGCGCACACCTCCCCTACCTGTTCTGGGGGGCCCCCAAGGCGACACCAGGCCCCCCAGCGTGTCCTGGGTCTTCCATGAGGCCTCCTCCCAAAAGGACATGCCTGGAACACCTCCTGACACCTCACGTGCACTTATGGACACCCAGCCTGCCACCTCTCACCGTGGGCAATGCCAGAGAAGTGGAGCGTCCAGCCTCTCTCCAAGAGTTGGGCTTCAGAACCCAAGCTGTGCGTGGAGGTGAGCCCGACTTTATCTAGCCAGTACCTGTCGACCTCCTGCACAAGCTCAGGCCCCTTGCCCCCCAGCAAGGTGACGGAACATGTCCCGACAGTCAAGGCAACTGCCTTTGCCACCCAGTCCTCTCTGCACCCGACGCCTACGGATCCCTCTGCAGGTGGTGGGTCCGCAGGAGGGCGGGCCCACGTCGTCCCTTTGAACTGAGCCCGGCCGGGCCTCGTGGGAAAAGGCTTGACCACCAGTGCATGCGAGCCCTAACCCAAGGTTTGGCTCCAGGGTTGGGCCTCGGCTGAGCCATATCGGGCGATGTCACGGCCCCTGATATTTCACTGTCCATAAGAGTCTTCTGAACTGCTCTTTGTCTGACCCGTCACCGAGGACCTGTTTGCCATGGGAGACCCTAACATAGCTCCTCGGATCATTCAGGCACTCAAACAACAGTGTATTTAAACTTAAGTATTTAAATTGGGTGGCACGGTAAGAAGGTCCCGGGTTCGATTGCCTCCTGGACGGGGCCTTTATGTGTTTAGTTTGTATGTTCTCCCTGTGTCTGTGTAGGTTTCCTCCGGGTACTCCGGTTTCCCCTACCACTAAATACATGTACAATAGATTTCTGGTTAAATAAAGCTAATAAAAAAAACCCGGCAGAAACTTACTTCACTAACTAACTAACCTTCTTCACAGCTAAACAAATGTAATTGTGTAAGGTTATATAAGGATAAAACTAGGGTCAGGTAAATTGTAATCTGCTTAGTCTGTGTGAACCACCTGATGCTATTTATAGACATGATTTAGTGAGTGGTGTTGCAGCAAACCAAAGGATCAAAGTCACACAAGGGCAGAGGTGGGTACTGGGTACAGTAGCTTAAATATTGAAGTAACAGTAACTAAATATTTACTTAATCTTTAAGTAACAGTAACTTTACTTTGAAATAATTTATTCAAGAATAAGTAAAAAGTAGTGACCAAAATATTTACTCAAGTAAGAGTAGAAACTTGGAGAAAATGCTTCTTGAGTACTGAGAGTACTGACGTAAAATGATTCACGATTCAGTAGTGACATAAATTATAAGTATACATTTTATTATAAAAACATGTAAAGGAAATTACAAAAAAAAGAGAAACTACTCCTGTCAACATGAAGCTTTTGCCATTGAACGATTTACTCACAGTGGAACGAGTAGCTATTATTTTTACTACTTCTTGCTGGGTAAGATTTTGATTTTCTAAAACCAGATTCGATTTGATTTTAGAAATCATATTGATTTTTTGCCCAGCCCTAAGTCATTATAATATTACTCAAGTAGAAGGTAAAATGACCATATTGTAAAACTACTCTATGAAGAACAATCACATGTGCTTGGTTACATGTAACTCAGAACCGGCTTCTGCACAAGGATAAAATCCTTTTCGAAAATCACATCCCAACAGCTGTTATCAGTCACATCATTGTGTCATTTAATTTGACTTGGACTTAATTAAAAGGTCCATCTGGTTGTTCTCACTCTGCTTATTTTAACCTAAAGTGGAATGTATTTTGTCATACAAGAGGTGGTGAGGATAAAGTGACTTTACTGGGCCCTGAACAGCACACTGGAAAAAAAAAATACAAGTGCAAAAGGAGCCTGCTCCTTTCCCTTTTTCTTTCATTAATCAATTTAGGAAAAACAGTGTTGTTTAATAAGTTATGATGCACTCGTAAGGAGTAGAAGTATATCATTTATATATCCGAGTCACACTAATTACTAACTCAAATGATCGACAACAGTAAGATCTCTGCTGATATTTCAGAAATTGAGCTTGAGACTGAAGCATTGTGAGAAAAAGATCATCAGTGACGTACTTGGCTTGACCTTACTCACATTGTGGCATTTCTGTTGCGCCTGCTGCAAATAAAAAACCTAATGTTTGTCCTTATGCAAGCTTTACTTAGTCTGGCAACAAACCAACTGCGGAAATCCGCTTGAAATGAGAATTGTGACTGACTCTATGATGCCATCATAATCAACTGTATAAGAGTAAAGAATTCATAATATCTCAGTTTTTGCTTTTAACATGGTTTTATAAATATTGTTATTTTTATATAATTTAATGCTGCAGTAAAACGGGCTGTGGTCAAGGTCATGGCAGTGCAAGTTGTTGCTCAGCTGGAGTTGTAGACAACAGGGAAATTGCAAAAGTCCAACATAAACCAAAAATAACAAACAATCCATCAACAGAACAATATTTATTTTAAAGTAGCAATTCTTATAGGCCTACTTTAAAGGCACACCGCGTAGAAATACTAGCATTTATTTTATGATAGATCATTTCATCATTGGAAAAATACCTCATACACGTACAAACAAACATGTGTGTTTGCTGTGAGCGACTCAGCTCTCCTGAGACATGACTGTAACTTTATTAGGAGTGGGTACGTCTCCAGCTCGTCTCCATGGAGATGTGACTAAAATCAGTAGAATTTGAGATTAAAATAGGTTAGGTCCTCATCCAAATCCATTATTCTGTGTCGAGCTGGTCAAAAGGAGCATATTTTGCACTAATGGCAACAGTATAGTCCAAAATGTTACGCAGTGTCCCTTTAAGTAGAGATATCGAGTACTTCTTCTGCCACTTGTGAACACTGTCTGTGTGTCTCGGGATCCTCTTGTATCCTGCTGGAAATGGGGACACACCTGCAGCCTGTGGCCTACTAAAAGCCCCATCACCACCAACTGTGTTTTGTTTTTTTCTTATCTCTACTTGCTCATTTAGGCCTCTATGCAAGTTCATTGTGTGCTTAAAAGATACAAAAACGCAGGAACATAGTTTGGCTCAGTGGACTGAATTCCCTCTCAGTTGTAATCCTTTGACGTAGTGTTTCTCTTGGCCTGGCACTTGTGTAGCCTGGACGTTCAGACGACGTGGCGTAACGGTCAGGAAATAGACTACGACTGCTATCTTTTCTGTCGCTGCACATCCACTGGCTCTTGTAAACAAAAGGTCATCGCAAAACTAAATGCATTGAGAAGTGTCTTGGATTATGAATTTTGCATTTCATTTCTTTAGAGGTAGATCCTATGACATACAACGTAACTGTAAAAGCGTGTGTTTGTCTTACTATCTAGAGGTGGTCTTGTGCAGCAGCAGGCCCTGAACAACAGCAGTGAAGTGGTACTGGAGTGTGAAAGAGACCAATGACATTTTGCATGAGGTTCTTTCACTCGTCAAAGAATGTTCCACTGTGCTGCCAGATCACTCAGAATGAAGATGACTACTGTTAACATTTTACAGCATTCAATACACACACTTTTTTACCGACAGTACATACAAAACATTCATAAATATTGTAAACACTTAAGGGTTGCAAAACACACACAAAGTTTAAAATCTCCTTATCTGAAGTTTACAAACATGATCTGAAATGCTTTTGATTCCTGTGTTAGCAGCTCATATTCCAGTTTTCTCTCTAACATTGTTACCGCCACATTCTTTGTTGAAAATGTGCGCAGTGAACGGAATCTGGATTTTAAAACAGTGGCAAAACGCAATGTTGATACAGATACTTTCCCCAACATTGTGCAGCCCTTTCATGATTTAGTTTTGGTGAGGCAGCCTCAGTCAAAAGTTCAGAGCAAGTGTTTTAATCCATGTGGCTGCTCTCAGCTGCTGGCCTGTTGTCAGCTCTGACTATGTTCTGGCTCCATGCTGCCATTCTGGTGCACTACGGCCTCGTTGATAGGCAGATCTCTGTGTCTTGCATTAGGAAAAGAAATACAAAGTAATTCAAAGTGCCTCATAGATAAAAGCTTGGTCAATTAAATTCCAGACAAAATTTATGAAGCAAGCATAATCGAGAATCAGTGTAACATTTGAGCGAGCTGTGGCTTCATTATCAGTGCGTACATGTGCAGGTGCTGACGCTGTGCTGCGCTGCTCTGGCGTCAGCACTGGCCTGCTCCTCTTCAGACAAAAGCACCTTCTGATATTGATACGCCAGCCCCTCCCCCAGTGCACTCTTATTAGCATGTTTTCTGCACTTTGAGCAATGCCTACAGCTCTCACACCACAGTGAGAGCCCGCAGCTAATATGACATGCAGGTGTCACTAACTGCTATCTAATGGTGGGCTCAGGTTCTTACCCTGTCCTCGGACAGGCTTTGACAGTAAGACATTTTAGATGAAAGTATAAAATATGTATCCTGATATGAACATGTATTGTCTTTGTCTGCTCACTAAATCCATTTCCCACACTCAGATGCCCATACACTGCATACAGTGTGTCAAGTGTTCTCAGCTCATTCTGAATAGAAATGTGAGTTTATTGCTTGATTTATGACCCTTTATAATGCCTTTGCATGTGTATTTCAGTATACTCATTGTTCAAGTTAGTGTTTATGGTGAGCATATCTGACCATCAGTGGAATATTCCAAACATTGTTTGGCAAGTAAAACGTCTTTGAAAGGGTTGCACTGTAAAGCTTATAAACCATCACACTGAGGACACTCGTAAATATGGACTGTACAGCATATGTCTCAGGTTTGTGTCTGCCCACATGTTGTGTTTTCAAAACATGTCAAGTCCTCTCCTTCATTGACTGATTTTACTGTCATGTTTTGCAAGCAATGTAGTGTCCATTCAGCCATTTTTTCCAGCAGTAACCCCTGTGTAAAAGTGACAGCATGTTATGCATGTGTACCTAGAGGAGACAGTATGATCACTGGCTTAAAATACACACATTCACCTACGTGCTATTCTTATTATGGACGATTGCTCTGCAGATGCTCTTTGTTTCAATCTTTCTACCTGTCTTCTTTGTAAACAAGTAGAAGGCCAGTAGCCCTGTCCTCCGGCCGTCTCCCGCCATCGTGTTGCCATGGAGTACAGAGCATTGTTTTCTGGCCTCTGTGTCAGGTTGCCATGGCAAGCCTTATTTGGCGTATTAAATGTTTGGCATCATTGTACAGATGCTGACGACAAACTCCCACCATTTCACTTTGATCAATAATACGGACACAGTCCATGCACTGCACTTTCATGAACTTTATGTTACCTCTAATGAAAAACACCTAAGTTGATGAAAGTTTGACTATAAATGAAACAACATATCATTGTGGATGAAGTTGCATAAAAGTAATTTGACACAATTTTCTTGTGCTTGAGTGTAACTAGACACTAAATTTTATATTACAGAAGAAAAATGAGAGTAAATCTACACATAATACAGAATTTCTAATCCCTGCATTCATATAGCATAATTTATTATTTTGTGAAAAGTATTTGTTATGTTTTCGGAGGCAGCTGTGTTTGTGTTTCTTGAATGAAGCAAAAATCCATTTGTTCCACCCCCTTGTGGTGAGAACTGAGAATGCTTTGCTTTTTAAACAAAGCAATGTTAGTTTACACTGTACATCATTACAGTCTACAAAACTGCAATTGTGCATTTTGCTGCTCCATGTTTCTTTGTTATCTGTTAACATATTAATGTTTTATTAAACATTAATATGTAATTTTAAAAAAAAGGTGGGACAAAACCCCTCAAGTCTTATCAAATGTCATTATTCAAAAATCTGCCGCATTTTGGATGCATGTATGTCTTCGTCTCTTGATCCTGCAGGGTGAGTTACTTGAGTGTGAGCGTTTTAGCGTTACACAAGGTTGACTGGTGTAATGTGTGAGGGGTGTTTGGTTATGAACAGATAGTGAGGAAATGCAGCCCATTGACGTAGTTAGGGCCAGATAAGCTCTCACTGCTCCTTTGTCGACGCACCACTGCGGCTTTGGTGGTTTACTTTTGCTACTTTTGCTTTCAGTCAGCTGTTGTGGAGTCTGTTGTGTTGATTACCATATCTCTAAGTATAAAGTGCATAATGTAGAACAGGAAGTTCTCGATGCAAACTCTTTCTCCAGTTTCTATAAGCAACACAATAAACTTTTCTGGTCTGCTGGTGCCCCCATGGAAAAGTCATGTAGCTTTGTGTACTGAAACTCCGACAGAGGTCAAATACTGTGCAAGCCCAATGTAAACACGCTTAAAAATGTCACATAAATTACATGTTATCACTGCACAGACAGATAACTTGACTGATTTCCTTCTCCTGTTTTGCAGATGATACTATGGGACTGGGATCTCAAACATTGGTACAAGCCACAGTATCAGGTCAGTATTTAAATTAACTTTCTGAAATGCATTTATCAGTCATAATATGTATGTTCAAAGGTGTTGTATATTCAGGTTTTCGCTTGCTATCTGCCCTGTTGTTATTTTTGGTCTGGGAAAACACACAATGAGTTGGAAAGCCAGCATAGCATGACCTTGAAATTTCAGTCATGCCACACTTTATCTTACGCAGACATTCTATGTCCTATTTGAACTGTTGGTGTAATCTCTCAAAGAATTTGGCTCTCACAGGCCAAACGTATTTATTTAGTCAGATCAGCCATGTACAGGTTTACATGAAAACTAAAAAGTTCTGCATCCCAGTATATCACACCCACACACATGTTGTTTTTGTAATATTGCCCCTGTTATCACATAACAGACAATTTCCTGGTCTATTTTAGAAATGGTTCTGTTCTTGCTTAGTCTTGACCTGTTTAAAGATCCTGTACCAGTTCTAGAAGTGGAATGAATTTTATTTTGTTTTCCTTTAATATACAGTACTAATGTAAACATGTGTGGAAAAAAGACCACTGTGTGCTGTTCATCTAATAATTAATAATTCTCACACATCTTTATCAAGCATGAAGTAGCTGTCTAGCTGTTATTAGATTTACTGTGGCAATAAAGTTCCACCTCCTTCCCTGAAAGTTGTAAGACATGCTTATAAACTCATCCCTGTGTAGAATTAAGATGTTAAAAAAGAGTTAAGAAAGACAGGAAAGACTTTGGACCACAACTAAGGAGGTCGTTTATCAAACGTTTGCTCTTTTCCAAACGAGTCAAATCGCATGAGCAACTGAGACTTGCATCTCTTATGGACACTTTCTCTCATTTATAGATAGGATTTGGGGGCCTAATAATGCTCGCCATTTCAGATGGTAAATCTGGTGCAACACACCCACAAAAGCACCTGGGGGTCATTTATCAAGAGGTGCTGCACCTGACTTAACATTTGAAATTATGTGTATTACACAAATCTAATATGTAACAAGAAAATGCTTCATAAGTAAAAAAAAAAAAAGCACAAAAAAATATGCTCCTGCTCCAGTTTGAAACAAGCCACACCTGTCTTTATAAATGACCCCATGGCAGTTCAAGTTTACTCACTCCCTCTTTTATTCTTTGTAAACAACAAAAGAGGAACATGGCATTAGAATACCATTGATATGTTATTTCAAAAATTGCAAAATGAAAGAATGTCTCTGTAATGTATGTCTTTACTAACTAACTTGGATTTTTTGTTTTGACACAGGGGGCAGTGAGTGGTAATGGAGTGGACCTCTCCGTCATAAATGAAGCCAGAAACATGGTGTCCGACCTGCTCACAGACACCTCCCTGTCCCCTCACTCCGTCTCAGTTCTGCGCAGCGTCTCCAGCCTCATGGGAACTTTCTCAGGATCGTGCAGGCCCAGGGTCAACCCCTTCACCCCCTTCCCAGGTTTCTACCCCTGCGATGAAATGGAGGACTCTGTGGAGAGGGGGGACAGGAAATCCATAAAGGTGGGTGTCTGCGTTTCGACTGATGGACAGATGTGATCCCTTAAAGAACTGCAAAGTCCAGCACACCACATTAGTCTTTCCAACTGAGATATCATTCACTCTGTCCTTAAGTTAAAATACAGTTTTATAAATTATAATAAGGGTATGAGTTTCTTCTTTATGTATATAAGCATGTATTTGTTTTGTTTCTGTAATAGGGCAGAAAATTAACCCAGATATTGCATAATTTAAGAGATTTGCAAAGATATAATGTTAATGCTATTTGCAAAAACTGGTAATTCTAGTTGCCTGCCAATAGCTACTTTGAACATTATCAGTATAAAGATCTAGTGATGTATAGATAGAAAATGTATAATTAATAATTATGACCCTTTATTTACTCTGTAGGGACTGAGCAGTAGAAACAGCCTGCCAACACCTCAGCTACGCAGAAGCTCCACCTCCTCTTCCTCTCTCCCACCCCTCGAATCCCCCTCCTTACGCTGGGAACGCAACAATGGGAAGAGACCACACCCTGACCTTAATATATCCAGGTATCAAAAGGACACATCATTTAACATTGGTGGATGCTGTTGATACATGACCAACAAAGTGCATCTTTTTTTCCATGGATTTACATAATGTATTGAGAATTAAACTAGATGTTGCTTTAAGACCTGTATCATTATAGAGTAATCTGGTCAGTATGAGATAAAGAAGGCTGAGCGAATGTGAGATAATTGTCCGATTTTGCCAGGTTACAAGTACAAATGTGCAATGTTTGTGCTCTGTGGTGTAGAGAGAATCTAATACCACTAGGTGGCAGCAGTTGGCTGTTGTACAACTGGTCATCATGTTATATAGTGAGGCCAAGTCCTTGAAAACAACACAAAATGAAAAGTATGGATTGATATTTGTGGAAATCAGCGACTGCATCTAATGGGTTCAGATCAATTTTCCACTGGCTACAAAGGCTGTGTTTAAGAAATCTTTTGTCCCTTGTGCTGTGGGAAGCAGCAACTTAAACACATTCGCCACAGAAATGGACGAAACTGTTCTGTAATACTATTTTTATTTCTATGTATTTTTTTCATATGTATTTTTCTACTAGGCCTCTTTATATTGTCCTAATCTTGTGTTTTTATGTGTTGGTGAACAAACACTGTGACAAACCTGTTGTCACAGTGTGCTGTTCATGCCCTTTGTTTTCAATCCTTTGAAATATCAAGATTTAGTTGTTTCAGCCCTAGTGTAAACCATAATTTGACATGTGTCTTTTGCTCTTCAGCTCAGGTCTGTCCAATGGACCCAATGCAAACCTCCTCACCATTCCTAAGCAGAGATCCTCCTCTGTCACCCTCACCTACCACGCCGGGCCCAGGAGAGCAGGTGGGACACAACATATTCCAATACTCTCTTTAATAATGTTCCCAATTTTCAATCATATTTCTTTTTCCGCAGGTGCCTCTCCGAGCCTGAGCCCAGTCACCTCGCCCAGCCACAGTCCTCCTGGTGTGAGTGCATCATCCCATGTCACTCGATCGCCGGTGGAGTTCCCTGACACAGCAGACCACCTCACCAAACCCAGCCTCAATCTCAACCTGCATAAGCCCCTCAATTACACATTCAGTTCCCCCGACTTCCAGCAGAACATCCGCAGCTCCAGTTTTCAGCTTTGCACAAGGTGAATATATAGGGACAGAAAAGGGGCATCTAAAAGATAGTAATATAAAAAATAAAAAAACACACACAATTTAAACTTGCCTTGACGTGATACTGTATACCATAGGCCATACTGCCTTTTCTATGCCAGATCCCGTCAGATCTCAGAAGCTAAGTAAGGAAGGGCCTGGTCGGTACTTGGATGGGAGACTGATTGGGAACACAAAACCTGGGTGAATAGTGTGTGAGTGAGTGGCTGGTGGTGGTCGGAGGAGCTGATGGTGCAGATTGGCAGCCTCGCTTCTGTCAGGGCAGCTGTGGCTACATTAGTAGCTTACCACCATCAAGTATGGAGTGAATGAGTTATTCAATGTAAAGTGCCTTTGAGTGTCCAGAAAAGCGCTATATAAAACCAATGCATCATTATTAAAATGATTAAAAAAAACCTGTGTGCAATCCCTTCCCCTGTTCACTCGGTTGTTTGAAAATGGATGAAAGGACTTTTATAACGTTCTTTCATTTCACTAAATTCACTAAGGCAATTAAAATCTGCAGACTTTATTCCTATGCACCTCTGTATATGGTGAATTTGTATATTTCATATCTAAATTACAATAGAAAATAATGTTGCCTTTGCTATTTTACTGAAATATGCTTTTTTTTGTCACTATAACCTTCAAGGTTTTTTTTTCTCTCCTTTCATTGTGTATGATTTTAGTTGCGGCCGTCAGATACTCAAGGGACTCTCCACAAATGACACCGGTGATGTTCTTCAGTCCTATACAAGTGAAGCTCAGCGAAGACGCTCAGGTACACCCATTTATTACTACTACTACTACTACTACTACTACTACTACTACTACTACTGACTGAGTCAGTCCTCAGATACGGGATCACCAGCTGGTTTGGAAATCTGTTGGTCAAATCAAAGACACAAATATCCAATCTAGTTAGGACAGCAGAAAAGATTATGGGTGCTCCTGCCCGTCTGGCCCCACAGGAGCTTTGTGAACAGGCCGGGTGGAGACAGACCAGGAACATCCTCTCGGACCACACGTACACTACTGTACCCAGAGTACCAGCTGCTGAGCTCAGGGAAAAGGTACCGAGTGCCTCTATGTAAACATAACCGGTACAAATATTCTTTTGTCCCTGTTTTAGGGAAGCAGCTGAATGTCCAGAAGTGGTGACTTTGAGTGTGTGTGAAGTGAAGTAAAGTAAAGTACGGTACTAGTGCTGCTGCTACTGCTACTATACTACTATTGATTGAGCACACACCAACTCATCTTTTTAGATCCCTAGGTTGTAGTTAGAGTATCTGCCGATACTTGATAACAACCGCAAAGGTATCAAGTATTGGTATTTGTGTAAGAGTATTTATTTTATTTTATTTATTTATTTGAAGACAAAGAGGGAACGATGCATGTTAATTAAAATTAAACAAATGTAAATATGCCAGATTATAGCCTTGGGCTAATTTCCATCTGCAGACACACATACTCTATACACCGACTATATACACTGGACATGTTCAAAGACAGCTGAACACAGACAATAAACATGCGAGATGGAATATGACAACCAGCGGAAAAGAACTTGATACAATGTATTGTACAACCCCCTATAGCACAGAGTCCCACTTTTAGTCTGTTTTATTGCCCTAGTCTCCTTTACACTATATACGTAGACACAAAGAATGTACACAATATATGTACATAACATGTACAAATAATTAATGGATCAATATAAAACGGTTAGTGGGGGTAAAATAGGTATCCGTTAAGTGTTTTTTGTAATGGTTATGGGCTATTTGTAACCACCACAATATCCAATTTTTTTCTGGATTGGCAGCGATAGCAGATATATGCGATATACTCTATGTACAGTACTATTCAATATAATTTATTGCCATTACAGGTTGTGAAGCTGTGGAGTTCCCCGGAGAATCACTGATCAGGGAGGAGAGTGTGGAGGCACTTGCAGACAGCAGGACAGATGTGACAGGGAGCTCAGTGCGGGAAGAGGAGGAGGAGAACAGCACGGAGCGGCAAACTCAGGAAACAGAGGTGATTTATCATCAACACAGGAATTATTCTTAATGCACAAAAGTAGCTTTCATGGGTATAACTCTTATACATCATTTGATTATTACCCTTATTCCTTGAGCCACCTGTGCAACAGATTTGCTATAATTTTCATAACAATAGCTCTATAGAGCTGGTCTGGTCTACAGACATGCTTTTTCAAAGATTGTTCAAAGATATGTAGTTTGTAGTGCATGATTGACATGAATATCAACCAATTAGAGAAATACTGGATATGTTGCAGGAGCAAGCGGCAGGAAGCCTTTTCAAAGACGTATTTTTTCACGGGACGCTTCCAACACTGTTTCTTGCTCCGGTTTTAGGGATTTTATATTTTCCAAATCATTTAAAACAGATGAAAAAGAGCAGAAGAAAACAGTGTATCAGTCGCCACACCGCCATCTTTAATGTTTTGGAAGAGTGCGGTGATTGCTTCCGTCTCTTGGTGCGTGATTGGAACGATATTGGTAAAATCGGGAAATGATTGGCTGCGAGCAGTTGCCCCGACGGTTCTTCTTTTGAACAGAAAGGAGCGTCTGACTGGCCAGGCAACTATAGAGCTATTATTGCTGCTATAAGATTTGTGCCTGTGTATAGATTTTTCTGTGAGAGGTGAGCGTTGTGTTTGTGCATAACTAGATGTGTGAGTCTGTATTTGTATTTGTGCGTGTGTGTGTGTAATAAAATCTGTTTGTACATAATTACAGATCTGCAAAAATCTTCTCCTGACAAATGACAGATTTGCGATATGTGTGGACAAGAGTTTGTCTTAATCAGACACTAATGACACCAGAGTGCTCTTGCAGTGAGAAACAGGTTTTATTTTTAATCAATGTATAAACTCTCATCTGCAGGGGGAGCAGGGGTTCAGGCTTGACCCAATGTTGGAGGACCAGGAAGGGCTGATGGAGAGGATGAACACCTGGAACTTTCAGATATTTGATCTGGTGGATACAACAGGGGGCAAAACAGGGAGGATACTCAGCTATGTGAGCATTGTACTCCTTTCCCTTTTCTCCTTATTGCTGATGAGCTATACTTAAATGTTTGTTCTTTGTTTTAGGTAACATACACGCTTTTCCAGGACACCTGTCTTTTTGAAATTTTCAAGATACCTGTGAAGGAGTTCATGGCATACTTCTGTGCCCTAGAAAGTGGTTACAGGGACATTCCCTGTGAGTACTGTACCAACAACATGATTGCTTTCCTCGAATGCTATTAGCCAACTTTTTACATTTTTCATTCCACTATTTTAATGAAAACTGTATGTCTCCTCTAATTTTGCTGTAAATATGGTGCAGATCACAATCGGGTCCATGCTACTGATGTGCTCCATGCTGTCTGGTACCTAACCACTCGGCCAATCCCTGGGTTCCAGCAAATCAACAGTGAGCATGTGACAGGAAGTGACACAGGTAAGTGTTTCTACAATAATTTCTTTCTCTCAAATGACTGTAACATACTGCTGATAAGCAAACACATGCTGTTGCAGATTCTGACAGTGGGATTTCTCCAGGAAGAGTGTCCTATGCGTCTTCAAAGAGCTCATCTATTTCAGACGACAGTTATGGCTGTCTGGCCTGGAACATACCCGCCTTGGAGCTAATGGCCCTTTATGTAGCAGCTGCAATGCATGATTATGACCATCCAGGTCGCACCAATGCCTTTCTTGTCGCCACTAATGCACCTCAGGTACAGAGAAGACTGAGCATATGTCTTATGTTATTCTTACAAAAGCTGCACTCACAATTTTACAAATAATTTACTTAGGCTATTGAATTAAACCTTCAATTATTTGAAATGTGTTGCTAATCACATTTTATTTAGTGGGTCTATTCATATACATCATATTATACAAAAGATGGTCTAAAAATAGTCCAATGAAGTTGAGTCAGTGAGACGTGTGTATTAGACAGCCGAGTAAAGGTCCTGTCAGAAGGTTAGGTCTGTGTCCTAGTTCAAATATTGTATTTTCACAACATGACCATCGATAAGGCGCATATTGTCTGAATTCCAAGTAAAGTGGGTTAGAAGAAAAAGGAGGAACCCAGAGATATTGATTGTTGATAACTTTGACAGTGCTTCTGGTTCTAACACAGTACAGTTTTTGTATATCCAGTCAGCAAAACTTCCTTTACCTTTATTAACCCTCAGCTTGATCAGTATTCAATAAATACATTGCCAAATTAGCTTTTCAACAGAAACTTGTTCTACAACTTTAATTAACATGATCTTAATGTTTTGGGAATTCTTTCTTTCAAATATCTATTATTATTATATTTCTGTAGACACTTTAAACCATGTTGTGCACATTTATTTGATATTGTTAAGTATATAATTGTAATCTTATAAAAGGACCCCAGGCTGCGATTAAATGGACAACTAATGGGGATCCTAATAAAACAATTCACTTTTTCACTCAGATAAAACTACTTTTAGGAAAGTCTCTTAATATTGGAAATCGGCAGAAACTCAAACCCCCAGTATGGATATCGGTATCTAAAGCAAAAAAGCTGGATCGGTGCATCTCTAATAATTATGATAATTATTTTCTCTTTGTTCATTAGGCAGTTTTGTACAATGATCGTTCAGTGCTGGAGAACCATCATGCAGCGGCTGCCTGGAGCCTCTACCTGTCCCGGCCCGAATTCAACTTCCTGCTTAATTTGGATCACGTTGAATTTAAACGTTTCCGCTTCCTCGTCATTGAAGCAATACTGGCCACAGACCTCAAGAAGCACTTTGATTTCCTGGCGGAGTTCAATTCCAAGGTCAGAAACAACATACATTTAACAGTCATAATGACATATTATACCACACTGTTGTCCATTACGTTGCGTCTATTGTGTTTCTTTTTCCCCGAAGGTGAATGATGTGAACAGCCCAGGAATTGACTGGACCAATGAGAATGACAGACTGCTGGTGTGCCAAGTGTGTATTAAGTTGGCAGACATAAACGGACCTGCCAAAGTCCGAGACTTGCACCTCAAGTGGACAGAAGGCATTGTAAATGAATTCTATGAGCAGGTAAATATATAATTACTTCATAATGCGCTCAACATACACATAGTAGTATGGATTTTCATTGTTGTGAATAATCTGTAGGGGGATGAAGAAGCTCGGTTGGGACTACCCATCAGCCCTTTCATGGACCGCTCGTCGCCGCAGCTGGCTAAACTTC